>NC_136432.1:33183013-34383013 GCF_052849685.1 Lactuca virosa
AGATCGAGACGTATAGTCTTATGCTTAGTGTATTGTTAGGATTGATTTGCTAAATTCCTGTTATTCATCAGATATGACACCAAACATTATTTTATTTCATGCATTGTTCAGACAAGGTTTTAGATATTCATTTAATAATGATATTGGTTCTATTTCTTCTTACAAAAATGGTGTTTTATGTTTGAAGCTTTACCTTGTAATGGTGTGTATGAAACAGTGATGTGTGTTGATAATCTTGTCAATAATGTGTTTCATATTGAGTCGTCTAATGGTTTAGATAAGGCATGTTTATGGCATTTTCGTCTTGGGAACATAAACAAGAAACACATCGCCCAACTCCAAAAGGATGGAGTGTTGGAATCATTTGATCTTAGGACAGATGATAAATGCGAATCTTGTTTACTGGGAAAGATGACTATGACACCTTTCAATGAGTCATTTGAAAGAGGTGAAGGATTATTGGACCTCATCCATATAGATGTGTGTGTCCCATTCTGATATGCCATAAGAGATGCTAATCGATATTACATGAAGTTTATGGATGATTATAGTAGATATGGTTTTATCTACTTAATCAAACATAAATAGGAAACCTTTGAGAAGTTTAAAGAGTTTAAGCATGAAGTCGAGAATCAATTGGGCACGAAGATAAAGATGCTCAAATCTGATAGAGGTGGTGAATATCTTAGTATCGAGTTCAACGACTATCTTAAGGAATGTTGAATTATTTCACAATTAACTCCTACTAGAACACCACAACTTAATGGTGTGGCTGAGTGGTGAAATCAAATGCTACTTAATATGGTTTGTTCCATGATGAGTTGAGCTTCTCTTTAAATTCGTTTATGGGGATATGCTTTAGAAACGGTTGCGCACATCTTGAATCTTGTCCCAACTAAAAAGGTTGCCAAAACACCTCATGAGATATGGACATGGAAGGTACCCTCGCTTGCACATATCAAGGTTTGGGGTTGTGAAACTCTCATGAGACGAGAAACTCATGACAAACTTGAACCCAGAGCTGTGAAGTGTTATTTCATTGGCTACCCACAAAATTCATTTGGTTACTTTTTCTACACACCTACTGATAATGTGGTTTTTGTAACTCGAAGAGGAGTTTTTCGCGCGAAAGAGCTCATATTAAAAGAGCACAGTGGGAGTGTTATTGATCTTGAAGAAATTCAAGATTCATCCAATGAAGGAACCTCGGATAACACTAGCACTCAACATGTGGAGGAAATTCCATTTGAGCCAGTTGACAACTCGTTACCTCTTCGATGATCCAATAGGGATAGCATGCCACCAAAATTCTATGGTTTCCATGTTATATCGGATGTTGACACGTTATCAGTGATATAACACTGGTAAATTAGGATGAACCTTCTAACTACAAAGAAGTAATGGCACTCCCTAAAGCTGCTAAATGGAAAGAGATAATAGAGAGTGAGATTCAGTACATGTATGATAACTATGTATGGAATTTGGTTGATCATGTAGCTGGTCGAAAGACAGTTGGATGCAAATGGATCTTTAAGAAGAAGACCGACATGGATGGGAAAGTACACACTTTCAAAGTTAGGCTGGTCATTAAGGGCTTTACTCAAACCCAAGGGATTGTCTATGATGAAACCTTTTCACCAATAGCTAAGATTAAGTCTATCACGATAATGCTTGCTATAGCTGCATTTCATGATTATGAAATATTGTATATGGATGTAAAAACTACTTTTCTTAATGGAAAGTTATTTGAGGATGTCTACACGAGTCAACCAGAGGGTTTTGTACATGCCAGGTTTCGTGATAGATTCGGTAAGCTTGCAAAATCCATTTCTGGATTGAAACAATCATCTCACAGCTAGAATCTTTGTTTCCATGAGAAAGTTAAAGAGTTTGGATTCTCTAGAAGTGAAGATGACTCATGCGTATATGTCAATGCTAGTGGGAGTATAGTGACTTTCCTAGTCTTCTATGTTCATGAAATACTCCTTATAGGAAACGAAATTCCAACTTTGCAAGAAGTTAAGTCTTGGCTTGGAAAGTGTTTCGCTATAAAGGATCTAGGGGAAGAATCCTATATTCTAGGAATAAGAATTCCTTGGTATAGAAAGAATCGAATTATTGGTCTGAGCCAGAGTACATATTTGGATAAAATATTGAAGCGTTTCAGTATGGAGAATTCAAAGAAAGGAGAATTGACTATTCATAGTACCATTAAATTGAGTAAGACTTAAAGTCGAAGTACTGATGAAGATATAGCTGACATGAGTCGTGTTTCATATGCTTTGGTTGTAGGATCGATCATGTATGCAATGACATGTACTCGTCCTGATGTGTCTTATGCTTTGAGCATGGTTAGTCGATATCAGGGAAACCTTGGCAGAGCCCATTGGATAGTAGTGAAGAATATTTTTAAGTATATGCGATGAACTAAAAACATGTTTCTAGTTCTTGGTGGCAGTGTGTGACATCCCCAAATTCACGGCCAGAAAAGACCGGTTTAATTTATGCTTTTGAAATAATTTCAGAGTAATCATTTGATTAAAAGTGTTGCGGAATTTGTTCCCAGAAAAACATAATAAATATGTTATCAAATCATTTCCGAAGAAATGTATTTTATTCACTTAAACCATTGGGATGTCATTGTCAATACAAAAACATAAGCATAAACAAAACTTACATTCATTTACACTAGTGATCTGCTTCTCTTTTAATCTGTCAATGTAAAGCAACTTTGTATCGATACCTGTGATACAAATAAGCTGAGTGGGTCAGGCTTGGGAGCCTGGTGAGCATATAGGGTTTTCAACCCACAATAAATAATAAACTTATTAAGTTCTCGATCAATAAATTTATTAATTTCATCAACCAAAATAACCCTAATTACACATTCCCATTATCCTCACTTTACGTCCCTAAAATAACTATCACAAGGGACCTAGCCTAAGGATTTTCACAAGGGGTGACAACATTGCTTTTCCTCATCAATTTATGTCAAACAAGACATCCTAACATAAAACAACTAACAAGGTGACAACATTGCGTCCCTCTGCAATATATGTCAAATAAGACAAACACCGGGGTGACAACATTGCTTTCCTTCAGCAATTTATGTCAAATAGGCACGAAGTCACATCGTCGCCATGTGCTAGTCCATAGCTCTTATTCATCGACGGTATTTCCCACGGGAGTTCCCCCCCCCCCCCCCCCCCCCCGCAATACATGTCAATGGGTTTTCCATATGCTAAGTCCATAGCTCTTATTCATCGACGATATTTCCCACGGGTGTTCCCCCCCGCAATACATGTCAATGGGTTTTCCATACAGCTGATGAACATACTAAGGGGTTTCCCCAGCCATACATGCCCTAAAGGCACTCATGAGGGGAATAGAGTACAACGAATGAACACTCAAGTCCATTAACACCTACAGGTTGCGAGCCTGCTAGTGTTCCACAGACCGTCTAGAACAGTCCATGGTTGTCATCCATACTCTGCTGAATGACAGGGGTCAACGTTTGGGTAAGGGCTTTTCTCATATTGCACCACTCACGCCAACGTTTCGGTAAGGGATTTTCTCATATTTTACCACCCACTCTCAACTCATGATCTATATCACTGATCATCTCATCTATCCAACTCAACTTTCATCACACACCCACTATTTAACTCATGATCTATATCACTAACTCATGAAGCTCGTCCGATCACTTCATAAAAGAACAAAGACTCCAAAGCTCTTCCAAATAAAAGTATAGGGAAAATACTGATAAAGTACTCCCGTACGCTCCCGTACCCCGACACGTAATAGTGTCAAAAAGAAGAACTAACGGATGAACACATAGTTCAAAAACACCTAATGAACATATAGTTCAAACATACGTACCGATTACAAGTCTACTAACGTTCCACTGGACTATCTAAAATAGTCTGTGGCCGTTGTCTATACTCTGCTAGATGACTAGATCATCTTAAACATCAATACCACTCATCACTTTTATTTCATCACACATCATCTAATTCATCTACCCATGTTTTACCCAACATATTTGTAGATAAAAATATATATACAGTGTAAAACTTATATAAAACATCTATTCAACAGTCACCTTAATTAAACACTCAATATAATTACACATAGCACGTATTTTAAAGAAAATACTTCATATATATGTGTAAGGTGAAAGTAACTACACACTCACTTGATTTAACGATAACCGGGCAGCACTTCGTTGCCTAAAATGATCGTTTCTAATAAAACCGGGAGTTTTATTGAGAAATCGGGCTCTGCGAGGGTCGGGCTTCGAAACCGAAAAAAATAAATTTCCCGGGCTTCTCGGGCTCTTCGTGGCGTATTCCGGGGGTTATAATCGATACCGGGGCTTTGGGGGATGTTAAGATGAAGAAAATATGGAAAAAGGGGTTAAAAGTGGCAAAACTCCAAAACTACCCGAGAAGGCTCGCATGACCCTTCTATTAATAGGAGTCCGAAGTTGGCTTGGGAGGTGGGGTCCGCATGCGAGGATCCGCAGGTGGCTGCACATGGGCTGCGCGTGCGAGGCCTCGGTGTCGCCTCCAGATTGGACCGCGACCTAGGGTCCGAAGTAGGGGGTTCGTGGCTCTCTCGCAAAGGCTCGGACACGTGAAAGAGGACACGCGTCGGACAGGCATTGGACCGCTTCGGATGACTCAGCCATTTTTCGGACACGTGGCATGCTCTAAGCGAAGGTGACGTGGTCGAAGCCACCTATGCGAAATTTCTCGGTTTTCGCGCGAAAACTTCTAAAATCCATAACTTTCGCATACGAGCTCCGTATTTGACGTTCTTTATATGCACGCGTAGGTAAAATTATGTTCTACAACTTTTGTTTAGACTTCGTCGGCTAATTTTGACTTTAATTTTTAAATTATTATTTTTAACAGACCGGGACAGGAAATCCGTTAAAAATTCATAACTTCTTCATCTGACGTACGTTTTCGTCAGACTTTTTACCGTTGTGCTACTAATGATGAGACCTTCGATTCTCGTTTAGGTCGTGTCTGCTAAAAATCGCTCGATCTAAAATTCGAGTTTTTAGCTGTCTACTGCTAAGCTGAAACTTCGAAAAATCATAACTTCCTCATACGAAGTCAGATTTGGGCGTTCTTTTTATACCTACTATCGGTTTAACGAACACTACGAGTTTCGTTTAGATCACTAAGGCCAAAAAGTAGTTTATCAAAAACTCACTTTTTACGACATTCGGCACCGTGCCGGTTTTGTCGCGAAACTTCGACAGGTCATAACTTCTTCGTTATAACTCGGATTTCGATATTCTTTATATATCCGTAATCCTTGTCACGCCCACTACAAGTTTCTTAATAGATATCGGCTTTATCTAATATTTAATTTTGACGCTCATTTTTATTCTTAATTAATTAAACCTTAATAATTAAGCATAAAACACATAATTCACATAAAATTCACATAATTCCTTTTCATTTTTTCTAAATGAGTTACAAAGGTTAACCTAGACCATTATGTCAATATTAATGCCTAGCCTAGAAACACGGGCGTTACACAGTGATAGATTATGAGTGAGTGGTTATAGTGACGCCAGCTTTCAGACAAACCGAGATAACTTTTTTTCGTAGTCTGGCTGGGTATTCTTATTGAATGGGAGAGTAGTTACTTGGAAGAGTTTCAAGCAAGAAACGGTGGTTGATTCCACATGTGAGTTAGAGTACATTGCAACAAGTGAAGAATTGAAGGAAGCGCCTTGGCTAAAGAACTTTATTGGAGATCTTGGAGTCGTTCAACCTATTCAGGAATCAATGGAACAGTTATGTGATAACGAAGGCATGGTTGCTTTGACTAAAGAGCCAAAAGATCATGGTAGATCGAAGCACATCGATAGAAAGTACCATTACATTCGACATCAGGTTGAAGAAGGACACCTTCTTGGGAAGAGAGTATCATCAGAGGATAATGTCGCAGATCCTTTCACAAAGGATCTGAGTAGAGTCAAACATTACCAACATGCTAGGAGCATAGGTTTAAGAGAATATGATAGCTTTAGTAGTTAGGTGATAATTTCGAAACATGTAACAAGAATAAATGTAACTGTTTTAGTGAATGAATAATAGAGAATTATTTATGAGTATTGTACTGCCTTATTAAATTATGTGTGCTTGTGTTTCGTTCTGTATGACTTACTTCATGAATAATTTGAATTATACAAACTTCCACAGTCGTTCATACTTTTGGAAGTAAGTAGTTAACTAAGATTGTCATGAATTGATTGTAGTTGTCGATTGAGTTTAAGACATTGTGTAAAGCCCATAAATTCAGGCTACACATAACAAGTAATAATTATTATAATTAAAATCCTTGAATAGGATAATCTATAGTCGTGCGCACTGCAAAATATATAATATAAGTTTCGTATTAAGAAAAATAGGAAAAATAAATTTAACCGTCCGTAAATCGTAAAAATAAGTGCATAAAAACATTCATATATTATTATATATATAGAAAGTACATGTCATCCCAATCCCAAAAATATAAATTTCGTAGAAATCTAACTCTGTGTTAATTAGATATGAATTTTTATAGATATAAAAGTCAGTCGCGCACAAGGAATGTGTGACGTAAAAAGATACAAAGAGAATGTTTCACTTTTACCTATAGTCACCAAAACAAAATCTTAATACTCTTTAAGATAGGAATTTGGAGAAAGAGAACGCCAAAAAAGGAGTCCGTTCGAGAAAGTTATGATTTTAACAAAATCATTTAATCATATAAAAATAGGGACGGAAAATAAATTCAGAATAATCCGACGAAGTCTAGATGAAAGTTGTAGATCTCATCGATAGCTACGCGTGGATATAAGGAGCATAAAAAAACGAAGTTCGTGTGATGAAGTTATGAATTTTTAAAGTTTCCCGAGAAAACCTTGCACAATAGAGGCGCGACGCGCACCTTCTAGAAGCTGCCACGCAGCACCGCCCAAATTAGGACACATATCAGAAAGCAAGAGGAGCAGCGTGATCGAAGTGAATGGTGTGCATATTATATATATATATATATATATATATATATATATATATATATATATATATATATATATATTGTGCTATGTGCAAACCAAATATGGTTCTAATTTTATGTTAGGATGAATAGATAACATTTAACATCACAAAAATCAAAACAAATTTTAACTTTTCAAAAACAACAATTCAATCCATAATGTTTACAAAACCATTGTTTCAAAAATGTTTCTCAGAAATCAGAGTGTCTCAAAAATCCAGATAACATAAAACCGAAGGATATGCACGGTCACGCCTTCGCATTGCCACGATCCTCAGAAGTACCTGAAACAAAACTAAAACTGTAAGATACGCTTAGTAAGTTCCCCCAAGGTACCACCACATAGCATAACAAACAAAGGCATGCATACAGAGCCTTCAGCATGACTGGACCGCCTCATCGGGCCTTCAGTCTACTTAGACTGCTCTCTGGGCCAGCTAGAATGGACTAGAGCATGCCATACTCCAAAAAGGTCCAGAATTGGGACAAAATGCTCATGAATCAAGGACTTAGCAAGATCTAATGAAATACAATCCAAGTTTGAAACTTTATACCTCTAGGAGGTTGCTAGAGAGGCAAAGATCCCAGATCCAATGCTCATTCAAGCTTCCAAGGTGGTTCTACTTTCTTCCTTCTCCTTCAAGATCACCAAACACACACATAAGTGTCAAACAAGTGGCTAGGGTTTGCTAAAATCGAATGAAGGTGTTGGAGGCTGAGGAGAGATGAGGTTGGAGGCCATAAAGATGGCTAAATAGGGTCCAAACCTTAAAAATTAGGGTTTGAGGATCTCGCGCGTATGCACATCGTACTAGACCCACGCAAGTACGCCCAGTATACACAACGTACGCCCAGTGTACTAAACCTCATCCTGCAATTACAAAAATGCCACTATAGGCCATCTTGCAAACTTTCTCATACATAAGGGCTAAATACTATAAGTCTTTATACTTAAGGGTTAAATATGGAAAGACCTCATCGTCGGGATGTTAAAATTCTCCCCCACTTGAACTAGACTTCGACCTCGAAGTCTGCTGCTCTGAACAACTCCAGGTAATGCTCTCGCATCTCCAACTCGGGTACCCATGTCCATTCGGAACCCTTATGATGTTGCCACTAAACCTTGACCAAAGATACCACCTTGTTGCGCAAGGCCTTCGTCTTCCGATCTAAAATCGCCACTAGTTCCTCAATGTAATTCAGGCGATCATCAACCTGAACATCATCCCAAGGAATAACCGCTGAATCATCGGCCACACACTTCCATAGCTACGAAACATGGAAGGTGTTGTGAATCTGACTGAGCTCCTCAGACAAATCCAACCTATAAGTTACCTTACCAACCCTGGCAATCACCCGAAATGGCCTGATATACCGGGGACCCAATTTTCCCCTCTTCCTGAAGCGTATTACACCCTTTTAGGGTGATACCTTCATCAAAACCATGTCACCGAACTGAAACTCCAACTCAGACCAACGCTTGTCGACATAACTCTTCTACCGACTCTAAGTTGTCTACAACTTATTTCTAATCTGCTGAATGAGCTCTGACATATGAAGTACTACCTCAGTCCTTCCCAATACTCTATGACAAATCTCTCCTTTAAAGAATCTCGAAAGTCGGTGCACCGATACTGGAGTGATAATTGTTGTTGTAAGAAAACTCAGCTAAGGGAAGGTAGGAATCCCAGCTCCCACCAAAGTCTATGATACAAGCTCTCAACATGTCCATTAAGTGTCTGAATGGTTCACTCACTCTGATCGTCAGTCTGCGGATGATAAGCAGAGCTAAGATGCAACCTCGTACCCAGTTCCTCGTGGAACTTTTGCCAAAAAGCAAGATGTGAACCGAACATCTCGATAAGATACAATGGACACTGGAATAGCATGAATCCCGCGCACATATAAATCGGCTAATTTTTTGGCCAAAGAACTCTCTCGGATGGCTAGAAAGTGGGCGCTCTTAGTCAGACGGTCCACAATAAGCCATATCGCATCAAATACCTTAGCCGTCCGAGGCAACTTGGTGATGAAATCCATAGTGATATGTTCCCATTTCCACATGGGAACCTCTAATGGATGCAGCTTGCCATGCATCCTCTTGTGCTCGGCCTTGACCATCCGACAATTCAAGCACCTCTCAAGATACAAGGCTATCTCTCTCTTTATTCATGGCCACCAATAACTAAGCCTCAAATCCTGATACATCTTGCTGGCTTCAGGGTGTATCAAAAACCTGGACTTGTGTGCCTCCTCCAGCACATTATGTCTGACCCCACTAAAATCTGGCACGCAAAGTCTTCTATACCAGGTCAATAATCCCCGACTGTCAGTGGCAAACCTGTCAACCTCAGCCCTGAGTCTCTCCTACTTCCAACTCTCTTTCTTGACTCCCTCGGCCTCAGCCTCCCTAATCAGATCAAGAAGTGGAAAATCAATCGATATTCTCATAAAGAGACTCCCAATGGAAGAACCAACCATCTTGCGGCTCAAAGCGTCAGCGACCACATTCGCTTTCCTAGGGTGATACAGAATCTTGCAGTCATAATCCTTAACCATGACAATCCACCTACGTTGTCTCATATTCAGATTTGGCTGATCCATGAGATATCTCAAACTCTTGTGATCCATGTAAAAAGTACATCGGACTCCATATAAATAATGTCACCAAATCTTCAAAGAAAACAACACTGCTCCCAACTCCAAACCATGGGTCGGATAACGGACCTCATGCGACTTCAGCTGCCGAGAAGCATAAGAAATATCCATCGTTGCATAAGCACCCCTCCCAGACCGGTGATGGATGCATCACAAAATACCACAAAGTCCTAAACACCCTTAGGGAGGTTCAACATTGGTGCCTCACACAACTTCTATCTCAAAGTCTCAAATGCAGGCTGCTGCTCAGGCCCCCAACAAAAATCCATGCCCTTTCTCGTCATACGAGTGAGGTTTACCGCAATCTTAGAGAAGTCCTGAATAAATCTATGATAATACCCTACTAATCCCAAGAAACTCCTGATCTTGGAAGGAGACTTCGGGACCTCCCACTTCATAACCGCCTCGATCTTGGTCGGATCGACCAAAATCTCATCCTGATTAACGAGATGCCCCAAGTACTGGACCTCTCGTAAGCAAAACTCACACTTTGAGAACTTCGCATACAGTCGTTCTCGCCTCAAGACCCCTAGAAGATCTCGAAGGTGCTCCTTGTGCTGCTCCCTATTCTTGGAATACACCAAGACATAATCATTGAAAACAATAATTGATCGATCGAGCATCGACCTACACACCCGATTTATCAAATCCATAAACACCACAGGCGCATTGGTGAGCCCACATGGCATCACCACAAACTCATACTGACCATAACAAGTTTGAAACATGGTCTTCTCCTCGTCCTCGTCTCTAACCCTCACCTGATGATACCTTGACCACAAATCGATCACGGAGAACCAAGATGCACCCTGCAACTGATCAAAGAGATCACCAATCCGTGGAAGGGGATAACGGTTCTTCATCGTTAACTTCTTCAACTCCAGGTAATTAGTGCACATCCGGTGCAAACCATCCTTCTTCTTGATGAACAATATCGGTGCTCCCCACGGAAAATTGCTCGGTCTGATGAACTGCTTGCCTAACAAATCCTAAATCTGAGAGGACAAATCCCGCATCTCATGCGGTACCAGTCGGTACCGTGCTTTGGCAATCGGAGCCACACGTGGAACTAAATCAATCTTGAACTCAACCTGCCTCTCGGGAGGCACACCGGGTAACTCCTCTGGAAACACATCAGCAAACTCCCTAACATCTGGCAGATCTAAAACCGATACCTACTTCTCAGCCCGTGTATCAACCACATATGCAAGATAGCCTATAAAACTATGTTGAATATATTGCCAAGCCCTGGCTGCCGAACAAAAACCCGACCCAATCCTGGTACCCTCTTTATAGATGACCAGTTCTCCCCACTTGGGGTTCGAACTACCACTCGCTGACCCTCACAGTCTATCATAACACCAAACCTGCTCAGCCACTCCATCCTACTATCATACATACATCCCCCATGGGGATAAGAATCAAATCAATCGGATAAGGCACCCCAAAAATATCCAAGACACAACCCTGATACACTCTGGATAAAGAAACCTCGTGCTCATTGCTGATTGAAACCCAAAACAGACACTCTAACTCCCCACTAGGCATATCAAACCCCCTACTGAATGTCTGGGATACAAAATATTGACTCTAACCCGAGTCGAAAAGCACAAGAGCAGTCAAAGAGTTCACTAAGAAGGTACCTAAGAAAATCATAAACATAAGCATATCATAAAATACCTCTATAGAATATAAATAGAAACATACCAGTAATGACGTCTGGCGCTGCCCTGGCCTCCTCAGCGGTAAGCTGGAAAACACGAACTCGAGCCCTCGGGGGCTTCGTCCTACCCTGACGTCCATAGGTGATCCTCAAAGTGGCTGGTGTTGGAGCTTGCACCGACTTGGAGGCGAGCAATGAACAATTGACCTTCACATGGCCAACCAGATCACAATGGTAATAAATCCTAGCACTCGATACTGGGGTCGGCTGGCAACAATCCCTTGCAAAGTGCCCCTCCTTCCCACATTTGTGGCATCCAGCAGATGATCGGCAAGAACCCTCATGAATCTTGCCACACTTCCCACAAGTGCGGCCCCTCTGTCCTCCAGACCTCGAATCAGCGGGCTTGATCCGCTTTCTCGCAGGCTGCGACTGCACAGGGGTCTGCCTCAGCTCCCTCAACCGGAGCTCCGTCTCAATCTCCCGCCTCCTCGCGGCCTCCTGCAACTCAATGAGTGAACCATGTCGCTGAGTAGACACAAACTGTAGGACATCCAGATTGAGCATATTTAAGTAACGGGTCATCTAAGCATGCTCAGAAGAAGCAAACTTAGGGCAGAAAATAACCCTCTCCGTAAACATCTTGGTGACCTCAGTCATCGTCTCCGTCCCCTGCCTCAAATCTAGATACTCCTGAGCCAACCTATCCTTTTTCCAACAAAGGGACATAACTCGAGCAAAACATCTTAGCAACATGCTCCCAGGTAACAGTAGCCCTCTGCGCAGGAGTGTACGACCCAATAACCAATCTCCACCAATATTTCGCACCTGAACGTAGAAGTTTCATGGTGCACTTGACCTTCTGGTCAGCAGGTCAAGAACACCTGAACGTAGAAGGACTGGTGGAAGTTCGTGACGACTGACTTTACTCCTGCATATCATGCCGCATTGACTTGGGAAAGGTTTACCCATCTGTGCAAAGATGAGTATGTTCCCCGGGTGGAGAGGGAACATTTGTCCCAGGAGTTTTTGTCCCTCAAGCAGAAGACAAAATCAGTAACAGAGATTTCGAGGATATTCCATGAGAGGGCGTTGTTCTTCCCAGAGCACGTGTCTACTGAGCAGGTACGTGTGAGCCGGTATTTAAGCATCTTGAGGAGAGATATACGGGAGTTTGTGGCAAACTTGTCATATCGAACATTGGATGAGCTGCAGACTAATGCCAGGAAGAGGGAGATTGAGCTAGAGTTTCAGGTTAGAGAGGAAGGAGAGTCTCAGGGTAGAGACAGGACACTAGTGCAGTCGCAGCCGCCAACAAAGCGGGCTAAGCCCGCTGATACGAGAGCAGGAAGCCAGAAGGGCCTCACTTGTGGCAAGTGCGGCAAGAGTCATGAGGGATCTTGCCGAGCAGGGATTTGCTACAAGTGTGGCACGGAGGGACATATGGCGAAGGACTGCCCCAAGGGATTTGCGGTTTGCTTTCATTGCAACCAGACCGGCCACCGAAAGGCCAAGTGCCCTCAGCTCACTCAGGGATCAGCCCAGGTTTCTGCTCCTGCTACTTTGCACGTTATTGATGGTCGGTCGGTGAAGGCCGAGGCTCCGAGAGATCATGGGAGAGCTTTCCAGCTGACTGCGGAGGAGGTCCGCGCAGCGCCTGGTGTTGTTGCTGGTACGTATCCCTTATTTATTTTATTTTGAGATTTGTTATGCTTATTCTGTGTTGCATTTAGGTACTTTTCTTGTGATTTATTTTCTTGCCTTGGTGTTATTTGACTCAGGTACGAGTCGATCTTTCGTGTCTTTATCCTTTAGTCGTCACATTAGTGTTAGACGCGAGGCGTTGAGTCGACCACTGAGGGTTTCTATAGCCAATGAGCATGCAGTTTTTGCCACTGATGTATTCTGGGGATGTGTTTTAGAAATTTTCGGTGTTGAGTTTCCGATTGATCTGGTGCCGATAGCGATGGGTGATGTCTGTGTCATAGTGGGCATGGATTGGTTGAGCCAGTTTGGAGCTGTGGTTAATTGTGAGCGTCAGATGGTCACCATACGAGACCCTAGTAGGGGAGTACTTACTGTGTATGGCGAGGGAACTAGATCGGGGTCAGCTTTCTGTTCTGCCGCCAGGGCGAGGCAGAGTCTACAGCAAGGGTGCATGGACTTTTTAGCATATGTGATGGATACGCGAGTTGCCTCTGAGAGGCCGAGTTCTATTTCTGATGTTCCAGTAGTGTGTGAGTTCCCGGATGTTTTCCCCAAGGAATTATCGGGTGTGCCTCCTGAGAGGCAGGTGCTGTTTCAGATCGATTTGGTTCTGGGTGCGGCGCCTATTGTCAAGGCACTTTATCGCCTTGCGCCGCCTGAGATGCGGGATTTATCCTCGCAACTCCAGGAGCTGCTAGGGAAGGGTTTTATTAGACCGAGTAGCTCACCATGGGGAGCGCCAATCCTTTTTGTCAAGAAAAAGGATGGTTCACACCGGATGTGCATCGATTACCGGGAGTTGAACAAGCTGACGGTCAAGAACCGTTCTCCACTACCGAGGATCGACGATTTGTTTGAACCGTTGCAGGGGGCGTCTTTGTTTTCCAAGATTGATTTGAGATTTGGGTATCATCATATGAGTGTCTATGAGGAGGATATTTAGAAGACAACTTTCCGAACTCATTATGGTCATTACGAGTTTGTGGTGTTGCCTTTCGGGCTCACCAATGCACCTGCAGCGTTCATGGATGTCACAACTAGCATTTTTGCTAAGAAATTCTACTCTCATGCAATCATTCACCTAGTGTAATAATTTGTACTCTAAGTGAATATCATACCCTATGTTCAATCAACGTCATCCATTTGAATCCAAACTCTTGAATGAAGGTCAAAACCTAATGCAATACATCTCATATGTTCATCTATGAGTTGAAAACCCTAGACATCCCGGTTCAAGTTCATTATGAACTAGGATTCTCTTATTGGGCCTAATGGACCAATAAGCTTTCAACTTGATCACTTTGGGCCTAGAAACCCTATTTGGGCTCTAAGTTGACCCACATCCATGAGATTAGGGTATTTTGGGCCATGTGGGCCTAAAATAATCCAATTTTTATCTCTAATAGGCCTTGTTGGGCCATAAATGATTCCTTTTGCCCTAATGGGCCGTAAGCCCTTTTAATTGGGCTTCATAAATTCGAACAATCCAAGAATGGGCCCAAAACCATTTCTTCCCATTCTTTTACCCATTATCGGCCCACACACACAAAAAAAAGAGAAAATTTAATGGAAATAAGAGGTGACACCTCACCTTTACCCATAGGATCTCTATGCTACTTACATCCCATATATCTAAACACTTACATCTTAAATCTTCCATGCATTAACCAATCTTCATCTCTCTCTCTCTCTTCTCTTATTTTCCCTTGGCCGAGAGCACACACACACACACACATACAATTCCATTTTCAAGCTCTCCAAGAATCCTCTCAAGAAATCCTCTCTTCTCCTTCAAAAATTTCGTGACTTGGTGAGTGTTTTCAAACGTTTTTCATCAAGATCTTCACACTCTTGAACCACCTAAGTTCGAAATCTTCTTCCAAGGAAAGCTCTCAAGAACTCATCCTCCTTCCTCTAAATTTTCGAGTTTGGTGTGTAGTTTCAAGAGGTTCTTCACCTAGATCATCATATTTGGTAAGGTTTTGCTTAGATCTATGATTTAACTTCTTGATCCCTTCAAAGATCTCCTCTTACATCCATATATTTGTGGATCATGTTCTTAGAACCATCTAAGTTCAAGATCTACTCAAGAAAGCTTGCTAGGATCAAAAACCTTCTTCCACTTCTTCACCAAAACCGATCCATCACCCCAAGGTGAGTTCATACCCCCTATTTTCGATTTTTACTTTGTTTTGGGGGAGAATACAAGTTGTGTTGTGTAGATCTATGTGTGTATGCATGAACATGTGTGTTTTTCATGATTTATTTGGTGGTTATGTGTTATTTACTTCATAAATCTAAAAGTATGTTAAGAATATTAAGTTTATCACTTGGATCTACATGAAAACCTTGAGAAAAGTATGTGTTATCACATATAATACATGTAAACTGGTAGATCTGGGATTTATACACTTAAAATAGTAAAAATGAGTGTTGTGTTCCAAGATCTATAAACTAAACTCAAAAATCAGCCTTTCACAGGAAAGTTTTGGTCCAATCTCGAACTGTTTTGACCACATAAATGATAATATTTTTCAAAACTGTTTTACATGCAAAAAGTTCAGGTTTTTACCTTTAAAATGACTACTCTCACGTTTTCATACGATTTTTCTACAATTTTTGGAGAATTTTACAAAACTGCCTATGAGATTTGAAATAATTTCGCACCAGCCTGTGAAGGTGAGCAATTTCACACTTGTTAGAAGCCATTAAAAATTATGAGGAAAATTGTGAACAAAGTAGACAAAATTTCCAAACTTCCAGAATTTACAGATCCAAATTTCGACTTACGATGATTTTTCTACAAATTTTCCAACAACTAAGTCAGAGAAGCCCAAAACCAGAAAAATGTGTGTTTTCACAAAAATCAAGCCAAAAATGATATTTTTGTCAAAAATGGGTTTAAAATGTTATTTTTACCACAAACTAGTCATCAACACAAGTTTTGAACAAAATGGAGACTAAAGCGTTATTCTTACAAAAATTGGGCCTTAATTGTAAATTTTTGGCTTATTGGGCCAAGAACGTCATTTTTATAAAAAGTGGCCTTTTATGCTATTTTAGTGAATACTTGGACCAAAACCAACGATAAACTAACAACGGATTAATTTTGATCATTTTCTAGGTTATTGGGCCTTAATGGTCCATTTATATGTGTGATAGGTCATGTATACTATTTATATGTTTATTGGGCCTCATTGACCCATTAACATGTGCGACGGGCCTTGGATACTATTTGCGTGCTATTTGGGCCTGTAAATACCTTACATGTGAAATGGGCCTTAGTTGTCCTTTCACATATATTTCAGGCCCATGTTATATAATCTCATTCCAATTGGGTCTTGAAATGATTTACATGTTTAGCGATGCCTTAGTGGTTCACTTACATGGATCATTGGGCCTGGAATGAGTTTATACTTTTTCTTCGCGTAAATTCGATTAAGGATCTAGTGAGTTTTTATCGGTTGACACCTATTAAGTGTACGATCGTAGCCTGTAGTTATAACCAAAGTCTCTTGGAGGGAGAGCAGGGATTTGTGTATAGATCTATACGGGGATGACACCCCACACCTGAGCTGTTCGCTACAGTTAGACTAACTCAGTCTATGGTGGCGAAAACCTTATAATCAAAACCGGCGTCCAACAACGCCAAGACAGGCGAAATTGTCTTTATTTAGTATGGTTATGACGGCTCACTTATAGGAATTAACGTTATGAAGTTTACGGAAGACCATTATCTTTTCTTTTGGATTACTCGGAAACATACTCGTACTGGTACTCAACCTCGGGGGTTGGTATGGCAGCTTTCTCTTTTACAGACAACATCGGGTTGTCTGGGAACATTCTCTTTACATGCTCTTTACATTCTCTCTACATTCTCTTTACCCTTTTAGTCAAATAAACAATAACATACATGCATTAATACAAGATCGGACACAAACATACTAAACAGTTTGCAGAAAATATAGGATTTTCTGGTGGTTTCAAAGTTATACAAATCATTTTCATAAACATGCTTATGAGCTCATCAACATTTTTATGTTGACCTTTTTAAATTAACTTGTATTCTCAGGAAACCGTTGAAGCAGGATGAACGAAACAAACTTATGGATATTGTGTTATATTTTGTTTCATCATAATCTGACTATTTTGGCATGTAATATTCAAATACAATACTCGATGTAAACAATATTTGTTGTTATATTACATGTGTGATGATGATGATGTTATGTTTCAATTATATACTCTGTAATGATACTACAATGTTGAAATTCACACCAAGCCCCCGGACGTTTCCGCCGTCTAGTTCGGGGGTGTTACAATGGACCTCTTTAACCGAGTGTGCAGGCCCATGTTGGATAGGTCGATGATCGTTTTCATCGACGACATTTTGGTGTACTCGAGGTCTAGGGAACAACATGAGGAGCACCTGTGGGAGATTCATGGGGTATTGAGGATGGAGAGGCTCTTTGCCAAATTCTCCAAGTGTGATTTCTGGTTACGAGAGGTCCAGTTCTTGGGACACCTTGTTAATCAGAATGGGATTTTGGTGGACCCGGCCAAGATTGAGGCAGTTATGCGATCGGAGGATGTGTCGGACTCCCATCTATTGGGGAGAGATAGGCCAGAGAGTAATGGGGAGCACTGAGATAGTGCTCAAAACGTCAGAGCATATCCATTAGGTCAGACAGAGGTTACTGACGGCCAAGAGTCGTCAGAAGATTTACGTGGACCGAAGACGATCCGAGCTAGAGTTCCAGGTCGGAGATTTTGTCCTCCTGGAGGGATCCCCATGGAAAGGGTGATCCGATTTAGGAAGTGGGGCAAGCTGGGCCCTAGATACATTGGTCCTTTTAGAGTGATCGCTCGAGTGGGTTAGGTAGCTTATCGGTTAGAGCTTCCCGTGGAGTTGAGCCATATCCATAACACCTTCCATGTGTCCCACCTAAGGAAGTGTGTAGCCGACGAGACAGCAGTGGTCCCTTTGGAGGACATTCAGGTTGATGATCGCATAAACTACATGAGAAGTCGGTGGCAATTTTAGATAAGAAGGTGAAGGTCTTGAGGAATAAAGAGGTGCCCTTGGTTCAGGTTCAGTGGTAGCATCGGAAGGGATCCGAGTGGACTTGGGAATCAGAGCCCGAGATGCGTGAGCAGTACCCATAATTCTTTCCAGAGGATGACTTCGAGGGCGAAGTCTGATTCTAGTGGGGGAAAATTGTAACATCCTGATTCCCATGTATAATATTTAATTAATTATATGCATTTTTTCAGGGCAACTCGACGAGTTGGAGGCCCCAACTCAACAAGTAGAGTTGGAGATAGTCGCGTGATTTTTAGAGTCTACTCGACGAGTTGGAGGACCCCAACTCAACGAGTAGGATCTGAGTGTGAAAACCCTAATTTTCAGGGTTTGTGCCCTATTTAAAGGACCTTAAGCCTTTCATTCCGCCTCCCTTATCACCTTAACACCCTGAGAGAAACCCTAAACGAGCTGGTATCATCTGTGAGAGTGAGAGAGGCTAAAAGTGTGTGATTTGGTGCATTCTTTGAAGGAATTGGAGGAGCAAAATGCATGGAACGAGAAGGATCCCTTGGATCCAGTATTCCTTCAGTGTTAGCTGTCATTTGGAGGTAAAAAGCTATCACCTTGACCATTGTTTTGTTAGATCTCTTCTCTAGGGAGTTCGAGCCATTTTCATCTTCTCTTTAAGTCCTTTAGTTGTTTGAGCATGCCTTGAAGATGAGACTTTAGATCTAGACAGTATGAGGTCCCTTAGGCCTAAAGATTCAAGCTTTATCAAGCTATTGGCCAACTTGCATACATTAAACCCTCTATGGAGTTTTTTTTTGGCATTTTGAGCCCTAGGTGCCATGCATGGACGTAAAGCTTGCAGCTTTACGTGATACTTCAGCCTTAGAAGACTAGATCTAGAGTATGGGGCCTTAGTTCTGCTTAAAAACGTTTGAATGAGAGAATAGACTGAAGGGACTCGACGAGTTGGTGAGCCAACTCGACGAGTTGGTTAGGGTTTTCGCCAATAGTTTGGACGTGTAAGAAATCAGCAAGTTGGTGAGACAACTCGGCGAGTTGAGGTTGGATTTTCCTGATAATTCAGAGAAAAGAAGGAACTCGACGAGTCGCATAGATGAACTTGATGAGTTGGGTCAACATGGACTGTTGACTCGAGTGTTGACTTTCGTTGACTTTTAGGGTTTGGTCAAGGTATGGATTATGGAGACCATGGAGGGGTAAAATGGTCTTTCACCCTTTCTGAGAGTTAGAAAAGGGGTTAGCTTAATATCTTTAGAGTTATTGTTATAAAGTGTTAATTAGAGATGATTATGATATGTAGGCGGAGTCTAGATCGATCGTTGAGTACGAGACCTACTTGCTTACGTACGAGGTGAGTCTTCTCACTATACTTACCGGAGTGGTAATATTGTGTGATCGGAGGGTCTTATATGCTTATACTGAGTTATTTGATATTCTGCATTTGTCTTTGTGATATATGTCGTATATTATTTTTGTGCCTTGTTGAGTTAGGACCAGAGGGTCCAATCGGAGCTGTGAGACCGGAGGGTCTTCACTGAGACACAATGAGACCGGAGGGCCTTTATCGAGATATAGCCATGAGAGGCTAATTATTTGCATGTGGTATTTTGGGGAACTCACTAAGCTTTGTGCTTACAGTTTAGTGTGAAATATGTTTCAGGTACCTCACAGGATCGCGGGAAGGCGTCGGCTTGATTGTACACACTAGCTAGAGATTATGTTGTGTGGATTTCTGGGATATTATCAAACATTTTGTTGTCTTGTGTTTTGAACAACTTATACATTTTGTGTTTTGTGTTTTGAGAAATGTGAAATTGTGTTTTATGTGGTTTTAAAAATGAAAATTTTATTTGGAAATTTAGAGTGTTACAGATCTGATACGAACTTGTAACATCACAAAAATAACAACAAATTTTAACTTTTAAAAAATAACAATTCAATCCACAATGTTTACAAAACGATTGTTTCAAAAGTGTTTCTCAGAAATCAGAATGTCCCAAAAATCTTGATAACCTAATACTGAAGGATGTGTATGATCACGCATTCGCCTTTCGACGGTCCTCAGAAGTACCTGAAACAAAACTAAAATTGTAAGCCAATTCTTAGTGAGTTCCCCCAAGGTACCACCACATAACATAACAAACAACAACATGCATACAGAGCCTTCAGCATGATTGGACCGCCTTACCAGGCCTTCAGCCTACCTGGACCGCTCTCTGGGCCTTCGCCCTGACTGGAACGCCTCGTAGGCCTTCAGTCTATCCAGAACGTCCTGGGTATCTTGGACTTCAGTATTAGATGGCCCGCCTCAACCCAGTAAACCATAACCATAACCATAACATATCGATATAAACATTATCACAATAATCAGCAACACATGTAATCCTATTGATCTACCAGTCTAATCACATCACCATTAAACACATATCTCAGTATAACAACATACAACAACAAGGATATCTAATTCAATGGGTCGGCCGTGGTGCCTTCGACCCATAAGTACAGTGATGAAAACTCACCTCTCAATCTGAATACAGTCTGAATGAATCCATGCTCCGACAACCGGCTCCACCCGAATCCAAATAATCAAAACATTTCCCATTCTATATTAATAACACTTTCCCTAAAATACAAATGGTAAAAGTTGGTCAAAATCAACAAAATCAGCTGAGTCAACCCATTCGAGTCAACCTAGCCGAGTGAACTCAGTCGAGTCAACTTAGACCTTGTATGTGGCGCGTACTTCAGATGTACGTGGGGCGTACTCACTGTCCGAGGAGTCGGGGCTCAAACTTCGTACGCGCAGCTTACCAATTGGTACACCCAACGTACGTATTGATTCTCCACTTAAGGAGTTAAGAGCTTATTACTTAAGCTACCATGACCAAAATGCAGATCCAAGCCCCAAATAGATCCTTGACCATAAAGTTTCCAACTTTATGGTATTGCATGGCCAATAAGTGCTAATTGCTAGAAACCCCACCCTCTTAACCCATTAAGACAATAAAACACATGCATGGAAAAGGATTAAGAGCCAAGACCCTATTTTTATGCTTCTAAACCCCTCAAAACATCTAAAAGGACATCTAGAATGGACTAGAGCATGCCATACTCCAAAAATGTCAAGACTTGGGACAAAATGCTCATGAATCAAGGACTTAGCAATATCTAATGAAGAACAAGCCAAGTTTGAAACTTTATACCTCTTGGAGGTTGCTAGAGAGGTGAAGATCCCAGATCCAAGGCTCCTTCAACCTTCGAATGTAGTTCTACTTTCTTCCTTCTCCTTCAAGATCACCAAACACACACACAAGGGTCAACAATGCTCAAACAAGTGGCTAGGGTTTGCTAAAATCAAATGGAGGTGTTGGAGGCTGATGAGAGATGAGTTTGGAGGCCATAAAGATGATTAAATTGGGTCCAAACCCTACAAGTTAGGGTTTAAGGATCTCGCACGTACGCCCTACTTATGCGGGTGTACACCTAGCATACTAGACCCGCACATGTATGCCCAACATACACAATGTACGCCAAGCATACTAAACCTCAACCTAAAATTACAAAAATATTACTATGGGCCATATTGCAAACTTTCTCATACACAAGGGCTTAACAGTTAAATTTGTAAATACCTCATCGTCGGGATGTTATAATTATATAATAATATTAGAAGTACCATTGCTGAGAAGATAAATGAATAATAATACCTTAACTCTCTGTATGGAATATATATACACTATAGATAGGTTAGTGTCGCCCAATAATAGAGTTGGTATTAAAAGATGGTTATAGGAAATGTAATATAGTCTAGGGATAAACTTAGACTTATGGAGTGTAAACTTATGTTCTGTAACACTTTCAGATGTCGATGTACGGTAGCCCTGTACTGGAGTACATTATATTATTCCCCTTGGATGACCAGAAACTGTAGGTCCAGATTAGGCAACAATAACTGTATGACTTGTCACCTCTCGGAGTAGGTGACAACACTTGATCATTCTAGATAGTCTTGTGAATTATGTTGCTAGTGTGAGCTCATTACTCACAAACGTGGATGAAATGGGATACCATATTCATCAAATACTCTGATGAATATATACGTTTATGACTACACCGGCAAGGAAGTCCCTAGCTGAGTAGTTCAACCTTTTAAAGGTTCATCAGGTGAGATAATTTCACCTTGATAATCATGGATTAGGATCTGTGAGGATCGGTAGGAATGGATATGTAGGAATGTAATCCTATATGGATATTGTATCGTAACAGTTTGTTTTGCAGATCTGATAATTAAGGAATATTATCATTTCAATATTGTGGGATTGAAATCTCTATGCATCTCACCAGGTTTCCCAATCTTCCCCACTCAGTTTATATACATCACAAGTATCAAGACTTAAGCTACTGGAACTTGACTAGGATGTTGAGTGATTAAGAGATGGCTTGCAATAGTATTCAGGACAATCAGGTCTTTACGCTATAACTTATGTATATTTGTTGATTATGACATCCTTGGGGTTTGAACATTTTGGAAACGAACAATTATACTTCCAAATGACTTTTGTAATGGGATTTTCCACAATTATAAATAAATGATTTTAAAAGCGTAAAGAAAAGTTTTAATTGGTTCTGAAAAGTAGAGGATATCACACATTGCAATTAGAATTGCTATGATATTCATGAGTAATTTGAAAATAGAGATTTGAAGTATTCGATAAACTCATGCTTAGATATTACTTCATGGATCTAGTCACGAGTAATTCTAAGATGATAATATCTACTATTCTTGAAATAGAGATACATAAGTTGTAATTTACAAATCGGTTGTATATCGGTATTGCATAAACACATTAGTAACTTGATGTTATAAAACGTAGCATCATATATGACTTGGTGAGTAAAGGTTGCAGTTATGTAGTCAAGGTTTATTTGTTCCTTTTTCCCTAACAAGAAAAGTGATATCATTGGGCCCCTCGATGATTTTATGTTGACTATATAGTGTTGTGCCCAACCATGACTAATTGATGTGTTCAATTTGAAGTCTAGTAAACTCTTTACAAATCAAGAAATTGGGAAACAGAATCTTGCACAATGAGATTGATTCTAATCCATGTCTCATGTGCATACGATATCATGAAGAACGAAGGAATAGTTGATCACTTATCTTAGGGTCAATAGTTGATTGAAATCAGAGTTTGGTAGTGGCTTTAGAAAGCACTCTTTTCTGTTTACTTCAATGTCTATATTTGCAATTGTAGTTACAGACTTATCCAAGTGGGAGACTGTTGGTTTAAGGTGTTTAAGCCAGTAACTAAATTGGTATATTCTTCAATTAAAAGGAAAGTCCTTTTTGGGTTGCCCTCATAACCACTAACTGAATATAATGACTTTTAGAGAGAGAGAGAGAGAGGTTGATTTATTAATTTATTATCTCATTAATAAATTAATTAGAAATTGAAATAAATTATTCATTAATATACTATGTGATTAATATATTAAATTTGAAATAATAATAATTAATTGATAATTAATCAGAAATTAATTGTAATTAATTTCGGGTTAATTAGAATTAATTGAAAGTGCAGGGGCTAAGCTGTAATTGTTGAATAGTTGAATAAGAGAGGGATTCTAGAACCCTCCAATGGTAGCCGGATTTTAGGCTTACCATTGGAGTGCTAGAATGATTCCTTATAGATAAATAAGGATTTGGATAGTTATTATATTTGAGATATTAATATAATAATAAATTAGGGTTATCCAAGACGTTTCTTATCAGCTATAAATAGGACCCCTAAGGCCCTTATGTTCACACACTCTTCTTCTCCCCTTAGATCCAAAAATTGCTCTCCTCTGTCCTCTCTCCTCAAGTCTTCTAGTTGCTGGGGTTTTGGGTACAATCCATTAGAGGCATTCAAGTTTTTGGTGCTTGCTTTCCAAGGAACTCAAGAGGATTTTGACTGGATTATTTTCTATAATAATCAAAACTTATGTATCTACAATCATACATGATTTTCGATAATATTAGGGCTTATCAAGGGTTTATTGATGTTCATAGTTCATTGTTATCAATAAAGAAAATATAGATCTTTTCTAGGTTGCATGTGAACTTACGGGTTTAAGTGTTTTTCCCCTCATATTTATTTATTTATTTATTTTTATAGCCTAGAAAACCTAATAGCAACAATAGAAGATAGTAGCTTGCCCACGGTTATTTTAAATTCTTTTCCAATAACCGCTAATCCAATTCCATAACCTGACCCACCAACCATTTCTCCCCCTTATGACAAGATCTATGGAGAAAATCATGGAGCACTTGTGGGCAAGCTCTTAACAACATCAATGATTAAAGTTTTGAAATTTCTTTGAAATGAAGCAAGTGTAGTTGTAACTTGATAAGGATGCACACTTTGAACCTTCTTCTCAACGATAGCTAAAGTCGACTTAATATCATCAAACACCTTCGAGTAGATTGCATGTGTATTAGAAAACTTCTCAGAATAATCCTTGTTAAAAAACCTCACATATTTAATAACAGATTTGACATCGAGGATGAGTGGTCAATAGAAGACTTAAGATTTGTATGCTCTTCACCATAAGACTTGAGATCTTAAAACATCTTCTTAACAGCCTAATCTAACTTCGTCTTGAAAATTCTCAAATGATCAACTTGCAACTTCGACATTGTAGTCAATAATACTTTATACTTCTGCTTCAATATTTTTTGTCTCGCAGTCAATTTCTTAGAGAATGTATTTATGGCAGTAGAAACCCCATCAAGAGCTTCAGCAAACCCATTTTCAACATATTTCTTCACTTTTCCCTCATGAACTGGAAACATATTCTCAAAGGATTCTTGGGTAATTGGATTAGAAATGGGGGATTCCATAGATGATGATCCATACACAAAATCTAATAACATATTTAACTTGTTATTGAGAATTTTGTATTGATACCCTAACATGATAGCTTCACCAGGCACATCTTTGGCTTCTTTATTGAAAGTAATGGGACTAAAATCAAAATCATCAACAGTTTGATCCATGTCCTGAAATTCAAGAACATCTTCATTCATGGGATCAATACATTGGGAAGAAATAATATGATCTTCCAAAGTGGTAGATTGTAAATGGAAACAAAAGTAGGTGAAGTGAGAGTGGTAGATATTAGCTTAGAAACTAGTGGAGGTGTCGCTTCTCATGAAGTAGATTGAGATATCGAAGGTGGATGTAATGGAATATGAAATTTGATAGGAGCAGATATCGAAGATGGTGGTGTAGGAATTTGAGCATTAGATTCACCAATGTTGATGTGTACTTCCATATTATATGTGTTAGCATTGACATCTAGAGGACGTTCCTCCTTTCTATGAGATTCAGAAGAGGTCCTCCGTTGTGGTGACTTAGGGTGTGAAGAAATAGAAATAGTTACTTCACTGATCTTGAAAGCTTCGTGATGTTCTTGAGGAACATCTCAAATTGGAGAAGTTTGAAAATCATCTTCAGTCTCAACATCAACATCCTCATCATCCTCATCTTCGACCTGAGGTGTAGCCAACATCAACATCCTCATCATCCTCATCTTGACACGACCTATGGAAATAATCATGGAGCACTTTTGGAAAGTTTATCTTAACCAACCATGGAGCACCCTTCGAACACTTCTTTGATACTGCTTTTTCCTCAACCATTTTTTGCTTTAAGATTGCAGCTATTGAATCATCGATACAAGGTCGAACATGTGGCGGTACAATCATATTCTCTTTAAAGGAAAACAAAACCTTATTATCCTTTGGAGTTCATTCAAACATAGACTCCAGAATTTGAACCACAAAAGGAAACTCTGCACTTTGATCAAGAACTATCTTTGGAATATATAAAGTCGAAATGGTGACTCGAACCTCATCCTTAGGAATAGCAATTATTGCTTGCTCATAGGCTTTTGCAACAACCAACATCCAGGTGCAGGCACTTGCAATTTTAAAAGCTTTCTTTGAATGATTTACATGTGAAACAAATTCGTCGTATAGAATTGATGCAAAATTAACTGGCTGATGATGATAGATACCATATAGAATTTGAATTAACCTTTGCTTGGCTTTGTCGAGACCACATTTACATCCTCTTATGCATCACACCACCATAACAACTAGAAAACTCCAAATGAATCGTAAATTAGACTTCCTAAACACACTGATCATGGTCACATAAGCCATATGGCCTATATCATTAAGCATTGCAATCATATTCTCCGTAGTCGGATTGATAAGCTCTTATGTAAGATCGAGATGTAATAACTGAGCAAAATGTTGCACCGTCAGATTCCTCTTCGCCTTTGAAATTACTTCAAATATAACCACATCTTTCTTCATATTATAAGTAGATGACAAACAAGAAACCGCTAACCATTTCACTGAAATCGGTTGTACTACAACTACGGTATAGTTCAAAACATAATAAAATAAAGATCTCACCGTCATCTGTAACCCTAAAGGATATTTTTGATAGATCTATAATCATGAGAAAATTATTAGATTGAATCTTCAACTGAGGAATGGAAGATTCCTCATCAGCAGTAGAAAGCTTTTCTACAGCAAACATGATAGAGTGTTTGAAGAAAACTAGAAGAATTAAAGAATAGTGAACAATTTCATGGGAAAGATTTTAAGCGCATAAGTATGACTGAACCAAAAAATATGTACATAAACTTCAGAAAATATGCCTTTTTAGGAATTTGAATCGTTCCCAATAGGATAATTACAAGTGTAAATGGCTGGTATGAAACCACCATTTGATGAGTTACATGTATGCAAGTTGTTCCTAGTAATGATCATGCTTTCCTTGAGAAGTCTAACTGTCTTATCAACAAGATAATATAAAGTCGAAGTCGTTTGAACATGAATATGCACCTTTTATCCACAAAATATCTTCGATAAAGTAATTAAGTATCGAACATCCATCTTCGATACATGTATTAGACTTTGACCATTTTGAACATAATGCATCCATTCGAACCAGAGCAAGGTAAAGTTGGTGGTGTTTAAATACAACCAAGTTGACAATGATTGCAATCATTAACATAGAATTTGTAAAATCACAAGGATTTTAGTACAATAGTGTTCCAAAGGAAAAGATATAACCAAAAAAGTGATTAGGATTTGTGTTATATAAAAAATTGATATAAAAGCAATGTGATCCCAGGAAAAATATTCTCTTCCTTCAGTATCAAGAGAGACCCTTAAGTGTTAATGTCGTTTCCCGTTGAATTACAATCGTCAACTTGTTAAGAAGTTACGAATGCCATCTTTCGATTGGTATAGAAGGTAGGCTTGTTCCCAAACATATATGAAACTCAACATAAGTGAAGTGATATGAATGAAAAAATCTTGAATGATCAGTGTAATCAATTTGAAGTCGTCTTTAGATAGGTAAAACTTGACTAAGAATTGAATAACACCCTTGCAAATAGTTATTTGACCAAGCAAAAAATCTAATAACTCCAATGTTAGAACGAGATGGGTGACTCACAGTATTATTTGATAGATGCCTTATTTGGAAGAATTATTTGGTAGAAAAATAGTTCATGAAGGCTTCACAACTAAATGACTTATCGAGGCTTGTAGACAACATTCAATAGAATGCTTCTATGGACACTTAACTACTCAATGGCATAGCAAAACCATGTAAGTCTCCCGTCAATTTATAGTTTCAGACTAGAATATTAAATATTCCCCTTCAATTCATGTAGGTAGGGGTTTGAGGGTTTCACTAAAATCATGTAGGGGTTTGAGGGTTTGAGGGTATAAACATAATTTTATGTATTTTTACGTATTTAAATGTATTTTAAATGTATAAATGTGTTTTTTACGTATTTATGTAACTTTTTAAGTTTTTTGTATAGATTTGTACATATTTTTATATTTTTTTAATATATAAACGTATTTTTTTAAGTATATATATATATATATATATATATATATATATATATATATATATATATATCAAATGTATAAACTTATTTTTTACATATGTGTTACATATTTTTTATGTATTTTAATATTTTTTTTTGTATTTATGTATTTTTTTTACTTCAAGTTTGAATATAAGCTAACTATTAGACCTTGTAAGTGAAGAAAAAATTGTTATGTTAGATTATTGTTATTCTATCAGTTTTATGTTTTCTACGAAACAAAAATCTATTATGAATGCACTATAAAAGAAATGGTTTTAGACCCATTCATTCCCCTCCATAAAAAGCATGGGGATCGATACACCTTACGTCCTAAAAAATGTTAACAACTTTACCGGTCCTATATGGCTTGAATGGAACCCCAAGTTTTTGCATGTGCACAAATTATTATTTTGTTTTTTAGTTCGTTGTTTAATTTTAAGATAAACATATGAGAAAAACTTAAAATATGTGGATATGCAGAAAAACCAGTCATACATATTCGAAGAAGCTGTGACAAATGGATGAAATTGCGACTTTTCTAGAAGATTTCCCTAACATTATAACCTTGAAAAATGAAGTAAACGTTTAAATCATAAAAAAGTATTCCATATGTTGCCAAGAAAAACAATTTGAGTATAAATTAAATCAACGAATAATTAACTTATGGACTAACATATTTTTAATATATAATTAATTTCAGAACCGAACTTATTGGTAATGAAATATAAGTTTTCTGACCATGATGTTTATGTTTAAAATGTTATATTAGTAACAATTTTTCCAACGATATTGTCTAATAAATAAATACAGAAAATATTTATAAGATATATAAAAATTACTTAACAAATACATATAAATACATAAAAAAATATGTTTATACATTTAATATATATATATATATATATATATATATATATATAAACCGTAAAAAATACAAAAACATGTAAAAAATCCGTTTATACATTTAAAATACATAAAAATACATTAAATCTATAAAAAAACCAAAAAAAAATCATAAATATTTTAAAAATAAATAAAAATAGGTAAACATATGTAAAAAAAATTTATACGTTATATACAAATTTTAAGAAAATATGCAGAAAAGTCTCATTATTTTGATAAAATTAACGATTTGGTCTCATGACCTGCTGAACAGGTTAAAATGGGCTAAAGTGGAGAAATTAACAAGTTTATTGTGTTTTTCTATTAAAAAAATAATTTGGAACTTAATCGTTAATTTTTACAAAATAATGAGATTTTTCTGGAGATTTCCCTAAAGAAAACAAGAAAATATCTTTGGAATTTTTCAAAAATTTTAAGAAAGAAAAATATTTTGTAATCTTCAATGAGAAACAAGAAAAACTAAAAATAATAGAATGTAGAACGAAATTTACAAACATAAGAAAAAAACACTTGAATTTTTAAAAATTGATGGTTATCGAAGGTTCGATATAAAACATTACCTGCGAGACTTGAACGAGCATTGTATCGATGACACACCAAACACGATTAACAGTAACAACGAAGCTTCGATAATGAACGATTAATATCGAAGATATGTAAAAAAATGATGAAAAATGAAAAATGAGAGAGACAAAACTTAACTCGATTGAGAAACATAACATGCTTCCATCATTCCTAAACCACTTAAAATCCTTAGAAATGATTTTTCATTAAGATCCTTTATGAATATATCTGCAAGTTGATCTTTAGTTTGAACAGAATGGACTTCTATGTTGCCTTTCTTCGACATGATCTTTGATAAAGTGATATCGAAGAGTAATATGCTTGTTTTTCGAATGTTGAACTAGATTATGACATATGCGAATTGCACTCTGAGAATCACAAATCAACGAAATTTTCTTCATATTTATGACATAGTCATGAAGTTGACTTTCAATCCATATAACTTGTCAAGTACATGCAGCAGCAGCAACAACATACTCAGCTTCTGATGTGGATATCAAAACACTAGTTTACTTCTTCGACTGTTAACTCACTAACTTTCCATCAAGAAATTGACAACCACCAATTGTGATTTTTCCATCTAATTGACAACCACCCAGATCAGCATCTAAATATGCTTGAATAAAAAACCTTGTGTTTGCAAGATATACCAAAGACCAAGTGTTGTAGTCCTATGAAGACATTGAAAGATGTTCTTCACCGTTATAAGATGTGGTTCTATTAGATTGGTTTAATACCTAGTATAATTACACATAAAAAAACATTATATCAGGCCAACTGGCTGTATATACAACAATGAACCTATAATGCTTCGATAATTTTAATGTCAACGACTGGTTTATCCAACGAAGGACTTAATCTTGTGCCAAAAGCCATTGGAACTTTTGCATCTGAGCATTTCTTAATGCCAAATGGTTCAAGTAAGTACTTCGTTTAGGACTCTTGATTATTAAAGATGCCTTATTTGCTTTGTCGAATATTCAACCCTAAAAAAAATTATCTTCCACATCATTCTCATTTCAAATTTGCTACGCATCAAATTCTAAAACTCCTTCGATAAACTAGGGTCAGTAGAACCAAAAATAATATCATCTACATAAATTTGAACAAGCATTAAATGAACCACTACCTTTTTATGAAAAAATGTAGGATCAACAGATCCTTGTTTAAATGTAGATATTTTCAAAAAAACGGTTAAAGTTGCATACCATGCCCGTATTGCTTGTTTTAATCCATAAACAGCTTTATCAAGAATATAACAATGATTAAGAAACTTATCATTTACAAATCCAGGAGGTTGTTCAACGTAAACAATCTCTTTGAGTACACCATTGAGAAATGTACATTTCACATCCATTTGATAAACATCGAAGTTTTTGTGAGTTGTATAAGAAAGAAAAATGCTAACAACTTCGATTCTTGCGACAGAAGAAAAGGTTTTATCATAGTCAATACCTTATTGCTGACTATATCCCGTAACCACAAGTCTAGCCTTATTACGAATGACATTTCCTTCTTTATTAACTTTATTTTTAAAAACCCATTTTAACCCAACAACAAAAACATTTTCAGGTATAGAAATTAACCTCCACACTTTGTTTCTGTCGAATTCAGCCAACTCAGCTTGCATTGCAAATACCTAATCTGGATGTTCAAAAGAGATTTTAGCAGTTTTAGGTTATGTTTTAGAATTGAAAACATGGAACATACACAATTCTTGATTAACATTTAAGATTTCATTTCTTTATCTTAATTGTGCTCTTGTTAACACTCAAGAATTAGGATTATGAAGGTTTGTATCGATCAGATACACTTCAAGTACAAAGACGAAAGTAAAACTTAATCTAAGAAAATAATGAACAGAAAGTAAAATGACACAAAGAGTTCTCCAAATTGTTCTTTCACCAAGAAAGAGTTTTTTCTTCACCAAGAAGACGGGTTGTCACAAAGACGATCGACACAAAGCCGATCTCTCTCAACATTAGGGTTTACCCTAATGTAGATTATATAGTAATCTATACATATCAATCCCATGATTTAAGAGATTGTCTCTTATCTATACTAAGAACCGATCTTCATAACAAAGATAGCGGATCTGCTATCTATTCTATACTTATCTGGCACACCCCGGCCGGCGGCGGAAACACCGGGCTATGTAACTTCATTTTTGTATCATAGTTATCAAGCATACATTGAACAGTACAAAATAATTATATAAAATACATACCTTTATTGATGATAGAAAGTTACATTATTCCTGTTTCCTAGTAATTATTACATAGTATCTGAAATATCGCACACGGCTTAGTAGACAGACGTTCCATACTAACAAAAAGATAGTAGTATTTATCAACAAAAGTTTCCCTGCTCAAGTAACATTCTAGCTTATTAAGTTCCTGAAAACACATGCATTTTGAAAATACGTCAACATAAAGTTGGTGAGTCTACAGGTTTTGACTCTTAGTAAAATAGTACTTTATCCAAGTTTTAAAAGTATATATCATAGTTTAAAATTATATATTCGTGTCTAAAACCCTAAGTTACTAGACTATGCTTTAAAAATTACTCCTAATTTTCATAATACTTAGGCAGTACAACAACTATAACTTGAAGTAAAAACTAGGTTTTATCTTATATAAAACCAATAATAGCAACACACTTAACAAGTCAAAGATGACTTCAAATTATCAAATATATAGATCAATATCATGTTTTAACCAACGTAAAACTTATGATAATTACATACCAGTAGTGTTATAGTTTCCAAAATCTTAGATATATCATAAATATATATGATTTCAAACTACTATATCCCGGTAAATAGAATTTTATGTTGATCCGAACATACGATCATATAAACATAATATTAACTTATATATAATATTTAGCATGCATTTTACCTCGAAAACATTAGAAAGTAGGGCCGTGTAACTCACCCTAGTAGCGTGATTTGATAGAATCTAACTAGAAATGGTCAGCGGTTCGTGATCGTCGGGATCGGGACAAGGAACGCCTTCAGCAAACGAGAGAGAGAGAGAAAAGAAATTTTGGTGTAAGGAGGGTTAGGGTCGAACTTTATATTTATAGATTGTCCAAGACAAGTTCACGTTGTGAACATATATGTTCACGTCGTGAAGCAGGGCTGCATCACCCCGTAGACTTGCCATTTGGGTCCTAGCTTCGGAAGGTGTCCGGATAACACTTTCACGTCGTGAACCTTTATGTTCACGTCGTGAAGTCTTAACACATCACTCCCGTAGACTTGCCATCTATATTCTAGCCTTGATAAGTGTCCTAGATCACCTTCACTTCGTGAACCTTCATGTTCAAGTCGTGAACAATGACATATTAGGGTTTCTGCCACGTGTCATGCTCTCAGACTACTACATCTTTGGAAGATCATATCTTTTTCATACGAATTCCGTTTTTAACGTTCTTTATATCCACGTATAGCTATTTCCAAGTACTAAAACTTTATTTTACATTCCAATAGCTAATTCTCAATATATTTTAATTTCTTTTTATTATAGAGACTTATAGTATTAGAGTTTATCATAACTTCTTCATGTGAAGTTAGATTGAGATTTGTTAAAATCTTTTTGAATTGTATGGACGTGTACTTTGACTTATACCATAAGGTATGTACGAAAGTTCATATTTGTATTAGAATTTGCCATGAACTACAAAGTAAGTTTATTATATTACTTGTTTGACATGATCATATGTGACTGTTGTTGACCTATTTGGACTGGTGTTACATTCTCCCCCCGTTGAAATAATTTTGTCCCGAAATTTATCTTATGGATGGGGTATTGTTAAATAGTTGGGGGTATTTTTGTTTCATCTGATCTTCACATTCCCAAGTAAATTCAAGCCCTCGTAAAGAGTTCCATCGAACTTTCACTATAGGAATACGACTTTGTTTCAATTTTTTGACATCTCGATCCATGATTTCGACAGGTTCTTCTACAAAGTTGAGTTTGGTATTGACTTGTATCTCATCGATAGGTACAACAAGAGTGTCATCGGATATGCATCTTTTGAGATTTGATATGTGGAAAACATCGTGTACATTTCTTAGCTCTTTAGGCAATTTAAGTTGATATGCGCCAGAACCAATTCTTGCTAGAATTTCAAAACGTCCTATATATCGCGGTTTTAGTTTGCCTCGTTTCCCGAATCGAATCATCTATTTCCAAGGAGAGACTTTCAACATTACTTTATCTCCAACTTGGAATTCCAAAGGCTTATGTCTTACCTTAACATAGCTCTTTTAACGATCATGTGCGGCCTTTAATCGATCCTTAATATGCACGATCTTTTTTCAGTTGTCTCGTGGATTATTTATGGCCCGGTACGTAAGGTATCACCGGTATGTTCTCTGGCCAATTGTGTGTCTCTAACTTCTGCCCAACATATTGGGGAACGACATTTTCGTCCATAAAGAGCCTCAAACAGTGCAGCCTTAATGCTTGTGTGATAACTATTGTTGTAAGAAAACTCAATTAATGGTAAATGAGTATTCTATGCATTTCCAAAGTCTATTACGCAGGCTCGGAGCATATTTTATAAAGTTTTAATAGTCCTTTCACTATGTCCATCAGTTTGTGGGTGATAATTTGTACTCATATCTAGAGGTGTTCCTAAGGATTTTTGTAGTGATTGCCAAAATCACGAAGTGAATCTAATATCTCTGTCGGAGATAATAGAAATTGGAACTCCATGAAATTTGATGATTTCCTTGAGATAAGTTCTAGTTAGCTTCTCCATCTTGTCGTTCTCCTTGATTAGTAAGAAATGGGTGGACTTAGTTAATCTATCGACTACTACCCAAATTGTGACATCCCCATTTTCACGGTTAGAAAAGACCGATATGTTTATGCTTTATTTGAAAATCATAGTATATTTTTAAAGAAATATATTGCGGAATTTGTTCCCAGAAAAACATGATAAATATATTATCAAAGCATTTCCAAAGAAATGTATTTTGTTCATATTAAAACTTTCGGATGTCATCGTCAATACTGAAACATAAGCATAAATAGACCTTACATTTATTTACACTAGTCATCTACATCTCCTTTAATCTCTCAGTGTAAAGTAGCTTCGTATCGATACCTGTGATACAAATAAACTGAGTGGGTCAGGTTGGGAAACATGGTGAGTACATAGGGTTTTCAACCCATAATAATATAATTATTATATTTAATCATCAAACAATCAACCTAATTACCCATTCCCATTATCTTCTTTATTTCTTAAGGACCTACCCTAAGAATTATCTATTATTCACTTTTTCATTCCTAAGGATTCTCCTAAGGAATAGGCACGAAGTCCATCGTTGCCTATGACACAACTGCCAATGTTATCTATTAGGCACAACTGCCAATATTATCATTTAGGAATAGCTGCCAGGATTATGACATTCTCTATTAGGCACAACTACCAATATTATCCTTTAGGCGCAGCTGCCAGGATTATGTTGTATCTATTAGGCACAACTGCCAATATTATCCATTAGGCGCAGCTGCCAGGATATTTAGATTACAACTGGTGAACACGTAAATCAAAAACACCTACAGGTTATGGCGTAGCTGCTAATATTCATCTATATCATCTTTCATCCCTCATTATTTACCTACCTATGTTCTACCCAACATATTCGTAAACATAAAATACATATACAGTTTAAATCATTTAAAACATTTATAAAAGCGTTCATCCAGCATAGATAGCAAGTATACAGATAATATGTACACATAGCATGTAGTTTATATAAAATACTTCATATCTATGTGTAAGATGAAAGTAAATATGCACTCACATTAGTAGCGTGAGTTGAGAGTCTAACTATAAACAGTCGGCGGTTCGTGATCGTCGGGCTCGGAACGCGAAACGGCCTTAACAAACGAGAGAGAGAGAGAGAAAAAGAGAGAGAGAGAGAGAGAGAGAGAGAGAGAGAGAGATATAGAAAGGAATTGGTGTAAGAAGAGCAAGGGATGAACTTGCTATTTATAGGGTTCCCAAAACATGTCTACGTCATCGATTTGATGTCCACGTCGTGGCGAATGGATGAATCACTTCGTAGGCTTGCCATCTACGTTCTAGCTTCGAAAGGTGTCCGAATGACTTTTCCACGTCGTGGATTTGATGTCCACGTCGTGGAGTCTTAACACATCACTCCTGTAGACTTAGCACGTGTTTTCTAGCCTCGATTAGTGTCTTTGACTATATCCACGTCGTGGATCTCATGTCCACAACGTGGAGCATGGTTGATTAGTTTCTGCCACGTGTCATGTTCTCAGACAGTTACATCTTTGGAAGGCCATAACTTTTGCATACGAACTCCGTTTTTGACGTTCTTTATATCCACGCGTAGGTGGAGACGTACTCTATAACCTTTTTTTAGATCACTAAGGCCAAAAAGTAATTTATCATAAACTCACTTTTACGATTCCCGGTGTCGTGTCGGTTTTGTCGCGAAACTTCGACAGGTCATAACTTCTTCGTTATAACTCGGATTTCGGAGTTCTTTATATGTCCAGAAACCTTGTGACATATACTAAAACTTAGTTGATATTATTTATTCTAAATAATCCTCTATCAAAAAAGTCATTTTTGAAGCTTATTGTCTCTAAATTGACTAGCCCGAATCTGCGAGCGTTATAATTATCTCCCCCTTAGGATGATTACGTCCCAGAATCATCTACAAAACAGGGCTTTTATAATGACTCCAAACATTATCTCTTTATCCTAGGTAATAACTGTAACATCTACGTTCCTTCGAATGAGTATCTAACTCTTGGACTTCTTGACTGCAGGCGGTGCTCAATTTTGCACCCGCTCTCTATCTCGCGTTGGACTTTTAATTGTAACCTTTGAGTTACATAATCTTTTTTGAAGACTCCTTCTTCTTCTTAAAAGACTTAAGATAATTTCTTTCCTTCATTTATCGTAACAGACTGATGGGTCATGTTCTAATGACCTCTCATCGTATAATGCAATGCTTAGACTCAGGTCTCTTAGAGTCAAATTCCAGAATGGAATATACCTTCCTTCATGTTCTAATGTGATGTAATCACATTCTAGTGTGTAGTACTTCTAAATACAAGCTCTTACAACGATCACGATACTTCTATTGATCGCTTTGATTTTCTTTTACTTCAATCTCCTGGTTTAAGTCGGATGTTACATCGATCTTGGTTCTCTGAACCATGTAACATACTCCTCTTTGTCAGACTCAATTTGATATGACTACTAGGGTCAGAATATCAATCATCTTCTAGTCATTACCGAAACGATGGTAACGACAGACATGAATCAAACAGAATCAATTAATAGCGCCTTGGTAACCTTGTGACTTTCCCTGATCCAAGTGTGAGTCTTGTGCTTCCGGTAGTATAGGCATCTACTACCTTTCATACCTACTCATACTCGTTCCAAGTATTGTCTCGTAGTTTTCCAAGTCACCATACAAGAACTTTATATAGTTATTTAACACATCGGATAACATAACTAAGGTTTATATTATTTCTTGAAACGATTACATGGATGTTCAAGTTCACCCTACACTAGGCCTCTTATAAAAGGCTACACCACATGATTCTATTTATATGGATACTTCTTATCCTAATCTTAGGACATGTAGATCCTCACTCCTGATCTCTTGCATTGTCACCTGCTTCGTCGAGGATCATCTGGAATACTATTGCCTTTGGCCTTGGTGGTGCATTTGGTTTTGTAGCTCCTTCCCTCTTTAAGCAGTCTTGCTTGAAGTTCCCTTCTTCATTACATTCGTAACACACCCTTTTATTGAATGTACACTCATTGGCATAATGCCCAGACTTTCCACACTTGAAACATGTCACCTCCTCGCCACATTTTCCAAAGTGTTTCTTCTTACACTTATTGCACCATCTTGCTTCACCTCCTCCTCCTTCGAACTTCTTTGAACCAGACTTCGAGAATTTCCTCATCTCGTTGGACCTTGAAGATCCTTCAAACTTCCTTTTCTCGCCAACTTCAACCTTGTTGGCGGCCCTTCCCTTGATTATCTCCTCAACAGACTTGGCAACCCAGATAGCTGCCTCCAGAGTAGGTGCCTGACGTACTGGCACCGCGTATTCCCATGGAAGTCCCTTTGCGTACAAATCGATTTTCGTCAGCTCGTCTGGGACAATACGCAAAGAAAACTCCATTTTGTCTGTGAAGTTATTGGTGTATTCATCTATAGACACGATTCCCTTCTTCAATGTCAGGAATTGGTTCTCTAACTCAATCAAAATTTAGGCCGAGCAGTACTTGCACTTGAAATGCACCAAGAACTCTGCCTAAGTCAGATGCAGTGGCTCATTGGGGCTTAGGGTCTTCCCCAGAGTGTTCCACCAGTAAACAGTGCCACCTCTGAACTGACGCACTGCAAATGTGGTTTCGTCACACCCCAAAACCGGAACGGCGGAAAACGTTCTGGGGTGGAGGACGTCATGTGTAGTATCACAATAATTGTATCATAGCAAGCATAGTAAACACAATCAAACATTGAATACATATATGAAAAAGGTTTATATTTGTCTTAATACATAATTTCGTTCATATCAAAAGTAAAATAAAAAGGCGTGACTCTAACGCTCCGATTTCTCCAACTCCTGGAAGTACTTGTCTACTAATTCCCTGAGAATACAAACAGTTTTGAAAGAATATCAGCATAACGTTGGTGACTTCATAAGCATTTAGTTTTGGTGGAAACATGTTCTTTGATTCTTTTGAAAAGTGTTCCTCAAGAAAATCCTATATTTTCTTATGAAAGCATGTTTAAAAACCCATTCCTTCTATGACTTCCCGGTTCGTACTAAATACGCACAATCCAAGGAGTCATGGAATGAATACGAACGTCCATTAGTAGAAAATAAACCATCAGTTTTAGAAATGCCAGTGTTATCCTGGGAAAATCCTATATTTTCCCTAAAAGCAGATTATCCGTCCTAGAGGTAGAGATGTCAGTTTAGAAATCCCCGATTACTATCAGCATATATAAAAGTAGTTTTATTACTCAAAATAAAACAAATGAAGATTAGAGTCCGTAAACCAAAGTTAGTTTATACTTATTTTGCGAGTCGTATAACCATACTTGATATGACTGAGAGACCTTAATAACGTTCTTCAGGCGTTAAGCTAAATGACATTTGTTCACCCCAGACATGCCTGTCTAACTGTAGCTAGCAGTTCAGGTGTGCAATTGTCAGTCCCGAATAGATCTATTCACAAATCTCACGCTCTCCCTCCAGGAGACTCTGGTTATACTAAAAGGATTTATCACTGTATACCTAAGAGTACAGTATTGAAGTAGAGCCTCACAATTCTGTATAATCTAGTTTACGTGCTAAAAACAGTATAAAACAATAATCATCCTTAAATAATTGTATTTTATACTGCTTAGAAAATATATAACATAAACTAAATCGGTCATAGTTTACATATATTCATTTATGAAATCTGAATTGGTTATCCCAAACTATACCCATTATAGTTTATTAGAGTTGATATGGAAAATGTTTTGTAAAAACCTTTCTGAAAACCATGAAGTAGATTGCCAAAATAAAAGCTTCCCTTATGATCGACATAATACAAAAGGGATAAAATATCGAAATATTTTATTAAACATGGAAATCGTTGAATTGTATTAATAAGTTTAAAATTTAATAAAATACTTTGAGTTTGGCTTGTATTCCTCCCCTGAAAACATTAAAAACACGGAAAATGTAGGGTATGAACTCACTGTGGTTGTGCGAAAACGTCCACTGGAAACGAAGATCATCGGGTTGTTGTACGTGACACTTAACGGAATCCTAATATCAATAAATACGTATATGTATCTAAATTAGCGATTTCGTTATATAAAGTGTTAGAAAAACACTTGCTTTCGGTTAAGGAATGTTACCGGAACCTACTTGAATCGAGAAAATGAGCTTTCACCACTTAGGAAGAGTTTGCGGCCGTAAAGAGTGGTTTACGGCCGTGAAGAGTTTACGGCCGTGAACTGGGTTTACGGTCTTTGAAGATGGGCCGTAAACAGGTTTACGGTCTTTGAAGATGGGCCGTAAACTCAAGAACAAGGGTGCTGATTTCGAAGAGAAATGTGTTCCAGATGCCCCGAAATAACTCTAAACGGTGTTTCTCGGTGTTTTCTCGAAGATTGAAGGCCTTCTAGGTGTTTATGGTCACTGGTTTTAGAGAGAGAAAGAGAGAGTTTCCGGTCAAAGGTGTTCAAATGAGGGTGGGGGTCTCATATTTATAGAGGTTTTGTGGTCGGTGGGTGGGGTCCACCCGACGCTGGCCGCAAACGAGTTTACGGCCGTAAACAGGTTTACGGCCGTGAACTCTAGTCAGGCCGTGAACATGATGTTTTTCAAGGATAATTCGAGTTTCGCGTGGTTTTGGTTCCGACTTGCATATATAAGTTTAATTATATAATACCAAATGATTTTCTAAATCAAAGGTTCGACGGAAGATTAATAAAACCCAAATTTTATTAACGGAAAAATCGAATAACAGAAACGGAAAAAGTTTGGGGTTGTCACATCATCCCCCTGTTAGAGGGAATTTCGTCCCGAAATTCAAGAACAGAGATACAAGTCATGGATTTGGAAAAAGATGAGGGTACTTCTGTTTCATTGAATCCTCACGCTCCCAAGTGAATTCAAGTTCCCGCTTGGCATTCCAACGAACCTTCACTATCGGGATGCGACTTTATTTCGTTCGTTTGACTTCTCGATCCGTGAGTTCAGATGATTCTCACACAAAGTTTAGACTCTCGTCTAACTCGAGGTTATCGAGGGGAAATCGCAGGTGTCTCATCGGACGGACACTCATTTTGGTTCGACACGAGGAAGACGGGATGGAATTTGCTGAGTTCTCAGGGTAACTGGAGTTTGTATGCTTACGGGACCGATTCCAGTAAGGATCTCGGACGGTCCCACGTGTCTTGATTTTAGCTTTCCTCGCTTTCCGAAGCGTATCAGGCCTTTCCAGGGTGAGACCTGCAAGAAACACGTCCACCAAACTGGAATTCCAAAGGTTTTTGTCTCTCATCGGCGTAGCCCCTTTCGTACGATCTTCTTAGTCGTTCTTCGGATGATTTCATGACTCGTGAAAATGTTGTCGGGGACTTGACTCTTGACTAGGTGCATGTCGCCCACCTCAGCCCAGCACAGAGGGGATATGTACCTTCGGCCATGGAGGGCTTTGAACGGTGCAACCTCGATACTGAGAAGGTCACCGTTGTTGCAAGATAGTTCAATTAAGGGTAGATGAGTGTCCCACGACGCATCTTCAATTGTCTGGATTGCCCTCTTACTCCGTTCATCTCTTTGTGGATGATACTCTTCGCATGAATACGTTCGGGTTTCAAAGAGAGATGAATTTTTGAATTTCACATCTAGCTCGTCGATACGAGCGACGAGAGTTTTGTGATTGAACGATTTAACGCCAAAGGGTTTGGTATATCGTAGACTTAGTCGGACTAAACAGGATGACGTCGTAGACTCGTGCGTTATGTTAATCCAGGAGGATCGTTTTGTTAGCACATTGGTATCCATAGATGAAAGTATCTGGTGTTTTCTGTGTTTGATTCGAAGTTACTGGGTACTACTAACACGAGGGTCCTGATGTTTTGAAACTATGAACTTTTTATGAAATGGTCCTTACTAGATCTTCCTATGATTGCTTGGTGTATACCAGTCATGTATAACTACAGCTGACTCTAGCGTATACACTAGGCTACCATAATTACTCATTAGGGCTTTAAATCTTATAAGAATGTCGTGATTCAATTTGGACGAGGAAGTAATCACGATTATGAGCAATTATTGGGGTTTTCAAAAACGTACCAAAACATAGCAGGGTTCTTTGATGTTTCCTCATTCCCTGAGGTCAGACTCCTCCTATTTGCTCATTGTTCTTCTCTATTGGGCAGTCTATCTTGAAATGCCCCATTTCGCCACATGTACAGCACACTTGAACTAAGCTAGCGTCGGTAGTGGAAGCGACGTGTTGAGTCGGGGTCTTTGCGAAGCGAGCTTCCTGGCCATCCTTATCCCTTGGACAGTTTCTTTTGAAATGCCCTACCCTACCACAGAGGTAACAAGTTGGACGTGTCCCAACATTGGTAGTCGGAGTGATGATCTTGACTAGGGTCCTACAACTGCGGGAGGTGTGCCCCTTCCTGTTGCCTCTAGTGCAATGCAGCTCTCGGCAGACTCCATGATGATGGTAGTTGCATTTGCTGTAGTGCGGGAGATTTCCAAAGTAGGGTGTGGTTGGTGTTGGAACAGCAGGGTTGGCTGGGGTGTTAAATGCCCCAGTTCGTTGCCTTTCAGTGGGTCCTTGGGTTGAGCAACTTCCTTGGAACTTTCGTTTCAGGATGTTAGGTTGGAGATCAGGTGTGTCCTTTCTAGTAGGCACTTGTTGTTGAGATTGGTTAACACCAAGATTTGGATTGCCATTAACCCTTCTGCTCACATTTGTGTTGTTAGCATTAAGAACGGCTAGGGCGGCTGCTACGGCTGCTATGACAGTAGCTTGGAACGTAGTTGAGTCCATCTGGAGGATTGGTGTCTTACCGGTGGGTTGGCTACATTTCTTCGAAGGCATGATCTGCTATATGTCAAGAAAAGAAATTTGTGAGCAACAATGGTTGCCTCTGGATATATCCTAAATGTTAATCTATGCATCGAGACTGTCCGTTTTGCTATCTAACCCTCAATGATTCGACCCACATCCCCATGATGTGGTCCTGGCAAGGATAGCAAAGATTTGAACACAATAAAGTGCACATAGAACACCCTTACGAACTCTCTGTCGCTCAGCTCATTGAGCTGGCTGGGTAACTATCACATCCTCGCCGGCTCTCGACGATGTGGAGGGTTAGCTTTAAGAGTAGCTCCGGGAATCAAGTCGATTCGGGATTCAACTTGACGCTCGGGAGGAATCCCTGGAATGTCTTTGAGAATGACATCGGGAAAGTTGCAGACTTCGGAGATGCTCTCGAGGTCTTTAACATGAGCCAGGATTGCATAGCATCCCTTTCGCCGACACTTCTGGGTTTTGGCGCAGGAAATGATACGAAGGTTCGAACAGTCTTATCATTGAAACTAGTGAGGACCGCGTCGGAGGAATGGTTGAGACGAATTGCTTTATCGAAGCAAAGGACATCGGCATGATGGGAGGCTCAATCGTCCCATGCCGATTAGGACATCGAAGCTTTTCATGGAGACTGATATGAAATCGATGGGGAAAAAGGGATGATCGTCTCAGGTAAGAGTACCTCCTATAATACATGCTTTAAAGATAAACAGCGGCAGGACTTTGATAAATTTGCTTAGTTTGCGTGTTACCGATCTAAGATATACTTTGACAATGATAATCTTTAATCGAAAAGTGATTGTAGCCATCACAGCTGAAACTGAGATTACATATTTCGGAACCCTCGACCTAAGAATAGGTCTAAATTATCCTCACAGAATAGAATCTAGAAAAGATGTCTACGGAAAAGGGCTACTCAGAACATAAACATGAAAGTTATTCCTTAGACCAAAAAGGAAGAAGGAGTAGAGTATTCCTTTATCGGCGACGGGAACTCCTCAAGTGAAACCTTAATTCGGCCAAATGACGTTCCACACCAAGCAGGCGTCTCTCGTACCCTGACTGGCATGCTTGGAGCTCTGTGACTTCGGCTTGGGTCGTAGCTAACTCTCGTTGCAGAACTTCATTGTGCCTTGCAGCTCTCGCATGAGCAATCTCGAGGCAACGAATGCGATCCGTTCTGGTGTCCGAATCTGCTTCGAGCTCCACAGTTCACTGAAGGGTTGCCATACCTAGCTCCACATTGCGAGCCACACGGCGTATCAGGATGGGAAGAGCCCTGTCTGCGGGTCCTCCTTCGTTCAGATTGTAGAAGTTGCGGTTTCCGTTGTATGGGAGGGGTTGGTCTTGCTCGTGGCTCCACCTATTCAAACTCCCGACCCACATAGGCGTTGGACCTTGGAACTCAACTCGAGGGTTAGGATTTGGTATTGGGGCCACTGGGGGTAAGTTCTCGACTTCGGGTTCCGATTCAGTCTCTTCAGGAAAGGGTTCGGCAAAGCCATCGTCCAAAGGGATTTCATGGTTTTCTTCTGGCTCTGGCTCGATCCATCCACCATCTCCTTGGTTGGGAAAGTACGGGTCGCCAGGAAGATGGAATCCAGCCATGCTATCTACGCGAGGTGATGGTAAAGGAATAGTTAATAGGCATCGAATCTAATAATACTTCCAATGTATTATAGATACATGATTGATCCTTGAATAATGGATTCTTGGGTAAGTTTCCGGCTTAGTCGTTATAGCATCCTAAAATACTCTTATAGTATTTTAATCCTTATGTTTGGCTCTAGAACTCCTCTGGTATCTAGGTAAGTTTTAGGCTTGATGCAACACCACATTTACTCCCAAGCACATGTTGGTCATTTCTCGAATGAATATAGTTGATCAGGCAATATTGCCCCTAGACATGATTACATAACTGCCCAGGTTTAACCGCAGTGTTCCAATATCCAAATACTTTTGTGTCGTTCTACCTACGACTCTGGTTCTATTATGTATGTATGTTCGTATACTTTTTAATAAAATACTTAGATTTTTGAAAGTATACTTTTAGTTTAGAGCACTTAGGCCCCATAGTATTTATAGTTGTATACCATGTAAGGTTCGGTATACTTAGTTCGCTATAAACAAGGGCTCTGATACCAATCTGTCACACCCCAAAACCGGAACGGCGGAAAACGTTCTGGGGTGGAGGACGTCATGTGTAGTATCACAACAATTGTATCATAGCAAGCATAGTAAACACAACCAAACATTGAATACATATACGAAAAAGGTTTACATTTGTCTTAATACATAATTTCGTTCATATCAAAAGTAAAATAAAAAGGAGTGACTCTAACGCTCCGATTTCTCCAACTCCTGGAAGTACCTGTCTACTAATTCCCTGAGAATACAAGCAGTTTTGAAAGAATATCAGCATAACGTTGGTGAGTTCATAAGCATTTAGTTTTGGTGGAAAAATGTTCTTTGATTCTTGTGAAAAGTGTTCCTCAAGAAAATCCTATATTTTTTTATGAAAGCATGTTTGGAAACCCATTCCTTCCATGACTTCCCGGTTCGTACTAAATACGCACAATCCAAGGAGTCATGGAATGAATACGAACGTCCATTAGTAGAAAATAAACCATCAGTTTTAGAAATGCTAGTGTTATCCTGGGAAAATCCTATATTTTCCCTAAAAGCAGGTTATTCGTCCTAGAGGTAGAGATGCCAGTTTAGAAATCCCCGATTACTATCAGCATATATAAAAGTAGTTTTATTACTCAAAATAAAACAAATGAAGATTAGAGTCCGTAAACCAAAGTTAGTTTATACTTATGTTGCGAGTCGTATAACCATACTTGATATGACCGAGAGACCTTAATAACGTTCTTCAGGCGTTAAGCTAAATGACATTTGTTCACCCCAGACATGCCTGCCTAACTGTAGCTAGCAGTTCAGGTGTGGGAATGTCAGTCCCGAATAGATCTATTCACAAATCTCACGCTCTCCCTCTAGGAGACTCTGGTTATACTAAAAGGATTTATCACTGTATACCTAAGAGTACAGTATTGAAGTAGAGCCTCACAATTCTGTATAATCTAGTTTACGTGCTAAAAACAGTATAAAACAATAACATCCTTAAATAATTGTATTTTATACTGCTTAGAAAATATATAACATAAACTAAATCGGTCATAGTTTACATATATTCATTTATGAAATCTGAATTGGTTATCCCAAACTATACCCATTATAGTTTATTAGAGTTGATATGGAAAATGTTTTGTAAAAACCTTTCTTAAAACCATGAAGTAGATTGCCAAAATAAAAGCTTCCCTTATGCTCGACATAATACAAAAGGGATAAAATATCGGAATATTTTATTAAACATGGAAATCGTTGAATTGTATTAATAAGTTTAAAACTTAATAAAATACTTTGAGTTTGGCTTGTATTCCTCCCCTGAAAACATTAAAAACACGGAAAATGTAGGGTATAAACTCACTGTGGTTGTGTGAAAACGTCCACTGGAAACGAAGATCATCGGGTTGTTGTACGTGGCACTTAACGGAATCCTAATATCAAAAAATACGTATATGTATCTAAATTAGCGATTTCGTTAGATAAAGTGTTAGAAAAACACTTGCTTTCTGTTAAGGAATGTTACCGGAACCTGCTTGAATCGAGAAAACGAGCTCTCACCACTTAGGAAGAGTTTGCGGCCGTGAAGAGTGGTTTACGGCCGTGAACTGGGTTTACGGTCTTTGAAGATGGGCCGTAAACAGGTTTACGGTCTTTGAAGATGGGCCGTAAACTCAAGAACAAGGGTGCTGATTTCGAAGAGAAATGTGTTCCAGATGCCCCGAAATAACTCTAAACGGTGTTTCTCGGTGTTTTCTCGAAGATTGAAGACCTTCTAGGTGTTTACGGTCACGGGTTTTAGAGAGAGAAAGAGAGAGTTTCCGATCAAAGGTGTTCAAATGAGGGTGGGGGTCTCATATTTATAGAGGTTTTGTGGTCGGTGGGTGGGGTCCACCCGACACTGGCCGCAAACGAGTTTACGGCCGTAAACAGGTTTACGGTCGTGAACTCCAGTCAGGCCGTGAACATGATGTTTTTCGAGGATAATTCGAGTTTCGCTCGGTTTTGGTTCCGACTTGCATATATAAGTTTAATTATATAATACCAGATGATTTGCTAAATCAAAGGTTCGACGGAAGATTAATAAAACCCAAATTTTATTAACGGAAAAATCGAATAACAGAAACGGAAAAAGTTTCGGGTTGTCACAGGTTTGTAGCTTGCCTTTGCAACCACATGTAATGAAGGCTAATTCCATCTCCGAGATCCAATCCATTACCCCGATGGGATCCTCCTTTCCAGTGAAAATTGACGGCTTGCAATTCGTAAAGTCTTTATACTTGCATCCATTTATCTTGTCTCCGTCTTCTTGGTTATTCCTCCTAACCAAAGGTGGTTCAGCTTGACCAACAGTTCTACTGTAATTTCCTTCTTCCGACTTTTCAACGATCAGTTCAGGTTGCACAATGGGCACAGTAGGTTCATCCCTATTCTCGTGCAACATGTGCCTCATCTCTTCCCTCTGTTCGGTCATCATAGCCTGAATCATGGCTTGTACTTCAGCCATTGTGATTGGCTCAGGTGCAGCTGCTACTACAGGCACTTGCTCAATCACTTGGGGTTGAGGCTGCTGATTGCGATTTGCATTGGCATTTCCGACTCCACTTTGGGTTCTTGTCATGTCGATCTATACACGAAATCAGACGTTCGGTGTATAGTGACGAGAATTTAAGATAGGAAAACTTTATTTACGATAGACGTATAAATCTCCTTATCACTCCAAAAAGTTACATGTCAGTTCTAATATCGTAATTAAACGTTTAGAATCCTGAGCACATAAACTTTCCAGATCCGGTCGGCAACAGACCATAGATCTAATCAAATAATAGCATATAAGGCATCTTTATAGCTATAACATAAATCATTTAGCACATAATAGCAATTTAGACATCTTTCCTAAAATAAGCTAGTGCTCGTGTCTATTCACACATACTTCCTAAATATATCAGACACACATCTCACAATCATCGCTTAGCATTCTAAGTTTAAGTCTAGAAATCCTACATTGTCACACCCCGGCCATCGGCGGAAACATCGGGTGGTGTAACGTCATTTCTCGTATCATAGTTATCAACTTCCTGAAAACACAAAGTTTACTTACCAAATAAGTATAGTTTTGAAAGTATCATTTTTGACTCCATATAAAAATAATACATTTTCCAAGTTTAAAAGTATAGTTTTGAAAGTATCATTTTTGACTTTCCAACGTTTAGTATATATATCCTAGGTATAAAAGTTTACTTACCAAATAAGTAGTTTACCTATAAGTCTCATATACTATGAATATAAGTGTTTGTAATTCCATACAAACGAAAGTTGCTACGTATAAATCTTATTTCAATTCTATACGAGTAAAAACCGCTACGTATAAATCTATTTCAATTCTATTCGAGTATGTGTGCTAGGTATAATTATCTACTTAATATACAAGTAGTATACCTACCAGTTTCTTGTACTTAGAGTATAAGTGTTTGGGAAAATTATACTTGTATAACGACAAAGTATAATGCTTCTAACAATTTGCTACCATGAGTCCGTAACCGCGGCTATATGACTAGTTTCAAACCTCTGCTTAATGCTACAAGTTTCGCATCTTAAGATAAGTTCCACACGCTTCATCAACATTGGAACAATAAACAAATAAAAGGACAGTTTGTCACTCGCAAAACGTTGGGTTGTAGCTAGCAACCACGAGTGGGGTCGTCGACCCGTATCTTATTCATACACGAATTCCTCGCTCGCACGGGATTAGCGGTTACAGGTCAGAGGATTTTCCCTAAGATTTCCAATCTTAGTTAATGAATACAATAACTCATGTAGACTTTTCGAGTTCCGATAGTTCTAGTAGTAAAATCATATTCGTGTCTAAAACCCTAAGTTTTTAGACTATGCTTTAAACATTACTCCTAATATTTATAATACTTAGGCAGTACAACAACTATAATTAGAATTAAAACCAGGTTTTTATCTTAACATAAAACCAATAATAACAACATATAACGTTCCTAGTTTTATCTTGACAGAAAACCAATAATAACAACATATAACGTTCCTAATTTTATCTTGACATAAAACCAACAATAACAACGTACATATCAATTAACATATAGAACTTCCGAGTATAACTCTGGAACTATATCGCACACGAAATATATATAGAATCCTAAGTATAACTCAAAATCTACATTAGTATACTACTATAACAATAACATGCTAACAAGTTTACGATAGTTGTATATATACAAAATAATTATATCCCGATTAACGAACATACTATCGTATAAATATAGTATTAACTTGTATTCAATATTTAGCATGCGTTTTCCCTCGAAAACATTAAAAAGTAGGGCCGTGAAACTCACCCTAGTAGCGTGATTTTATGTAATCTAAGCAGAAACGGTCAGCGGTTCGCGATCACCGGGCTCGGGATGCAAGATGGCTTCAGCAAAGGAGAGAGGAGAAAGGGAAATGGTGTAAGGAAGTGTCAAGGTCGGACCTGCTATTTATAGGAAGATTTTTGGCCTCTCACGTCGTGAGCTATATAGTCTCATGTCGTGAGCCATGGCTGGTCACCCCGTAGACTTGCCATTTGCGTCCCTAACTTCGGAAGGTGGCCATGTGACTCCTCACGTCGTGAGATATCCTTGCTCACGTCGTGAGCTTAGAACTTATCCCTTCGTAGCCTCGTCACGCACCTTCTAGATCCGAAATGTGGCAAAATGACTCCTCACGTCGTGAGTTTCTGTGCTCACGTCGTGAGCTTAGTCAGATTAGGGTTTCTGACAGTTGAATCTTCGGAAGGTCGTAACTTTCACATACGAACTCCGTTTTTTACGTTCTTTATATCCACGCGTAGGTATTTATGAGTACTACAACTCTCTTTTAGACTTCAATAGCTAATTCTAAGTCTATTTTAAATTCCTCTTATTATAGAGGTTTATAGTGTTCGGGTTTATCATAACTTCTTTACGCGAAGTCAGAATTAGACGTTCTCTATATTTTTGGAATCGTATGGATGTATACTTTGAGTTGTATCATAAATTATGTATGAAAGTTCATACTTTAACATGAATTACATAGTAAGTTTATCACATTACTAGTTTACCAAAATCACATTACATGATTGGCATAATCACTTGTGATTGTTATTGACCTATTTTGACTGGTGTTACATTCTCCCCCCGTTGAAGTAAGTTTCGTCCCAAAATTTATTTTGTACCAGGTACCACCGAAGGGTCCTGGATAGCTTCCTTGCTTCCTGTTACGAATGCCCTACCACGTCCTAACTTCCTTGACTCCTTAACTTTGGACATTCCTTCTTGATATGTCCAATTTTGCCACACTCAAAACATGATCTTCCTCCATCATAGCTTGTTCCAGTGTTTGTTCCTTGATTTTCTGTTGTAGGTGTTGTGCTCCTGCAGTAACTGGCAGTGTGTCCCTTCTTTTTGCACTTCATGCAAATATAACAGTCACCTGTGTGCTGATGGTTGCATTGACTACACTATGAACATTTACCTAGATGATGGCGACTACACTAAGTGCACCATGGGAGTATTCCATCATACTTCTTTGGTTTGCAATTCATAAAGTCTTTGTAGGTACACATTCTCGCGGTCCCTACATTGCCTTCATTTCTAACTCCTCCTCTTGTGACATTAGCTAGAGCTGCAGCGATTCTCTGAGCTATGATTTCTTTAAGTTCTGCTGAACTTATTGGAGGGTTTGTTTCTGGTGGTGGTGGTTGCGGTTGTTGTTGTTGTAGTTCTGGTCGTTGGTTAAGGTTTAGCCGAGCGCTTCTTCTTCTAGGCATTTTGTTTAGTTCCTATACATTTTGGATCACCAAGTGTTTAGTCTATCAAATATTACTCCCAATTTGAATAGTCCATATGATCTGATCATAATAAAATGTAGTTGTACACCTACACCTAGTTGTGATAGGATCTTAGTTGGAATATCTTATCTAAATCCTTGAGATCAAAAGCATTCCGGGCATTTAGGTGTATTCTCATCGCGGGTCTGAGTCTTCATATATGATTCTATATTTATTATTTGTTGTATTCATGCTCTATTAGTTGGAATATCTTATCTAAATCCTTGAGATCAAAAGCATTCCAGACATTTAGGTGTATTCTCATCGCGGGTCTGAGTCTTCATTTAGTTGTACACCTACACCTACACATATAAATCTTAGTTGGAATATCTGATCTAAATCCTTGAGATCAAAAGCATTCCGATCATTTAGGTGTATTCTCATCGCGGGTCTGAGTCTTCATATATGATTCTATATTTATTATTTGTTGTATTCATGCTCTATTAATTATTGTTTGTTACTTCAGGTCTAGCTGATAAGGCACCGGCCAGTCAGGACAGTCGAAAGGGCAGGATCATTTTAACATATAGTCGTTCTGAAATCCAACAACCCAAATCGACATGTCTATCCTGTCACCGCTCCCGTAAGTAGTCCTTCAGTAAAATAATTAATAATACTTTATATTGTAGGCTAAGGGATATACCTAAACCTAACAGAGTAAGCACTAAACTATAGTCGTGCTTTCCTAAGAAAGTACTAAATCACTATAGTTAATAGCTCTGATACCAATCTGTCACACCCCGGCCGTCGGCGGAAACACCGGGCGGTGTAACGTCATTTCTCGTATCATAGTTATCAACTTCCTAAAAACACATGCATTTTAAAATACGTCAACATAAAGTTGGTGAGTCCACAGGTTTTGACTCCATATAAAAATAATACATTTTCCAAGTTCAAAAGTATAGTTTTGAAAGTTTCATTTTGACTCACCAACGTTTAATATATATATCCTAGGTATAAAAGTTTACTTACCAAATAAGTAGTTTACCTATAAGTCTCATATACTATGAATATAAGTGTTTGTAATTCCATACAAACGAAAGTTGCTACGTATAAATCTTAATTCAATTCTATACAAGTAAAAACCGCTATGTATAAATCTATTTCAATTCTATACAAGTACGTGTGCTAGGTATAATTATCTACTTAATATACAAGTAGTATACCTACCAGTTTCTTGTACTTAGAGTATAAGTGTTTGGGAAACTTATAATGTTCCTAGTTTTATCTTGACATAAAACCAATAATAACAACATATAATGTTCCTAGTTTTATCTTGACCTAAAACCAACAATAAAAACGTACATATCAATTAACATATAGAACTTCCGAGTATAACTCTGGAACTATATCGCACACGAAATATATATAGAATCCTAAGTATAACTCAAGATCTACATTAGTATACTACTATAACAATAACATGCTAACAAGTTTACGATAGTTGTATAGATACAAAATAATTATATTCCGATTAACGAACATACTATCATATAAATATAGTATTAACTTGTATTCAATATTTAGCATGCGTTTTCCCCCGAAAACATTAAAAGTGGGGCTGTGAAACTCATCCTAGTAGCGTGATTTTATGTAATCTAAGCAGAAACGGTCAGCGGTCCGCGATTACCGGGCTAGGGATGCAAGATGGCTTCAGGAAAGGAGAGAGGAGAAAGGGAAATGGTGTAAGGAAGTGTCAAGGTCGTACCTGCTATTTATAGGAAGATTTTTGGCCTCTCACGTCATGAGCCATGGCTGGTCACCCTGTAGACTTGCCATTTGCGTCCCTAGCTTCGGAAGGTGGCCATGTGACTCCTCACGTCGTGAGATATCCTTGCTCAGGTCGTGAGCTTAGAACTTATCCCTTCGTAGCCTCGTCACGCACCTTCTAGATCTGAAATGTGGCAAAATGACTCCACACGTCGTGAGTTTCTGTGCTCACGTCGTGAGCTCAGTCAGATTAGGGTTTCTGACAGCTGAATCTTCGGAAGGTCGTAACTTTCACATACGAACTCCATTTTTTGACGTCCTTTATATCCACGCGTAGGTATTTACGAGTACTACAACTCTCTTTTAGACTTAAATAGCTATTTCTAAGTCTAGTTTAAATTCCTCTTATTATAGAGGTTTATAGTGTTCGGGTTTATCATAACTTCTTTACGCGAAGTCAGATTTAGACGTTCTCTATATTTTTGGAATCGTATGGACGTATACTTTGAGTTGTATCATAAATTATGTATGAAAGTTCATACATTAACATTAATTACATAGTAAGTTTATCACATTACTAGTTTAACATAATCACATTACATGATTGGCATAATCACATGTGATTGTTATTGACCTATTTTGACTCGTGTTACATACATATTCCTAGTTCGCTTAAACTAATGCTCTGATACCAACTGTGACATCCCCATTTTCACGGTCAGAAAAGACCGATTTGTTTATGCTTTATTTGAAAATCATAGTATATTTTTAAAGAAATATATTGCGGAATTTGTTCCTAGAAAAATATGATAAATATATTATCAAAGCATTTCCAAAGAAATGTATTTTGTTCATATTAAAACTTTGGGATGTTATCGTCAATATTGAAACATAAGCATAAACAGACCTTACATTTATTTACATTAGTTATCTACATCTCCTTTAATCTCTCAGTGTAAAGTAGCTTCGTATCGATACATGTGATACAAATAAACTGAGTGGGTCAGGTTGGGAAACCTGGTGAATACATATGGTTTTCAACCCATAATAATATAATTATTATATTTAATCATCAAATAATCAACCCAACTACCCATTCCCATTATCTTCTTTATTTCTTAAGGACCTACCCTAAGAATCATCTATCATTCACTTTTTCATTCCTAGGGATTGTCCTAAGGAATAGGCACGAAGTCCATTGTTGCCTATGGCACAGCTGCCAATGTTATCTATTAGGCACAGCTGCCAATATTATCATTTAGGCACAGCTGCCAGGATTATGAAATTCTCTATTAGGCACAAATACCAATATTATCCTTTAGGCACAGCTGCCAGGATTATGTTGTATCTATTAGGCACAATTGTCAATATTATCCATTAGGCGCAGCTGCCATGATATTTAGATTACAACTGCTGAACACGTAAATAAAAAACACCTACGGGTTATGGCGCAACTGCCAATATTCATCTATATCATCTTTCATCTCTCATTATTTATCTACGCATGTTCTACCCAACATATTCGTAAACATAAAATACATATACAGTTTAAATCATTTAAAACATGTATAAAATCGTTCATCCGGCATAGATAGCAAGAATACATATAATATGTACACATAACACATAGTTTATATAAAATACTTCATATCTATGTGTAAGATGAAAGTAAATATGCACTCACATTAGTAGCGTGAGTTGAGAATCTAACTAGAAACAGACGGCGGTTCGTGATCGTCGAGCTCGGAATGCGAAACGGCCTCAACAAATGAGAGAGAGAGAAAGGAATTGGTGTAAGAAGAGCAAGGGCTGAACTTGCTATTTATAGGGTGCCCAAAACATGTCCACGTCGTGGATTTGATGTCCACGTCGTGGCGAATGGATGAATCACTTTGTAGGCTTGCCATCTGCGTTCTAGCTTCAAAAGGTGTCCGAATGACTTTTCCACGTCGTGGAGTCTTAACACATCACTCCCGTAGAGTTAGCACGTGTTTTCTAGCCTCGATTAGTGTCTTTGACTAGTTCCACGTCGTGGATCTCATGTCCACGTCGTGGAGCATGGTTGATTATTTTCTGCCACGTGTCATGTTCTCAGACAGTTACATCTTCGGAAGGCCATAACTTTTGCATACGAACTTCGTTTTTGACGTTCTTTATATCCACGTGTAGGTGGAGATGTACTCTACAACTTTATTTTATATCGCTAAGGCTAAAAAGTATTTATCATAAACTCACTTTTACGATTCCCGGTGTCGTGCCGGTTTTGTCGCGAAACTTCGACAGGTCATAACTTCTTCGTTATAACTCGAAATTTCGGAGTTCTTTATATGTACGGAAACCTTGTGACATATACTACAACTTAGTTAAGATTATATATTCTAAATAATCCTCTATCAACAAGTCATTTTTGAAGCTTATTGTCTCTAAATTGACTAGCCCGAATCTGCGGGCGTTACACAAATAATGTCGAAACCACTACGATTTTTGGGTAATTTTTTGATGAATTTCATTGATATCTGCTCCCATTTCCACTCGGGTATTTCTGGTTGTTGAAGTTAACCCGAGGGTTTTTGATGTTCTCCCTTTACTTTAGAACAAGTTAGGCATTTGCTCACATAAGTGATAATTTCAATCTTCACGTTTGGCCACCAATACTGTTCTTTTAAATCTAAGCACATTTTGTCAGATCCTAGATGTACGGAATATCTGGATTTGTGAGCTTCTTCCAAGACTAAGTTCCTGACTCCACCGAACTTAGGCGTCCAAATTCGATTCTTAAAGTGACGTGTTCCATCATATTTTTATATAAATTGCTTTTCCATTCATCGTAAAGCTTCGTTCTTGATGTTTTCTTCTTTTAGAGCTTCGAGTTGAGCTTCTCGAATATGTGTGGTAAAATTGGAATGGATAGTCATGGTTAATGCTTGTACCCGACGGGGTTTAATATATTCCTTTCGGATTAAGGAATTTGCTACCACGTTGGCCTTTCCGGGATGATAACGAATCTCACATTCATAATCATTCAATAATTCGACCCATCTTCGTTGTCTCATATTAAGATCTTTTTGGTCGAAGATGTGTTGGAGACTCTTGTGATCGGTAAAGATAGTACACTTTGTACCATATAAGTAATGTATCCTGATTTTCTGTGCAAAAACTACAGCTCCCAATTCAAGGTCATGGGTAATGTAGTTGTTCTCATGCACCTTAAGTTGTCGTGATGCATAAGCGATAACTTTTCCCCTTTGCATCAACACACATCCCAATCCTTGATTTGATGTGTCACAGTATACGATGAAATCTTCTGTCCCATCTGGGAGGGATAGGATTGGTGCACTACACAACATTTGTTTTAGTTTCGGGAAATCAGCTTCTTGTTTGTCTTCCCATTTGAGCTTCATATCTTTCTATGTTAGTGTTGTAAGCAGCTTGGCTACCTTGGAGAAATTCTCTATGAATCTACGGTAGTAGCCATCAAGTCCTAAGAATTGACGCACTTCTGTTGGCGTCTTTGGTGCTTCCCAATTTTTGATTGCTTCAAATTTGGAGGGGTCGACAGGATTTTCTTTGTTACTAACTACGTGCCCTAAACATTGTACTTCTCTAATCCAAAATTCACATTTGGATAATTTGGCGTACAACTTTTCTTTTCTTAGAAGTTCCAAGATTATTTGCAAATGTTGACCGTGTTCTTCCTTGGTTCGTGAATAAATCAATATATCATCGATAAATACTATCACAAATTTATCCAAGTACGGTTTGCAAACACGATTCATGAGATCCATAAATACTGTTGGGGAGTTGGTCAATCCAAAAGGCATAACTAAGAACTCATAATGACCATATCGAGTCCTAAATGTTATTTTCAGAATATCGTCTTCTTGTACTCTGAGTTGATGATATCCTGATCTTAGATCTATCTTTGAGTTGTAGCTAGATCCTTGAAGTTGATCGAATAGATCATCAATTATTGGAAACGGGTAACGATTCTTGATCGTTACTTTGTTCAGCTCCCGATAATCGATACACATTTGAAAGGATCCGTCCTTCTTCTTAACAAACAAAATATGTGCTCCCCAAGTTGAGAAGCTTGGTCTGATAAAGCCTTTGTCAAGAAGTTCTTGTAGTTGGCTAGATAGTTCTTTCATTTCAGATGGAGCCAACCGATAAGGAGATTTCGCTACTGGTACTGCTCCTGGAATTAAATCGATTCGGAATTCGACTTGTCGAACGGGTGGTATTCCAGGTAGATCTTCAGGAAATACATCTGGGTAATTACATACTTGAGGTATGTCATTGATTTCTTTTGTTTTGCTTTTCTTATCTACAATGTGAGCCAAGAATGCACTACATTTCTTATGTGGATATTTCTGTGTCTTGGTGTAAGAAATGACTTTGAGGTTTTTCCCAGACTTATCACTAAGGGTAATCATATGGCTTTTTCATAACATAGGATTTCAGGATGGTGTAAAGATAACCAATCCATGCCAATTATGACATCAAAACTACCAATAGACATTGGCATGAGGTTGATCATCAGCGCACGACTTGAGGTTTGCAACCTATCGTGTTGACATATTCTTGTTTTTATGCCCATTCCAGTTAAATTTGACTATGCATGTGAGTTCTATCAGTGCTCAATTGTTTGCATAACAACTTGGAAGCAATGGTAGGCCCTGTGCTGCCAAGTGGCAAGAAATTAAGATTGAACAAGTTCAGTCCATATGAGTTTGGATTTGTCACTAACCTTGTCTTGTAATTATGGTTATTCACATGGATAGGAACACATACACCATAAAATCTAAGTGTCATAAGGTTTCTCTCTAATTCATGAAAATGATTGTGAGAAAACGCTTTCACTAAGTAGATTTTAAGGAGATAGCAATTGTGATATTTGCATTCTCAAATTCGATTATGATTACGGCATCCCTCTTCATAGTTCGAATTGTGAGAAATGGAAAAAGGTCTAAACATTTGAGACTTATTGCTGTAAGTTCTGAATAGTTTAGACACACATATGAGCTTTCTAATAAAGGGTGTATGAGCTTAGATAAAGGCTTATCGAAGCGTCTTGTATCAGAAATCTGAACTTTGGTAAGAAAGTCAACAAGTATTGATTTCTAGAAGTCCAGCTGATTTCTGGGTACATGTCAAAGCTAGTGGGAGCATAAGTGTTATGCTAATAAGAATGTAATTATTATGCTAGTGTGAGCACAATTATTATGCTAAGTGTTGCGCGTTTGCAATGTTAATTATAGAAAACAAAAGTTTCAATTTGCAAAGTTGCAAGGTTTTGAAAAGTTGTTTTGCTATAATTAAGGGACAGGAATTCATACTTCATTTCAAATCTAAAAGCTTAGATTGAGATATATATATATATATATATATATATATATATATATATATATATATATATATATATATATATATATATGAATGTTATGTTGAAAAGATTCGACATAAGGAAATTCTATATATGGAAATGTTATACCAAGAGACTGGTAAAGTATCACGTCTTTATGTAAGACATTATGCATCGTATCCCATATGCTTCGGGTATAGGATTGATTACATATGCTACAACATTAATCTGTTCTAATTTTCCAAATGCCTAGGACATTAAGAGGGAAAAGGGACTAGAACGAGATATGACTAAAATGGTTAAGCAATTGTCGAGGACAATCTAGGGTTTACCAAAGATTGGTTGCTTATGGACAGTTGGATGTATATTGTAAATTTTGGAAGGATCATGTTGACATACTTTGAGAAGAGGTAACTCTTTTTCAGTAGTGATAGTCAAAATGGGAATATGGAAATGTTGCCATAAGTGGAAGTTATTCTTTAAATCTATATAAGATTAGAAAACTTAATGCAAGAAGGATGTTCAAAGGAATGTACTTTGAATGTGAGACTTCGTTTCCATGGAATTGATCTCCATTGGAATACTTTGTAATGTCTGTTGCCAAATCTCTGTGACTTTTGTGCATAGTCACTACAAGAGGATCGTTGCATATAAGTTTAGAATCTAACAGACTTTAGCAAATGGCAAGAATTTGATATTCTTACATTTACAATAAGGATTTGGAATTGTGAAATGAGCATCATTGAGAATTTGTTATAAAATATGATCAAATAACAAGATAAATTATAGATAAAGAAAGACATGAGAATAAAGAGAACTTTTGTTCCAATACTTGTGATGAAATCATCTAAACTTTACAATGCATAACACTCACTATTTATACTAGACAAAGAAGATGAAAGGTGGTGTATGTTATGAATGCTCATTATAATGGTGCATAACTACACTCATAAAACTCATAATAACGTTTGTTATAATGCTCACTAATTATGGATAGTGATAGGGGAATATGGGGAATCCAATAGTCATTCACAAAATAATAATTCATAACACTCCCCCTTGAATGACGATTATATCATGCCTCGTTAAAACCTTGATAAGTAAAACCTCATGGGGAAAACCCTTTATTAAGGAAAAAGAGTACATGATTAATAATAAATATTTGGAACAATTGCCTCGTTAAAAACCTTGCTAACTCAGTGGGAAAAACATAGCTAAGGAAAAGAGTACAATATGTTTCCAACTCCCCCTGATCACCACATCAATTGATTTCCTTAAAGCGTCGCATGCCAATATTTCGTACCATCTTTTCAAATATGGATGTAGGAAGTGCTTTAATGAACGAATCGGCCAAGTTGTTACTTGATTGAATCATATGGATGTTGATGCCATGCTCCTTTTGAAGATCATGAGTGAAAAAGAACTTTAGTTATATATGCTTGGTTCTGTCTTCTTTGATTAAACCTTCATTGAATTGGGTTATACAAGTTGTATTATCTTCATATAGTATGTTTGGAACATCCCTGTTAGAAGTTAGAGCATAATTCTTGCGAACGTGTTGAGTTACACTTCTTAACCAGATACATTCATGCTTTGCCTCATGAATTGCTATAATCGCTGCATGGTTAGAAGAAGCAGTATCTAAAGTTTGTTTAACAGAATGTCAAGAAATTTTCTTACCTCCATAAATGAATAAATAACATGTTTGAGATCCAGCTTTGTGTGAATAAGATAAATATCCAACATCTGCATAAGCAATTAACTTCGCATTTGTTGAATTTGATTAGTATAAACCCATATCCATTGTACCTCGAAGATACCAAAGAATATATTCGAATCCATTCCAATGTATTCTTATTGGGCAAGAACTATAACTTGCTAACAAGTTTATGGAAAAATATATATCATGTATTGTATTATTAGCAAGATACCTTAGTGCACCAATATCACTAAGATATGGTGCTTCAGAACCAAGAAGTTTTTCATGTTTTTCACAAGGCCGAAATTGGTCCTTTTGGCGTCTAAGTGCCTTACAACCATTGAGTTATTTAATGGATGTGGTTTATCCATATAAAAACCTCTTAAGCACATTTTATAAATAAATGGATTAATGTACAAAAACTCCATTTTTTGTGTGCACAATTTGAAGACCCAAACAAAAATTTCGTTTTACCAAGATCTTTCATTTTAATTTTTTCTTTTAAACAAGAAGTGGCCTTTTCCAATACTCTAGGAGTTCCAATTATGTTCAACGCATCTACAATAACATCAATTATGACAAATTCTTATCCGGATCTTTTTATGAATATACATGGGCTTATTGGATCATTTTTGTAGCCCTTTTTCAACAAAAATGTACTTAAACAATTGAACCACATATTGCCATATTGTTTCAATCCATACAAATATTTATTTAATTTTATTGAATATACTTCTTGAGAATTAGAAGTTTGTGCTTCTGGCACCTTAAATCCTTCTGGATTTTCATATAAATATCATTCTCAAGTGAACCATATAAATAGGCGGTAATACATCCATTAGACACATCTCCAATTTTGCATGTGTTGATAGACTTATTAGATAACATAATGTAATTGCATCAACCAAAGGAGTGTAATTTTCTTCATAATCAATTTTTGGGCCTTTACGTAAAACTTTATGCAACGAGTCTTGCTTTACATCTCACAACTTCATTTTTATCGTTTCTTTTAAGCATATATACTTATTTGTGTCCCACTAGTTTTACTCCATTTGGTGTATGGAATGCAGTTGCAAAAACTTTTCGTTGAGTAAAAGAATTAAGCTCTTTATTGATTGCATCTTTCCATTTTGTCCAATCTTTTCTATTTCTACACTCCTCTATAGATTTAGGTTCAAGATCCTCATTTTCTTCTATAATCTCGCGCGCAACATGATATGAAAAATTATCGTCGACGTCTATCTTAATTCGGTTCCATCTTATTCCTGTCATTACATAATTTATTGAGATCTCATCATTTTCATCTTTTTCAGGTACCTTATTTTCTTTTGTTGTGTTATTAGGCTCTTCTAGAGCTTCATTAATCTTTCAAGAGATTTTGTTTTCTCTTTTGGACCATCAATTATATTTGCTCCCTTTCATTTTCGAGATTTTTTATCTTTGGAACCGATTGGTCTTCCACGCTTCAGGCGTGCATTAGACTCCTTTGTAGTTGTATTTTTTCCTTCTGGGATATCAATTCTATTTGGAGCATTTACAAGTGGTATATGAGACTTTACTCTCTTAGGGTCAGTAAATGCTTGTGGCATTTGATTTGCTACATTTTGTAAATGAATTTTTTTTTCACTTCAAGTTCACAGTGACTTGAATGAGGATCTAAAACCGAAAGTGATAATTCATTCCATGAGATTTTATTCTCTAGATTTTTAATTTATTTATCCCATAATGTTGGAAAAACTGATTCATCAAAATGACAATCATCAAATCTGGTTGTAAATAAATCTCCAGTTGATGGTTCTAAATATTTTGCTATAGATGGAGATTCATATCCAACATAAATTCTTATTCTTCTTTGAGGACCCATTTTGTGCAGTGAGGTGGAGAAATGAGTACATAAATTGTACATCCAAACATCCTTAGAAGGAAAATATTTGGTTCCTGACCGCAAACCAGTTGAATAGGGGAGAACTTATGATAACTAGTTGGCCTGATGTGTATAAGTGATGTTGCATGTGAAATTGCATGTCCCCATATCGATGTAGGAAGTTTAGATTGCATTAGTAATGGTTTTGCAATTAATTGAATGTGTTTGATTAACGACCCAGCTAAACCATTTTGTGTATGAACATATGCAACAGGATGTTCAATCCAATCGACATACAATAATCATTAATAGCTTGCAATGAAAATTTTGCAGCATTGTCAAGTCGAATTTACTTAATTGGGGAATCGGGAAATATTCCCTTAGGTTGATTTTTTATGCAAGTAATCTTGCAAAAACCAAATTACAACTAGACAACAAGCACACATGTGACCATCTAGTTAACTCATCAATTAAAACCATAAAACATCTAAATGGTCCACATGGTGGTTGAATTGGTCCACATATATCCCTTTGAGTTCTTTCTAAAAACTACGACTTTCATACCCAATTTTGTTCAATGATGGATGGAAAATTAATTTTTATTGAGAGCATGCAACACAAGACAATTCATTAACTTGAAACATATTCTGGTTTTTCAAGGAATGACCACTTGAACTTTCAATTATTTTGCGCATCATAATTGATCCGAGATGGCCCAAACGGTCATGCCAAACTTTGAAGTTGTTATCATACCTTTTATTTTCAATAGCATAAGATTCAATCATTCTAATATTTGTATAATACAATCCGAAGGACAATATGGGTAATTTTTCCAAAAGACTTTTCTTTCCCAATATCATTTTTGTAATATTGAGATACTCTTTATCACCATCATCAGTTGTTTCAACATGATATCCGTTGGACCGAATATCCTTAAAACTTAATAAATTTCTTGGTGATTTTGATGAAAATAATGCATCACCAATTGTAATTATTGTCCCTTGTGGTAATATTATATTCGCTCTTCTGGAGCCTTCAATCATTTTTGCATTACCCGTTATTGTATTAACATTTGCTTCTCTAAATAATAAGTAATTAAAATACCTTTCATTATTAAAAATGCTATGTGTTCTTGCACTATCTGCAAGACATATATCTTCCTCATTTCTTTTACGAATATCCATATTTCTCTTCAATAAATAAATAAAACATAAGAAACATTCTTCTTAGAGAAATAAATTCATATTTTATTTCTTTGAGAAGATTGTGATGGCATCATTTCTCATTATATGAATATGACATAAAAACATAATAAATGACATGAAATAAAAGTACACATTATTCTTCCATCACCATCCATAGCACCACTTGTCCCTTCTGGGTAGACAAGAAAATCGACAACATCCAAATGTGTCATTTATGGTCGATCTTCGTGAAAACCATTTTGAATAAAATTTGTTTTGATATTTTATATTTCTTTAGATTTTAGAGAAGCTTTATAAAGATCAACAAAATGCTTTGGTAAGCGGCATGTACAAGACCAATGACCGGTCATTCCACATCGGTGACAAACATTTTCAACTTTCTTTTTGCCTTGACCAGTTTTATCATTAGGATGTGGATTTTTTCTATTTCCAACTTCTGGTGGTTACTTGTAAACTTTTTATTTTTATGATAATTATGATAACCTCCATGGCCTCGGTTAGACTCATGACTATTATGATTATATGATATTGCATTCACTTCAGGGAATGCACTAGAACCGGTCGAGATTGATTGTGGATTTTTCATCAATAACTCATTGTTTTGTTTAGCCACAAGAATACATGAGATTAATTCATATTTATTTTAAACCTTTCTCATGATATTGCTACTGCAGGAGCATGTTAGTGGCATGGAAAGTAGAGAAAGTTTTCTCTTGCATAGTGAAAATACTAATCAAAATAAAGACTTGTATGTTAAGGAATTGTTAGTTAAGAATTTCAATAAAATAATTTGCAATCATTGTACATGTGGACTTATAAAAAATACATACCACAAAATAATAAGAGCGATAAAGAGTTAGAGCTCTATGGTAGAGTCGTGCTGATAACGTGTTATAAAATATGATCAAATAACAAGATAAATTATAGATAAAGAAAGACATGAGAATAAAGAGAACTTTTGTTCTGATACTTGTGATGAAATCATCTAAACTTTACAATACATAACACTCACTATTTATACTAGACAAAGAAGATGAAAGGTGATGTATCTTATGAATGCTTCACAAAGTGATATATTTCTTCATTCAACCATTCCATTATGTTGAGGTGTATATGGATCAGAAAAATTATGAGATATTCCTTGTTCTAGCAAAAATGAATCAAGAACATGATTCTTAATATATGTTTCATTATCACTTCGAATCCCTCAAACTTTCTTCTTCAAGATTCCTTCGATAGTCTTAATGAAGTTCATCTTTACTTATGTAGTTTCATATTTTTGTCTAAGAAAATGAACCCAAGCTAAAGCATGAGAAATCATCCATAATAACCAGAATATACTTCTTTCCAATAATTGATTCAATTATCAAAGGTCTATATAAATCAATATGTAGAAGCTCAAGTGGCTCAACAATCTTCGAGTTGATGGTTATAGGATGTCCTTTTCGATGTTTCTTTTTGTGTTCACAAGCTACACACAAAAAGTCATTATCAAATATAAGAATTGGTAAACCTCGAACTAAATCATTTAAACCAAGATTATTAAGATTTTTGAAATTTAAGTGAGAAAGCCTTCGATGCCATAGCCAGATAAGATCAGAAGAAGCTTTGAGAGTAAATAAATTGATGGTAAACGAACAATAGGTTTCATATCCAAGGTAAACATGTATCTTTTCTCTTCAACTTTAATAACACTTATTTTGAAATTTTATTGGAAATAACACTTCCTTCTTCATCAAACATCATTTGATTTCCTGTACTTACAACCAATTGTGAGACACTGACTAAATTGTGTTTTAAGCCTTCAACAAAAGCAACATGTTTGATTGTAAAATTTTCATTTTTGATTTTTCCATATCCTTTGATCGTGAACTTACTATTATTTCCAAACTTTCCAACTCCAACATTAGCAAGCTTTCTGAAATCTCGTAGACACTCCTTCATCCCAGTCATGTGATGTGAGCAACCATTATCGATATATCAACTCTCATCATATTTCTCATCACATAATACATGAAATTATTAAGAGATATTTAGGTACCTAAGTCTTTTTGTGTCCATTGATATTAGTGTGAATAATAGTGTGAAATGTGGAATTATATATCCAGTTTCGAACATTGTTTTTAGTTCGCTCAACCAAATTAGATTCATTACTTCGAGATGGACAAACATACTCACTTGACATCGATGAATCAATTTTTAACTTTTCATTCTCAACATTACTTTTAGGAATCATGAGATGAACAATTGGTTTCGACTGACTCCGTTTTGTGGTTTCGATAATGTTTCTTGTGATGAAGTACTTCCTTGTGATGATTCACACAAATAAGTTTCATATGCATTTTTAATTTGTTTCTCATAAAATAACCTTGATTGATATCTATTTCCCTTATTGTCTAACCAATTATTGAAATTTGTAGTATTATTTATACCTTTAGAAAAGGAAACCTTTGACTTTTGATGTGGATTAGGAAAATTCACTTCTTGTGTAAAATTAGATTTCGTTGGTTGAAATTTCACTTTTGATTTAGCAACATTTTAACAACATTTTCTTGCTAAAAACGATTATTTTTGTGAAGATTATGCCTACTCTTCAGTAAGAATTATATCGAAAATCTCCATTGGATTCAACCTTTTTTCGAAAATGGTTTTTGATATTTTGGTTTCACATTTCGAATTTTGGAACCACTGGTATAGACAGATCAACTGACTTCGATATGTCTTTAACAGGAGGTTCAGTACCTTTCACAATTCAAACACTCATCTTCTCTTGTTTGTTGAGTTTGTAACTGGAATTATGAACTTTCTTCCTATTATTCATAAGAGTATCTGGTTTTTTATTTAAGGAATTTTCTTTGAGATTTTCATGTGAATAAAATCCTTCATTAGTCACTTTCAAATTATCCTTCTTCAACAAAGTCATTAACCTTGGATCAACCTCTTCACCATTTCCTTTTGTTATGAAAACTTGATTTGGGTAATCCTTAAATTTCGGGTACAAAACCACATTTTGTTCAAGATATTTCGTTCCTTTATCTTTCAAAACCTTTGTGTGTTCATGTGCATATTAAAAAACACGAGTTTCGACAATACGAGGAATTTCACATTTGTCATCAGAATCATTATAAGAATCATTTTCATTTTCAGTTATGTCTTGAATTTTGATTGAATTACTTGTGACAATTTGACGAGTTGTAGAAGAAGAATTATCATCAACCTTTGATGTAAAATTTACATTTTCATCATTTTGTGTTAATGAATTAATTTTTATGACCAAAAAATCAGAAGAATCAACACTCAATTCTTCTTCTATTTTACTATGAGTATCAAAATTATCTTCTATTTCAGCAAAATCTACTTTATTATTTTGAGTCGAAGATTCACCTTATTCAATATATGCATTTGTTCTTTTGAACACAAGGTGTCTTTCACAATTTGTACCATATCATTAGAATCAATATATTCATCCACATTGACTATTCCATATGCATGAGAAACACTTGGCACCTGATCATACGAAGACACTCAACTTTCACATTCTTATGACAATATATCGACAAGTTCCTTTTTAAAAGTTATGAAGGGAAAAAGTTTTATATGTTGTTCTTTACAAATATCAGACGAATGATATAATGCAATCATTTTTCTATAGAGCCTCTTTGTTGTATTACAATAATTTTTTCTTTGTTTATCAAGCAAAATATTATCTATTCGAACAACATCTCTATCAGTACTGACATTCGATAGCTTAGTAGATAAGTTTTCTATTCTACTTTTCTTTTCTTCCACGTTATTTTTAAAATCATATAATTATGTATGAGCATTTTCTGCATCACTACTCAAGGAAATCAAAAGATTATTCAAGTAACCATAGCTATCATCAATACCAGACAAAACATAATCATAAGAATTCGAAGGAATATTAAAAGAGATTAGAAGAGTACGTGCCTTATTTGTTATTGAAGATTTTGATGTTGTTTCCATGAAACACTTCCCTTCGTATTCAACATCACCTTCGACAATCTCCTCGCCTTCGACATTGTCTTTTATATCACTAACACTTTCATGTTTGTATGAGTGGCATAGTGCATCTCTTCGTCATCAGAACCATAAGACCATATTTGGTAAGTGCCTTCATCAACAACTTCACCCATCACCATAAGAGAAATATTTTTCTTATTTGATTTCACCTATTCAAGCCTCATAGAGTAATAAGCTTCATCCTTAACATTTTCTTGTTTCTCAACCCTATTCTTCAAAATGAAATCTCTGGCCAGATGATTCTTGTCATTGCAATAATTGCAGTCAAAACCTGAATCTCCTACAAGCTTCTTTTTTGATAAATTTTCAATCGAAACATTATTCTTCACAACACTATCACCATTCTTGCTTTTACCACCAAAATTCATTGTCGAATCATTTTTTTGATATGTGTTACTCTTGAAATTTCCTATCATTTGCTTCTTATAAAACTCCTTTGCATTGTTGTTCGAGTAATAAGCCACAACTTCTCCATCAGAGTTTACCAATACACCTTTACTATTACCTTCCTCTTCATTAAAAACATCATCTTTGATATTCGACTTCGATAAAAGAGTCAAAGGACCTCCAAATGCAGCTTTATCCTTCTCTTTTTCATCAACAATATCTTTGACATCATCTTCACAAGCTTTTAGAATGTTATACAACACAGACAAATTAATTTCAAAATCATTATCTATAATTCCTAGTGTTTTGGCATATTTATCTTTTATGATTAATTATCCAATTTAAACAGTTTAAAATAATATTTAAAACTAAAGATAAACCCTAAATTCGAAATTATAGCAAAAAAATCCCAAAACCTGCAAATTGTCAGAAAGTGTGTCGCGTCCAAGTCTGGGCGCGTCGCGCCCTGCGACTAGTATGTTTCTTCCGTTATACTCAGTTTTTAACAGTACTGTATATAATCAAAACCTATTGTCTCTGATACCACTGATGGGTTTAGTAGGCATCTATATACGGATTTTAGGCAATGGAAGCATTCATAACAAACCCTAAGTGTACATGCACTCTAAGATCTCGGTTTTACTATTTTGACAACATACTTTTGAAACAAGTATTATAAACTAAAGAAGGGAGTGGTTTACTAACCTTTTGTAAAACTCGAATTTGTCCCTTGATTCCTTGATGAATTCGATCTCCTTATTGTTCTTGGAAGGTCTAGCTCCCAAAAACAGAATGTCTCTAATGGCTCACACCCAAAAGACTAAAGGTGTCTTTATATAGTTGTGATATTTATCAGATAACCATTATTTGAATCAAGTAAATAATCAGATTTTAATCCTAATTCAAATCTTTTCCTTATCTATTACATGAATAGCTTCTTGAAGGTTTCTGGAACCTCCATAAAACCTTCCACTCTATGGACCATCCAAAATATTCTTGTTGCTCAACTATTTAACAATTACCATTTAACCAATGTACCTTTAGATTAAATATAATTAATTTCAAATTAATTCTATATTAATTCTAATTAATTTTAACTAGTTTATAATTAATTTATTAATCTTTAATAAATTAATAAAGTATTAATCTTAATCTCTCTAATTAATTCTAACTATTCTAGCTCTCGAGGGCAACCTAAAAATGGCTTTGTTATTATTCTCATAGTTATATCAATTAGTTATAATATTGGACATCTATTTCCAACAAAAATAAGTATGATGTTAACTTATTTAAATGATTTAACTAAAAGTTAAAACTCTACTTTTTAATACATGTTAGATTGGATTGACCCGCAAAAAAATAAGGAATATGTTGTATCCAACTAAAATAAAAAAAATATAGAGAAATACACAAATAGCCATTTTTTAAAATTATTTTGAAAAAAATAGTAAAACATTTAGGTTTTAAAAAAAGTAGCCACTAAAACTGTAGATGAAGCTACCTCATCTGCAGTTTCTGTTGGGTCAAAAATATGGTTTATACTTTACTTTTCTAGGAAAATGTATTTTTATGTCTAGGACCGTAAACAGCTCAGTGTTTACGGCCATATATGTGTTTACGGTCAATGTTTACGGCCGTAAACAGGTTTACGACCGTAAACCCATTCACGGCCCATGTCTACTATATATAGGGTGAGGAGTGCATAATTGCCATTAGAATAGAAGAGCTTAAGTGTGTGCATTTGAAGGTGTTCTAGAGAGAGAGAAAAGAGTGTAGGTGTGTGTTAGTGTGTGTGAATCTTGTATCCGGATCTTCATTGATATCAATACATACAAGATTCATCATCTTCTTCTTCTCCTTCTCTTCTATTTGATCTGACATCATCCGTTTGATTGGGATTCCGCACCATCAAACGGATCTGATTGATACACAAGCATTTTGGGGACTTACAATTGGTATCAGAGCAAAACCGGTGTCAAAGCATCACTCAATCGAGTTTTCAGTCGTTTGAACGTATACTCTTCACTGTTCGAGATTGGTTTTGGTGTTTTCGTTGTTAAAGGGATTGAATCTACTCCAAAATCGCGTTTTCGAAGAACTTTTGGGAGTTTACTGCCGACCGTAAACCCAGTTTACGGCCGTAAACTCAAGAACATTCATATACCGTAAACTGTGTTCTTGGACCGTAAACAAGGCATCTTCAATAACCGTAAACTAAGCTTCAATAACCGTAAACACTTAGACCGTAAACACCCTAACCGTAATCATTCGACCGTAAACTCAGTTTACGGCCTTAAACATATCTCAGTTTACAACCGTAATCACATCAACCGTAAACTCATTTCTGATATTATTTTGCTTTAACTTCTAATGGATTCTCAAAGTCAAACACATTTTCATGAACTGGATACTGTCATGGGTACAACCACACGTATTCCAAGACTGATGTCTGCAGATGGTTTTCCTGAATGGAAATACCGGATTGAAAAGTACATTAAAATGAAAGACTTCAAAGTGTGGAGAAGCATCATCAAAGGTCCTGTCAGAATTACTATGACAGTTGGAGGACAAGTGATTGACAAAGCTGTTGAAAACTACACAGACGATGAATTTGTGAAAGTTGAAGAACAGGAAAGGGATTTGGCCACTCTGACCATGGCTTTATCTCTTGATATAGCTCAAGGTTTCAGAGAGTATACTTCAGCTAAGGATTTGTGGGAAGCCTTGATTGAAGTGTATGAAGGAAATGAAGATATGAAGGAAAGCCGCCAGGATATGTTGCGACAGAAATTCAACATGTTCAACTACATTCCTGGAGAAACCCTGGAGGCACAGCTGCAGCGATTCACAACTCTCACTACTGACATGAACATACATGGGATCTTCTTGACCAAGTCTGAGATAAACAAGAAGCTACTGAATGCTCTCCCAAAGTCATGGGACATGAATGTTGCTGTGATTAAGAAGACCAAGGATCTGAATCGCCTTACTCTTGCTGAAACAATGGCGATCATCAAAGCTTGTGATATTGATGATAAGCAGTGAGAGATTAACCATGTGAATTTGTATTCGACTGCAAATCTCGGGATTTCCTCTAACAATGCTCTTTCATCAATCATATCTTCTCAAAGTCAAGGATTTGCTGTTCAACAACCTCAAATTCAAACCTTCACTGCTGCGTCATCCATGCCTCACCCTCAAAGCCAGCCATTCGTCACACCACAAGCTGTTCCCTCCCCAAATGTGCCAGTTGTAGCCTCTTCCTCAAACACAAAGGAAAGTGATGAAAATCTTGCTCTCGCTACAGGACTTGTTAACTGCTATAATGCCTTTGTAGCTGGAGAGCTTCCACCTCAGTTGTCATTTGCTGATTTGGATCAGATTCATCCAGAAGATTTGGAAGAGATGGATATCACATGGCAAATTGCTATGGCTGTGTTCAGGGAAAAGCAGTTTGCTAAGAAGACAGGGAAAAATAACCGGGGGATGAATGCTGATAAGAAGGTTGGGTTCAATAAGGGAAAGCTGCGATGTTTCAACTGCCACGAGCCAGGTCATTTTGCTCGTGAGTGCCCAAAGCCGGATCGAAGGTTAAACAATGACAGAACGATGGTTGCAGTAGGAAACAATCGTGGAGGTGTTGTGGCTAGTAGTGAGACTGCTATGGTTGCTCAGTCATTTGACTGGGAGGACCAGATTCAGGCCCTGAACATTTCAAAACCTGAAAATGCTCACCTAGCCCAAATAAATGATGATGCTCCCCTGAAGAATGATGCAGCTGATCCTGAAGCTGAGATGATGGAGCTGCAGTTTGCGCTGATGGTATCTTCTACTTCCGAGCCCAAGAAATGCGAGGTACGTTTACCTACTTGTTCTCACGCATGTAATGATTATGTTAAAATTCTTCATGACGAAATAGCATTATTACGTAGAGAAGTATAGGATCTTAGATATGAGGGCTATCAACTTAGAAAAGGACAAAAACCCTTAAAGGCCCAGTTAGAAACAAAAATAAAGGACTATAAGAGAATTCAACAAGAATACAGTGAAAATGTGAAAATTATGATTATATCAAAAGACTGAATGACGAGTTAACTACTGAGCTTGATACATTAAAAAGACAATTTGATACTGCAAATTTTGATTTTAGAAAATTTGATGGATCAAGCGAGGTAGTTGCCAACATGATTGATCATTGCATGCAGTTCAAACGAAACCAGCAGAAGGGTTTAGGATACGATAGTGTACCTCCTCCTTATAATCACACATATCAGTATCAACCCTTGTCTAAAGATGAGATTGCCAACGAACCATTCATGGTTTATGGCAAGCCATCTGGTTTTGTTTCAGGAGGATTTATTAATGTTGAAAGTACTAACGTTTCTACTTCCCCTGCAGATCAATCTTTAGATCAGGCAAAGCAAGAAGTTGGAGAATCTGTTTCTGATGTTTTTATTTCAAATGAAAAATCTTTTGCTTCTGATGTTCAAAATGACAATGTTTTTTGTGATGTTTCCACATCTGCTCCTATTGAATTTAATTTCTTTGAAATGTTTGATGAATTGTTTGATAATCCTGATGCTTGTGCTTCTAATGAAACCACACCAATTCCACAAGTCACACCATCTGATGCACCCTCACTTATTTCACAACCTGTTACTCATACATGTTCTTGTGAGAAGAGTGAGGGTGTCAGCAAAGAAAATAAATCTGAGAAATGTAGCACTAGTTCCAGTAATAATAACCAGATTTGTTTTAATTGTGGTATTGGTGGACATATATCTAGAAATTGTCAAAATAGAATGTTTGTGAACTATATGTCGCCAAGAGGAGAGAACGAATCTAGAGGAAGGTCTTTAATTAGAAATTCGTCAAGAACTCGCTCTCGGAATGATGATTGGAATGATGATCGAAGCAGAGAAAGGGCTGTTTTTCAGAAGAATAAAAAGGTTTTTCATAACAAAGCTCCAAATAGTTTGCCAAAACCGAACAAGGCTCCGCCAAGATCGGTTTCGTGAAAGAGCAGTTCTGGATCTTCAACCACTTCTGGTAGAACATCCAGAGGCTCAGTGCAAACTAATAAGAAACATATTTCAAAACCACCTGAGACTGTTATAAAACCTAAATATCATTGGATGCCCAAATCTATTTCCAATCAATCATCATCATCCTTTGAAATGATTAGAAATGAGGATTCAAAATTGAAAACTTTAAAAGAGAAATCAAACAAAGTGAAAAGGCAACCCAGGACAGTGATGACCTGGGTTCCCAAATCTAAATGATCTCGCTCATTTTGTAGGGACAGTTGCGGAGGAATGTCGTCCGTCCTTGGTACGTCGACAGCGGCTGCTCCCAGAGTATGACAGGAGACATCTCCCAATTGAGCGACAATCAATCTTTTAATGGGGGATATGTTTCCTTTGCGGGCGGAGAAGGTGGCAAGATCACTCAGAGAGGAACCGTTACAAATGGAGTGCTAAGTTTCGAGAATGTCAACTTTGCTCCTGAGTTAAAGCACAGCTTGTTGAGTGTTTCCCAAATTTGCGACAAAGGCTATTCTACCCATTTTACCGACAAAGAGTGCATGATTCTCAAGCCAGGCATTGTCATCCCGGAATAGTGGATTCTTGTCAAATCTAAGCGGGATGGGAATGCTTACATTATCGATATGAATAGCAACATTCCTGAACAAGTCACTTGCCTCTTTTCGAACGTCTCAGAACAAAATGAAATGCTGTGGCACCGACGACTCGGCCATGCTAACGCTAAAAACCTAAATCGTCTTGCAAAGAATGAGATGGTCCGAGGCTTACCTGTCAGAGACTTTATCACTTTTGAGAAGTGTGTGTCATGCGCCCAGGGTAAACATCATAAAAAACCACACCTGCCAAAACAGGTTAACTCAATCAGTCAGGTGCTCCAATTATTGCATATGGATTTATTTGGTCCGGTCAACGTCCTGAGCATCAACAGAAGTTCGTACTATCTAGTTGTGATCGATGATTTCTCTCGTTTTACGTGGGTCTTCTTCTTATCCAACAAAGTTGGGGTTGCTGATCTGATAAAGAAGTTCATTGTGATGATTAAGAATCAAACCAACAACCAGGTGAAGGCGCTTCATACTGATAATGGAACTGAATTCAAGAATGCAGTTCTTGATCATTTTTGCGTAGAAAAGAGAATTGTGCGTCAATACAGCTCTGCTCACACGCCTCAACAAAATGGTGTTGCTGAAAGGAGAAATAGAACTTTAAAAGACGCTGCAAGGACAATGTTGTGTGATTCCAAGTTACCTGTTTTCTTTTGGGCCGAGGCGATTAACACTGCTTGCTACGTGCAAAATCGTGTTCTAATAAACAAAGCTCAGATGAAGACACCGTACGAGATTCTCTATGGTCACAAGCCTTCAGTCAGTCATTTCCGTGTATTTGGCTGCCCTTGCACCCTTCTTCACTTGGAATCCAACCCAAAGTTCAATGCCAAAGCCGATGATTGTTATTTTGTAGGGTATGCTGCACGCACCGCGTATAGGGTTTACAACAAGAAGACAAAGCAGATTGTCGAATCCTATGACGTGCGCTGGTTGGAGGAGAATGAAACGGATGCTAGAGTGGGTCCTGACTGGTTATTTGATTACACATCTCTTTTCAAATCCTTAAATGTGTCTTCAGATGGTTCATATGGGTCTTCCTCTGGTTCGAAGATTGTTTCTGAAGACGAAGACGAAGAAGTTGTGTACAGACCTCCAACGGTACCGCTTGAGGGGGAGTCCTCTGCTCCACCTGAGGGGGAGTCATCTGTTCGACTTGGTAATCCAGAGTGTCCAGTTCGAAATGCTACTCCTGATGCTGATGCTACACCTCTTACCCCAGTTGAAAGAGAGTTCATGTCCAGAGATGCTTCCGCTGTCACTCCAACTTTTATGGAACTACTCTTTCCTGAAGAAATTGCTAATGAGTTTGTAGCAGATTCATCTAATGCGGATCAATCAGCAAATGATGGAGGTTTCAACATTCACACTCTTCCCGTTGCACTCAATGATATCAACCAAGACATACCTTCTAGAATTCAACGCGATCATCCGATCGAAAACATCATTGGTCAGCTGGGCGATGGAGTTAAAACCAGAAGTTAGAGTGGAGATGTCAATACATGTCTCTATTCTTTCTTTATCTCTCAAATAGAGCCCAAGAATGTTGAAATGGCTTTGAATGAGCCCAGCTGGGTAGATGCTATGCATGAAGAGCTAAATCAATTTGAAAAGCTCGGGGTTTGGAAATTGGTTGAGTTACCAAAGGGCAAAAGGTCTCTTGACACGCGCTGGGTCTATCGAAACCAGCAAGATGATTCTGGTGTTATAGTACGCAATAAAGCAAGATTGGTGGTTCGCGGGTTTCGACAAGTCGAGGGTCTTGATTATACTGAGGTTTATGCTCCAGTGGCTCGCTTGGAGGCTATTCGTATCTTCCTTGCATATGCTTCCTACATGAACTTAACGGTTTACCAAATGGATGTCAAGACAGCCTTCTTGTATGGTAAGGTGAAGGAAGAAATCTACGTTGATCATCCCCCTGGGTTCGTTAACTCGAAGTTTCCTAATCATGTCTACAAGTTGGACAAGGCGTTGTATGGATTACATCAGGCTCCTCGAGCGTGGTATGCGACTCTCACAAAGCACTTGCTCGATCATGGATACTCTCGTGGCAATATCGATCAAACTTTATTCATCAAGCATGTTGGTAATGATCAGATTCTAGTCCAGATCTATGTTGACGACATTATCTTCGGGTCTACCAGTCCACAGCTATGCAAAGAGTTTGAAGGCGTGATGAAAAAGAGGTTTGAGATGAGTTCGTTAGGGGAAATGACCATGTTTCTGGGGCTTCAGGTCAAACAAAATTCAACCGGAATCCTGCTCCATCAAGCTAAGTATGTGGAGGATATTCTTGAGAAGTTCGGGTTTCAAGACGCAAAACCTGCATCGACGCCGATGGCCAAAAGACCCCTGCTAAATCCAGATATTGATGGCGAATCCGTAGATCAGACACACTACAGATCGATGATCGGATCGTTGATGTATCTTACTGCGAGCCGTCCAGACATCATGTTTGCAGTTTGTCAATGCGCACGTTATCAGGCTAATCCTAAACTTTCACATCTTATTGCTGTCAAAAAAAAAATTTCGGTATATCAAAGGCAGCCCAAAATTGGGTCTCTGGTATCCGAAAAATTCCGAATTTGATTTATATGCTTTTGCTGACAGTAATTATGGAGGCTGTGAGCTTGACAGAAAATCTACATCAGGAGGGTGCCAATTCCTTGGCGATAGGCTGGTGTCTTGGCAGTGCAAGAAACAACATACCGTCTCAACCTCAACAGCAGAAGCGGAATACATTGCTGCATTTGCTTGTTGCTCTCAAGTTATCTGGATCCAACATCAGCTGTTGGATTATGGTTTGAATTATCTAGAAACCCCCATTTACTGTGATAATGAGGCCGCGATTCAAATTACTAAAAATCTTGTCCAACATTCCAAAACCAAGCACATTGATATCAAAATTCATTATATCAGAGACTGTTATGAGCGCTCGCTCATCCAGCTAGAACAGGTTCCATCTGCTAATAATGTAGCGGACCTGTTCACCAAGCCTTTTAACAAAGCTCGAATCGATGTGCTTGTGGGATTTTTGAAAATGATTCGTTTTGAGGATTAAATTTTTTGTTATAAGTTAGTTTAGTTTAAATTTGCGCATTTTAGTGATTTCATTCTCATCCATGCACAAATTTAGGGGGAGAAATAAACAAAAATCGAAAAATTAAAAAAATCCAAAAATATTTTATTTCTGTTTTATTTTTTTTCAGAAAACATTCAAAAATCCAAAAACATTAAAAAAAATTCAGAAAAATTAAAAAACAATTATGTTGCTAACAGTTTTTGCTTGTAGGTGTTGTGACGGGAAGTGATATTATCATGTGATAACAGGCAATCTCAATCTGCGTAACGTACCAAAATTAAATTGTCTATGCTCTGTGTTCGATGCGCTGGTAGGCACGAACGATTCTAAATGGACTTGACTAGGCAGAATTGAACTTAAGGAATTCAAAGACTTGACAAATCTTGACCTAGTTAAATCCGTTTAGCCTGACAATACGACGCTTGGATAGGTTGAGCAGGGAGATATATATGGGACTCTACTGGTCACATTAAAAGAACTCTTATCTGGAAATGTGGATTAACTTTTCCTCGATGTGCGGATTATGTCCTTAATTCCGGTATTGATGGGGTGACTGGTGAATTCCGATAAATTAGGTCTGTAGAAAATTGTTTTCTCTCTATCTGTCTGTTAGTCATATGTTGCTTCCTCTGCGTGATCGAGAGATCCGACCTGGACTGTAACATATGCAACTCTATTTCTCTGCATCTTCTATCTATGCAATTCTTTCTATCTGTTAGCCATATATTGTCTCCTTTGCGTGACTTACAATCCGACCTGGTACACAGTATATGCATCATTCTTTTTCTCAATCCCTCTAAAACTTCAGTTAGTCATATGTTGTTCCCTCTGTGTGATTGGAAGACATCCGACCTGGGATACAACATATGCACTTCTATATCTGACTTCTTTCTTAATGATTGAATACTCACATAAAGTAAGGAGTTCTTTGGAAGTTCTTGATTACCGGGGTATATCAAGAAGTGGGAAACATGTTCTAGTACATCTAAAATTGAACCATTTAATAGGTTGTCTGTAGATCTTGCTGCTTAATGTAAGTGGACAACAATATCCTTGGTCGTCGTCAGCTAAATGTCCATTTAGGAATATATATATCACAATGACTTGTCACCTATAATATGTCCAAATTGTCAACATCCTTTGTGTTTAAGTGGACCACAATACCGATGATTGACCAGATCTAGACATGCAGGCATGTGCTGATAAACGATATTGGATTGCTTAACAACTTTTATCCCAAATACTTTTGTTTTTGTTAAATTTGTTCATAGTTTTCCTCTATGCACAAATTTAGGGGGAGAATTAAAAAAATTCAAAAATCAAACAAAAATCAGAAAACTAAAAATCCAAAAAAATAGTGTTATATTATGTTTTATTTCTTGTTCAAGAAAATCAAAAATCCAAAAAAATATTTTTTTCGTTTATGTTTTATTTTTTTCAGAAAATATGAAAACCCAAAAATATTGTGTGCTAAATTTTCTTTTAGTTTTGTTTTGTCTTGAAAAGTGAATTCAGATGTAGATGAGACTCATGGAAACTGAATCGAAAATTTCTGAGCCAAGGCTTCATCCGTGAGCATCGAAGAATTCTCATTCGAAGGAGCAAGAAATGAAGATTATTCTTTCAACATTCAATCCTTCAACCCCAGAAGTAAGGTGAAGCTGACTTGAAGATTATGTGACATATTGCATTGAAGCCTCCTCACTCAATTTGCTGCTATTCTTGAACCTGATGAAGTGATCCTAAAGATTAGTTCTCTCTGAAGATTCTCAAGCTGAAAACGCTATCTTTCAAGAATCAGTACGTCAAGCCTCCTCACCCAATGTGCGTTCAAAGCCAAATCCTGAAGAAAAGCCCAATCGCTCAAGATGAAGTCATTCATTGAATATTCATCATGTTCATCTTGATGCTGTGAAGAATTTGAAGATTAATGCTGAAGCCAAGCTCCCAATGAAGATTGACAAGAAAAGCCAGCTACTTTTTAGGGGGAACTTGTTGGGTCAATTAAGAAAAGAAAGCTATAAACCAAGGGGGAGATTGTTAGGTCAAAAATATGGTTTATACTTTACTTTTCTAGGAAAATGTATTTTTATGTCTAGGACCGTAAACAGCTCAGTGTTTACGGCCATATATGTGTTTACGGTCAGTGTTTACGGCCGTAAACAGGTTTACGGCCGTAAACCCATTCACGGCCCATGTCTACTATATATAGGGTGAGGAGTGCATAATTGCCATTAGAATAGAAGAGCTTAAGTGTGTGCATTTGAAGGTGTTCTAGAGAGAGAGAAAAGAGTGTGTGTGTGTTAGTGTGTGTGAATCTTGTATCCAGATCTTCATTCATATCAATACATACAAGATTCATCATCTTCTTCTTCTCCTTCTCTTCTATTTGATCTGACATCATCCGTTTGATTGGGATTCCGCACCATCAAACGGATCTGATTGATTCACAAGCATTTTGGGGACTTACAGTTTCGTCTAGTCGGCTTTGATTCACGCTTTTAAGGAAGAACACGCCTTCGGGTTCATCATACTGGTTGTGGTTCCTTATACCGTCTTTGGTTTTCGCGGCCCATAAGTCAAGTATATTTAAACCCTATAAATTTTGTAACTCATTTTTTACACTTAAACTTTCGAATACTCTCTGATGCGCGTTGAAGAACGAAAAAATGTTTTAAGTAATGTTTTATTTAGCTTTGTTAGAAATTATAATATACGATCTAATCACCACGAATAACGGCTCGGATACAGTTACTGTGTGACAGATATTTATATTAATTAGATATAAAATGCGGAATATAAACAATAATAGTTGTGGAAATAAATATGGGATTATTAGTCACCACTAGAAAGCAGTAAATGACTGAAAACTATAAATAAAGTAAATAACTGTATTTAAATAACGTTAAGCTGTAAATAATATAAATGACTGTATATAAATGTTAGAAGTTAAATAATATGTATAAATATATATAACGGGTTTAGAACTGGACGGATGAAGCGACTGGTCTTTCAAGTAAGTTCGCCAATAAATTGACTGAACAGGCTTAGGGTTGGACTGGTAACCTAAAAGACTTTGTCACTATTTGTTCAATAGTTCAATCCGGAATATGATAAGTAACACAAAATTCTTTTTGTTTCAAATTTTATGTAAAACAATTTGTTTACATAAGGGTTTGAAGGTTTTCTTAATTTTTGGATATATTTCTCTGGATACCCGATTTTCTCTGGCGTCTCTCTGGAGTTTCCCTTGGTCAAAATCGACCACGAAACTTCCTAGATGTAGGTAAGGTTCTGAATAATTTGTGGTAAAAATCTCTCCAGGGTTTGTTGGATGTATTGTACCCAGTTAGCTTTGTTTCTGACTTGAAGATTCTGATCTGGTGAACCGAAATCTATCTGGATACCCAATTTTGTATATCGTCTCTCTGGGGTTTCCCTTGGTCAAAATCGTCCAGAAAACTTCCTAGATGTAGGTAAGGTTCTGAATAATTTGTGATAAAAATCTCTCCAGGGTTTGTTGGATGTATTGTACCCAGTTAGCTTTGTTTCTGACTTGAAGATTCTGATCTGGTGAACCGAAATCTATCTGGATACCCAATTTTGTATATCGTCTCTCTGGGGTTTCCCTTGGTCAAAATCGTCCAGAAAACTTCCTAGATGTAGGTAAGGTTCTGAATAATTTGTGGTAAAAATCTCTCCAGGGTTTGTTGGATGTATTATACCCAGTTACGTTTGTTTTGGACTTGAAGATTCTGATCTGGTCAACAGAAATCTATCTGGATACCTGATTTTGTATATCGTCTCTCTGGGGTTTCCCTTGGTCAAAATCGTCCAGAAAACTTCCTAGATGTAGGTAAGGTTCTGAATAATTTGTGGTAAAAATCTCTCCAGGGTTTGTTGGATGTATTGTACCCAGTTAGCTTTGTTTCTGACTTGAAGATTCTGATCTGGTGAACCAAAATCTATCTGGATACCCGATTTTGTATATCGTCTCTCTGGGGTTTCCCTTGGTCAAAATCGTCCAGAAAACTTCCTAGATGTAGGTAAGGTTCTGAATAATTTGTGTTAAAAATCTCTCCAGGGTTTGTTGAGTTGTGCTCGGTGATTTTTTTCTTAACTTCGAAATTCTGATGTCGAAAAAACAGCAAGGTGGAGATTTTGTGGTGGTTTAAAGGATGTTTGGAGGAGGTTTAAGGAGGGTATTTGGAGGATGTTTGGAGGGTATTTGTAGGATGTTTGGAGGGTATTTGTAGGTTGTTTGGAGGTGTTCTTGGTGTTCTTGGTGTTCTTGGTGTTCTTGATGTTCTTGGTGTTCTTGGTGTTCTTGATGTTCTTGGTGTTCTTGGTGTTCTTGGTGTTCTTGCTTCAAGGATGAAGATGAAGATGATGTTGAAGAACTTCTTGAAGATGCAGGAGATGTTCTTGGTTGAGAGGTTTTGGTGTATGGAGAGGTTTTTCAAAGTTTATAAGAGGTTATGAATGAAAGAGCACACAACTCTCTTATATACTAACTTACATATACATACACTTTCCATACATACATACAAGTATACATACACACACATAAATATCTAAGATGTATGGATTATTGGATGTCAAATAAAGAGGTGGAGTAGTAGAAGTCAATTTGGCTTTTGCTTCTTTGATTTGCAAGAGAAGTATTTGGTATAAATACTAGGTATTTGGTATAAATACTTGTATTTTGGAGATGTATCTTTTCTTCACTAGGTATTTGCAAATGAAATACAAATAAATTAATATACATAAATTCAATTAAGATTAATTGAATTTACATAATTAATCCAAATTGTTTTGAAGTTTGACACTTTTAGCCCTTGATTGGTTTTTGTCTTCAAACGTGGTTGACTTTCCGTCTTTGCGTATTTCGCCTTTGCGTATTTTTGTTTAATTACGAATCCATGAAACCTGAAATAACTGATAATATTTGTCAGATTAAATAAATACAGTTCATCTTATTTCAGTGATGGTCACATACAAAAACATTTTTCAACAAGCTTTTTATCATGTATACTCTTATTTACTAGTTATATGTATGTTTTTGGTAGTTTTTTTCGAAAATCAGAAAAATTAGATACTATAAAGTACGAAACTGAGGATGACATTGTGATCTGTAGTGGGACAAGTCGGTAATGCTCAGATTATACATTACAGACTTTTACCACCACATATGGCAATGTCATATTCGGTTTTGTTCTTCATATTATCTGATTTTTCCAATTTTCTTGTTGTTATGTGTTGTCCCTAAAGATGTACTAGTAGCTTATAAGATTTTAGGTTATAATACAACAGTAACTTAGATTGGATTAATAAAATAGAAAAAACTCAGGCCACGAAACCGAAGCTGAGATGAGAGGAAATCGTAGATGACTAAATGTCATCCGTGATTTTGTCATCTTAAAAATGAAAAAAAAAAAAAAAAATTCTTGAGTTGACCGAAATCAAAGATGAGGCCACAAAACCGCAACCCTGCAGACGAAACTGAATGTGTGTTTGTCCGGGTTTGACGAAATTGAAGTTGAATACACGAAACCGCAGATAAGTCTCCCTAATCTGCGGTTTTTATGACTAATTTGTGATAACTCCTAATTTTGTTTACTGTTTTATAAAAAAAAATCAATAAAAAATTAAGCTAAATTTATAATTTTTTTCTAAATATATAAATGTGCTACTAAAACAATAAAAAAATACTTTATTATGATATAACTAAACGAGACGTGGTCTCGTTTTAAACCTAACCCTCCTTTCTTGTTTTAGAGTACAATAATTACTTCCAATCATTTATTGACTTTTAATTTTGACATGGGAAAGCTTTCCCTATAAAATCTAACAAAACCTTCCAAGAATTTTTATATCTCATTCCTTTTTTTTTCTTTCTTTCAATGCTTTGTACTGCGGTTTTTGCATAATTATTATATATCCTGAAGATTTGTAAAAGGTATGTCAGTTTTTTAAACTATTTCCTTGTTCATAATTGTTTTTTATTATGTTAATGGCATCAATTATTGAATTTGTTATCAGAATTTTAACTTAAATCGGTAAATCTTTTCTACTTTAAGCTTTTTTTAATACTATTTATGTCTCAGAATGGACTTGAACCTACAATTAAAAAAAAAAAAAAAAAAAACTAGTAACGCTAGACTACAAGACATTTGATAAACTTGTTGCGAGATAATAACCATTGTTTTTCATTTCTATTAACATCAATTTTGCTTTTATGTTTATTATATTTATTTTGCATTTGTGTCGTAATCGTTATTGACTTGCTTCAGTAATTAAACTACATTACATTATAAATTATGAGTAGTTTTATTCCTTGTTTGGAGTCAAGATTAGATAACTATCGGATATGGCAAATGGGTGGGTTGATAACGTTTAGAAATGGATTGGCCATAGCATCAATAATTTTATGAGTGTATTACATGGTGCATTGAAACAACACTTAGTCACTTTGTTGTTTGTTTTATAAAATTTGCTAATAATTAATGTAAAATGAATCCACAAAATGCAAAAATACTATATTTGTATTTACAAAAGTATTTTTATCTTTTAATAAGTTGAGAGATCAAGTCTCATAGTTGGACAAACATATAGTTTATAAGTATGATTTAGAAAGTAAATGTATTACCTGTTCTAAAAAAATTATAACCATATTTCAAATATATATATATATATATATATATATATATATATATATATATATATATATATATATATATATATATATATATATATATATATATATATATATATAAAGTGAATGATTATTTAACTCTTGGGTTTACACATAAATTATTGAATAATTGACAAGTTAAGTGGGTTTACACATAACTTATTGAATAATTGACAAAAAGTTAAAAATTAATTTAAACTAATTTTGTCATTAACAAATCTCAATAACGACGTTAAAATTAGTTCAACATTAAATATGACATCTAAAACTTATCATTTTTTTCAATAAATTTTCATAATATATATATATATATATATATATATATATATATATATATATATATATATATATATATATATATATATATATATTACATTGTAATAGTATATAATTTCATATTGTAACTGTTATATTTATCATAAAATCGTAAAAAAACAAAAAAAAAAGGCTATTTTAATATTAGAATATTAGAAACATGTTTTTTTTTTGTTAAAATATCATATCTTCAACAAATATTATTAAATGAACACTCATTGCATAAAATGGATTTTCCTATAACAAGTTAGTTTTTCTAATTATATATTTTCACAAATTGAAGTCATCTAATATGATAATGTCGATTAGCAATATATATATATATATATATATATATATATATATATATATATATATATATCGCTTATTAAATTATACTTTTCTAACTTATCATTCATTGTATTTTCAAGATATTTCAAATTCTAATATAATACACCATATAAATTATTTATTTCCTTAACAATTATTACATCTTAAATTGTATAAACACCAAACTCAATTACAAAATAAATAATTTATTGTATACCCTTGTTAATACAATCAGAAAAGCATATACAAATATATTATACTATCTGCATGCGTAAAGCGGCAGCGATAAACAGTTTTTTGGCGAATAGTTTCTTACGAGTAAATAAGTATTTGATTGTATTATTGGTTATTATGTACTAAAAAATTACCATTTTTAAATAAAATATTTATGTTTATACCTTATATTTATACTGTATGTTTATACTATTGATGTAAATTAATTAATATTGGTGTCTAGTTTAAGAAATGTAAGTAAATTTATATATATGAATTTAATATTTTAAAATTATCAGTTTACTTCAAATTGAATTTCTTAATTACTTTCCTTAATTCAAGTTTTCAAACTTTTGTCAAATATTAATGAATTATTTATGTATAATTGTTCTGTAAAAAAAACTTTGTAACTTATATTTCTTAAAATTCAAGATAGGTCTAATATATTTTATAATATAGTACAATATATAAGATAATTATTGATAATTATATTAAAACTTATAACCGACTGTTATTTCTTTTCTGAGTTGCTCAAGAAGATCGAAAAAAAGGAGTCACATACCATGGTGACCGAAGAAACAAATTGGTATTGATACCAATAAGGGAATATAAATATAAGTTTTTTTATATTTGAACCATAATTTTATATATAAGTAATGTAAAGCATGTATTTTTATACAAGAATATGTAATTTTAATGTAAACATACGGTTTAAGTGTAAATAAACATATGAAAATACGTTTTAAATATAATAAAAATATATATTAACTGACACATCATTTGTAATTGAATCATTGGTAATTAATGGTTGATTTTTGTAATTGAATCATTGGTAATTAATGGTTGATATGGTTTATATTTGTAATTGAATCATTGGTAATTAATGGTTGATATGGAACCTGTTAATTGCTAACTGAGCGATTGGTAATTAAATCAATCATATACATTTTCGTTATATTTTTATCAATACAACTTAAGTTTTCAATGTTATTTTCTACTTTTCATTATTAGTCGATTAATCTATTTATGATATGTAGTCGGAAATTTTTCAAATTCAATGACAAATTATAATATTTAACCTAAAAATTTATATTTCATTTAGCATATGTCGTGTGACTTTATCTTTTATTATTATTATTAATATTATTATTATTATTATTATTATTATTATTATTATTATTATGAAAATTGTTAGATTTCTCTTTTTTTTTTGTATTTTATGTTAGAAAAGGGGTTAGCGAATATCAATTATAACTTAGATATTTTAAGGATCGTCTGTGAAAACATTTTAAAAAATTTGTTATTTCGACCATAATTCATGAAGTAACATGTAACCATATTTAAGATGGTTCAAGAAAACTTAATTCGGATTTCATGGAAACTCTAAAATTCAGAAACACATAATACTTTTGTTTGATGTTCTTTAAGAGAGGATTTTTGCATAGTAATATTAAGTGAAGAATAAGTATATTTGCAAGAACCAAAAATAATGAATACATACAATGGCGACCTCTTAGTAATTAAAACAACCCCCACACCCTCATGTTTCCGATATCAAATTAGTTTATTTGACTGCGTACTTTGTACCTCCAATCTCATATTAAACTTGTGTATTTAATGAAAAATATGTTTATAATATAATTAATACATATTTATACATAACATGATGGTTTAAATATAAAAAACCTTATGCTTATATAAAAATAATTATGATTTTTCTATGTAAAATATGTATTTATACCATTTCAAATGTCAAAAAAAATGTATATATATATATATATATATATATATATATATATATATATATATATATAATACGATTTCAAATAGGATATGGTCAACATTGAACGTTATTGGAAAAAAATGATATTCAATGTGGAAAAAAATGAAGTATCAAAATTGATATTCATCATGTTAACTCAGAACCACATAATTAAATGTCATATCATGATGTCACGTCACTAAAGATTGACACGTCATAATGTCACGTCAGCCGGTAACCAGGTTGACCGAGCAAGTGGTCAACATTTCAAAAAATTAAAAACTTAGTGATTAAATTGAAATAAAAACTTACGTAGTGTCAAAATTAGATTTTTGTAAAAACATAGTGACTTTTGTACAATTTTTCCTTTTATATAATTAAATTCAATAAGTACTTTGTATATTAAGTACATTACATTTTTTTTTAAAAAAAGTATATTTAAAATTTACTATTGAACTTACTAGTTACTAACCAAAAGTAGGATCTTACATATTGTTTGATGATCTCTAATTTGCTTAAATAATTACAATGAATATTGTTAAATTTACTTATATTAATAAACTTATGATAAAAAAATCAATATATATATATATATATATATATATATATATATATATATATATATATATATATATATATATATATAAAAGTAAAGTTACTAGTTTAATAGTTTTAAAGTTGTAAATGAACTGTAAATTCAACAAACTGTTGATGAACAATTCGACAAAAAGTTTATTTATTAAACAAATGACCGAAAAAAAAAATTGTTCATTTTAGTTAAACGAATGAACACAAAAAATGGTCCCGATTGTTAATTCATGTTTATAAACATTTGTTTATATTTGTTCGTCTGAGTTTGTTTATGTTCAATATTATAAACCCTATGAGAGTTAAAATAAAACTTCTAAAAGCTCAAGTTTTAAAACTTTTGGATTTGATGAAAATATTAAAAGGTCACTGTAAATTACAATCAAATTTCAAAATTAATTTTGAATGTTTATTTATATTTTTATGTTCTTTCGACTAGAATTGTTTACGTTTACGGACATAAACAATATAATTTATTAAAGGAGCAAAGGTTAACAAGAAAACTCATTTATATTTATATTTGTATTCGACTTATGTGGTTGGGTTGTCACTTTCTTAGCCTTTTTTTTTTTTTTTTTTGAACAACATATAAATAGATCAAATAGTCACTTAGAGAGGCTTCGATTTAAAAGCATTAAATGATCAAAACCACTTTTTGAATTAATTATAACTTTATGATATCATATTTGAATAGACAAAGCAAATCATCTATAAAAAGGAATTTCACTTTCTAATTTTAGTTTTTTTTAAATATATAATATATGAGATAACGATTAAAAAAGATTTTTTTTTCTAGGTTCTTTTTCATAAAATAGTCATGATAATGAAAAATAACAAAAATAATCATAGTCTTCACAAGTCATCTTTGTGAAAGTGATGGTGGCATGTGATTTTTTATTTATTTAATTTTTTTTTTTAGTTTTTTTTTTTTTGACATTTCTATATGTTAACATTTGTGAAAATTTAGGTAGCATGCAAAAAAGTTTTTTTTAATTATTATTATTTTTTTTAATTTTGCATGTAAATAACTGCTAAAATCTAAGTGGACTGTGATTTACAATTTTTTTTTTACATGTCATCTAATGACTGGAAGAACCCAAATGATATAATGATTTTTATGAAGTTCGTATACGAATATTATGCGTTTTTTTTTATATAATTTTCACTGAAGTTCGTATACTTTGAAGATAAAAATATATGATTTCCCGACATCTAAACTGTGAGTGTGATATGTCTATTGATGACACTTTACAAAATAACAAATAAAAAAACAGGTCAAACAGATTCGAGTGTGAAATTTATGAAGGATAAAAATTAGGTTTTGTTTCATACTTTTCACCGAGTAATCTATTTTGGAGCTAACATTGTATAACATCCCAACATCCAAATATGGAGTGTAATATATCCATGGAAAAAATGGAAAAACTCGTTTGAGGGGTTTTTTTTCTTATTGCGTTATTTGTACCGATTGTCATCCATAGACATATTAAACTCTCAAATTGGATGTATGAACGTCATACATTTTTAATTTCAAAATAGGTTTTTCGACAAAAATTATGAAAAATAACATCATAACAATCATTTACCATTTAGCTTCTCTTGATCACAATGGTGACCTCTAAAAATCTAAAAAAAAAAAAACTAAACTAAAAACATTTTTGTTGCCCACCTAGATTTTTGTAGGTGTTGACCTATGGAAATATAAAAGGAATTCGCAACCACCATGACTTTAACACATACAGCATGTGAAAATTATGGCTATTTTGTGGGAAAAATCTTTAAAAGGCTATTATGTTTATTTCATATATATATATATATATATATATATATATATATATATATATATATGATGGGTTTTGTGCACTACAACATTCGTATTGTGTACATGCAACCCTAATGCTTTGGATCTAGGTTTTCTCTAATTGTACATGCAATAATCATCCAAAGCATAAACCCTAATAACTAGCATACTAATTTCGAAATTCATATGTAAACTAGGGTTTGGAACATTTCCTCACTTGTTATATAGTAATAACAAGTACAATCCTTGCTAGATCTTTACTTCTGAAAGTCTAGTGCCCCAAGTGTTGCACCTCTAATGGAGTCACAAACACTCAATGCAAAGGAAGACTTGGAGAGGGAAAGAAAATCGGCTAGGGTTCTCTAAAACTCATTGGGGCCGAAAATCCTTATGTTAGGAGGGTTTATATAGTTGAGGCTATTAGGGTTTTTAGGTGGAAACCCTAATTCCCTTGCTTAGGCCTTAAGCAATCCATGAACCCCCATATGAAAGGGCCTTGGACGAAAACTCTATGGGCTTTCCATATATTTTCGTCCACCCCATATCAATAAGGTTCATTAGCCCAAACTATAATTATTACTAATTTACATAATCTGACTTCCAAATAATATATTAATCATATAATATATTAATAAAATCATTCTGAGTACCAATTTATTATTCACATAATAAATCCTACTCTCTCTCTCTCCATTTGTCATCCTATCAAGTTGCATGAGTGAAGGCAACCCAAAAGGACCATTCTCAAAATCAAATCAAGTACATACCAAAAATAGTTATGGGCTTAGACACCTAATCCAACAGTCTCCCACTTGGATAAGTCTAATAACTATTATTGCAAGTACAACTTCAGAATCTGATCAGCAATCGTAGCTTTCAAAAGCCGTTGTCGAACTCTGATCTTATCAGTAATGCGTCCTTTAGATAAGGGATCATATATTCCTCCATTCTACAAGATATCATATGAACTGAGACATGGATTATAATTATTCTCTCTGTTCATGTGTTGTTTCTTGATTTCCGATTTATGACGACTGACAAATTGAACAAATCAAATCAGTCCAGGCTTGGCCAAGCGCTTTAGGGTTGTCAACACTAAATCATCGAGGGGCCCACAGATATCGCTCTTATCCCACATTGGGTAAAAGGAACGGATAAACTTCGACTCATATGCTTGTACTATTTACTCATCAAATCACACACAACAATACGTTTTATAACATCAAGTTACTGATGCGTTTACATATTATCAATCCGCAACCGACTCGTAAACAACAACTTATATGTCTCCGTTTCAAGAATATAAGATATTATCGTCTCACAATCACTCACGATAAAATCCATGAAGTGATTCACGTGAGCGTGAGTTTAATCCAATACTCAAATCTTATTTCAAGAGTACTCATGAACACTGCAACAAACTTTTGCTATGTCTAAACACTTAGACAATCTACAGTCGGATTCATGACAGCCTTACCTCATTACTTACTTCCAAAGTATGATTGACTATGTATGTTTGAATAACCTAGTTATTCGGGAAGTAAAACATGCGAAGTGAAACACAAGAATAATCCAATCTAATATGGTCTCAAAACTTTTGAACATAGATAAAACACTTATTATTTAATCACCATATTGATTACACATTATTCATTGTATAATGTTTCGACTAATCAACTTAATACTTGAATTAAAACAATAGTTATTCTATGCTCCAAGCATGCACACTATGTTTACATATGGTCCTTACTTTGTGAAATAGATCAATCGAACACATTTCCAATGATGCTCATTTCACAATTCCAAATCCTTATCATAAGTGTAATAATACCAAATTCTTCCACTATTAGAATGTGTTAGATTATAAGCTATCATACAATAATCATTTTGTAATGTCTAGGCACCAAAGTCACAAAGACTTTGCCAATTACAAAACATTCCATTGGAAATTGTTACAAGACAATTCCATAGATACGAAGTCTCATATTCAAATTACATTCCTTTGAACATCCTTCTTGCATAAAAGTTTCTACACATAGATTCTTTATATCCAACTCCCATTATGGAAACATCTCCAAATTTTCCATATGACAATTCATTCTTAATAGAACCCCATCTATTCATGATTATGTCAATATGGTCCATCCATTACTATACTTCCAACTACCCACAAGCGACCAATCATTAGCGAACCTTAGATCGTCCTTGGCAGTTGTTTAATCACTTTAGTCATATCCGGTTCTGGTCATTTTTCCCTCTTAATGCCCTAGGCATTTGGAAAATCAGAACAGGTGAATATTATAACATATGCAATCGATCCTATACCCGAAGCATATGAGATACGATTCATAATAAAGATATGATACTTTACCAATCTTTCGCTATAATATTTCTATATATGGAATTTCCAATGTTGAAACATTTCAACCTGTTATTCATATATGCTTATGACTAAGTCTGATTAATACGTCAATCTAAACCTTTAGATTGGAAATAAAGTATAAGTATCATCTCCCTTACTATAGCAAAACAACTTTTCAAACTCTGCAACTTTTTAAATCAAAACTTTGTTTCCTATATATAGCATTGCTAACTCGCAACACCCATCATAATGATTATACTCCCACTAGCATAATAATTATGTGCTTACTAGCATAACACTTATGCTCCCACTAGCTTTGACATGTACCCAGAAATCATCTGGACTTCTAGAAATCAATACTTATCGACTTTCTTACCAAAGTTCAGATTTATGATACAAGATGCTTCGATAAGACTTTATCTAGGCTTCTCAAACTCATACACCTTTCTTTAGATAGCTCGTCTGTGCGTCTAAACTATTTCAGAACTTACAGTAGTAAGTCCCGAATGTTCAGACTATTTTCCATTTCTCACAATTCGAACTATGAAGAGGGATGCCATAATCATAATCGAATTTGAGAACGCAATTAACACAACTCCTAACTCCTTAAAATCCACTTAGTGAAAACGTTTCCTCACAATCATTTTCATGAATTGGAGAGAAACCTTTGCCACTTAGATTTTATGGTGTATGTATTCCTATCCATTTGAATTTGTCATAACCATAATCACAAGACAAAGTTTGTGACAAATCCAAACTCATATAGACTGAACTTGTTCAATCTTAATTTATTGCCACTTAGTAGTACAGGGCCTACCATTGCTTCCAGGTTGTTGAGTAGTTCACCTATATTGGTCAATGTACTTTCATTGATTGAGGTGATTTACCTTGTGCAATCAAATGTGAACTCATAGAACTCACATGCATAGTCAACAGAAATGGACACAGAAACAAGAATGTGTCAACACGATAGGTCATCAACCTCAGGTCGTGTGCTAGTGATTACTAATAGGTTTATTCTTGATTAGTTCTTGAAACCATTCAAGACAACCTAAGACTCCCACTGACCTCTTGACATATAAGATTCTCTGTCAAGCAACATTCCTTGACAAACAAATATTCAAGAGTTAGTACGGATTCTTTATCAAGATAACACTTCATTCAATTGGTCTTATTTGGTCTTTGTTTTAGCGACAACTTACCAATTTCAAATGTTCAAGAGTAAGAAACATTTCTACTCCACATTTGATGAGTGTTATAAACCTTCTTAAGATCATGTCACTCAAGGCACAATCTTGGAGTATGACTCTAAGACTTGATTTTGGAACGAAGTATGACTCACCTTTTTGATTTATCTTTCTGCCTAATTTGATTTTTCTTATTCGTTTGGCTATACATTGAAACTTTTTCAATGATTCAGAATCACACTTAATCTTGTAAGCATAACCATATTTACTAAACTTTTAGTAAATCATGACGAATAGTCTTATCGTTCTTTGTGGTGGACTTGACCAGTGCACATCAATGTGTACCAGATCCTTTAGTCCTTCACTTGACTCACATCTACATGTGAACAAGAAATAAGTCCTAATTTCCCAAAGTACCAAGATTTTCATACATCACATAATTCTAATCATATGATTCCAAGTTTCTGTCCACTTGAAACTTGGGCGATGAGAATCTTTCCTTACTTAGAAAATTACGACACTACCACAATCGATATAACTAAGAATCAAACATTTTCTACATTGCTATTAACAGAAACATATAAACAACAATTTTCACAAATTTCATTGCAAGGAAACATAAAATAAGATAAAATCAAAATTTTATTTATTTATAAAATTGCAGAAAAACTTGTCCTTATAATGAAATACATATGAAAACTATGTTACTAATATTCCTAAGCAATCTATCGTAACTCTAAAGCAGCAGCTCAAAAATCTGATCATCGAACCATGCGATCGAAATCCATCTCTTCACGACCAGACTCAGCTCATTCTTCCTTTCAGCTTCTTTTCTCTTCTTCGATCCTACAAAACATCAAAATGCAATCTTATCACATCATGTATTAAGAATCTATAAATAGGAACTTAATAGAGTTAGATAGTGGACTTACCTGAAGCAGAGTCATACAGTTTGACCTTACCATCCTTGCGATCCTTCAGGTAGATACGGCAGCTTCGCATCCAATGCCCCTTCTCTTGGCAATAGAAACAACAGACTCTTTTGGAATGGTACACGGGACAATCTTAGACTTAGCCTTTCTCTTTACCATTTGTTCAAACAGTTTGACCTCGACCGATCCCTTTCCATTGGGAAGAGAAAACCTTTCTGGACTTCCAATGTCGCCATTGTCAATGTCCATGGAAGTTTGGGAGATTGATCTTCCAATCAAATTTCCTTGACCAGTGCACCAAATCATTTCTGATTCAGCAGCAATTAGCAAATAGGTTAGATCAATAAGGGTCACGTCGTGTTCTGTCATATAGTAGTCTTTAAAAAACTGACTATACGACTCGGGGAGTGACTGAAGAACCAAGTCAACGGCCAACTTCCTCGGGAAAATGACACCCAACATCCCTAGTCTATCAATGTGTGACTTCATATCCAAGATGTGTGAACACACAGACCTTCCATCTTGGTGTTTGCTTGCCAATAGGGCTTGAGTGACCTTGAACTTTTCAAGTCGACGAAATTATGGGTCAGGGAGAATTACTGGAGGAGGTGGAGGAAGAGAAGTATGATTTCCAGTTCCACCTTTGCAAGAAGAAGGGAATGATCTTTCACCTTCATCAACATGTGGAATATCATCTTCGAATGGAAAGCCTAGTCCAAAGGATTGAGGAAGACCATAGTTGTCAAAACTAGACATATACAAAAGGGGAGAAATTCAATTTAGTTGATTTAATCCTTAATATAATACCCACATGAAATATTAAGGCTAGGATCCAACACAATAATTTTCAATTCGGAAGAGGGATGTCGTAATCCAATTGTAAACTATTTGTCGGTAGGTAAATGACGATTTACCAATTCCACCATGAAAACGAAATTTTAAACGAATTAGGTTTTAAATGAAATTCCTAGATCTTTTGAGATTCATTGAACTTTTCAATGGCATGTTTAATCTCGATTATGCCCTTCAAGTTTGTGCGTGGGATACCGAGGATCACAAACAAGGTGTGAATAACCATGCAAATTAGCTTGGTACTCTCGAAGACATCTATCACCTAATCAATGTGCCGGTTAACCACACACGCTCTATTGATTTATGGTAACCTATGAGCTACCCATTACCATCCTTCATTAGTCCCATATTAGTGTGCCGGTTAACCACACACGCTCCACTAACGACCAATAAGGTGCAATATGCAATTTCATGAGTTAGCATCAAATTCACATTTTTCCTAAAGTAACTAAGATTGGGAATTTATAAAAGGTTTAGTTACTTTATATTTCATTATACTTTTAATGAGGATTTAAATGTCCTATCAAACCCGTTCGGCTAACAACCCTCCTGATGGGTTTTAGGTAAAACCAATAAACTAGAAAACAATTCCTAAGTTCACATGCAACCTACTTTGGATCTATGTTTTAACTATTGAACATATAACTTTGAATTGCAAAACAAGAACCCTAGAGGAGGAGGCTAATTTTGAAATTAACTAATTAGGGTTTAAGAGTTACATACCTTTCAATTGTTATAACAAACAATTGACAATCCTCTTGATCTTGATCTTCTTGGAAGCTTAGCACCACAATTGTAATGCCTCTAATGGAATCACACCCAAGAGCTAGCAAGAAGGAAACTAGAAGGAGAGAGAGAGAGAGAGAGAGAGAGAGAGAGTATGCAATTTTCGGCCCTAGGGTTTCACCAAGGAAGGAGTGACCGATTTTGAGAGCCAGGAGGCTCCTTATATAGCTGAGGGATCTAGGGTTTAGGGAAAACCCTAATACTCCTTTGCTTGGGGCCTAAGCTAATCCAAAGGCCTTATCCAAAGCCCTTTGGACGAAATCCTTAGGGTTTCCACTATAGATTTCGTCCACCTCCTTCCAAGGAGATTCTGGAGCCTTCCACTCAACTATTAGATAATTGCAAACTAGTCCATGCACTTTATAATTAATACTTTTAACCCCAAAATTAATTCTGATTAATTTCTGGCGAACTATTAATTAAACATAATGATTTCTAATTAATATATTAATCTTTTAACATATTAATAAATCATTTATATTAATTTATTAATGTTATAATAAATTAATATCTCTCCTTTCATAATATCCTTGTCCAGTTGCTAGGTTTGAGGGCAACCTAAAAGGACTGTGCTGCTATCAATTCAAGTACATACCAATTATAGTTATGGGCTTAGACACCTAATCCAACAGTCTCCCACTTGGATAAGTCTGTAACTATAATTGCTAGTATGACTTCTAAATTTGACCAGCAAATTGTAGCTTCCAAAAGCCGCTACTGAACTCTGACCCAGTCAGTTACATGTCCTAAGATAAGTGATCATATAATCCTTCGTTCTGCTAGATATCCCTAGACATAAGACATGGAATGTAATCAATCTCTTTGTCCAGAATCTATGTTTCCCGATTTCTGATTTGTGATGATGTAGGACTTCTAATCGAACACATCAATTTAGTCCTGGCTGGGCCCAGCACATAAGTCAACACCAAATCATCGAGGGGCCCACAGATATCGCTTTTCCGGTTAGGGCAAAAGGAACGAATAAACGTTGACTCATATGCTTGTATCTTTTACTCATCAAATCATACATGACAATACGTTTCATAACACCAAGTTACTGATGCGTTTTCGTATCACCAATGTATAACCGACTTTGTAAATTACAACTCATATATCTCCGTTTCAAGATTATAAGATATTATCGTCTCAGTATTACTCGTGATGAATTCCATGAAGTGATACTCTGAGCGAGGGTTTATCCAATACTCAAATCTCAATTTCTGAGTACTCATGAACATTGCAGCAATTCTATTGCCATGTCTATCCTTAGACAATCTGCAATCCAATTCATGACAGTCTTAATTCACTACTTACTTCTAAAAGTACGAGCGACTGTGGAGTTTGAATAATCTTATTATTCGGGAAGTAAAACATGCAAAAATGAAACACAATAATAAACAATTGACAAAAGGCAGTAAACAAACTCATAAATAATACTTTATTATTTAAGCACTAAAAGTCAATTACATTTACTTTGTTACAAATTTCAGAACAAAACTAATCTAACTACTAAAACTAATATAATCTTTCAGTCCTATGCTCCGAGCATGCTGAATATGCTTAGCCCTACTCAGATCCTTTGTGAGGGGGTCTGCTGGGTTATCTTCAGATGACACCCTCTTTACCACAAGATGGCCTTCTTCTACTCTATGTCTGATAAAATGGTACTTTTTGTTGATATGTCTGGTTTTACCATGATCTCTTGGTTCCTTTGTCAAGGCAACCGCTCCTTCATTATCGCAGAACAATTCCATAGGCTCCTGGATGGTAGGAACAACTCCGAGATCCCCGATGAAGTTCCTTAACCAAGCTGCTTCCTTAGATGCTTCACTCGCCACTATGTACTCTGATTCACAGGTAGAATCAGCCACCGTATCTTGCTTGGAACTTTTCCAAGTAACCGCTCCTCCATTCAGTAGAAATACCCAGCCAGATTGAGAACGAAAGTTATCTCTATCCGTCTAAAAGTTGACATCACTGTAACCATCTACCCTCAAAGTATCATTGCCACCAAGTACAAGGACCCAGTCCTTTGTCCTTCGCAAATACTTGAGTATATTCTTTACTGCTATCCAATGATCTCTGCCCGGGTTTCCCTGATAGCGACTCACCATGCTCAAAGCAAAGGCCACGTCAGGGCGAGTACATGTCATAGCGTACATGATCGATCTGACAGCGGAAGCATAAGGTACACAACTCATGTCAGCTATTTCCTCATCTGTACTCGGGCATTGAGGCTTACTCAATTTGGTATTGCTTTGGATAGGTAGCTCTCCCTTCTTGGAATTTTCCATACTAAACCTCTTTAGTACCTTATCCAAGTATGTACTTTGACTGAGTCCAATCAGTCTCTTCTTTCTATCTCTCAATATTCTAATCCCAAGAATATAGGCAGCTTCTCCAAGGTCTTTCATGGCAAACCACTTTCCAAGCCAAGACTTAACCTCTTTCAAGGTTGGAATGTCGTTACCAATGAGTAATATGTCATCAACATATAACACCAGAAAAGTCACTATACTCCCACTAGCCTTCATATACACACAAAACTCATCTTCACTCCTAGAGAAACCAAACTCTTTGACTTTCTCATGGAAGCAAAGATTCTAGCTGCGAGATGCCTGTTTTAATCCATAAATGGATTTCTCAAGCTTGCACACTCTATTGGGAAACTTTTCATCAACAAAACCCTCTGGCTGATTCATGTAAACATCCTCAGCCAACTTCCCGTTAAGGAAAGCAGTCTTGACATCCATCTGCCAGATTTCATAGTCATGAAAGGAAGCTATGGTGAGCAATATCCTAATAGATTTAATCTTGGCTACTGGCGAAAAGGTCTCATCATAGTCAACCCTTGGGGTTTGAGTGAAACCTTTTGCAACAAGTCGAGCCTTGAATGTGTGCACATTTCCATCCATGTCTGTCTTCTTCTTGAAGATCCATTTGCACCCAACTGTCTTACGACCTGGTGCACTATCAACCAAATTCCAAACTTGGTTGTCATACATGGAATTAATCTCACTGTCCATTGCCTCTTTCCACTTGGAAGCCTCTGGTCCTGCCATTGCTTCCTTATAAGTAACTAGTTCATCTAAATTTACCAGTGTCCTATCACTGATGAATGTGTCACCATCTGAAGTAATATGAAAACCATACAACTCAGGTGGCACACTAACCCTAGTGGATCTTCGAAGAGGTAATGAGTTATCAACTGGTTCAACAGGAACTATTTCCTCTGGTTGAGTGCTAGTGTCATCTAAGGTTCCTTCATTGGCTAACTATTGAATTTCTTCAAGGTCAATGGTGCTCCCACTGTCCTCTTTGAATATGAGCTCTCTTTCTAGAAAGACTCCTCTTAGTGCTACAAAGACCACGTTTTCACTAGGTCTATAGAACAAATATCCAAAAGACTGCTTTGGGTAACCAATGAAAACACATTTCTCACTTCTAGCTGCTAGCTTGTCGTGAGTCTCTCATCTTACGAAAGCTTCACAGCCCCAGACTTTAATATGTGCTAACGAGGGAACTTTCCCCGTCCACATTTCGTGAGGTGTTTTGGCAACCTTCTTTGTAGGGACAAGATTGAGGATGTGGGCGACTGTCTCTAAGGCATACCCTAGAAGTGAATAGGAAGCGAAGCACGACTCATCATAGAACGAACCATGTCTAACAAGGTTCGATTATGTCTCTCAGCTACACCATTTAACTATGGTGTCCTAGGAGGAGTTAATTGTGAGACTATCCCACATTCTTTCAGATAGTCGTTGAACTCGATACTAAGATACTCCCCGCCTCTATCGGATCTAAGTACCTTTATCTTCCTGCCCAATTGATTTTCTACCTCATGCTTAAACTCTTTGAACTTTTCAAAGGTTTCTGACTTATGTTTGATTAATTAGATATAGCCATATCTGCTATAATCATCAGTGAAAGTCACATAGAATCGATTAGCATCCCTTGTAGTTGATCTGAAGGGCCCACATACATCTGTATGTATGAGGTCCAACAGACCTTCACCTCTTTCACAAGACCCTGTGAATGGTGATTTTTTCATCGTTCCCAAAAGACAAGATTCACACATATCATCCAATTTTAGGTCAAATGATTCCAACATTCCATCCTTTTGGAGTTGGGCTATGCGTTTCTTGTTAATGTGTCCAAGACGACAATGCCACAAGCATGCCTTGTCTACACTATTAGACAAGTCAATATTAAACACACTATTTCCTAAGCTATCAACACAAGTCACTGTTTCATACACACCATCACAAGGTAAAGCTTCAAACACAAAAACACCATTCTTATAAACAGAAATTGAACCATTCAAATCATTAAAAGAATATTTAAAACCTTGTCTGAACAATGAAATGAAATAATGTTTCTCGTCATCTCAGACGAATAACAACAATTCAATAAATCTAATCTAACATCATTACTAAGCAAAAGTTGATAAACTCCAATCTTGGTCACTGGTGAAGACTTCTTGTTTCCCATGATCAAGTTTATGAAAACCACATCCTGTATCAAGGACCCATGAACGAGAAGATAATGAGTTATTAGAAGAAATAGTGTAAAGACCTGCTGAAGATGGCTTCACTTTGCCATCTTTGATGTCCTGCAGATATTTTGGGCAGCTTCTCTTCCAGTGCCCTTTATCATTGCAATAGAAGCAATCGGCATCCTTTGGATCAGAAACATGGGGAATGGTAGCATTGGGCTTAGCCTTTGGGCCATTACCAGATGACCCAGCTTCAGCCTTGTTCTTCCAGTTTTGCTTAGGAGGACCTTTCCTCTTTTTCCCCTTTCCTTTTCCAATAGCCAAGACAGGGGCACTTGCAGGAGTGGAGGCTATACTTTTACCCTTCATCCCTGCTTCAACTGTCTGCAACAAGTTGTGCAATTGGGCCAGTGTCTGCTCAGTGTTGTTCAAATGGTAACTTAGGATAAACTGACCATAACAATCAGGTAATGAGTTCAAGACCATTTCAATGGCCAATTCCTCATCAAAGTGAATGTTGAGCTTGACCAAACGCTCTATGTAGCGTTGCATTCTTTGCACATGAGATACAACCGACTCCCCTTCTTTCATCTTGCAAGCCATGAGTGACTTGACCACTTCAAACTTTTCTTGACGAGCTCGCTTATGGTACTTTTCCATAAGGTCCTTGTTCATCTCAAAGGGCCAGTAGTCCTCATAGTACCTTTGCAGTTCTGGGGACATGGTTGCGACCATGATGCATGCCACTTTGGTAGCATCATCATAGTGTTTCTTGTAGGCAGCATATTCTTCAGGAGTAGCTTTAGACTCATCAAGCTATTTGAGCTCCTTTTCAAGGACATATTCTTTGTCCTCAAATCGAAGCGCCATCTTGATGTTACGCATCCAGTCGGTATAGTTAGAGCCATCCATAACGACTTTGGAGCAAATGTTGAGCAAGGAGAAGTTGTGGTTGGAGGATGATGAAGCAGAAGTGTTTCTAGGAGTAGACATCTGAAAAGAAAGAAAGTTTCAGTTAGATTTCAAGATACCTCAATATAATAACCCAAAGATATAATATCAAGGTTAGGATCCAACTATGAGTAGTCACAACTTAGAAATGGGATGCCGAGATCCAAGTGTAAAGTTCATAAAGGTAGGTGAATGACGATTCACCAATTCTACCATTAGACGAAATAAACAAAGTGAAATTCCTAATTCTTTTGAGATACATTGAAACTATTCAATGACATGTTTTAATCTGGGATTATGCTCTTTTTTTGTGACTGGGATGCGGAGGATCACAAACAAGATGTGAATAACCATGCAAATGTGCTTGGTAACCTCATTGTCTTTATCATTAACTATTGATGTGCTGGTAAACCACATACGCTCCATCAAAATGACAATTATGAGATACCCATTACTACTCTTTATTAGTGCCTTTTAGTGTGCTGGTTAACCACACGCTCCACTAACGACCAATAAAGCATAATGTGCAATTTCATGGATTAGCATACTTTTCACATTTTTCCTAAAGTAACTAGAGTTGGGATTTTGTAAAATAATGTTCTAGTACTTTCTTTAATAACATTATACTTTTAATGAGATGTAGTTGTCCTATCAAACCAGTTCTGCTAACGACCATCCACTAATCAAAGAAGCGGTGGGTGAGAGTGGACACCCATTCAACTACCATTTTATAGGCATTTTCCTTATACCCCCCCTTATAGACTAGCTTCGTGAATGAGGCATACTAGCGATTTGACTGACCATATTCTTATACATATATAATATTAAACTTTTAATTATAATACATATATAAGGCGTGTTTTAAACTTTTTAAAACTTTGAGGTTTAAATAAAATTTCGAAAATTAAGCCATTAATTTTAAATTTAAAATAAACCAAATAACTATATTTAATATTTATCTATTAATTAACTTTTAATTAATTTATTAAATCTTGTAAGGATTATCTAATCAAATTAAACAATTAATTTAATCCTAATCCTTATCCCTCTAAATTTCGAAAATTAGGGTAAAGGATAATTATCCAATTAATCTAATCAAGTAACAATTATCCAAAACAAGAAACCCTAAAAATACTAAGCATATTTCGAAATTCAAGGGAGGAGGCTAGGGTTTTCAAAACCCTAACCCTAATTTCGATTAGGGTTCATGGAGGCTAGGGTTTTTCGAAAACCCTATGAACCAAAACCCTAAAAATCGAAAATCTTGGCCTTTAGGGTTTAATGGCTATAAACCCTAATTTGCAATTCAACTATTATAGCAATTCAATTTAAAACAAACAATGGCTCTGATACCACTGATGGGTTTTAGGTAAAACAAATAAACTAGAAAACAATTCCTAAGTTCACATGCAACCTACTTTGGATCTATGTTTTAACTATTGAACATATAACTTTGAATTGCAAAACAAGAACCCTAGAGGAGGAGGCTAATTTCGAAATTAACTAATTAGGGTTTAAGAGTTACATACATTTCAATTGTTATAGCAAACAATTGACAATCCTCTTGATCTTGATCTTCTTGGAAGCTTAGCACCACAATTGTAATGCCTCTAATGGAATCACACCCAAGAGCTAGCAAGAAGGAAACTAGAAGGAGAGATAGAGAGAGAGTATGCAATTTTTGGCCCTAGGGTTTCACCAAGGAAGGAGTGACCGATTTTGAGAGCCAGGAGGCTCCTTATATAGCTGAGGGATCTAGGGTTTAGGGAAAACCCTAATACTCCTTTGCTTGGGGCCTAAGCTAATCCAAAGGCCTTATCTAAAGCCCCTTGGACGAAATCCTTAGGGTTTCCCCTATAGATTTCGTCCACCTCCTTCCAAGGAGGTTCTGGAGCCTTCCACTCAACTATTAGATAATTGCAAACTAGTCCCTGCACTTTATAATTAATACTTTTAACCCCAAAATTAATTCTGATTAATTTCTGGCTAACTATTAATTAAACATAATGATTTATAATTAATATATTAATCTTTTAACATATTAATAAATCATTTATATTAATTTATTAATCTTATAATAAATTAATATCTCTCCTTTCATAATTTCCTTGTCCAGTTGCTAGGTTTGAGGGCAACCCAAAAGGACTGTGCTGCTATCAATTCAAGTACATACCAATTATAGTTATGGGCTTAGACACCTAATCCAACACCTCCACGGGTCAAGGGTGCGGTGGGTAAGAGTGGATACCCAATGACGGTCATTTTACAGGCCGCTTCCTTAAACACCCCTTATAGACTAGCTTCGTGAATGAGACCTTATAACTGTAAGACTGACCTTTTACTTATACATATATAATATATTAGACTTTTAATTTTATATAGTATAAGAGTGTATTTTATACATTTAAAATACTAATGGTTTAATCTTTTAATAAATTAAATTTAAACCTATCTATGGATATATTAATTGTCTTTTAATTAAAATACTTAATTAATTAATTAATAAAATCCATGAGGGTGTAATTTTAAACTTTTAAAACACTAGGGTTTTAGAATTTAATATTTCAAAATTAAAACCTTTAATCAAATTTTAAATTCCAAAACTTGAGGGCAAGTTTTGAAACTTTTCAAAACTTTCTAGATCAAATTTAAAATAATTAAAACAATCTGTCATTATCTAAATTTGACCTAATTCAATTTATGGAAAGATAATTCACATCAAATAATACAAATAATTATCTTTATCATATAAACTAATAATTATCTTATAGTTTGACAATTATCTTCTAATTGGATTAAGATATGCATTACCATAATAGATAAAACAAACTTTTTATTAGAAAAACAATTTATGGTAATCATCCAAATCCAATCTTAGCCAAAATCCCGAAAATTTTCGTCAGATCCCATTCCGTGTCGTGGAAGGCTATTCCACGTCGTGGAATCAGATAGAATCAAAAAACGAAAATATTCATCTTTGAAAAATTAAGCATATCATCAAATACAATAGAAAAATGACCTAGTCTCTGATACCACTGATGGATTTTGTGCACTACAACATTCCTATGGTGTACATGCAACCCTAATGCTTTGGATCTAGGTTTTCTCTAATTGTACATGCAATAATCATCCAAAGCATAAACCCTAATAACTTGCATACCAATTTCGAAATTCATATGTAAACTAGGGTTTGGAACATTACCTCACTTGTTATTTAGTAATAACAAGTACAATCCTTGCTAGATCTTGACTTCTGACAGCCTAGTGCCCCAAGTGTTGCACCTCTAATGGAGTCACAAACACTCAATGCAAAGGAAGACTTGGAGAGGGAAGGAAAATCGGCTAGGATTCTCCAAAACTCATTGGGGCCGAAAATCCTTATGTTAGGAGGGTTTATATAGTTGAGGCTATTAGGGTTTTTAGGTGTAAACCCTAATTCCCTTGCTTAGGCCTTAAGCAATCCATGAACCCCCATATGAAAGGGCCTTGGATGAAAACTCTATGGGCTTTCCATATATTTTCGTCCACCCCATATCAATAAGGTCCATTAGCCCAAACTATAATTATTACTAATTTACATAATCAGTCCCTCCATTATTAATCAGTTCCTTTAATCCCAAAATTAATACTAGATTAATTTCTGATTAATTACTAATTAATAATATGACTTCCAAATAATATATTAATCATATAATATATTAATAAAATCATTCTAAGTACCAATTTATTATTCACATAATAAATCCTACTCTCTCTCTCTCCACTTGTCATCCTATTAAGTTGCATGAGTGAAGGCAACCCAAAAGGATCATGCTCATAATCAAATCAAGTACATACCAAAAATAGTTATGGGCTTAGACACCTAATCCAACAATATATATATATATATATATATATATATATATATATATATATATATATATATATATATAGAGAGAGAGAGAGAGAGAGAGAGTTTGTGTTTGTGTGAGAGAGAGAGAGAGTGAAATGCTATTTTGAGAAATAATATTTACATGTAAATTTGAGAAGTTTTTTTTATCGAAATTTTTTCCCTCCAAATATCACCGTGTGACCTTAATCCCCTCGTCTAGTTTATTTGAAACTAAAAAGTGATATAAAAAAACGATCTTCGTTTTTGTAATGTTCATATGTGCACATTTGAATATGCTTATCTACACATTCAAATATGTCGAATTTGTATATGTGTAAATTCAAATGTAAATGTAGCGTCCTAAGATCACATCATTCAAAAATGTGTTGGATTGTAATATGATTGTTCTCGATATGAGATCGAATATGGGATCATAAGATTAAGATCTGATCCAATAACATTAGAAATTTTATATTCGATGGTCTTTAATTTTTACCTAATAAGTCACAAGGTTTTTAGTATTGAATTTGAAATTTACCAAAAAGGACTAAAGAACACTCTGATTTCTTTTCTCGTTCAGTAGTTCAACACTTCACAAGTGTGATAAATCAAACTATCGCACCTTCAAAAATCGTTGATAGAATTTGAGAAATTACCTTACAATTTTATTGATTTCTTCGTTTAGTGGTTCAAAATCAACAAAATGTATGTCCATTAAACAATTCAAAATAACCAAAAGGTATGTCCCTTTTCCTTTTCTTGATTTTTTGGTTTATCATCGATAATCGAATTGAGTTTAAGAGTTTACCATCAATTATAATTTGATCAACAAGTATTTTTTATGTACTTTTTCATTTTTGCCTGCTTGTTGTTTTTGTAATTTAATATTATTTTTCTTGTTCTTGTAACTAAATTTGTCTATTTATATCATCATCTAATACATAGAACTCCCGAATGATTATATGTTGGCAAAAAAATAAGACAACAACTCAAAATGACATACAAGTAGGGATGTCAACGGGGGCAAACGGGACGGGGAGTTCATCCCCCACCCCGCGCCCGAAATTTCCACGTTCCCCCGTCCCCGCCTCTGCCCACAAAATGTCCAGGTTTCCTACCCCGCCCTCGTCCCTGAATCCCCCTTATTACCCCCGCCCCCGATTGATTTTGAGCTGCCTTTTTTGGGCTAAAAGAAATTTTTGTTTGGGCTAAAAGAAACTATTTTTTAGGTAACAAATAATTATTTATATCGTAATTTTACATGTTAAAAATAAAAAGTTATGATATCTTAAAAAACTATACTAACAACATAAAAACATGTTTTTTTTGTTGAATTTAGGAAGCTCAAAATCATACTATTGTTTATTATATTTATATAATTAATATATGTAAATATATGTATAATTTATTAACGGGATCCCCATGGGGGTTTCGGGACGGGATCGCTCACCCCCCCCCCCCCCCCGAAATTAAAACGGGGGTTAACCTTGCCCCAACCCCTGATTTTTTTTTTATATATACCCCCAAACGGACGGGGTCCCACAGGACTTTTTGACATCCCTACATACATGTAGGCATAAATTCCCAATTTTTAACAAAAAAACAAGAAAATCAAACTTAGTTCCTAAATATATGTAGTCTTCAAAGCACAAACAAAAAATCCCATATAAAAATAGAAATAACATGGTACCAACAAAATACACTTTTAATGCCAATGTTTATGACTTTTAGAGGTATGCTTTTTTACTTAGGGGTGTAAACGAACCGAACGAACATGAACATGGGTTTGTTCATGTCCGTTCGTTTAATTTAGCCACACAAATAAATGAACACGAACGGATAAATGAACACATTTTCTTGTTCATGTTTGTTCGTTTAACAAATTACATTGTTCATGACTTTATTTGACCTAATATGATTGTATTGAGTGTACAATGCTGTCAACATGTGTTTTAACTAATGCTTTAAACATTTTATAAATTTTGAATGGTAACTGAATAATGAAAACCTATTTTTCATGCATGTTCTAAACTTAAAATTATGTTATTTTGGTAGGATCTTAAGATCGTAATCTTGACAACATATATATATATATATATATATATATATATATATATATATATATATATATATAAAGATCGGGTGAGAACTCATTTTAAAGTGAGGACTTGTGAGGACACCTTAAAAATTGAAAAAAAAATCAAAAAAAAATTCAAATCATAAAATCGAGCATAGATCTATGTCTGGGAGAAAACAAAATTGGAAAAAAAATTTGGATCATTAAAATTGAATCATTGATCATAATGATGCAAAATAAAAAATTAAAATTGAATCATGAATCAAATTTAATGATGCAGATTTTTTTTTCCAATTTTTTTTTGTCTCGGACATAAATCTATGCTCGATTTTATGATTTGTATTTTTTTTTCAATTTTTTTAAGGTGTCCTCACTTCAATTTTTTTTAGTTGAACTTATTATCATACAACATGTTTATAATCTTTAACTTGTTGTGTTCCAAGATTATTATGATTCAAAAATATTATGATTCGAAATTTGAATGAGACAATTGGTTGAATATCATATCAAAAAATTATGTGATCTAAAAGTTTAGATTTAAAATAATATCATCTAAAATATTATGATCCAAAATGATATAATTCAAAACGTTATGATACAAAATCTTATGAACCAAACTCTTTATCAACATATATGTTTAGTTATGAACATTGGTCATTCTCATATAGTTCTATGGTTTTATGTATATTCGGTTATTTAATGAACCTACTTTATTTGTCATTGAGTATTTTTTGTAAAGACAAACACATACATTATCTACCTTACTCTTAACTAATATAATCTAAAGAGTACCAATATTAAAAAAAATGTTTCAATTAACTATATATATATATATATATATATATATATATATATATATATATATATATAGAGAGAGAGAGAGAGGGGGGGAGGGAGAGAGAGGGATGTTATATTTAGAATGGATGAAGGCTGAGAACGCGAGATAATGCATGGATCAATCATTGTATAAGGAGAAATTAGTAATTTTGTATTTTAATTAATTTATAACATATTAAAATTAAATCATAATTTCCTAAAATATAGTAGCAATGATTGTATTACCTTAAATAAAGGAATTAATGGATTTCTTTTTTATTTTTTGTTAATAGAATGTAAAAATAATATTTATTAATTTTTCTTTTAAAATAAAAAAACAAACAGTTTTCTTTGTATGACTTGATTCTTAGGAGTTCAATCATAAATAAATAGAATATAATGTATTTTTATAAAGGGATAATGACTTAAAAGGGTAATATATTTTTCGATTTGTACATATTTGGTCACTGAGTTTTTTTTTCGTGCACATTTACCCCTTCAACTTGTTAAACTGTACACATTCAGTCCTTATGACCGGTTACTCCAGGTTAGCCGGGAAAAATGACTTAATAAGGTAATATATTTCTCATTTTGTACACATTTAGTCCTTAATATTTTTGTACACATTTAGTCCTTAATATTTTTTTGTTTCAAAATAAGTCATTTTTGTTTTTGTACTCATTCAGTACTTATGAATGTGGGACAATCATTGATGAAGTGTGTGTGGTTATTGATGAGTAATATAAGAAACGTAGAATCCTCAATACTGTTGATGAGTGTGTACAATCATGCATTCCCCTTCCCACGATCAACGATAGAACCTGAAACAGAAACAACCGGGTAAGCACAAAGTTTAGTGAGTTTCCCCCAAAATACCCGATACAACAAACGTATTATCATGCATAACGGGCCTACACTCATCATATTGGAATGCATTGGCCTAATCAGTCATCAGACAAGAATGCCAACATGCAACAGGTCCAATCAGTCATCCAACTGGAATACCCAGGGTTTGTCGGCATGCAGCCTTAACCTAATCGCTCTTCTCGAGCCTCTGTGCCTACGGCTTACAGCAGGCCCGCACCAGGTATCTTGGCCTACAACATATAACAGGACCACCTCAACCTATCCCACCACCATATGGCTATCCCACGTAAGATGTCGCGAGAAAAAACCTAAAAAAATCATTCATAAGTACTTAATGAGTACAAAAACAAAAATGACTTATTTTGCAACAAAAAAAATATTAAGGACTAAATATGTACAAAAATATTAAGGACTAAATATGTACAAAGTAAGAAATATATTACTATATTAAGTCATTTTTACTGGCTAACCTGGAGTAGCCGGTCATAAGGACTAAATATGTACAGTTTAACAAGTTGAAGGGGCAAATGTGGACGAAAAAAAAATCAGTGACTAAATGTGTACAAATCAAATAATATATTACCCTTTTAAGTCATTATCCCTTTTATAAATTTATTAAATCCATTTTCAAACTATGTTTTTTTAGAGATGAAAATTCCAAATACACTTGTAATTATATATGAATACTTTTGTAACCAGGAATGAATATAAAACAATATATATATATATATATATATATATATATATATATATATATATATATATATATATATATATATATATAATACAATACATTTGCAATCATAAATGACTAAAAGGTTAATGTATTGATAAAAAGAATCAACTATATTTATAATGGTAAATGAATATAACACAATATATATAATACAACTTTATTCACAAATGATTAAAGCACAATGTCTTGTAGGTTTTTTTTCCTTGCCGAAATCGATTGACTTGACAAGAACTTGTGGCCTTTTTTTATGCTGAAGTTGACATGCTTTTGTAACGAGCATCAATGATACCTAAAAAAAATATCAGCACCTACATTTCTTTGATGAATCTACAAAAAAAGAAAATAGCATGTAAATGTAAAAAAAATTAATCAATAGAAATATTAAAAGGAACTGAAAAGAAACATATTACATTGTTTTATTGGGGATCAAAACATGACAAATGAAAATTCTTATATTCGTAATCAAATAAATAGGCACAAAAAGGATAGAACTGTCCAATTTCCTATTGTAGCTTAACCCATACAACTACCACAAAATCATTAATGAATAACACATGTAATCACCAATGAATACAAGTGAAACACAAATAGTATCCACCCTATCGAAAATTTCTAATAGGATACATCCATTTAGAATACATCTCATAGGATACACCCTTAGAATACAACTAATATGATACACCCCTTTTGAATACAACTCTCTCTTTTTTTTAATACAACTAATAGGCTACACCATACCCATTAGTTAGGGTACACCCTACCCCTCAGTTAGAATACAATTGTTTGGTTAATACACCATAGTTGTTTGGTTAAGATCATACATCCCTTTATACAATACGACTAATTTGATACACCTCCTTGATAGATACGATGCATACCTTAATCTGAGAAGAAGATTGTATAGGACTTCTGGATATGATGAAGGATTGAGCGTTGATAAAGGAACCGACGACAGTGATGAATGAAGCATCACATAGGATGAAACAAGTGTTGTGTTCCAGCCTCTAAAGCCTCCAAAGCTATAGTAGCCATCATTGTTGACAAAATGAAACCTACGGGACAAGTTTTTCTTCCCACCCTATGATGAACACAATTAATAGACGCAACTACAATGATGGCTGCCAAGACTATAAATAGAGACTTCATTCTTCAGTTGTATGCATCCCAAATACAGAGACACAAATAGTATAAAACTTAGAGTGAGAGTGTTAGTGAGAGGGTTGGTCTTTTGTAATAGTTGAGTGTGAGAGTTGCTCCTCCTATTGTAATTCTATTTTAGTGTTTAATAGAAGAGTTTTCCAACCCCAACAACTGGTATCAGAGCTTGGTTCGGTGTCCAGGGAATTCTTTACGAATTTCTCTGTTTTTTCGTCAAAAATTTTTTGTCTCAAAATCCGTTTTTGAGTACACCGTTGGAAAGGGCTTGTTTCAAGGATTCCGAAAATATATTTTTCGTAATTTTTTGACCACCAGAAGGCCCTCAAATCGTTGGTCAAAGTTGGTCAAATCTCGCGGAAAAGTCGCCGGAAAAACCAGGTGGCCGGAGAAGACTACCGGGGAAGAAGGAGTGACGTCATCAGTGAGGTCATCATTGACCAGAATTTCAGGAAGTTGCAGTTTAGCCCCTGAAGTTCCAGAAAATTGCAGAAAGGTCCCTCTGTTTCTGAAAAACTGCAGTTCGGTCCCTGTTCTTCTGAAAACATCTGTTTTGGTCCCTGGAGTTCTGAAAAGTTTCAGAAAAGTCCCTGGTTGGCAGAAATATTTCAGATTGGCCCCTGTAAGTTCCGAAAATTACAGTTTAGCCCCTATAGTTCTGAAAAGTTAAAAATTAGCACATAACTTTTCATGAAAGTATATTTTGAGCCCGAAAAATTCTACCCCACCATTTTTGACGCTTCCGAATCCAACCGAGAGCTTGGTTTTATCTAATTTTTCCACGAAATATTTGTAAAATAAATTTGCAATTATTTTCGATGGAATCTACAAGTACGATTACGATGGTTCGACTTACGCCCACAAATTACAACATGTGGAAGCCAAGGATGGAAGATTTGCTTAATCTGAAAGATTTAGCAGAGCCTATAGAAAAGCAAGGCGTCAAACCCAACACGAAGACAGACGAAGTTTGGACGAGAATAAACAGGAAAACGGTGGCACAAATTCGACAGTGGATCGACCACAGTGTTTTTCATCATGTCTCTCAAGAGACAGACGCGTACAAACTTTGGGAGAAGCTCGAGAATATGTATCAGTCAAAGACGGCACGCAACAAGACCTTGCTGATGAGGCGCCTTGTAAACCACAAGTTACGAAGTGGTACGTCCATAACCGAGCATACGAGTCAGTTCCAGGATCTCGTAAACCAGCTCGGTGCTGCTGATTGGGTTCTCAAAGACGAGGAACAAGCCATATTGCTCTTGAGTTCTCTACCAGATAATTGGGAGACGCTTGTTCTGACTCTCAACAATTCTGCCCCCGGTGGTAAAGTGACAATGGAGATGGTCACAGATGCCCTAATGAACGAGGAAACCAGAAGGAAAGAAGCTGGTACAGACCAGTCTTTTGCCCTCGTGTCAGAAAACAAAGAAAGAGGCGGAGGCAGAACTGGAGGCCGAGGTCGAGGTAGAGGCAGAGGTAGACATGGTCAAAGTAGAGGAAGATCCCAAGATCGTGGGAAATCACGAGATCGAGGGAAATCGCGAGAGCGAGGTAAATCTTCAAATACATGGTTCGAAGGCTATTGCAATCATTGTAATTATTATGGCCACAAAAGGAGTGATTGTCGAAGGTTCTTACGAGAGCAGCCCGAGACAAGCCAGAATCCAAGCAGGGAGAATGGTGAAACCATGGTCACCATAACACAAGACGTTGCCCTTGTTACATACGAGGAGGAAGCATGCCTACATGTTGAAACTCATGATGATGAGTGGGTGATTGATAGCGCTGCATCATATCATTCGACTCCAAACCGGGATTTATTCAGTACTTATAAACCCGGAGACCATGGTACCGTGAAGATGGGAAACACCAGTTTCTCAAGCATTGCTGGTATTGGTGATGTGCATTTAAAGACCAATGTTGGATGTACATTGGTGTTGAAAGATGCTCGGCATGTACCAGAGCTGAGAATGAATCTTATCTCAGTTGGAGCTCTTGACGTCCAAGGATATGATAATCAATTCAAAAATGGCACATGGAAGTTGTTGAAAGGTGTTATGGTTGTTGCAAGGGGAAAACTTGATGGTACTCTTTATAAAAGTCATGCAAAGTTGCTTCAACCAAGTCTCAATGTTGTTAAAGAAGAGACATCACCAAACTTGTGGCATAGAAGACTAGGCCACATGAGCGAGAAGGGATTGATGACTCTTGCAAAGAAGGAGTCCATTTCAATGGCAAAAGATGTTTCCTTGGATCCTTGTAAATACTGCCTATTCGGGAAACAACACAGAGTTTCCTTTAGCTCCACAAGAAAGAACCGCTCTGAGTTGCTGAGCCTTGTCCACTCCGACGTATGTGGACCCATTGAAGTAGAATCTCTTGGTGGAAGCCGGTATTTTGTGACATTCATTGATGATGCGTCACGAAAGGTATGGGCATACTGTTTGAGAACGAAGGACCAAGTATTGGAGCGCTTCAAATCTTTTCATGCAATGGTGGAAAGACAAACAGGCAAGAAGCTAAAATGTCTCCGATCAGATAATGGAGGCGAATACTATTCCCGTGAGTTCTCTAAATACTGCACGGAACATGGTATCAGACATGAAAAGACTGTCCCACGAACCCCACAACACAATGGTGTAGCAGAACGGATGAATCGCACCATTGTTGAGAAAGTTCGATGCATGCTCAGCATGACTAAACTCCCAAAGCCATTCTGGGGTGAAGCTGTATTGACATCTTGCTATCTAATAAATAGGTCACCTTCCGCTCCATTGAATTTTGAAGTTCCGGAGAAGATATGGACGGGTAAAGACATATCATATTCTCACTTGAGAGTATTTGGGTGCAAAGCGTTTGCACATGTATCAAGTGAATTGCGGAAGAAATTGGACCTCAAATCCACTACATGCATCTTTATTGGATATGGAGATTAAGATTTCGGGTACAGGCTATGGGACCCAGAACTAAATAAGGTTATTCGAAGCAGAGATGTGGTTTTTTATGAAAACCAGTATTATGATTTCAAGGCACCGGTTAACAAGCAACAAAGCTCCAAAGTTTCAGATATAATATCTGAAAATAAAGAAGATGTTTCCGCTGAAGAAGTGGATGAAGAAGTCGATGATGCATATCAAGAAGGTGTTGATGAGGGGGAGCTTCCACCCCTGGATAATTCAGATCCACTGCCAGAAGTTGCAAATGAAGGAACTCAATTTCGACGATCCGAACGAGTCCGTGCTCCATCAAGAAGATATCTGACTTCAAACTACATCCTTCTTACTAGTGAGGGGGAGCCAGAGAGCTTTCAAGAAGCTCAATCTCATATTGACAAAGCAAATTGGCAGAAGGCCATGGAAGAAGAAATGAATTCTTTGCAGAAGAATCAAACATATGAGTTGGTGAAACTCCCCAAAGGAAAGAAAGCCTTGAAAAACAAGTGGGTTTTCAAACTGAAGAAAGACGGAAAGGGAAATACTATGAAGTATAAGGCAGACATGTTGACAAAGGTGGTGACACAAGAGAAACACAGACTATGTGCTGACATAGTTGGGATGAGGATTGTTGGACGGAGACTGGAGGGGGATATTTGTTGTGTTCCAGCCTCCAAAGCCTCCAAAGCTATAGTAGCCATCATTGTTGACAAAATGAAACCTACGGGACAAGTTTTTCTTCCCACCCTATGATGAACACAATTAATAGACGCAACTACAATGGTGGCTGCCAAGACTATAAATAGAGACTTCATTCTTCAGTTGTATGCATCCCAAATACAGAGACACAAATGGTATAAAACTTAGAGTGAGAGTGTTAGTGAGAGGGTTGGTCTTTTGTAATAGTTGAGTGTGAGAGTTGCTCCTCCTATTGTAATTCTATTTTAGTGTTTAATAGAAGAGTTTTCCAACCCCAACAACAAGCAGTAGCTTAACCGACGAGATAAATGAATTCTCTGCCTTTTTTTATAATTCTTTGTAGTTTAGGAGATTTCCATTTCCCACATTTTCTCTATCATTAACAAATAATAAAAAGGGTGGAAAATTGAATATGTATTTTTCCTTTTCTCTTCGTTCTTAAGCCCTCATATGCACAACTAATGCGTGAAATCGACAAAAGAAAAGTCAAATAAATCATTGATATAATGTATAAATAGGAAGAGAAAGAAAGGAGGTTATCGAGGGATACAATCGTTTGAACAAGTTAGTATCAGTCCAGTAGACAAGCTCTTTGGCGTGACTGGAGATGGTTGACAGAAGGAAGCCCGATTTGAGATGCTATGAGGGCAATGGAACCACATGGTGGCCGGAAGAGGACCTACGATGAAGGTGGTCACTAGTGTTGGAGGCCACGTAGGGAAGATCTCCCAATCGATGGAGGTGATCGGAATCTGAACCAGGTGGCGATCTTGGTATTTTTAGTGGTGCTTGGTTTGATGTTTCTCAGAATTAAAAGTGGAGGACCGATGAAGAAGATGGAGCCATGGAGGGGTGCAAGAAGATGATGACAACCGATTTGTTTTGGTTGTGACTTTAAGCCCTAATCTGATTAGAGCTATTGAGACAGATTCATGGGATGTAACAAATTTCATTGGAACCTAAAAATTTAATATTCTCATAATACCCTTATTCCTATTTAAAAGTTACCATTTCCTCACATAATTTCTAGAATTTACAGAAATGGCACATTTATAATAGCCTTTGATCTTGATATTTGAAGGGTCTAGATATATTCTCATGTTCTCAACCTTTTGGGTGTTCTCGATTTAACTTACATCTCTCTCTCTCTCTCTCTCTCTCTCTCTCTCTCTCTATATATATATATATATATATATATATATATATATATATATATATATATATATATATATAGAGAGAGAGAGAGAGAGAGAGTGTGTGTGTGTGTGTGTGTGAAAGAGAGAGTGTGTGTGAGGTTCAAATGAGAACAATTATGTAGTTGAGAACGAGAGAACAAATATGAGTCATTTAATTTTTTAACTAAAATAAAAAAATATTAATTATATGAATCAAAAAACAATTAAAAACAGTTAAAAATCCGCACCACCCACCACCCACCATCCACCCACCACCTACCACCCGCAAACACCACCAATTATCTCCACCACATACCACACACCACCGACCATCCAAAATTTGTTTACGCATTTTCGATTCAATATTATTTAATCGCGTTTTATTTTATATATTTAATCACATATAATTATGTGGACTAAGTTAGTTTTTGCGTTCTTAATTTAATAATTTTTATCATATATTTAATCACATATGATTTATATAAACAAGATTCTTCATCTTGTTCTCGATTCAATAGTTTTTCTCATATGTTTAATCGAATGTGATTATATATATATATATATATATATATATATATATATATATATATATATATATATATATATATATATATATATATATATATATATATATATATATATATATAATCACATATGATTTATGTGGACAATATTCGTTTTTGCGTTTTCGATTAAATAATTGTTCTATTGTATTTAATCACATATAATTTATTTGAACAATATTTGTTTCCGCGTTCTCGATCCAATAGTTGTTCTCGTGTATTTAAACATATATGATTATATTTATTTAATTACATATGATTTATATGGACAAGATTCATTTTCGTGTTCTCGATTCAATAGTTGTTATAATGTATTTAGTCACATATGATATATGTATTTAATCATAATTTATGCGGAAAAGATTTATTTCCGCGATTTCAAGTTAATATTTGTTCTCGTGTATTTAATCACATGTGATTATATGTATTTAATCACATGTGATTAAACCCTTCTATCATGTTCTTCACCTGGAAAACCACCCTAAAACACAATAGGTAAAACATTTACAAGCATTTAATCAAATAGATGGAGTGCAATAAATAACACAAAGATCTCTAAATATTTCTTAGAAGTATTCAGAAAAAAAAAAACCAAAGTATATCTCTATAGGAAACCTTTCAAAGCATTTAATTGAACAAATAGGGAAGGGAACTCAGATCTGGTGACTTTTTTTATTAAGACCTGGTGGTTTAGAGTAGCGGTTTTGGTGGCTTTTTTCTTCAGATATGGTGACTTTTTTCTTCAAATGTCTTTTTGCTTCAGATCTAGCGAGAGAGGCGTTTTAGGAAGAGAAGAGGCAGGGGAAGGTCATTTAGGAAGATAATAGGTTAAGAGAGGTGGTTTCGGACGAGGGGAAGGGTAGAGACGAACAGATCTGAAAAGAGCAAAATGGTCATGATTTGATCATTCGGCGGTGGTGAGGTGGTTCCAAGGATAGTCTAATGATCAATATGGTAAGTTTCTTATATGATGATAAGATGAGAGAAGTGGTAGAGAGAAAATTAAAGAGAAATAAAAGATATTTGTAAGATAGGTGGGTGGGTAGAGGATAAGCGGAGTGAAGTTTTTTAACTGCTTTTTTATTTATATAAATATTATTGTATGATTTTATTTAAAAGATTAAGTGACCTGGATTTGTTCTCACGTTCTCAAATTCGATAATTATTCTCATTTGATATATATATATATATATATATATATATATATATATATATATATATATATATATATATATATATATATTGTAAAAACTAAGAAATCAAATAGGAATTTTGTCGTCCAAATTCTATGTATTGTCTGGAAAAAAAAAAGTCAAAATTCACTTCAACAAAATCTAACTAAAAAAATAAATACATTCACCATCGTTTAATATAACATAATGTGGTTGTCCTTCCACTTCCATGCAATCAATGGTTTAATAAACAAACTCAATATAATTTCCAATTTTTTTTTCAGACCATACAAATGGAACCTTTTGATCCACCCTTTCAAGAATTTTACAAGAAACTATTCGATGATCATTTCTTCAATGGACCATGCCCTGGAGGCCATGAAATAGAATTTTCCCACAATGCCAAAGAGTGCAAGTTTGAGCTGCCATTAATCGATCTAAGCCACTTGAACATAGGTGGCTTCAAGCACGAGGACTGCAAACGAGAAATTGCTAAAGCTGCGCAAGAATGGGGTTTTTTCCAAGTAGTTAATCACGGAGTTTCGCATGACATTCTAGAAAAGTTGATGAGTGAACAGGTGAAAGTATTCAAGAAACCGTTTCAGGTGAAGGTTAATGGCCTCCCTGAGCTAAATTTTCCTGCAGGAAGTTACCAATGGGGGACACCCTCAGCAAATTGTCTCCAACAGTTGGCTTGGTCGGAATCATTTCATGTTCCATTGATTGAGCTCTCAACAGTAGGTGCATGTGCTGCCACTGACTTTAGGTAAAATTCACCGATTTATTTAGTTCAAAAGTATTGATTTGTTTTCATGCTTCTCAAATTTTGAACTCTTATCATAACTCTTATAACATTTTTAACAATTGTTCCTAAGGTCCCTTATATGTCCCCAAACCATAAAAGCATAATTGAAAAGTACTTGTTTCACATTCTTAACCAATTAAGAAAATATAATTATCAATTTTGTCATTTCCTTCTGAATCACCTCAAGATTCAAAAGTATATAACTTCCAAATATAAGTACATCATAGTAACTTTTTTATGACACTTACTTAAACTAAAATATGATAAGTAATAGTATAAGCATACCGTCAACATTAGCAAAATTATAGCCTTCGTTCTTTTCAATTAAGCTTGAACCTCATGTTAGGAATATTTTCATGAAGTGTCCCAAGATGATTCACAATGAAAACATATATATCCAAAGTGACTAGTTTTGTGACTATCACAACTAGTCACTTTGGATATATGGGTGTTACACGGTCACAATGTGAACGGTCTATATATCAAATTTTTACAAAAAACGTGAATTAGTTAGTTGGTCATTTAACGTGAATGATCAAGTCATTCTAATGTGAAAGACTAGGACACCAATCTTTACATAAGCTAGGTGGTTATCGAAGTATGAATGACCAATGTAGTAATTAATTAATCCTTCCAATAAAATAACCAAACAATCATAATATAAAACTTTGCATGCATATAAAAAATATTGATATTGATCTTTATTTATAGAAGATAACGAATTACACAAATTTAAAGAACAAAAGTGTGTGTGTGTGTATATATATATATATATATATATATATAAAAGGTTGAATTATTGTGAGAACTATAAAAAGCGTGAGAACTTGCAAACTACGCATCAACAGTTGAAAACTACGCGTTAACAGTCATATAAACAGCGGACGCATATGAATCAACAGTCATATGAACTACGAACGCATGCATCAGTAGTCATATGGACTACAGATGCATATATGCATGCATGCATCAACAGTCATATTGATTGTTGATATATATATATATATATATGTTACAGATTTTTTTTTTTTTTTTTTTTATTTATTTATTTTTTTTTTTTAATTTAGCAAGATAGTGAAACAATATGCAATGATAATTTCCAAGCTAGCAAATGAACTAGCAGAGATTTTGGCCGAAATGCTAGGCCAAAAGTCCGACTTCTTCAAAGAAAATTGCGTGCCTAGCATGTGTTATATTCGCATGAGCCGATATCCAGCGTGCCCTTTTTCTCCAGAAGTGTTTGGATTGATGCCTCACACAGATAGTGATTTCCTCACGATATTACACCAAGATCATATTGGAGGCTTACAAGTACTTAAAGATGGAAAATGGATTAGTGTGAATCCTAAACAAAAGACCCTAATCGTTATTGTTGGGGATCTTTTTGAGGTACGGAATAATATTATCATTTTACATCTTTTCTTATAGTGTTCAATTAATTTTCAAATTCACTGCTAAGCCACTATATATGGTGGTGGTTACTATATTAAAAATGGTTCAGATCTCACATGTTTCAACGTTAAGGTGATCATTAAGCTGGTAATCTGCCACTAATCAAAAATTAAATAAATAATCTTAGTTAGTAGCCTGCTAAAGCTATATATGTTCATGGTTCTTCAAAAATGATCCTTTTATATTTGATATTATCGACATTTTTATGAAAAAAATAAAGTATAGGTTTGACGATTAAACTTTTGAAATACCTCACTTGAGTCCCACTATCACTTTAAGGGTATTTGTGCAGTGGATTATATATTGATCGAACATTCGGGTGGTGGATATTCATCATTCACATTTTTTGCATTCCTTCAATCTTTGATGCCCTGTCAATTTTTTTATTTTTTTCCAATACATCTCTCTCACCCCTAAACACATAGAAATTATAAATTTTCTCATCCCTAAACCATTTTTAATAAAATTAAAAAAAAACATAAAACTATTGTTAATTTAAAAATATTCAATAAAAAATTACATGACTAATTAAAAAGTAAGAAAAATACAATACAATATAAAAAAATACATAAAAACATTTCATTCCAACCATGTTTTCTTTGATATTTCATTCTTGCATGGTTGGACCTTAGTGAAAGTCGAAACAAACAAATAATCATGTTGGCTTGGGTTTCATCGATATCTTCGTCGGATTCTTGGGTTGGGGGTTGAGGGTAGGATATGTGAGGGCTGTGGATTTGGAAGGGATTCAAGAATGGTTGATCTTGCTGGAGTGGAAAATTGTTGTATAAATGTTGTATCAGAAGTTGTGAAAATCATGAAAATTAAGTTTCGGGAATTGAGTGACGGAGTTGGTTACTCATATGAACCTGTAGTGCGACTTTTATTTCATCCTTTATCCCCAGGCTTGAATTCTTTATGATTGTGAAAATTGATGTAATAAAATGAAAGTTGTGAAAATTGGGCTAGTAAAGTGAAAGGATACATGATATTTGTACGGGGTTTTAAAAAAATTGTAAAAAAAGAAACTAGTCGCTGAGAGAGGGGTTCTAGCCATTAAGTAACAATCAAACGGAGGAGTGACGAAAATCATTGGCTCACTTCAGTATCGTGACACCCGATGTTGGCGTTTCAACCCTTTCGAAGAGAATTTCTTGAGCCAAAAATTGTCGATATCATCCACCCTTATTAGATGAACAATATTATTCCCATCACATCAAATGCATTTTTTAGTTTTTACAAAGTATGGTTTTATTAGCACAAATAGTTAGTTTCAAGAAGATTTAGTAACCTAACCCAAAATATTAGAACCATTACTGTCTCCATTGACATTTTATTATAATATAACGCCATTACTTTGTGCATTACCGAAATCACATTTCACGCTTATCTACACCTTTTAAAAGAAAGATATGTTCATGGTTTCATTTTAACGTTCGACCAAAAGAAATCTGAACATTTCTTTTGGAAATGCATGTAAACTACATTTGAGGACACTCATTAAACATTTGCTACCTGTCATTTTGATGATTTGAAGTATATAATCTTTGATGATATTTGTATTCTGTAGGCATGGAGTAATGGTGTTTTCAAGAGTGTGGAGCACAGAGTGATAGCCAACAAGCAATTTGAAAGGTTTTCAACAGCATATTTTTTATGTCCGTCCTTTGAAACAATGATAGAAAGTTCTGAAAAAAGTTTGATTTATAAACGGTTTAGTTTTAGAGAATTTAGACAACAAGTTCAAGATGATGTCAAGAGATATGGTCGTAAAATAGGCCTTTCAAGGTTTATTCTATGAACCCATAACTTTTTTTTTACATTATTAGTTTCATCTATGTTGGAAAAAAATAAAGATATTGTTTTTAATAGAAACATGATAATTACTTTATAGAATAAAAATGACAGTATATAAACATATCTTATAAACAAACTCTTAATAGTGGTTTTCTTTATTTACGATGCTTCATGTATCTTTTGTTGATAGCTTTCAAAGTTATCATATACTTTTAAAAGTTTTCACTAGGTCATTGACTTTTTTATTTTGCAAGTAATATTTATATCATATGTTGGACATGATTAAGGGTGTCCACGCTTCTTTAAAGCTGTTATGGCCTTTCATTAGGGTTACACTATAAATCGCAGTCAATCCAATCCAAATCCAACCTTATATTAGCATGTTTGGTAGGAATTTTCAATCCATTTAAACAAAAAAAAATGACAATTTTATCAACCCGTCTAATTAAATAAGATGTGTTATGATCAAATGACGTAACACCCGGATTTTTAAAACAAGATACATCCAAAAATTTCATTTATTATTTATAAAACACACTGGTGTATGCTTACATTAACGATCCAACACAAATAGTTATCAACAATCCAACACAAATAGTTATCAATAGTACCAGTTCAAAGAATATAAAATATAGTGATCATCACTCTTTCTCTTCTACAATATATGCTTACTTCTAAAATAAAGTTACCTCCAAAACACATATCAACAAAAAGACAAGCTACAAAGAGCTTAGTGAGTAATCATTAACAATAGTACACATAATAATTATGACATAAAAATAAGTATTATAAAGACACATATTTTGTTAAAATTAAGGACTATTTGGTATCGTATTAAGACTGTTGGGTATATTTAAGACACATATAATTACGGTGAACATGTCCATGTTCGGTAAATGGACACATATAATTAATGATGTAAGTGATGATTAGCTAGTATTTAGTCTCAACAACAATCAATTATGGTATTTATTTGCCACATAAATTGTTTTTCATGTTGTTATTGTTTAACTTAGTCACAAGAACTTTAGAATAAACATCATTTTAAATCAATTGTAGTCTCATAATTCTTGTATATTATGGCTATTGTTAACCATTTAGCCACACGCTAAAAATTGATGTAAAGTAACCATTGTATATTTTTAGATACATTAAAAACCTATAAAATATGACCAAATTTATATTAAAGCCACAATAATTCTATTTTTATTGTTACTTTTTCTATATTGTAGATACATCAAAACAATATATAAATGAAAGTAACCAAAACCGACAATATGAAACAATATCAAAATTCAGAATTCGATATTATTAATAATTGAAATCTAAATCCATACATTAAATTCGTAATTAAAATACCAAAAAAATGAAAATTGTACTAATTGCAAGTATTAAAATATGATAAATAAAGCAAAAACATCATAAACCAAAAACTAGACATAACTAGGCATTCATCTTGTTGGTATTGCTCCTTGTCTTCATGAGAAGGCTATTGCTCGATATAAAAGTTTCCTTGCACTTCTTTGAGTTTTGAAGTGAATTGTCTTGAGGTGATTTTATATTTGATACCTATACCAACAACATTGAAACAAAATTGAATAAATAAAAAACATAATAGAGTAGTTTACGAAGGAAAAAAAACCATTAATTTATGATTCTTAATCATAGTAGAAACATGGGAGTTGAAAACTTACTATGTTTCGACAATTCGATTGGTGTTTACTTCAGTTTGATCCACTCCAACAATCCTCAACATACCAAAATCAGAAATATTAGGGTTCATATCAAAATCCAGCAAAATTTTGCTAACCTTCAGATCATGATGAATGATTCTTAATCTTGAATCTTCAGGTAAACTAGAAAAGTTTCCCCATGCTCCGCATGGGTTGGAGTATTCAAGTTTTCGGACTTCATTGTAGTTTTTTTGGGGAGTGAAAGTGGAAGGTCAAATAATTGACGAAAACTATCATATATATAACATGGTGAAAATAGATATTAGAATTACATAGGTTGTTTATTTACATACTATTCTGGTTTTTGTAGCCTTTTCTGGAACTACAAGGAGATCAAAAAATTCACGAATCATTTGCATACTTCCCATCATTGAATAAGAAAAAACCTGGCAGATATTCCAGCCCAGCAGTTGAAAATTCAATCTCCTGTGGTTGAAAGTTGTGGAGTACAAACTCCATAGAAACTATAGACATGAAATTTTTTGCATCTTCCATCTATAAATAAGAATAAGTAATGAACTAACTCACCATCAACTGTATTTCATCCTTCAAAGCTATTTGAGTTGCTTCTTTTGCCTGTTAATCACAAAGTTTAACTTTAAATTTTAGATATTTTATTGTTGTTATGTATCTATATCAAAAGAACAAACACGTTTTAAGCACTACTGTTGACTATACATGACAATTTGATCAAACGGAAACATTTAAATGAAAAAATCATAAAATAAAACTAAGTCCAAGTTGACTGATGCTTCTATCAACCAAATTAATACAAAAAATTACATAAACCACCTCTCAACCATTTATCAATATGCAATATCTATAACATAAATGGCAAAAAATAAATAACATGGATTCAACTATAGTATAGCACCATAAAGGAAAACAATATTTATAAAAAAATCGATTACATGAAGATATATTAGCCCAGATTGTACCTTTCAATAGTCAACTTCAAAGTAACCTGATTGATGCTTGCCTGTTAATTAAGTTCGTTAGTCAGGTCCATACCAGTGTCACTTCTTAACTTCAAACGAAGTTGATCTGCCACCTTCAAACCAATACCAACCTGAAACATAAATACCAAAGAAATAAACACAAATTTATTATCAAACCTTTTTTTAGAATAAATGTGTAGATACTAAATAATGACTTCTTTTACTTAAAAATAACAAGATTTTTCCAATTTTCAATTTTGACTCTATATGTCCATACTCAACAATTAAACAAAACGACATATAGGTGAACAAATTCTTCCAAAAGACTGCAGCAACTCAATTCATTTTCAAAAGAAAATAACCACACAGGGGATCAATCTAAAACAAAATCAAAAGTTCCACCATGTAAGTACATCAATCTGATCACCCTCCTATACCACATGAAGGCAAGTGATAGAACATAAATTTTGATTAAGTAAATAGGACTGAAACCATAAACCATAATTGTAAGTTTGATTCAACTTTACCACGTAGAAACACTGCTAACCAGATTTTTCATTGAGGATTTTTTTCGAGCAGCTGGTGTTCAAATAAAAAAAAGCACAAAGAACATAAAGTTGTATTCCACAATTGAATTCCTATTCGAATAACAAAGGTCAAATCCAAATAAACAGTAAATTACCAAAACAAATGGTGGAAGTAAGAATGAAAAACTCACTTGTCTCTTAATCATGCCAAAACGAAAGGAATTTCATGGATAGGTATTACTCTGATTAGTCTAAGAAGTATTCTTGATGTTTCTTCTCCGTCTTGAAGCCCCTTCAATGGCTGAGTCGGAGTTTGTTGGCCACTTGTTTTCTTCTCCACGCTTATAGCTAAATAAAATGACGAAATTTCAATTGAAATTGAGGAGAAATCAGAAGCAGAGAGAAAGGCACCTGATTTGATTTCAGAGAATGGAAGTGAAAGCGTATACACGAAGGTGGTCGTTGTTAACAGGGAAGACAAAGAGGGAATGGCGGTGGGGGTTCTATGTCTGTCGCCTTCGATTGTTTCCTTTTTTCTCCGTATATCATACCGCCGCCTCGGATTGCTTCGATTTCAAAATCCAGACCCAAGTAACCCAGGGTTTTTTTCCAATTGAAAGGCACACAGACGGAAATAAAGTTCCCTAAAAACCCCTAGGATGCGTCTTTTAGGGCAATAAAAAACGGAGGGTGAGGGGAGATCGAGATAGGCACGAAGACGAAATTGAGATAGGCGGAAGGATTTTTTTTTTTTTGGGGGGGGGGGGGGGAATCGGTAGGAATGAATGTTTTTGTTTAAAATTTTTGAAAGATATAAAATTTAAAATATGAAGATGAAATCGAGAGGGGCGGCAATAGGTTTTTTTTAAGGAAAATGAATATTTTATTTTAAAAAGTTCAAAAAAAAATTAAAAGATTTCACATTTAGAAAAATAAAATAAAACATATCCTAATAAAATATTTTGGGTCAAAAGTTAAGAAAAAGAAATAAAGTTTAATACTCCCTCCGTCCCAAAAGGAAACATGGACTATTATTTTGAGACGGAAAGAGTAGTTAATAATTTTCATTACCTTTTATATAAAAAAAATCGAAGTTCTAATGAATTACTTTTAAATTTTTAAATATTTTAAAATTTGATTAATGATAGTAAACTAGGAATAACTCTAAAGCAAATACTTAAGTGGGCGATGCAGGGGTGAGGTGGTGTAGGGGTATCTGTGTTGACGTAAAGTGGGTGGGTAGGGTCGGATATGGGTATGGGTATGGGATGGTAGGGGTTGGTGGATGAGTATATACATGTGAGTTTCATGGTATGGGTCGGATATGTGTAAAGTAGGTGTATGTGTGGGTGGGTGGTGTAGGTTATATAAGGTGAGGGTGGCGTGTGGGTGTGAATATAGGGCGAGGTGGGTGGTATTGGTGCAGGTGGGGGTAAAGTTAGGTGAATTAGTGGGTGTGTGTGAGGTGGGGATGTAGGAATGTGCCTTAAGCCTAAACCTATAAGACATGAGACCTAATCCATAATCCATAAGCCCTAAGTCATAAGTCATAAGCCATAAGCCATAAGCCAAACATCATACACCACAAGCTATAAGTTATAAGTCTTAAGCCTTAAGTCATAAGTCTCGAGACATAAACCATAAGCCATAAGCCATAAGCCATAAACATTAAGTTATAAGTCATATATAAGCCACAATCCTTAATCTGTAAGACACAAGCCATAAGTTATAATCCTTAAGCCCTAAAACATAAGTTGTACGCCTTAATCCTAAAATCTCTAACACCCACCTAACCCACCATAAGGCATAGGGATTAATGCTTGGTATATGCTTAGTGCTTAGGGCTTTATGCGTAGTGCTTATGGATTCGGGCTTATATGGTAGTTCTGAAGGCTTAGGTTTTATTAAATACATGCACATATACATATATGCACATACACATACACAAATGCATAAACTCTAAGATATACCCCGTAAACCCTAAGCCTTACACCATATGACATAATCCCTAAGGCTTAAGCCATAAGCATAAGGCTTTAGCCCTAAGATATAAATCATAAGACTTAATCCATGCACCTTAATCATCAAGTAATGTGACTTAAGTTATAATCCCTAATCCATATGTCGTAAGCCATAAGCCAAAAGCCCTAAGCCTAAGTCCTACAACCTAATCCGTAAGCCATGAGTATTAATCTATAAGTGATACATCATAAGCCATGAGATATAAGCCCAAAGCCGTAATTCATAAGCCCTAAATCATGTGAGGGAATATAGAGCAAATATAACACCTAAATAGTTTACTAGGGTCACTAACGCGAATCTTAGATTATTAAGATTGTCAAAGCTTAGTGAAATTAGTTAAATAGTGAATTTTACGTAGCGTTCGACTATTGTGGCGATAATAATTCGAGTAGTTCCTTACTTCAGCCGATAAGGAGGATGTTCGTTCGCATAGTCAAAATAGGGCCTAAATTCTCTTATTTCTTTTCTTCTTTCTCCTTTCTCAGCCCAACTATATATATATATATATATATATATATATATATATATATATATATATATATATATATATATATATATATATAAGGGGAAGAAATGTGGAGATGGCTAGAATTGTGCCACCTCCATATTATTTAGCATATAAACATGCATATTACCCCACAAATATTGAGGCAACTAACCAATTAACCACTAAGTAAAGACTAAACTTTTCACTCTTATCTCTCACTCTATCTCTCGGCCTATATCTCACTCTCCAACCTCTATCTCATTTCAAACTCAACCCATATTCTCTCAACTCTTCTCCATCCTTCATCTCTCAAAGAAATCGTGGATTAAGGGAGATCTTCAAAGAATCACTTCAAGCTTCATATTTGTGGTGAGATATTACAAACCCAAGTGATATACTTCATCTTTAAACTTATTCACTCGTCTTACACTCATGTTTTCGTGAATCATGCTCTTAGAACAGCTTAGAGCCTGAAAATCATCTCAATAACACATCTAGGGCCGAGATCTCTTCATTTCTTCATCAAAAACCGAAATCTTCAAACAAGGTGAGTTCATACCCCTTTATTTTCGGTTTTATATGATTTTTGGGGGAGAATACAAGTTGCTATATGATAGATCTCGAAAACTCTAACAAAAATGGGTGAGATTTGAAAACTAAAACACTCTAAGCAACATCCTACAAAAATGAAAGTGTTAAACATGTCTAAGATGTTGAAAAACTAAACAAAATCGTGTATAAGGATCATTTTTGACAAATAAACAAAAGTTGTGACATTTGTGACTTTAAATCATTCCCGAGTTTGTTTTGTAAAATATATCAAACAAAAAGAATTTTTTTTTGTAATGAATTAAACCAAAAGGGACTATTTTTGATCTTTTAAAACAACATAAGGACCATTTTGTAAAGACTAAGTCCAATAGGATTTGCCTTGAAAGCATTTATGTCAAAGGTGTCAGTTTTAATTTAAAGTATTAAACACGGGAACTGTTTTGCCACATTCCCCAAATATACCAAAGGAGACGCATCTTCTTCTGATCAGGGAAGAGGAACGGACGGCCAAAAGAAACGCGAATGAAACAGTCATACGCCTCTCATCTGTCGAGCGGAGGGAAAAGGAAATCGAAGGCGGCAACAGGTGGCTCGGTGGAGGAGACCAATAGCAAAGAGGAGGGAAGAAGAAGTCCGTCAAAAACGGCGATCCATCTTTGGTCTTCGTGATTCTGTCGCCGACAGCAACAACTCGGAAAAGAAATTAGAACAACAAGCAACAACGATTGGGTTTGGGGTGTTTGGGGTGGTGCTTTTTCGAAAGTAGCTGGGGTGTTTGGCTGAGATCGGTGAACAGGAAGGGAAGGATGTGAAAGTAGAAAAGCGGCTCGGTGGTGGCTGTTGTCAACAGCGGTGGTGGCGGAGCATAGTGGCCGTGGGCGTTCTCTGGTGAACCCTCGTGGGTTCCTTTCTCGTCACAGGTTAGTCAAATGGGCAAAGAAACAACACTAATAGGGTGTGTTTGGCGTGATGTCTTCTTGATTGCAGGGAAATCTCCACTTGTGGTGGAGGTTTGGGTTGATTCCATTGACAGGTAAGGCACAAGAAAGAAAACGGGGATGCTGCCCATCTTGGTTTCGCCGGAAACTGCCACCCACCACCGGTGGTCCTTGGCAGGAAATGATGAAGATGAAAGGAGGGGTTGATGCTTCTTCATTGGCCAAAACAGTCCATGAATCAGAAAAGAGAAGAGAAATAAAGAAGGATTTTGGGTTTTTGTGGTGTGATACATTTGTGTTCAATTTCCAAATTTGGTATTCACCATACATTATAGATTTACTTTGGATTGGATGAAGTTTGTAAGAAAAGTCTTTGAGTGCTAATTTGGTCAAGGTGAAACTTGAAATCAACATACTTGGTTGTCAAATTTTATTTATTGTTGTACTTCGAGGTAATTTTAGAAGCAATGTATTGCTTCAATTATTAATATGTATTTGTGTATGTAGAAACATGTATTTGGTGTATTATTGAGTGATGTGGTAAAAAATGTGAGTGTAGATGTTATAATCATATTGCTAGTAATTTAAAATCAATTATGATCGACTCAAAGTGCCAAAAGTACAATGTCATATTTGGAATATCTAAAATGGTGAAATTTTCTAACTTTCTAGATTTGTGTGCTCTCGATCCGGATATAATTTTTTTTTTTTGAAAATGACAAATGATAATCTTGGTTATAAGATTTCCGAAAAGTCAGAAGGATCTTAAATCCGATAAGTAGAACTTCGGGAAAACCCGTTTAAAGTTTCGCGATTTATATGATCGAATTCGACAGATTTTTCAAATCTGATTTTGGTCGAGACTAAAAATGTGATAAAATTATAATAAAATAATAGAACGTAGTCTGAGTTCAAAAACGTGCTCAAAAACAGTTTACGAGATTCGAAGCTATTCAAACGAAACAGGGCACGGTTCATTTCAAAAAATCAGATAAATACTGATTTTTATAACCTTAAAGAGTCGTAACTTTCTCATACGACATCTGTTTTGGTCGTTCTTTATATCCACGAAATCAGGAGAACATATTCTATTCAAATATCTTATCCATAACTCTCAGATATATCTGATGCAAAAATTATTTTTTTAACGTCACCAATAAATTTAATTTTTGTAATTTTCGATTTGATGTTCAATGATAGAAGGTTCGAGCAGTTTGAGATGTTCTAAAAGTAATTATAAATATAATATCTATAGTATACTTTATAAACATAAAATTACACGCAATTGATATTTATTGCATAACGGTTCGCGGTGGTTTGACTGCCGAACTCTAACCAATTTTACCGGTTGTTACAATTTTTTAACTTAAGGCATACACTAGTACAAAAAGAATAACCATTATATAATCATAGTCACATATTCAATGACCATGCTATAATTATATTGAACATACATTATTTTACTTATATAATTAGACTTATCTATAGACACACATAATAATTGTAACCATAATTAAATGCTACTTACAGTCACAATATTTGTTTTTTTCAAAGCTTATTCATCATATTTTGACATACATAATAAAATGCACATGACCATAAACCACTAAAAGTAATGTGTTTTCTTGATTTGACTAAGTCACTAGTAAACACTTTTCTATGGACACATAAATATTTAATGTGATCATGTGTATCACATGTTAGCTACATTAGATTTCATGTATCTAAAATATGCACCATGATACAGAAACATGTACAATTGCCTCATGTGACTATATACTTATCTATTGTCTCTTATAAAAAAAATATCACAACATTAATCAATACATGTGGTTGATATCAAAGATAAATATCGTCAAATTTAAGAGACTTCTAAATACAATAGTACAACCAGAATAAACATTACATAATTATAAGAACATATTCAATGAACGACCCATAATTATACCGATAAGACATTATTGTTCTTTTATAACTATATTTACATATAGACACATATAATAGCTGTAATCATAACTAAATGCTACCTACAAACACAATATTTGTTTCTTCTCAAAGTCAATTCATAATATTTTGACACACATAATAAAATGTACATGACCATAAGTAACATATTCAATGAACGACCCCTAATTATACCGATAAGACATTATTGTTCTTTTATAACTATATTTACATATAGACACATATAATAGTTGTAATCGTAACTAAATGCTATGTACACACACAATATTTGTTTATTCTTAAAGCCAATTCATAATATTTTGACACATATAATAAAAGGTACATGACCATAAGTAACCAATACTAACTTGTTTTATTTTCTTGCGTTAACTAAGTACAACTAGTACAGAACCGCCCTATGGACACATAAATATTTAGTGTGACCATATGTATCACCTTTTAGCTATTTTGTATGTTATGTGGCTATAAAGGCACCAGGTTATAGACACACATAGAACTAACTCATATCACGATACGTTTATCTAATGTCTCTCATAAAAAAAAGTATGACAATCTTAATCAATAGTTGTGGCTGATTGTGACCTATGGCCTCAGTGGTCGAGTGTGACTAATATTTGTCACATTTGGTATAATTAAGTGTGGTTAAAGTTTTTAATGGCCACACAAACTAATTTAAATGTATCCAAAAACAGTCTCTAAATTTTTTTAGTGACCTTTGGCCACACTTTTAATAAAAAGTGTCACATGCCGTTTTTCGGAAAGTGTGACCATAGGTCTTTTTTGTAGTAGTGGAGATCTCCGACCGAGATCAGGAGCTTTCTGTGTTTAGCCGACTACTATCGGAGATTCATCAGAGATTTCTCCAAGATTGTCGTTCCTCTCACCAGGCTGACCCGGAAGGGTGTTACCTTTACTTGGGGTCCCGAGCCGCATACCTCATTTAAGACCCTTCGCCAGAGATTGTGCGAAGCCCCGGTGTTAGCCCTTCCCGAGGGAGTGGAGGACTTTGTGGTTTATTGTGATGCTTCTATATCTGGGATGGGCGCGGTGTTGATGTAGAGGGGGCACGTGATAGCATATGCATCGAGGCAGCCGAAGCCTCATGAGACGAGGTATCCCACCCATGACCTGGAGTTGGGGTGGTGGTGTTCGCCCTCAATATTTGGCACCACTATCTTTATGGTGTCCGGTGTACCATATACACGGACCATAAGAGCCTGAAGTACCTGATGGATCAACTCAACCTGAATATGAGGCAGAGGAGATGGTTGGATGTAGTGAAGGACTACGATTGCGAGATCTTATATCACCCAGGCAAGGCTAATGTAGTAGCTGATGCTTTGAGTCGCAAAGCCGAGAGCTCTCCGATACGGGATGTGTGTATGAGGATGACAGTGATGACTCCAGTCTTAGATACCATCCGAGAGGCTCAGGTGGAGGCTGTGAGACCGGAGAACCACAAGAGAGAGCATGTGATTGGACAGGTTTCTGAGTTTATGACGGACAGTTGTGGGCTTATGACTTTCCAGGGGCAGATTTGGGTGCCCTATACAGGTGGAGCTCGCCGTGTATTGTTGGAGGAGGCGCATAGATCGAGATTCTCGATCAACCCAGGAGCCACGAAGATGTATTTGGATCTGAAGAGAGATTACTGTTGGCCCTGTATGAAAAGAGATTTGGCATGGGTAGTTGAGAGGTGCTTGACCTGTCGCCGGGTTAAGGCCGACAATAGCGCCCACATGGCAAGCTGCAGCCACTAGAGGTTCCCCAGTGGAAGTGGGAACAGATTTCCATGGATTTTATCACCAAGTTACCCAGTATTGTGCATGAGGTTAACGCAATTTGGGTGATTGTAGATCGGTTGACTAAGAGTGCTTACTTCCTTGCTATCAGTGAGAGCTCTTCTGCAGAAAGGTTGGCCGAGATCTACGTACGAGAGGTGGTGGCACGGCATGGGGTACCGACATCGATAGTGTCAAATTGGGATGTGTGTTTTACTTCCAGGTTCTGGAAGAAGTTTCATGAGGAGCTGGGTACCCGACTGCACTTTAGTACAACCTACCACCCACAAACGGACTGGCAGAGTGAGCGGACGATTCAGACACTTGAGGACATGTTGCGTGCGTGTGTCATGGACTTCGTTGGAAGTTGGGAAACTTATCTTCCCTTGGCTGATTTTTCTTACAACAACAGCCACCAATCCAGTATTGGTACGCCTCCCTTCGAGCTTCTATACGAGAAGAGATTTTAAACTCCCATCTGTTAGGGAGAGGTGGGGCAGAGAGTGATGGGGAGCACTGAGATAGTGCTCAAGACCACCGAGCAGATTCAGCAGGTCAGACAGCGATTACTGACGGCCCAGATTCGTCAGAAGAGTTATGCAGACCGGAGACGGTCCGAGCTAGAGTTCCAGGTTGGAGATTTTGTCCTCCTGAAGGTATCCCCATGGAAAGGGGTGATCCGATTCTAGAAACGGGGTAAGCTGGGGCCCCGATATATTGGTCCTTTCAGAGTGATCGCCAGAGTAGGTAGGGTAGCCTACCGGTTAGAGCTACCAGCAGAGTTGAGCCAGATTCATAACACCTTCCACGTGTCTCAGTTGAGGAAGTGTGTAGCCGACGAGACGGCAATGGTACCATTGGAGGAAATTCAGGTGGATGAGAGCTTGAATTACATTGAGAGACCGATTGCGATTTTGGATCGGAAAGTGAACGTTCCGAGGAACAAGGAGGTGCCCCTAGTTCAGGTCCAGTGACAACATCGGAAGGGGTCCGAGTGCACTTGGGAGCTAGAGTCTGAGATGCGAGAGCAATATCCAGAGTTATTTCCAGAGCATGACTTCGAGGGCGACGTCTGATTCTAGTGGGGGAGAATTGTAACATCCCAAGTTCAGGTATACCTTGTAAACCTTGACCTTTTGAGTACTTGTCTATTTTAGCCCTTATTGAGAAAAAGGTGGTGAATGAGTACGCGGGGCGTACGCGAGTGTACACTCAGCGTACTCATGTGCGTGCTTTTGACGCGGAACCCACCTAGTACGTTGGGCGTACAAGAGGGTACGCTTGGCGTACTAGGCCCAGAGTGAAAACCCTAATTTAGGGTGAGTCTCCTATATAAAGGATATGATGGCCTCATTCCTGGCCACCATTCTCAGACAACAAACCCTCTTGTGCCCTAAACCTTCGTTCTTAGAACTTGTGAGCTTGTGAGTGCATTTGAGAGCCCTTGAGAGTCTTTGTGTGTTCTTGAAGTGAAGAAGAAGATTTGGAGAAGAAGGAGTGAGAGTCCAGGTCCTTGGATATGAGCATATCTATGTTGGGAGCTTCACATAGAGGTATAAGCTTCAAGCTTTCTCACTCTTTTGTTTTGTGCATCATAGTAGAGCATTTTAGGGTTTTGTCCCAAAAGTTGGAGACTTTATGAGATATTGAGTTCCAGAGACTATGATCAACCCCTTTGAGTGTAATTAGTGGTGTAATGTGATAAAAATCCAATCTTGGTCGTTGGAATCAAGCCATGCATGAAATATGAGATTTTTGAGATAAGAGAGTGAGTGTTTTGTGTGTTTGTGACCATGTCAGCCATGCAAAGGCTTAAAGTCACTGACTTTATGGAGTAAGAGCTATTAGGGAGTCCAGATCTGTGTTATGAGCCAAGGTCTTAACTGATTAAGACGAAATAAGTGAGAAGAGTGAAACTGGGACGTACGCTGGGCGTAATCCTAGTACGCGCAGCGTAGGGGTCGAGCATCCCCAATGCCTACATGGTAGCCGAGTACGCCCAGCGTAGAGAGCTGGTACGCACAGCGTACTCCCTGCCATTGACTTTTTGGTTGACTTTTAGGGTTTGGTCAATTTGTGGACTATTAAGCCCATGGAGGGGTAAAATGGTCTTTTACCCTTCTGTGAGTTTGTAGAAGGGTGAGTTTAGCTTCAGTAAGAGCCGTTATTAATTAGGGGTAATTATCGTTGTGTTAGGCGGAGGCTAGACCGGTGATTCGAGTTCGAGATTATCCGAGTTCTTACGAGGTGAGTCTTCTCACTATACTTTACCTTGAGTGGTAATCTATGTGTAGACGGAGGGTCTTATGTGCATATACTGTGTATTGAGATATCTTGCTTATTGTCTTTGTGATATATATGATGTGTATTATACTGAGTTGTCGAGTTGAGGGACCGGAGGGTCCAGCTGAGTTGTGGGTACAAAGGGTCCCACTGAGACACATTGACCGGAGGGTCTTATCTGAGTATAGCCATGAGAGGTTAATGAGATATGTGTGGTATTTTGGGGAACTCACTAAGCTTCACGCTTACCGTGTTATGTGTTATGTGTTTCAGGTACTTCTCAGGATCACGGGAAGGCGCCGACTTGATTGTACACACATCAGAGATTGAGTTATGTTTTGAGAGGATCCTGGAGTTGTTATATATATAGTTTTTGGATATGTGTTTGATGATTTGATATTGTGACACTTTTAAGATTTTTGGAGTGATAAAAATGTGTTTTTAAATTGAGAAATTTGGTTTGAAAATTTACGTTGTTACAAGTTGGTATCAGAGCCTTGGTTTGAGGGATTCGGATGTACCTTCGGGTATGTCTGAACTCAAACTGAGAATTTGAGAAAGATTTTCAAAAGAAATGATTTTTTCTAAAATAAGAAAGAGTTTTAAGAGAAATTGAGATGGAGCAGTGTGTACAATCAGCCAGAGCCCGAACGGTGATTTCCCAAAATACCCTTACTTATCTGTGTTATGAGATATTTATGGGATGCTAGTGATGCCTGCTAGACGATAGGCTAGGTATTTCATATTTTAGGGCTAGGGTTACCTGATTTGTGATACCTTAGTTTAGGAGTCGTTGCTATCTGTTATGTGCTTTGAGTATGTGCTGAGTGAGAGTATCGAGGAGGATCACTTAGAGAGAAAGAATTCTGAGGCGAGGGATAATCTAGAGGAGGTACCTAGATGAGTGGTGAGTGGTATACTAAGAGAGTAGTCTGATATTCATGAGAGATAGAGTATTTGTGAATTAGAATCCTAGGAGGATGACTTGGGGTGACTACAGGCCAGGTGTGGAAGGTAGTATTGGGCCCGTACTACTGAAAGCACCAGATCTGTATGCAACCCAAGGAAGAATCCTTAGGAAACTAAGGAACAAGTAGGGATGAGTGATCAAGTGTGAGTATGCTCGAGCGAGTCTCTGATGATTTTGTTGTTGTGTTTCAGAGACATCATGGTGGGTACACGCCACAATCCGGGAGGCAGTGGGACTAGTGATGATGAGATCCGCAGGATGATTCACGAGGAGGTGGCCACATCTATTCGAGCAGAGATTCCTGAGATGTTTGGGTCTATTAAGACCACCCTGATTGAGATGTTTGACAAGCGATACGCTGTTGTCACTGAGGCTGCTGTTGCTGCTGCAGCCACTCTAGTTGTCGCCGCTGCAAGGCCACAGGGAGGTGACTCGTTGTTGTTCCGGGAGTTCAGCAACACAAAGCCACCAGAGTTTGATGGGAAACAGGATCCGATTGCTGCGATGAGATGGATCTCCGATATCGAGGGATGTTTTTACACATGTTCATGCCCAGATCACTTGAGAGTTCGGTTTCCGCTGAACCAGCTTCGCTTGGGAGCGAAGGACTGGTGGAAGTTTGTGACAGCCAACTTTACCTCTGCAGATCTTGCTGCAGTGACATGGGAGAGTTTTTTTCTGATGTTCCGAGACGAGTATGTTCCCCCGGTGGAGAGGGAACGATTGGCATAGGAGTTTCTATCTCTCAAGCAGAAGACAAAGTCAGTGTTTGAGATTTCGAGGATGTTTCACGAGAGGGCGATGTTTTGCCCTAAGCACGTGTCCATTGAGCAGGCACGTGTGAGCCGATATTTGAGCATATTGAGGAGGGATATACGAGAGTTCATGGCAAACTCTTCATATAGGACATTGTCTGAGCTTCAGGCCAATGCCAGGAGGAGGGAGATTGAGCTTGAGCTGCAGAACAGGGAGGAGGAGGAGTCCCGGGTTAGGGACCGGAGACCAGTGCAGTCGCAGCCGGCGACGAAGCGGGCTAAGCCCACTGATACCAAAGCTGGGGGCCAGAAGGGTCGCACTTGTGGCAAGTGCGGCAAGAGTCACGAGGGGTCGTGTCGTGCGGGGATTTGCTACAAATGTGGCAAAGAGGGGCACATGGCGAAGGATTGCCCCATGGGGTTTTCAGTTTGCTTCCACTACAACCAGACTGGCCATCGGAAGCCGAGTGCCCTTAGCTCGTGCGGGGATCAGCACAGGGATCTGCACCTGTTGCTTTGCATGCTACTGAGAGTCGGCCAGCGAAGGCCGAGACACCGAGGGCTCGTAGGAGAGCCTTTCAGCTGACAGCGGAGGAGGTTCACGCAACACCTAACGTCGTGGCCGATATGTATTCTTATTATTATTCTTTTGAGATATATTGTGCTTATATTATGTCGTGTATAGGTACTTTTCTTGTGAACTCTGTACCTGCTTTGGTGTTATTTGACTCGGGTGCGAGTCGATCCTTCGTGTTCGTAGCTTTTAGTCGTCACATCAGTATCCGACGTGAGGCGTTGAGTCGACCTATGAGGGTTTCTATAGCCGACGAGCATGCGGTTTTTGCTACTGACGTGATCCGTGAGTGTATACTAGAGATTTTTGGTGTTAAGTTTCCGATAGACTTGGTACCGATCGCTATGGGTGATGTCTGTGTCATAGTGGGCATGGACTGGTTGAGTCGATTTTGAGCTGTGATAGACTGTGAGTAACAGTTAGTGACTATACGAGACCCTAGTGGGGGAGTACTTACGGTGTACGGTGAGGGTACTAGATATGGATCAGTTTTCTACTCTGCTGCCAGAGCGAGACAAAGTTTACAGCAGGGTTGCATGGGCTTTTTGGTGTATGTGATGGATACACGGGATGCTACACAGAGGCCTAGTTCTATCGCCGAGGTTCCGATAGTATGGGAGTTTCCAGATGTTTTTCTTGAGGAGTAACCGGGGGTTTCCTCCCGAGAGGCAGGTGGAGTTCCGGATTGATTTGGTTCCGGGAGCGGCGCCTATCGCCAAGGCACCTTATCGCCTTGCGCCACCAGAGATGCAGGAGTTATCCTCACAGCTCCAGGTGCTGCTGGGGAAGGGTTTTATCAGACCGAGTAGCTCACCGTGGGGAGCTCCGATCCTTTTTGTCAAGAAAAAGGATGGTTCACAGCGGATGTGGATTTATTACCGGGAGTTGAACAAGCTGACGGTCAAGAACCGTTATCCACTTTCGAGGATCGACGATCTATTTGATCAGTTGCATGGGGCATCTTGGTTTTCCACGATTGACTTGAGATCTGGATATTATCAGATGAGAGTTTGCGAGGAGGATATTCAGAAGACGGCCTTTAGAACTCGTTATGGGCACTACGAGTTTGTGGTGATGCCTTTCGGGCTCACCAATGCACCGGCAACGTTCATAGACCTCATGAACCGGGTGTGCAGGCCTATGTTGGATCGATCGGTGATCGTGTTCATCGAAGATATCCTAGTGTATTCGAGATCCAGAGAGCAGCATGAGGAGCATCTTAGAGAGTTTCTTGGAGTGTTGAGGGCGGAGAGGCTTTATGCCAAATTCTCCAAGTGTGATTTCTGGTTACGAGAGGTCCAGTTCCTGGGACATATCGTTAATCAGAATGGGATATTGGTCGACCCGGCCAAGATTGAGGCAGTTATGAGTTAGGAGGTGCCAAGATCTCCGACCAAGATCAGGAGCTTTCTGTGTTTAGCCGGCTGCTATCAGAGATTGATCAGAGATTTCTCCAAGATTGTCGTTCCTCTCACCAGGCTGACCTAGAAAGGTGTTACCTTTACTTGGGGTCCCGAGCAGAAGGCCTCATTTGAAACCCTTCGCCAGAGATTGTGCGAAGCCCCGGTGTTAGCCCTTACCGAGGGAGTGGAGGACTTCGTGGTTTATTGTGATGCTTCTATATCTGGGATGGGCGCGGTGTTGATGTATAGGGGGCACGTGATAGCATATTCATCGAGGCAGCCGAAGCCTCATGAGACGAGGTATCCCACCCACGACCTGGAGTTGGGCGTGGTGGTATTCGCCCTCAAGATTTGGCGCCACTATATTTATGGTGTCCGGTGTACCATATACACGGACCATAAGAGCCTGAAGTACCCGATGGATCAACCCAACCTGAATATGAGGCAGAGGAGATGGTTGGATGTAGTGAAGGACTACGACTGCGAGATCTTATTGTTGGATAAGGTGTCTAAGTCCATAACTATTTCTGGTATGTACTTGACCCGACCCGGCATGGTCCATTTAGGTTGCATGGCACCATGCAATTGGATAAACTAAAATGAGAGAAATAACACTTATGGTTTATTAATATATTATAAGTTCTAATATATTAATAATATTATTTAATTAGTTTGATCAAGAATTAATTTAGAATTAATTAAGTGATCAAAAGATAACTAATTAAATATATGGGTAGATTATGTAAATCTTCCATATCTTATATAGTGGGCTAAGAGGCTCCATGGATTATCAAGTTGGGTTCCACCCATAGGATGCTCCATGGATGCTCCATGGGAGTTACAAACCCATGGGTCATGGAAATGAAGAGTCATGACACATTAGGGTTTACATGGTGTAACCCTAGATGTGTCAACACTATATAAGAAACCCATTCTCCACCAAAATAGGCTACACATAAGAAACAAGAGGGCTAGAGCCGATTTTGCAAGTGTAAGATTCTCTCAAAGTTTACTCCTTTGCATTTGGTGTTGTGTGAAGCATTTGAGGCATCACACTTGGGGTGCTAGGCTCACAAGGTTTCAAGGATCATAATCAACAACAAGGTAAGTTATTCTATCTTTCATTCAAGTTAAAAATGTTCCCCATATATGCTAGATAGGAATATAACCTTGGAATTCAACTTTGCATGATTATTAGACAAACATAGATCCAAGGTTATTAGGGTTGCATGTACACTTAGGAAGTGTTAGAATGCTCAAAACCCATCAGTGGTATCAGAGCCTAGGTTTGTTTGTTGTTTTTTTTTGTGTGCAAACAGCTTGAAAAAAAAATCGTTAAATTACAAGTTTTTTTTAAGTGTAATTTTTGATTCTTGAAAGTGTTCATATTCATGTTCTTGAATTTATGAAGATTAGATGATCATAGGAATTGTTTGTAACCTTCATGGTAGTTTAATTCATGATCATAATGTGTTTTAATGGAGTACATAACTTGTCCACAAGTTATGGAAAACCAAAAGTCTCACTTTTATTAAAGCCATTAAAAGAACACAAGAGTTATAAAAATGAAGAGTCTTCATTTTTATTACTCAATTAATTCATAAGTTATAAGAAATGAAAAGTTTTGGAAGTTGACAAAACTTGCCCTCAAGTTTTGGAACATGTAAAGTCTTGATTAAAACTTTAGTTCCAACCCTTAGAATTTTAAAAGTTAAAATTCAACCCTTATACTTTATAATATTATAAGTTACTAATATATATATATATATATATATATATATATATATATATGTATAACAACAAGTCGTCTTACCGCTAGTACGTCTCATTCATGAAGCCGGCCTATAAGGGGGTATAAGGTTGTTGCCTATAAAATGGCAACTTAATGGGTGTCCACTCTCACCCACCGCTTCCTTGATCGGTGGAGGGTCGTTAGCCGAACGGGTAAGACAAGGACTTGTAAATTCTCATTAAAAGTATGATGAATATTATAAAGTAACTAAATGCTTTTATTAAATTCCCAATCTTAGTTACTTTAGGAAAATGTGAATAAGGTGCTAATCCATGAAATTACACTTTACACTTTGTTTAAGTCGTTGGTGGAGCGTGTGTAGTTAACCGGCACACTAACTTGGACTTAACAAGGTAGGTAAAGGGTGACTTAAGGTTTACCATAGCATCGGTGGAGCGTGTGTGGTTTACCGGCACATTGATTGAGTGATAAACCTTGAGGGTACCAAGTGATTTGCATGGTTACTTCACACCTCGTTTTGTGATCCTCGGTATCCCAGTCACAAAACTTGGAGGGCACACTCGAGATTGAAACATGCCTTTGAAAAGTTCATTGAATCTCAAAAGAATCTAGGAATTTCTAAGAACCAATTAAAAACCTAATATTTATATTTTGTTTTTCATGGTGGAAATTGGTGAATCGTCATTCACCTACCTTTCAAATATGTTATAGCTTGGATTACGGCATACCTCTTCTAAGTTATAATATATTGTGATTGGATCCTAGCCTTAATATTACATTTGGGTGTTTTATTAAGGACTCTCTTAATATCTAAACTAATCTTGTCCTCTTCTTTCAGATGTCTTCAAACAATGCTGCTTCTGGCTCTAATCCTAATGGCTCCTTTACCCTTATGAACTTGTGTGGGAAAGTCACTTTTGATGGATCCAACTTCAATGAATGGATCAGAAACATCAGGATGATTACCCGCTACGAGGACAAAGAATATATCCTTGACAAGGAGCTTAAGGAGATTGATGAGACCACTGCAACTCCCCAGGAGATCGCTGACTTCCGGGCACATGAAAGGGATGCTACAAAAGTGGCATGCATCATGTTGGCCACCATGACAGCGGAACTCCAAAAGTCCTATGAGGACTTCTACCCTTTTGAAATGCACCAAGATCTGATGGAAATATACCATCAAAGTGCACGACAAGAGAGGTATGAAATCATATGCTCTATCATAACAACCATGATGAAGGACGGGGAATCCGTCACGAGCCACATGCAGAAAATGCAAAGGTATGTGGATCGGTTGCTGAAGCTTAATGTGAACTTCCCTGAGGAGCTTGCAATAGATATCATTTTGCACTCCTTACCATCGTGCTATGATCAATTCCGCATGACATATCACATGAATAAGGAAGAGGTCACACTCAGCAAACTTCAGGGACTCCTCAAGACCGCAAAAACAGGTCTTAAGGGTAAGTCGGTTGTTAACACTCCTACTCCAAACTCCGCCCCGGTTTTGGCAATCAGGAAAGGTAGAGGGAAGAAGAGGAAGAGCTCTTCGAAGGGTACCAAGGCTAGGACCCTTGATGGCTCTTCTTCAAGTGGAACCAAGAAAGGTTTTGTCACTCCTTCTTCTGACCCTAAAGAGGCTGAATGCTTCTATTGCCATGAAAAGTCACATTGGAAGCGGAACTGCCCAAAGTACCAGCAAGATGTGAAGGATGGGAAAGTTAAACCCAACCATGCAGGTATTTACACTATCTTATCTAATAACTCACCCCATTCTAACTCTTGGGTCCTTGATACCGGTTGTGGTATTCATATCTGTTCTGATTTGCAGGGACTAAGAAGAAGTGAGAATGTGGAGCATGGAAGAATAAACTTAATCATGGGGAATAGGAAAGCTTTACCTGTCACCAAGATTGGAGTTTATACTTTATCGCTAAGTAGTGGGTTTAGTTTAGATTTGAATAAATGTTGTTATTCGCCAGAAATGCCAAGAAATATTATTTCCTTTCATGCATTGTATAAACAAGGTTTCACCTTTTCATTTGATAATGAAGTTGGTTCGATTAATGCTTTCTTTAATAATGTTCTTTATTTTAAAGCATTACCTTGTGATGGTGTGTATGAAACTGTATATGTGGTTGATAACTTAGGAAATAATGTATTGTGTATTGATTCTGTTAATGATAATAACTTGGATAAAGCATCATTATGGCATTGTCGTCTTGGACATATAAGCAAGAAACGCATAGGCCAACTCCAAAAGGATGGAGTATTGGAGTCATTTGACCTAAAGTCAGATGATAGTTGCGAATCATGCTTATTTGGAAAAATGACAAAGTCACCCTTCACAGGTTTTTGTGAGAGGGGTGAAGGTTTGTTGGATCTTATACACACGGATGTGTGTGGGCCCTTCAAACATGCCACAAGGGATGCTAATCGTTATTATTTGACTTTTACTGATGATTACAGTAGATATGGATATGTCTACTTAATAAAGCGTAAGTCAGAGACTTTTGAGAGGTTTAAAGAGTTTAAACAGGAAGTCGAGAATCAATTGGGCAGGAACATTAAGATGCTTCGATCCGATTGAGGTGGTGAGTATCTTAGTTCAGAGTTCCTCGACTATCTTAGGGAATGTGGGATTGTCTCACAATTGACACCTCCCAGGACACCGCAGTTGAATGGTGTAGCTGAGAGGCGTAATCGAACCTTTTGGATATGGTTCGTTCCATGATGAGTCGAGCTTCGCTACCAATCTCATTTTGGGGGTATGCCTTATAGACTGCCGCCCATATCCTTAATCTAGTTCCCACAAAGAAAGTTGCCAAAACTCCTCATGAGATGTGGACTGGTAAAGTACCCAAACTAGACCACATTAAGATTTGGGGTTGCGAGGCTTTCGTGAGACGCGAGACTCATGATAAGCTCGAACCTCGAAGTGAGAGGTGTATTTTCATCGGCTACCCACATAAATCCTTTGGTTACCTCTTCTACAGACCTAGTGAGAATGTGGTCTTTGTAGCTAGGAGGGATTTCTTTCGAGAGAGAGAGTTCATAAGCCAAGGAGACAGTGGGAGGCAAGTTGACCTTGAAGAAATTCAAGAGTCAAGTGGTGAAGGAACTTCAAACCCTAGCACTCAACTTGAGGAGGAAACTCCTGTTGAGCCAATTGACAAGTCTGTACCTCTGAGGCGTTCCAGAAGGGTTAGGAATGCACATGAGCATTACTATGGATTCCATATTACTGCGGAAGGTGATACACTTATCAGTGATGAGACACTGATAGGTATGGATGAACCTAACAGTTACGCGAAAGCCATGGCAGGCCCTGAGTCAGCCAAGTGGAAAGAGGCAATGGACAGCGAGATACAGTCCATATATGACAATCAAGTTTGGAACTTGGTTGAGAATGTACCAGGTCGTAAGACTATAGGGTGCAAATGGATCTTCAAGAAGAAGACCGACATGGATGGTAATGTACACACTTATAAGGCACGACTGGTTGCAAAGGGTTTCTCACAAACTCCGGGAGTTGATTATGATGACACCTTTTCTCCAATGGCCAAGATTAAGTCTATTAGGGTTCTGTTAGCCATAGCTGCATTTCATGACTATGAAATATGGCAAATGGATGTCAAAACCGCTTTCCTTAATGGAAAGTTGGTTGAGGATGTTTACATGAGTCAGCCAGAGGGTTTTGTCAATACAGAGTACCCTAATAAAGTGTGTAAGCTTGAGAAATCCATTTATGGGTTAAAGCAAGCACCTCGCAGATGGAATCTTTGCTTTGATGAGAAAGTCAAAGAATTTGGCTTTTCTAGGAGTGAAGATGAATCTTGTGTATATGTCAAGGCTAGTGGGAGTATAGTTAGCTTTTTGGTATTGTATGTGGATGACATACTACTCATAGGAAATGACATCCCAACTCTGCAGGAAGTTAAGTCCTGGCTTGGGAAGTGTTTCTCTATGAAGGACCTAGGAGAAGCTGCCTATATTCTAGGGATAAGGATCTTGAGAGACCGGAGTAAAAGACTAATTGGACTTAGTCAGAGTACCTACTTGGATAAGGTGCTGAAGAGATTCGACATGCAGGACTCCAAGAAAGGAGAGTTACCCATCCAGAGTAACGCCAGATTGAGTAAGACACAAAGCCCTAGTACTGAGGCTGAGATAGCAGAAATGAGTCGAATACCTTATGCTTCGGCTGTAGGATCGATCATGTATGCTATGACGTGTACTCGACCTGATGTAGCCTTTGCTTTGAGCATGGTTAGCAGGTATCAGGGAAACCTTGGCAAGGCACACTGGACTGCGGTAAAGAATATCCTCAAGTACCTACGGAGGACTAAGGACTGGGTCCTTACCCTCGGTGGGAGTGAAGACTTGAGAGTTGTAAGGTATAGTGATGCTAGCTTTCAGACTGATAGGGATAATTTCCGCTCTCAGTCAGGCTGGGTCTTTACGTTAAACGGAGGAGCAATTTCTTGGAAGAGTTCCAAGCAAGAGACAGTGGCTGATTCAACTTGCGAATCAGAGTATATAGCAGCTAGCGAGGCAGCAAAGGAGGCGATATGGCTGAAGAACTTCATTGGAGACCTTGGAGTTGTACCAGCTATTAAAGAGCTAATGGAAATTTTATGTGATAGTGAAAGTGCAGTTGCCTTAGCCAAGGAACCAAGGGATCACGGGAGATCCAGTCACATCGACAGAAAATACCATTTCATCAGACATCGAATAGAAGAAGGACTCCTCGTGGCAAAGAGGGTATCATCGGATGAGAATCCAGCAGATCCCCTCACGAAGGGACTGACTCGGGTTAAGCATCTCCATCATGCTCGGAGCATAGGGCTGAAGGATGATATTAGATTTAGTAGTTAGATAACCTTGAAATTTGTAAAGTGTAATTGACATTAGATGATGAATGAAAGGTGTTTTATTTATGAGTAAAGTGTTGCTATCTCTTGTCGATCGTTTACTATATTTCTTTTGCATGGTTTGACTTCCAGAATAATTATGTTTGGTATATCATATTATTCGAACCTCCACAGTCGGTCATATGTCGGAAGTAGGTATGAATCAAGACTGTCATGATTGGTTGCAGAGGTCTAAGTTGTTGGACATGGCTACAACACTCATGAGTGCTCATAAGTTCTGAGCATTGGACTCAACCCACGCTCACTGGAATCACTTCATGGAATTTATCTCGAGTGATCGTGAGACGGTAATATCATATAAGTCTTCAAACCTAGATATATGATTTGTTACTTATGAGTTGGTTATGCATTGATTGTACGAAAACGCATTGGTAACTCGATGTTATAAAACGTGCTCTTGTGTATAATTCAATGAGTAGTAGAACAAACATATGAGTCGAAGTTTATCTGTTCCTTCTTGGATTAGAAGCTAATATCTGGGCCCCTCGATGATTTTGTTTTGACCTATGTACCGGGCCCGGTCAGAACTAAGTTGATGTGTTCAATTGAGTTCTATGTCAAACAAATCGGAAATCGGGAAACAAACTGCTGGACACAAAGTAAGACACTGTTCCATGTATTTGTCCGGCTGATATCTAGAACAGAGGATTATATGATCACTTATCTTAAATGGCGTATCATCATCTTCTCAGTTTCGAGAGACCTTGAAAGAGCTACGATTGCCGATCGGTTCCTGAAGTATTGCAGTTATAGTTATTAGACTTATCCAAGTGGGAGACTGTTGGATAAGGTGTCTAAGTCCATAACTATTTCTGGTATGTACTTGACCCGACCCGGCATGGTCCATTTGGGTTGCATGGCACCATGCAATTGGATAAACTAAAATGAGAGAAATAACACTTATGGTTTATTAATATATTATAAGTTCTAATATATTAATAATATTATTTAATTAGTTTGATCAAGAATTAATTTAGAATTAATTAAGTGATCAAAAGATAACTAATTAAATATATGGGTAGATTATGTAAATCTTCCATATCTTATATAGTGGGCTAAGAGGCTCCATGGATTATCAAGTTGGGTTCCACCCATAGGATTCTCCATGGATGCTCCATGGGAGTTACAAACCCATGGGTCATGGAAATGAAGAGTCATGACACATTAGGGTTTACATGATGTAACCCTAGATGTGTCAACACTATATAATAAAACCCATTCTCCACCAAAATAGGCTACACATAAGAAACAAGAGGGCTAGAGCCGATTTTGCAAGTGTCAGATTCTCTCAAAGTTTACTCCTTTGCATTTGGTGTTGTGTGAAGCATTTGAAGCATCACACTTGGGGTGCTAGGCTCACAAGGTTTCAAGGATCATAATCAACAACAAGGTAAGTTATTCTATCTTTCATTCAAGTTAAAAATGTTCCCCATGTATGCTAGATAGGAATATAACCTTGGAATTCAACTTTGCATGATTATTAGACAAACATAGATCCAAGGTTATTAGGGTTGAATGTACACTTAGGAAGTGTTAGAATGCTCAAAACCCATCACTTATATCACATAGGCAAGGCTAATGTGGTAGCCGATGCTTTGAGTCGCAGGGCCGAGAGCTCTCCGATACGGGATGTGTGTATGAGGATGACAGTGATGACTCCAGTCTTAGATACCATCCGAGAGGCTCAGGTGGAGGCCGTGAGACCGGAGAACCGCAAGAGAGAGCGTGTGATTGGACATGTTTCCAAGGTTATGACGGACAGTCGTGGGCTTATGACTTTCCAAGGGCGGATTTCGATGCCCTATACAGGTGGAGCTCGCCGTGTATTATTGGAGGAGGTGCATAGATCGAGATTCTCGATCCACCCAGGAGCCACGAAGATGTATTTCGATATGAAGAGAGAGTACTGTTGGGCCTGTATGAAGAGAGATTTGGCATGGGTAGTTGAGAGGTGCTTGACCTGTCTCCGGGTTAAGGCCGACAATAGCGCTCACATGGCAAGTTGCAGCCACTAGAGGTTCCCCAGTGGAACTGGGAACAGATTTCCATGTATTTTATCACCAAGTTACCGAGGATTGCGCATGGGGTTAACGCAATTTGGGTGATTGTAGATCGGTTGATTAAGAGTGCTCAATTCCTTGCTATCAGTGAGAGCTCTTTTGCAGAAAGGTTGGCCGAGATCTGCGTACGAGAAGTGGTGGCACGGCATGGGGTACCGACATCGATAGTGTCAGATCGGGATGTGTGTTTTACTTCCAGGTTCTGGAAGAAGTTTCATGAGGAGCTGGGTACCCGACTGCACTTCAGTACAGCCTACCACCCACAAACGGACAGGTAGAGTGAGCGGACGATTCAGACACTTGAGGACATGTTGCGTGCGTGTGTCATGGACTTCGTTGGAAGTTGGGACACTTATCTTCCCTTGGCTGAGTTTTCTTACAACAACAACCATCAATCCAGTATTCTTACGCCTCCCTTCGAGCTTTTATACGGGAGGAGATGTTGAACTCCCATCTGTTAGGGAGAGGTGGGGCAGAGAGTGATGGGGAGCACTGAGATAGTGCTCAAGACCACCGAGCAGATTCAACAGGTCAGACAGCGATTACTGACGGCCCAGATTCGTCAGAAGAGTTATGCAGACCGGAGACGATCCGAGCTAGAGTTCCAGGTTGGAGATTTTGTCCTCCTGAAGGTATCCCCATGGAAAGGGGTGATCCGATTCTGGAAACGGGGCAAGCTGGGGCCCGATACATTGGTCCTTTCAGAGTGATCGCCAGAGTAGGTAGGGTAGCCTACCGGTTATAGCTACCAGCAGAGTTGAGCCAGATTCATAACACCTTCCACGTGTCTCAGTTGAGGAAGTATGTAGCCGACGAGACAGCAATGGTACCATTGGAGGAAATTCAGTTGGATGAGAGCTTGAATTACATTGAGAGACCGATTGCGATTTTGGATCGGAAAGTGAACGTTCTGAGGAACAAGGAGGTGCCCCTGGTTCAGGTCCAGTGACAACATCGGAAGGGGTCCGAGTGCACTTGGGAGCCAGAGTCCGAGATGCGAGATCAGCATCCAGAGTTATTTCCAGAGCATGACTTCGAGGGCGAAGTCTGATTCTAGTGGGGAAGAATTGTAACATCCCAAGTTCAGGTATACCTTGTAAACCTTGACCTTTTGAGTACTTGTCCATTTTAACCCTTATTGAGAAAAAGGTGGTGAATGAGTACGCGGGGCGTACGCGAGTGTACACTCAGAGTACTCATGTGTGTGCTTTTGACGCGGAACCCACCTAGTACGCTGGACGTACCAGAGGGTACGCTGGGCGTACTAGGCCCAGAGTGAAAACCCTAATTTAGGGTGAGTCTCATATATAAAGGATATGATGGCCTCATTCCTGGCCACCATTCTCAGAAAACAAACCCTCTTGTGCCCTAAACCTTCGTTCTTAGAGCTTGTGAGCTTGTGAGTGAATTTGAGAGCCCTTGAGAGTCTTTGTGTGTTCTTGAAGTGAAGAAGAAGCTTTGGAGAAGAAGAAGTGAGAGTCCAGGCCCATGGATATGAGCATATCTGTCTTGGGAGCTTCACATGGAGGTATAAGCTTCTAGCTTTCTCACTCTTTTGTTTTGTGCATCATAGTAGAGCATTTTAGGGTTTTGTCCCAAAAGTTGGAGACTTTATGAGATATTGAGCTCCAGAGACTATGATCAACCCCTTTGAGTGTAATTAGTGGTGTAATGTCATAAAAATCTAATCTTGGTCGTTGGAATCAAGCCATGCATGAGATATGAGCTTTTTAAGATAAGAGAGTGAGTGTTTTGTGTGTTTGTGACCATGTCAGGCATGCAAAGGCTTAAAGTCACTGACTTTATGGAGTAAGAGCTATTAGGGAGTCCAAATCTGTGATATGAGCCAAGGTCTTAACTGATTAAGACCAAATGAGTGAGAAAAGTGAAATTGGGATGCACGTTGGGCGTAATCCCAATACGCGCAACGTAGGGGTCGAGCATCCCCGATGCCTGCATGGCAGCCGAGTACGCCCAGTGTAGAGAGATGGTACGCGCAGCGTACTCCCTGTCGTTGACTATTTGGTTGACTTTTAGGGTTTGATCAATTTGTGGACTATTAAGCCCATGGAGGGGTAAAATGGTCTTTTACCCTTTTGTGAGTTTGTAGAAGGGTGAGTTTAGCTTCAGTAAGAGTCGTTATTAATTAAGGGTAATTATCGTTGTGTTAGGCGGAGGCTAGACCGGTGATTCGAGTTCGAGATTATCCGAGTTCTTACGAGGTGAGTCTTCTCACTATACTGTACCTTGAGTGGTAATCTATGTGTAACTGGAGGGTCTTATGTGCATATACTGTGTATTGAGATATCCTGCATATTGTCTTTGTGATATATATGATGTGTATTATATTGAGTTGCCGAGGTGAGGGACCGGAGGGTCCAACTGAGTTGTGGGACCTGCGGGTCCCACTGAGACACATTGATCGGAGGGTCTTATCTGAGTATAGCCATGAGAGGCTAATGAGATATGTGTGGTATTGTGGGGAACTCACTAAGCCTCGTGCTTACCGTGTTATGTGTTATGTGTTTCAGGTTCTTCTCAGGATCACGGGAAGGCCCAACTTGATTGTACACACATTAGAGATTGAGTTATGTTTTGAGAGGATCCTGGAGTTGTTATATATACAGTTTTTGGATATGTGTTTGATGATTTAATATTGTGACACTTTTGAGATTTTTAGAGTGAGAAAAATGTGTTTTTAAATTGAAAATTTTGGTTTGAAAATTTACGTTGGTACATGAATCGGGATGAAATGCGCACTCCTGGTCAAGCGATCCACGATGACCCAAATCGAATCCACTCTGCACGCAGTCCGGGGTAGCTTCGTGATAAAATCTATGGTAATATCTTCTCATTTCCATATGGGAATCTCTAATGGCTGCATCTTGTCGTGAGTTCGCTGATGCACGGATTTGACTTTCCTGCAAGTGAAGCACCGCTCCACGAACCAAGCCACATCCAGCTTCATGAAAGGCCACCAATAATCAGGACGAAGATCCTTATACATCTTCGTCGCTCCGGGATGAATGGAGAACCTAGACTTGTGGGCCTCCTCCTTCAGAATCTGACGCACACCACCCCAATATGGAACCCATACTCGCCGATGCAAAGTCAACAACCCATGACTATCATAATCGAAGGAAGCCACATGACCCACAATACGCTCGCTCTCCTGGTGCTCTTCCTTCGTAGCCTCAGCCTGTGCCTCACGAATCCGCTCTAACAATGGAGTAATCACGGTTATCCTCAAACAAATTTCTCTGATCGGAGCCGCGACGCTCTTGCGGCTAAGAGCATCAGCCACCATATTGGCCTTCTCGGGGGATAAAGGATCTCACAATCATAATCCTTCACCACATCCAACCACCGGTGTTGCCTCATATTAAGATTCGGTTGGTCCATCTGATGGGTTTTGAGCACTACAACATTCCTATGGTGTACATGCAAACCCTAAAGCTTTGGATCTAATTTGTCTAATGAACATGCAATAATCATCCAAAGCCATAAACCCTAGATCTTGTTGGATAAGGTGTCTAAGTCCATAACTTATTTGGTATATACTTGACCCAACCCGGCATGGTCCATTTGGGTTGCACTTCACCCAAACTGTTTATGGATAATTTTATGAGAATTGTATACTTACGATTTATTAATATATTATAAGTTATAATATATTAATATAAAGTCATGTTATTTAATTAGTTTTAATCTTGAATTAATTATGAATTAATTTAGTGATTAAAAGGAAAACTAATTAAATCATGGGCTATTATATTTATATGGTGTGGGCTAATACTCATTTGTTAATGGGCTAAGCTTATATGGAAGTCCATAGGATGATCCATGGAGCTTTTAACCCATGGATCCTTGGAAAGGAAAAGACTTGGGTTATTAGGGTTTCACCCTAACCATGCACACTATATAAACAAGCTCATGTTGCATGAAATAAGACCCTAGTGTGTGTGTAATAGTGGTGGCCGATTTCTAAGTGTTAGTATACTCTCTCATACATTTTCCAAGTTTGTGGTGATTTGTGATTTCCATTTGAGGCATTCACATTATTGGTGCTTGGCTCTCAAACTCCAAGGAATCAGCAATCAACAAGAGGTATGTAATTCATCTAGTTCTTTTATGTTTAAAAGTACCCCATGCCATGCTAGATAGGTTATAAACCTTGGAAATTAATATTTTGCATGTACCTTAGACAAACATAGATCCAAGGTTTATTAGGGTTGCATGTACACTTAGGAAGTGTTAGAATGCTCAAAACCCAACAGTGGTATCAGAGCCTAGGCTTGTTTGTTTGATACTTGATGCAAAATAGTGATAAAAAGTCGTTTTTTTGCTGTCTGACTGATGAACTCGCCAAGTCCATGGGGGAACTCGCCGAGTTCATGTGTAAACTCATCCTACTCGCCGAGTAGGTTCGTGCACTCGGCGAGTAGGAGCCTCAGAATGCAGATTTTCGACTTTTGTTGTTGGAAATGGACTAGAAACATTACCCTAAACTGTTTTGGTGTTTTAAAACTTGTTTTAGTTGGTGTAATGGTAGTTCTAATCCATTTACAATAGCTTATATCAAAATTTCATGCTTTGTATGTGTTCATATAATTCTTGAAACTTTGATGATCATGTTCATGTTCTTATGAATTTAGAAGATGATAGGAATTATTTGCTGAATTGTTTAGGATTAATTCTTGATCATTTATCTGTTTTAATGGAGTCCATAATTTGTCCTCAAGTTATGGATATCCAAAGGTCACTTCTTTTAAACACACATTTAAACACATAAGTTACATAAAAATGAAGAGTCTTCATTTTTATGAACCTTTAATTCATAAGTTATGAAATGAAAAGTTTTGGATAGTTACAAAACTACCCCTCAAGTTTTGGAATTTTTAAAGTTTCACACACTTTAATAAACTTTAATTCCAAACCCTTAGAGTTTTAAATGTTAAAATTCAACCCTTATACTATTTATAACATTAATGGTTAATTATTATATATATGTATAAGATCAAGTCGTTTTACCGTTAGTAGGCCTCATTCACGAAGCCGGTCTATAAGGGGGGTATAAGGTTGTTGCATATAAAATGGCAACTTAATGGGTGTCCATTCTCACCCACCGCTTCCTTGATCGGTGGAGGGTCGTTAGCCGAAAGGGTAGGACAATGACTTTAAATTCTCATTAAAAGTATAATGAATATTATAAAGTAACTAAACCTTTTATAAATTCCCAATCTTAGTTACTTTAGGAAAATGTGAATATGGTGCTAACCCATGAAATTCACACTTTGTACCTTACCAAGTCGTTGGTGGAGTGTGTGTGGTTAACCGGCACACTAACTTGGACTAGTAAGGATCACGAAGGGTGACTTAATGTTTATCATAGATCGGTGGAGCGTGTGTGGTTAACCGGCACATCGATTAGGTGATAATATTAAGGGTACCAAGTGAGTTTGCATGGTTATTCACACCTTGTTTTGTGATCCTCGGCATCCCAGTCACAAAACTTGAAGGGCACAATCGAGATTGAAACATGCCATTGAAAAGTTCAATGAATCTCAAAAGATCTAGGAGTTTCAAATCCAATTAAAACCTAATAAATTATTTCGTTTTTCATGGTGGAAATTGGTGAATCGTCATTCACCTACCTTCAAATATTTTATAGCTTGGATTACGGCATCCCTCTTCCAAGTTATAAAATATTGTGTTGGGTCCTAGCCTTAATATTTCATATTGGGTGTTATATTAAGGACTTGAATCAACTAACTTGATTTTCTCCCATTGTAGATGTCTGGTTCAGACAACTATGATCTTCCCAAATCGCTTGAAACAAGCTTTCCTCCTGAAGATGATGTCCATCAACATCATGCTTCACTCCCCCCACCTCCTCCATTTATTCTCCCTGACCCACAAGCCCGAAGACTTGAAAGGTTCAAGGTCACTCAAGCTCTACTAGAAATGAAACATAAAGATGGAAGACCTGTGTGCACTCATGTCTTAGGAATGAAGTCACACATTGATAGGTTGAGAATGTTGGGTGCTGTTATTTCAAGGAAGTTCGCTGTTGACTGGGTTCTTCAGTCACTTCCTGAGTCGTATGGTGAGTTTATTAAGGACTACCATATGACAGATCCTGACATAACCCTAATAGATCTTTCTTATCTGCTTGTTGCTGCTGAATCAGCAATGATTTGGCGCAATGGTCAAGCAAATATTGATGGAAGGTCTAATTCTCAAACTTCCATGGACATGGACAATGGTAACATTGGAAGTCCAGAAAAGCTTTCTCTTCCCAATGAAAAGGGATCGGCCTTGGTCAACCCGGTTGACCAAAAGGTAAAGGGAAAGGCTAAGTCTGTGATTGTCTCATGTACCATTCCCAAAGAGTCTATATGTTTTTATTGTCATGAGAAGGGACATTGGAAGCGAAGCTGCCCTGAATACCTAAAATATTTGAAAGCAAGCAGAGACAAAATGTTTGACCCGGCTTCAGGTAAGTCCACTATCTAACTTTGTTAAAGTTCATAATTGTTGATTCTTATTACATGATGTGACTAGGTTGCATCTTGATGTTTAGCAAGATCGAGCAAAAGGAAGGTTAAAAGAAGAGTGTGCTGAATCTGATCACGAAGATGGATTTCTATCGCATGGTTCGAGGATCAGATTTTTGAGCTACTACTTAAAAGTTGTGATAGATTGCTAGGAAATATGTAATAGCATAGTTTTCATTTGAAGATGCATTGTAAGGAATATTTTTCCGCATTTTATAAAGAAATAAAAGTTTTGTTTAGTTTATTTTATATTATATTCTCTTACAATGGCATTTATGGAAAATTGATGTTTGTATGTTTCTAGCAATATTGGAAATATGAGTTTGATTCTCTCATTTGTGGTAGTGTCTGAATTTACCAAATGAGGAAAGGTTCTCATCACCCAAGCTTCAGTTAGACAGAAACTTGGAATCATACAAGTTGTATTGTATGATGAATGAGAATTCTCATCTTTGTAAAATTGAGACTAATTCATTGATCACATGCATATGTGAGCCAATTGAAGGACTAAGGAGTTAGGCACACTGGGTGTGTGCTGGTCAAGGTCCACCACAAAGATCGATTCGTCATGATTTACTACAGATTAGTAAATATGGTTATACTTATAAGGTTAAGTATAATTCTGTAACATTGGAAAAGTTTCAATGTATGGCAGAACGGATGAGAAGAATCAAATTTGGCAGAGAGATAAAAAGTTTCTCAAATCTGAAAAGATGGGAGAGTACTTTAGTATCATGTTTTATGATCATCTTAATGATTATGAAACCATATCACAAATTCATACTCTAAGGACATCTTAGTGCATTGTTATGACTAAGATGAGGGGTCGTGAATTGTTGGAATGGTTAAAATCAAGAAGATGGATCATACTTCGTTCCAAAAACAACTCTTAGAGTCATACTCCAAGATTGTAACATTGAGTGACATAAAGTAAGGTTTAAAACACTTATCAAATGTAGTGTAAAATGTTTTCTACTCCTGTACATTTGAAATTGGTAAGTTGTGATGTCTTGGATAAGACAAAGACCAACTAAGACCAATTGTGTGAAGTGTTTATCTTGATAAGAGTCCGCACTATCCCTTGAATATTTGTTTTGTCAAGGAATGGTTCTTGACTAGGGAAACTTATATGTCAAGAGGACAGTGGGAGTCTTTAAGATCCTGAAAGGATTTCAAGATATCAAGAGTAAAACCTGAGTTTTATCACTAGCACACGACTTAAGGTTTGAAACCTATTAAGTTGACATAATTCTTGTTTCTGTGTCTGTTCCTATTAAGTTGACTATGCATATGAGTTTTGTTAGTTCTAAACTGTGTGCATAACAGCTTGGAAGCATTGGTGGGCCTTGTGCTACCAGGTGACAAGAAATTAAGATTGAACAAGTTCAATCCATGTAAGGCTAAGTTGTCACTAACCTTGTCTTGTGATTATGGTTTTGACAAATTCACATGGATAGAAACTCATACACTATAAAATCTAAGTGTCATAAGGTTTCTCTCCGATTCATGAAAATGATGGTGAGGAAATGCTTTCACTAAGAAGATTTTAAGTAGATAGCAATTGTGATGTTTGCATTCTCAAAGTCGTTAGTGGAGCGTGTGTAGTTAACCGGCACACTAACATGGACTTGTGAGAAATGGCAAAGGTCTAAACAATTAAGACTATGATTACGGCATCCTTTTTCATAGTTCTGGAAATTGTTTAGACACACATGTGAGCTATCTAAAAAAGGGTGTACGAATCTAAATTTCAGGAGTCCAGCTGATTTCTGGAAATATGTCAGAGCTAGTGGGAGCATAAGTGTTATGCTGATAATCATCATTTTAGTGGGAGCATTATTATTATGTTTAGTATTGCAAGTTAGCAATGTTAATTATAGAAAACCAAAAGTTTCAATTCGTAAAGTTGTAGGGGTTGAAAAGTTGTTTTTGCTATAATTAAGGGAGAGGAAATTATACTTCATTTCAATTCTAAAAGCTTAGATTGAGTTTTAATCATCTTTAGTCAAGGATATATATATATATATATATATATATATATATATATATATATATATATGTATTTTATGTTGGAATGGTTCAACTTAAAGAAATTCTATATATATTGCGTTATCAAAATTCGATTATGATTACGGCATCCCTCTTCATAGTTAAATTTTGAAAACATGGCAAATAAAAAATATTGTAGCAAAAGACTGGTCTAGTATCATGTCTTTATGTGAGTCATCATGAATCGTGTTCCATATACTTCGGATGTAGGATCGATTTCATGTGCTATAATATTCATCCTTATTGTAGCAAAAGACTGGTCTAGTATCATGTCTTTATGTGAGACATCATGAATCGTGTCCCATATGCTTCGGATATAGGATCGATTTCATGTGCTATAATATTTATCCTTTCTAAATTTTCCAAATGCTTAGGGCATTAAGAAGGGAAAAGTCTAGAATTGGATATGACTAAAGTGATTAAGCAATTGTCGAGGACAATCTAAGGTTCTCCAAAGATTGGTTGATCGGGGACAGTTGGAAGTAGGATATAAATTGTTGGAAATGACCATATTGACATATTCTGAAAAGTGGTAACTCTTGTTCGGAAGTGATAGTCAAAATGGGACTATGGAAATTTCTCCATAGGTGGAAGTTATTCAATCTGTGTAAGATTAGAAAACCTTAGTGGAAGAAGGATGTTCAAAGCAATGTACTTTGAATATGAGAGTTCGTTTCCATAGAGTTGATCTCCTTTGGAATCCTCTGTAATGACTGATGACAAGGTTTTGGTGACCTTGTGCATAATCATTACGAGAGGATCAATGCATATATATTTAAAATCTAACAGATTTTTGGTAAATGGTAGGAATTAGGAATTCTTACATTTACAATAAGGATTTGGGATTGTGAAATGAGCATCATTGGAATCATGTTCACAAAGTAAAGATCATAGACAAACATAGTGTGCATACTTGGAGTATGGCATAACTATTGTTTAGAAAAACAAAGTGTACGTGCTAGGAGCATGGCACGACTGTTGTTTTTGTTCAAGTATTAAGTTGATTATTTGAAACATTATACAATGAATAATGTGTAATCAATATGGTGATAAATAAAAGTTGCTTTTATTTATATTCAAAAGGGTTCTGAGACCATATTGGATTCGATTATTATTGTGTTTCACTTTGCATGTTTTGACTTCCAGAATAGCTAGGTTATTCTTTCCGAATGACTAAGTTATTTAAACACTCCACAGTCGTTCATATGTTGGAAGTAGGTATGAATTAAGACTGTCATGAATCGAGTTTGTAGATGGCTAAACGTGTTTAGACATAGCAATGGTTGCTACAACATTCATGAGTACTCATAAGTTATGAGTATTGGAATTAACCCACGCTCACTTGTATCACTTCATGGAATTTATCTCGAGTGATCGTGAGACGGTAATATCATATAAGTCTTCAAACCTAGAGATATGAGTTGTTACCTATGAGTTGGTTGTGCATTGATTGCACGTAAACGCATCAGTAACTTGATGTTATAAAACGTGCCTTTATGTATAATTCAACAAGTAGTAGAAACAAGTATATGAGTCGAAGTTTATCTATTCCTTCTAGTCCTTGGAGGATTAGAAGCGATATCTGGGCCCCTCGATGATTTTGTTTTGACCTATGTACCGGGCCCGGTCAGAACCTAATTGATGTGTTCAATTTAGTTCTTTGTCAAACAAATCGGAAATCGGGAAACAAACTGCTGGACAATAAGTACGACGTTGTTCCATGTATTTGTCCGGCTGATATCATGAGAACAGAGGATTATATGATCACTTATCTAAAATGGCGCTTCATAGTTCAACAGAGTTTTCGAGAGCTACGATTGCTAGTTGGTTCCTGAAGTAACATACGCAAATACGGTTATTAGACTTATCCAAGTGGGAGACTGTTGGATAAGGTGTCTAAGTCCATAACTTATTTGGTATATACTTGACCCGACCCGGCATGGTCCATTTGGGTTGCACTTCACCCAAACTGTTTATGGATAATTTTATGAGAATTGTATACTTAGGATTTATTAATATATTATAAGTTATAATATATTAATATAAAGTCATGTTATTTAATTAGTTTTAATCTTGAATTAATTATGAATTAATTTAGTGATTAAAAGGAAGACTAATCAAATCATGGGCTATTATATTTATATGGTGTGGGCTAATACTCATTTGTTAATGGGCTAAGCTTATATGGAAGTCCATAGGATGATCCATGGAGCTTTTAACCCATGGATCCTTGGAAAGGAAAAGACATGGGTTATTAGGGTTTCACCCTAACCATGCACACTATATAAACAAGCTCATGTTGCATGAAATAAGACCCTAGTGTGTGTGTAATAGTGGTGGCCGATTTCTAAGTGTTAGTATACTCTCTCATACATTTTCCAAGTTTGTGGTGATTTGTGATTTCCATTTGAGGCATTCACATTATTGGTGCTTGGCTCTCAAACTCCAAGGAATCAGCAATCAACAAGAGGTATATAATTCATCTAGTTCTTTTATGTTTAAAAGTACCCCATGCCATGCTAGATAGGTTATAAACCTTGGAAATTAATATTTTGCATGTACCTTAGACAAACATAGATCCAAGGTTTATTAGGGTTGCATGTACACTTAGGAAGTGTTAGAATGCTCAAAACCCAACAGATCTAGCATGTGATAATCGATATTAACATATGAAAAAGGGTTTAGATCTTACCTTTGATTGTTATGTAGTAGTAACAATCTATTCCTTCTTGTAATTGACTTCTGAAAGCTTAGTGTCACAAATGTCACACCTCTAATGGCTCACAAACACCAAGAGCAAGAGGATGAAGAAGGAGAAGAGGAGAGGCACTAAAAAAATGTCTAGAAACCCTAAGGAATCAGTTAGCCACGTTTTGGGTGCCCTAGGGGTCCTTAAATAGTGAGGCTATTAGGGTTATCTAACATGGAAACCCTAATTTGACTGCTTAAGCCCTAAGCAGCCCATGGACTCCCTCCTTAGAGGCCTTGGACGATTTCTAATGGGTTTCCCCATGGAATTCGTCCACTCCTCTAATATGGAGTCCATTAGCTCAATATTCAACTATCACACAATTGATAGTTCTAGTCCCCTAAGTTTAACTAATCTCTTTTAGCCACAAATTAATTCTTAATTAATTATTGACTAATATTAATTAAACAATATGATTTCTCCTTTAATATATTATTCTCATAATATATTAATAAATCATAATTAATCCTCTCTCTCCATAATTCATCTTATCAAGTTGCTTTGGTGAAGGCAACCCAAAAGGACCATGCACCATCGGGTCAAGTACATACCAAAATAGTTATTAACTTAGACACTAATCCAACAGTCTCCCACTTGGATAAGTCTAATAACTATTCTGGGTATGACTTCAGATCCTGATCCGCAATCGTATCTTTCAAAAGCCGCTGTCAACTCTGATCTTATCAGAAGCGTGTCCTTTAGATAAGGGATCATATATTCCTCCATTCTAGATATCATATAGACTGAGACATGGATTTAAATCATTCTCTCTGTCTATATATTGTTTCCCGACTTCCGATTTATGACGACTGACAACAGACTACAATTGAACACATCAACTTAGTCTCGGCTTGGCCAAGCGCTTAGGGTGTCATCACTAAATCATCGAGGGGCCCACAGATATCGCTTTTATCCCACTTTGGGTAAAAGGAACGGATAAACTTCGAATCGAATACTCGCTTGTACTTACTCACTGAATCACACACAACAATACGTTTTATAACACCAAGTTACTGGTGCGTTTACATATTATCAATGTGTAACCGACTCGCAAGATACAACTCCCACATCTCGGTTTCAAGAATATAAGATACTATCGTCTCACCAATCACTCATGATAAAATCCATGAAGCGATCCAAGTGAGCGTGGGTGTAATCCAATGCTCAAATCATATTCATAAGCACTCATGAACGTTGTAGCAAACCTTTGCTATGTCTAATACACTTTAGACAATCTACAAACCAATTCATGACAATCTTCTTTCATACCTACGTCCAAAGTATGAGCGACTGTGGAACGTTCGAATAATCTTATTATTTAGGAACTCAAAACATGCAAATTGAAACACAAGAATAATACTAATCTTATATGACCCCAAACTTTTGAGTATAAATAAAACACTTTTATTTAATCACCATATTGATTACTCATTATTTGTTGTTTCGGGTAACCAACTTCTTACTTGAATTATAACGACAATTGTCCCATGCTCTTAGCATGCACACTATGTTTACTTATGGTCCTTACTTTGTGAAATAGTATAATTGAATAACATTTTCAATCACACTCATTTCATAATTCCCAATCCTTACCACAAGTGTGAGAATACCAAATTCTTGCCACTTATAGAATATGTTAGATTCTAACATTTTATGCAATGGTCCTTTCGTAATATCACGGCACGAAAGTCATCAAGACTCGGTCAATGAAATTACAAAATGCTCTATTGGAGATTGTTACAAGACAATTCCATAGATGTGAAGTCTCACATTCAAAGTACATTCCTTTGAACATCCTTCTTGCATAAAAGTTTCTAATCTAGACATAAACTCTTAACGTCCAACTCCTAATATGGAAACATTTCCATATTTTCCATATGACAACTCATTTTAAATAGAATCTTATCTATTCATAATAATGTCAATACGGTCCATCCATGAATATACTTCTAACTGTCCACAAGTGACCAATCATTGGCGAACCTCAGATTATTCTTGACAGTTGTTTAACTAATTCAGTCAAATCCGATTCTAGTCCTCTTTCCCTCTTAATGCCCTATGCATTTGGAAAATTTTAGAACGGACGAATATTACAACGACATGATACTTTACCAGTATTTTGCTATAATATTTTAATATTTCTATTTCTATTTGCCATGTTCTCACGATTCGAACTATGAAGAGGGATGCCGTAATCATAATCGAGTGTGAGAACGCAACAATTATTTCCATATATGGAATTCTCTTATGTTGAATCCTTTCAAGATAACATTTATATATCTTTCTGACTAAATTTGATCAAAGTTTATCGATCTAAACATTTAGATTTGAAACGAAGTATAATATTCTCTCCCTTAATTATAGCAAAAACAACTTTTCTACCCCTGCAACTTTGCAAAGTGAAACTTTTGTTTTTCTATAATTAATATTGCCAACTTGCAATACTTAAATAATAATCATGCTCCCACTAACATGATGATTATATCCATTCCAGCATAACATTTATGCTCCCACTAGCTTTGACACGTATTTAGAAACCAGCTAAACTTCTAGAAAACAATACTTATTGACTTCCAAAGTTCATTGTTTCTAATACGATATGCTTCGATAAGCCTTTATCTAAGGTTCTCAAAATCACACACCTTTCCTTAGACAGCTCACATGTGTGTCTAAACTAATTCAGAACTTATTTTACTAAGTCCTAAATTTTCAGACTAATTGCCAAATCTCACCAGTCGAACTATGAAGAGGGATGCCGTAATCATAATCCAATTCGAGAATGCAATTTACATAATCGCTATCTCCTTAAAATCTCTCTTAGTGAAAGCGTTTCCTCACAATCATTTTCATGAAGGAGAGAAACCTTATGACACTTAGATTTTATGGTGCATGTGTTCCTATCCATGCAAATTTGTCATAAGCATAATTGTAAGATAATGTTTGTGACAAATTCAAACTCTTATGGACAAAACTTGTTCATTCTTAATTTCTTGCCATCAAGGGTCCCACCATTGCTTCCAAGTTATTTAGCAGCTCACCTATGCCAGTCAATTTACTTTCATTGATCAAGGTGTTTGCCCTTATGCATTCAATTGAGAACTCATAGAACTCATATGCATAATCACTCAACTGGATTGGCACAGAAATAAAATTTTGTCAACACGATAGGTTACAATCCTCAAGTCGTGTGCTAGTGTTTAATAGGTTTACTTCTTGATTTGTTCTTGAAACTTTTCAAGATCTTTAGACTCCCACTGACCTTTTGACATATAAGATTCTCTTATCAAGAAACATTTCTTGACAAACAAATACTCAAGAGTTAGTGTGTGTCCTTATCATGACAAACCTACACATAATTTGGTACTAGTTGGTCTTTGTCTTATCCAAGACATCACAACTTACCAAAATATGAAAGTGTAAGAACATTCTTACTTAAGATTATGTCACTCAATTCATAATCTTGGAGTATGACTCTAAGAATTGATTTTGGTACGAAGTACGATTCATCTTATTGACTTAACCCATTTTTGACAATTCTCGACTCCTCTTCTTAGCCAAACTAGTGCACTAAGGTGTCCTTAGAGGATGAATTGTAATATGGTTCTTAAGACGATCATAAACATGATACAAAAGTACTCTCCCTTCTTCTTAGATTGGAGAAACTTTTATCTTTCTTGCCTAATTGATTGTTCTTATTCGTTCTGCCATTCATTGAAACTTTTCAATGATTCAGAATCATACTTAATCTTTTAAGTATAATCATATTTACTAATCTTTTAGCAAATCATGACGAACATTTTATCGTTCTTTGTGGTGGACTTGACTAGTGCACAACGTTGTGTATCAGATCTCATTATCCTTCACTTGACTCACATACTTATGTGAACAAGGAACTAGTCTCAATTTTCCAAATACGAAGGTTCTCATTCGTCACAGAATACCAATTGCATGATTCCAAGTTTCTGCCCAATTGAAACTTGGGCGATGAGAATCTTTCCTCATTTGGTAAATTTCTAACATTACCACAAAATAACATAACTAAGAATCAAATCTATTCACAATATTGCTAACAATAGAACCATTCAAACACCAATTTTCATAAAATCCATGGCAAGGAAACATAAATAAGATAAATCAAAATTTATTTTGTTGCGGAAAAATATTGTCCATACAATGCGATTTCAAATGAAAACTATGTAAATATTACTTAGCAATCTATCCTAACTCTAAAGTAGTAGCTTAAATATCTGATCGTTGAATCATGCGATCGAAATCCATTTCTTCACGATCAGACTCAGCTTGCTCCTTCCTTTAAGCTTCTTTTCCTTTCTTCGATCCTTCAAAACATCGAAATGTAATCTTATCACATCATGTATTAAGAATCTCCAAATAGGAACTTAATAGAGTTAGATAGTGGATTTTACCTGAAGTAGAGTCATACATATTGACTCTCCCATCTCTTAGATCTCTCAGGTAGTCAGGGCAGCTTTATAACCAATGCCCCTTCTTTTGGGAGTAGAAACATATGGACTCTCTGGAATGGCACACGGGACTATCTCAGACTCATCCTTTCTCTTGCGTAGAGAAAACTTTTCTGGACTTCCAATGTTACCATTGCCCATAGAGGGTTGGGATATTGATTTACCAGACAAATTTGCTGGCCAGTGCGCCAAATCATTTCTGATTCAGCAGCAATAAGCAAATAAGTCAAATCAATAAGGGTCATGTCGTGGTCCATCATATAGTACTATCTAACGAACTTACCATATGATTCGAGAAGTGACTGAAGAACCAAGTCAACAGCCAACTTCCTTTAAACATCGACACCCAACAATCCCAATCTATCAATATGTAACCTTTTATCCAAGACATGAGCACATATAGACTTTCCATTTTCGTGTCTTTTGCCAATAGGGCTTGAGTGACCTTGAACTTTTCAAGTCTTCGAACATGTGGGTCAGGGAGAATTATTGGAGAAGGTGGAGGAAATGAAGCATGATTTCCATTTCCACAATCCAATCGTGGAACATCATCTTCTATAAAACTGGAGAAATTTCAAGTTTAGTTGATTGAGTCCTTAATAAAACACTCAAATGAGATATTAAGGCTAGGACCCAACACAATATCCTACAAATTGGAAGAGGGATGCCGTAATCCAACTCGCAGAACATTTGAAGGTAGGTAAATGACGATTTACCAATTTCCACCATAAAAAAACGAAAAGAAGGTTAAGTTTTAAATGAATTGAAACTCCTAGATCTTTTGAGATTCATTGAACTTTTCAATGTCATGTTTAATCTTGATTATGCCCTTCATTTGTGACTGGGATGACGAGGATCACAAATAAGGTGTGAATAACCATGCGAATGTACGTGGTGCCCTCAATGTTACAGTCACCTAATCGACGTGCCGGTTAACCACACACGCTCCATCGATCTATGACAAACATCGAGTCACCCTTCGCTACCAATGCCAAACCCAACTTAGTGTGCCGGTTAACCACACACGCTCCACTAATTGTCTCGACCAGGGTACAAAGTGTAATGCCATGGAATTGCATCAATTTCACTTTTTCCTAAAATAACTAAGATTTGGGAATTTAGTAAAACATTTAGTTACTTTAACATTCATTATACTTATAATGAGGAGAGGGTTTGCCCCATCCTACCCGTTCGGCTAACGACCCTCCAGCAATCAAGGAAGCGGTGGGTGAGAGTGGACACCCATTAAACGGCCATTTTATAGGCCATAACCTTATACCCCCTTATAGATTGGCTTCGTGAATGAGGCCTACTAACGGTAAGACTAGCAGTTTAAGTTATACATATATAATATTAGACTTTTAATGTTATATATAGTATAGGGTGAATTTTACACTTTTAAAATACTAGGTGGGTTAATTTAATAAATTATACCTTTTAATTTAATTAAACATAAACCATGTCATTATGGATTTATTAACTCTCTTTTAATTATAACTTTAATTAACTTAATAAAACCATAAGGGTGTAATTTGAACTTTTTCAAAACTAGGGTTTTAGAATTTAAAATTTCAAAAATTAAACTTTTAATCAAAATTTAAATTCCAAAACTTGAGGGCAAGTTTTTGAAACATTTCAAAACATTAGGGTTTAGAATTTAAATATTTCCAAATTAACCTTTTAATCAAAAATTTAAATTCCAAAACTTGAGTACAAATTTTGAAACCATTCAAAGTATTAGGGTTTAACTATTTGAATTTCAAAACTAAAACATTTAAGGTTCAAATTTAAACTATAAAACCTAAGGGGTGTAAATTGAAACTTTTCAAACTTACTAGGTCAAATATTTGACCAATAATAATCCTATATTATCCATATTTAACCAAATCCATCAATTTTGATGACGATAACCATTCCAAACTTAAAAATTCGGATTTTGGCAAGAAAAACGAGTTTTGGCAATTATCCTCAACAAAATCTGGCAGAAAATTCGAAAATCCCGGCACCAGAGCCCTGGACTCGTCGAGTAGGACCAACTCGTCGAGTCCATTCATGGACTCGGCGAGTCTGCCAGTCAGAACCCAAAAAAATTCGATTTTCAACCAATAAACGATCAATTATGCATCAATTCATCAACAAACAGCCCTAAGCTCTGATACCACTGATGGGTTTTGAGCACTACAACATTCCTATAGTGTACATGAAAACCCTAAAGCTTTGGATCTAGTTTGTCTAATGAACATGCAATAATCATCCAAAGCCATAAACCCTAGATCTAGCATGTGATAATCGATATTAACATATGAAAAAGGGTTTAGATCTTACCTTTGATTGTTATGTAGTAATAACAATCTATTTTTTCTTGTAATTGACTTCTGAAAGCTTAGTGTCACAAATGTCACACCTCTAATGGCTCACAAACCCCAAGAGCAAGAGGATGAAGAAGGAGAAGAGGAGAGGCACTCAAAAAACGTCTAGAAACTCTAAGGAATCAGTTAGCCACGTTTTTGGTGCCCTAGGGGTCCTTAAATAGTGAGGCTATTAGGGTTATCTAACAAGGAAACTCTAATTTGACTGCTTAAGCCCTAAGCAGCCCATGGACTCCCTCCTTAGAGGCCTTGGACGATTTCTAATGGGTTTCCCCATGGAATTCGTCCACTCCTCTAATATGGAGTCCATTAGCCCAATATTCAACTATCACACAATTGATAGTTCTAGTCCCCTAAGTTTAACTAATCTCTTTTAGCTACAAATTAATTCTTAATTAATTATTGACTAATATTAATTAAACAATATGATTTCTCCTTTAATATATTATTCTCATAATATATTAATAAATCATAATTAATCCTCTCTCTCCATAAATCATCCTATCAAGTTGCTTTGGTGAAGGCAACCTAAAAGGACCATGCACCATCGGGTCAAGTAGATACCAAAATAGTTGTGAACTTAGACACTAATCTAAAACTATCAAGTACCTCAGGCTCTTGAGATCCGTGTAAATAGTACAGCGGACCCCATAGAGGTAATGCCACCAAATCTTGAGGGCGAAAACCACAGCCCCCAACTCCAAATCATGCGTCGGATAATTCGCCTCATGAGGCATCAGCTGCCTCGAAGCGTAGACGACCATGCGACACATCTGCATCAACATTGCCCCTAATCCTGTGATCGAAGCATCACAATAAACCACGAAATCATCAACACCCTCCGGCAGGGCAGAATCGGCGCCTCACGAATCTCCCCCTCGATGTGCGCCAAAAATGAAATCGTGAAAATCTTTCACGAAAAACAATCACGAAAAGTCAAGAAAAATTTCCAAATTTTGTGAAAATTTCGACTTTTGGGTGAAAGTTGCAAGAATTTCGAAAACAAGGTATAAAGCAATGTTCTAAATAACGTGAAGCGTGGCTTGGCGGCAAGGTAAAAGTTAAGCCATGAAAAGCCTTGGCGAGTCATGTTGTTTTTCCAGGCGTGACTATTTTATATATATTAAAAGAGATAAATCATATAATTATTGATTTTTATCAAGTATATCAAGTTTTTGGAAGTGTTATATTAGTATTTAATATAAAAAGTTAACAAAAACTCAATTATTTTAGGCCCGATAATAAAAAAAAACTCGCGCCTTGAAAAAAACTCATGCCATATCGCGATAAGGCGCACATTGACATGTTATTTGGGCGTCACGCTTAACAAACCCGCCTTGGACCCTTTTCGTAACGGCTACACCACGCTTCGCGCCATGAACCATGGTATAAAGTGTCAACTTTGCAAATTTTGCAGGGACCCGTTGCGCCAAAATAACCTTAAATGCGAAACTTTACACTAATTGTGAAACTGGGCATAAGATGTCAATTCGCAAAAGCTTCAGGTACTGAAATCGAAAAATCTCCCCATGTCATAGAAAATTACCCCAATGTCGGAACTGGGTAATTTCTGCCAATTCATTGAAACTTCAGAGATGAGAAACGAAAATTCTGCATTCTTCACAAAATTTTATCCCCATTTCGAAAGTGGGTCTTTTCTGCCACTACTTTGAAAGTTAGGGGATTCGAAATGAAATTTTTTGTTTTTCTTCCCCAATTGTTACCAGATGCGAACAGTGATCAAAGAAACATCACATGTCGAAACTACTCCATTTTTTCATATCGAAATTGTATTCGACTTCAAATCAAACGACTCAGTTTTCCTTATGTCGAAATAACCGGGTGACTGTTCGACTTCGAAACCCAATAACAATCTTCTCATGTCGAACTCACTATCCACAAATCGAACTTGCCATCCACAAAGCGAAATCGTGTTCGACATCACACCCATTAACCGATAGAGAAGTTTTCAAATCAACCAATAGCGAAGCCTTCGATCTCTAGCACAACCAAACCAAAGCGAAAACCTATTCAAAACTTGTTCGAGATACCAACCCAATCACCAATAGCGAAATCACTGTTCACGCATCGAAATAGTCTCAGTAACAATTGAATATGATTTAGAATCCAATTGTAGCTCAGTTTTTCGACTCCAAGGAGAATAACACTCAACTCCTTACATCGAACATCTATCTACTCGACTTCCTAGCATTTGACCTTTCATCGACTTCCGATTTGGACACCAAGGACGTTCGATGCGAACAAGAATAACCAATACCGGTTGATAGCAATCGAATTTAATTGTGTTATCAACCATTTTCAATTGACTCAAAAATCTTCAATCTTTCAATATCACTTTGGATTCACAATACCATTCACTATCAAACTCTCATAAATTTCGATTCCAGTTCACATCTCAGTATAGAACCTTAAATTTTGACTTTTCTTCCATTGACTTTTACTTCGACCAGATATGAACTATATCAAAGCCATCGCGTATGACTCGGAAGCAATATTGACTATAGTCAACATCTTCAAACATACTCAATCCGTTCGTCACTTTCGAAATCTACAGTTAAACATCCATTCAATGTCAACCATGCCCAAATGCAAACAACCATATCAATACCAATTTCAACTCAAGGAAAATCTTTCGATGCGAAACTTGTTCGTCCGTGACCATCAGCTTTCGATTCCAAACAACATCAGTCAAACACCTTACATCGAACACGATTCCAAATCAATTTGCAAAACTGAAATCAATTTCAAAGTCAATCAACTCGAATCGAGTTCAGATTCCAATTAGTACCAGGTATCTGATGAATTTGACTCTAAGCATCGATTTTGACTTTCGATTCATCCAATATGATGTTGGATTATGAACAGTCAACTCAAGTGATATTTTCGATTTAGAATTCGTTTACAGTGTGTTATTCGATTTTGACTTTCTAAACACCAATAGTATCAATTTTGAAAAGTGTTACACATGATTTGGGCTAAACAAAAATGAATAGAAATCGTTCATCGTTGATCTCAACATGATTTTTTTGGAATCCATTTGAGAATGTGAGAAACCTTCTTGATGATTGTTTTTCCATTTGCAACACACGAATCAATCATTGAAGATCTTGGTTCTTTTGTTGGAACAAGAAAATATTCAATCTTCATATTGTACCACCCACTATGCGTGTTGTACAAACAGTTCTTCGTGTTCTTCAATGATCTAGAATCATCTTCATAAGAATCATCAATACTTTTGGGTTTAGAATTCAAATTCATTGCAACACTTGATGATTGTTGCTTTGGAATCCAAATTTTCTTCATAGATTTCGGATTCATAACAACTTTTGAGATTTTTGTGAAGAAACTCATTTGTTCTTGCTTTTGATCTTCTTCTTCTTTTTCTTCCTTTTCATCTTCTTGGATCTTGAAGATTTGAATTCAAGAACAACTTCATTCTTGACAATTTCAACTTTTCAAGTTTGAATCAAATCTTTTGGAGTTTGATACATTTGAACTTCTTGGATTGAAGGCTTTCGATATGGCACCATTCCTTTAACCGAATCACAAGAACTCAAGCAATCATCTGTTTGAACTCCAATTGAACGAAGAACTTTCACATCTTCATCAAAATTACATTGAATTCCCATTTCTTGAAATTCATGAACATCCGGGTAAAGTGCAAGAACATTAACACCATATATGCATTCATCAAGATGAATTCCTTCAATGACTTCATCATCTTTCTTCTTCTTCCTTCTTTCATGGTAAGTTGTTACCAAACGATTAAGCAACACTTTATGATGATCATGATCAAGAGGATAACCATTGAACTTTCCACATTTACATTTCTTACAAGAAAGGAGTGAATTTTGTTTAAAATACCCGGTTGCAAAACAATTGAGAGGTACTTCAAAACTAAATGACCATGGATAATCATCTACAAACCAATCTTCACGAATTGTTTCTTTCATTTTCAAATCCGAAAAATGAAGAACCCACAACAATGAAGATTCACAAAATCATGTTGTCATCATTGATGAATTCTTGAGAGCTTCAAGAACACCCGCTCTGATACCCATTGTAGTGATTCTAATTATGATGAGATGTGCGGAATTAAAAAGATCTAGCGAATCATTCAAGCATCAAGAACACAAGGAGTAAATAAAAACATTTAAGATCCATTAGAATAGTAAGAGGACAAGTGGTTTTTGTTATTTGTCTCACTAAACTAAGACTCACAAATGGGTCTAACAATTCTTAACTAAATGAGAGTCACTCACTTCCTATTTATAGGAAAGACTCAACCTATTTACACATACAAGAGGGTAAGCCACATCCAATGAGAACTTTGCAACCTAACACACCCTTGTACGCCCAGCATACGAAGTGTATGCCCAGTGTACTAAGGTGCGCCTTAGTATGCTTAGTGTACACACAAGTACGCATGGCATACTCATCCGGCCTAATTTCCACCAAAAGCCACTTTGGGCCCCTTTTTACCATTTCTCAACTTTATGGACCAAAATACAACATACTAAAATAATAAAGCCGAAGATTAGAAGTACCTTAACATTGGGATGTTACAATTCTCCCTCACTTGATCTAAACTTCGTCCTCGAAGTCTGCCGCAACGAATAACTCAAGATAATGCTCCCGCATCTTAGCCTCCGGCTCCCAGGTCCACTCGAAGCCTCTCTGATACTGCCACTGTACCTTTACCAATTGTATTTCCTTGTTGCGTAAGACCTTTATCTTCCTTTCTAGAATAGCTACAGGTCTCTCAACATAGTTCAGTCGCTCATCGACGTGAATATCATCCAAGGAAACTACGCCTTGTCATCCAATACACACTTTCGCAAATGTGAAACATGGAAAGTGCTGTGAATCTGACTGAGCTGCTCAGGTAGATCCAACCTGTAAGCTACCTTTTTAACCCTGGCAATCACCTGAAAAGGCCCAATATACCGGTGGCCCAACTTCCCCTTCTTTCTGAAGCGTATCACACATTTCCAAGGTGAGACATTCAATAATACCATATCACATACCTGAAATTCCAACTCAATATCGGCGCCAGTCGGCGTAGCTCCTCTGCCGACTCTGTGTTGTCTGCAAGCTCTGCCTGATCTGCTGAATAAGCTCCGTGGTCTGAAGGACTACTTCGGTCCTTCCCACGACCTTGTACCCAACCTCACCCCAAAAAACCGGGGTACCACACTTCCGACCATACAAGAGCTCAAAAGGCCGAGCATCAATGCTGGAGTGATAACTATTGTTGTAGGAGAACTCGACAAGAACAATTGAATACCTGATTCTACCCTAAGCCCTTCATCAAACAAGAACAGGTAATAAGGCCAAACCAAACAATACAGGATATAGAATCTTAGCTATGTACAACTATTATGCATACACTAAGCAACTACAGTAATAATGTCAATTTCATATAAGGAAAATCCTAGGCCATCATGCATCATATAATCAGGCAATTCTATCATGTAATTCCTAAAGATCCCTAGCCTATCACTAGCATGTTGTTCTAAAACATCCCAATATCACATAACATTGTGGTAATTTAGGGTCTACTTACTGGCTCCGGCTAATTGTACACATCGCATCCTCTTCGATTATTTTGAAAACAATTTGAAAGTTATTTTTAAAATCTTTTTCCTTAGTTTGAGACTGGATTCACACGAGTGTTCCTCCAATTTACTCAAACCAAGGCTCTGATACCAACTTGTAACACTCATAAAAATCACAAGATATTTCAACTTTTAAAACAACCCAAATTCATAAATTGTTACAACCATTGTTTTCAAAACATTTTCAAACATCAGAGTTCCCTAAATCATAGGTCATGAAACAAGAGGATGTGTATGGTCATGCCTTCGCCTTCCCGCGGTCATCTGAAGTACCTGAAACATAACCTAAAATTGTAAGCCAACACTTAGTGAGTTCCCCCAAAGTACCAACACATAACCAAATAACATATAAAATAACAACATGTAATGGGTCTACAGCTAAAAGACTGGATTACCCCTGAGCCCACGACATAAGTCTGGCTTGCCCTCAAGCCCACAACTTATGTCTGGCTTACTCCCTGACCAGCTCAGTCATCATACTGAAATACCATCAAGCCCTCAGTACGAGTCTGGCATGTCGTCCGGTCCTCAGCTCGTATCTGGAATGCTCATGAGTCCTCAGTATGATTCTGGCATGCCCTATACGTCCCTCAGCTCATATCTGGAATACTATAGGGTTTGTTGGCTATAGCACAGAGCAGTACAACCACAACCCAACCCAATATGTCAACATATAACATATAATAAACATATAATCAGATAGTCATACAGAACGAATTCCATGTAGTCCTACAGATATACCAGACTAGCATATCAATAACTAGCATCAACATGCATATCTATTCCATACTCAACATCTTAGTGAATATCAGGTTATCAAACCAATGGGCCGACCTTGGTGCCTTCGACCCACAATTACAGTGATGAAAAACTCACCTCGCAAACTGAACAAAAGCTGATGAGGTCTCGACTCCGAATCTCAGCTCTACCCGCCTCCTATTCCAACAAAATGACCAATCTCAATCAAAATCCCAAAACACCATTGAGGTCAAACTTGGTCAAAGTCAAAGTCAAACTGATCAAACCAACTAAGTCAACTGAGTCAACTCAGCCGAATCGACTCAGAGCGAGTACATGGCGTACACCGAAGGTACATTGGGCGTACTCGCGTCCTCGCATGTTGACCACCATCTTGGTAGTTAACCTAAGGGCGTACTCCAAGTACGCATGGCGTACTCCCAAAAACCCAAAACTTCCCTTAAGAGCTTAATGGCTAAAGCTCTTACGTCCATATTGCAGATCCATGACTAAAATACTCTTAGGAGTCATAAAGTCTCCGACTTTATGAGTTAGCATGTCCAATAAGTTCTTAACTTAAGGTCTTAATCCATTAAGACCCTTCTACATGATGCATGGGGCAAAACTAACCATTTGGAACCCTTTTTTATGACTCAAGACCCTTCCAAAGGTCTGAAAGGACGACTTAATGGGTCAAGAACATGCTTTGTTCAAGAATCATCATTTTGGGACCAAAAAGAAGTTTTAGAGAGCAAAAACCTAGATCTACATGATGGAGTGGAAAAGATGCAAGCTTTATACCTTTTTAAGGTTGCAAACAAGCTAGAAATCCCAGATCTACAAAGTACTTCACACCACCTTCTTCTTTCTTTAAAACCCACTCCAAACTCTCTTAAAGGCTCACAAAATGGCTTCCTTTTGCTCTAGGGTTGCATGAGGGTCGAAAATCTCTAAAAGAAGCTAGATAAGAATAGGGTTTGAGTCCATAATGTTGCTTAAATATGAACCAAGGGCCTAAAATTAGGGTTTTCATGCTACCCTCGTACGCCCGGCGTGCGAAGTGTACGCCCCACGTACTAAGGCGCACCTTAGTACGCTTAGCGTATACACACGTACGCATGGCGTACTCATCCGACCCAATTTTCACCAAAAGCCACTTTGGGCCCCCTTTTTACCATTTCTCAACTTTATGGACAAAAATACAACATACTAAAATCATAAAGCCCAAGATTAAAAGTACCTTAACATCGGCATGTTACACAAATACAAATGCATTATATCCTTCGTTTCATACATTACATTTCCGAGTTGAAAAACATCTGCTTCATCTGTAATGTGTTGGATAAGGTGTCTAAGTCCATAACTATATCTGGTATGTACTTGAACCGATTTGGCATGGTCCATTTGGGTTGCATGGCATCATGACAATTGGATAGACAAAATGAGAAAAGGAAACTTATGGTTTGTTAATATATTATAAGTTCTAATATATTAATATGAAATCATAATATTTAATTAGTATTGATCAAGAATTAATTTGGAGTTAATTTTGTGATCAAAAGGGACTAATTAAATATATGGGGATTGATTGTGTAAATCATCCATACTTATATAGTGGGCTTATGATCCATGGTTCATTGGATTGGGCTAAAACCCATAGGGTGCTCCATGGATGCTCCATGGAGGTTAAAACCCATGGATCATGGAGGAAATGAAAAGCCATGTCAATTAGGGTTTACATGGTGTAACCCTACATGTGACACATTATAAAAGGAATCCCATATGGAGCAAAATCTACTACTAAGACAAGGACAAGGAGGGCTAGCCGATTTTGAGTGAAAGTGTTATTCTATCAAGTTATTCCAAGAGTTGTGGTGTTGTGTGAAACATTTGAGGCATCACATTTGGGGTGCTAGGCTCACAAGGTCTTAAGGAATCCAAGCTACAAGAAAGGTATGTCATTCTACTAATGTTTATATTACAAGTACCCCATGCCATGCTAGTTAGGATGAGAACCTTGGAAATTTCTTATTTGCATGTATATTAGAGAAAACATAGATCCAAGGTTTCTAGGGTTGCATGTACACCATAGGAGTGTTAGAATGCTCAAAACTCATCAGTGGTATCAGAGCCTAGGCTTGTTTTCTTTATACTTGATGCAAACTGCTTGAAAAAGTCGAAATTCTGTTCACTATTTAGTGGACTCGCCGAGTCCATGGGGGGACTCGACGAGTCCAAGTGTAAATTCATCATACTCGTCGAGTAGGTTCTTGCACTCGGCGAGTAGGAGGCCCTGTGTGTAGATTTTCGAGTTTTGCTGCTGGAAATGGACAAGAATCATTACCCTAAACTGTTTTGGGCTTATAAAACCTATTTTTGGTGTGGTAATGATTATACTAATCCATTTTCAATGGTTATTATCAAAATTTCAAGTTTTATATATGTTTATATGATTCTTGAAATTGTTGATATGAATGTTCATACTTATGAGTTTTAGTAGATCATAGGAATTATTTGCAAATTGTTTGATGATGTAATTCTTGATCTAAATGTTATTAATGGAGTCCATAATTTGTCCTCAAGTTATGGATTACCAAAAGTCATTTCTTTAAAAGAGTCATTAAAGAACTGATAGGTTACATAAAATGAAGAGTCTTCTTTTATAGACCATTAAACTCATAAGTTATGAAGTTGAAAAGTTTTGAAGAGTTTCAAAACTTTCCCTCAAGTTTTGGAACTTGTAAAGTCACTTTAGAAAACTTTATTTTCAACCCCTAGAATTTTAAAAGTTAAAATTCAACCCTTATACTTTATAGTATTATAAGTTAATAATATATATATATATATATATATATATATATATATATATATATATATATATATAAGATCAAGTCAGTCTTACCGTTAGTAGGCCTCATTCACGAAGTCGGTCTATAAGGAGGGTATAAGGTTGTTGCCTATAAAATGGCAGCTTAATGGGTGTCCACTCTCACCCACCGCTTCCTTGACTGGTGGAGGGTCGTTAGCCGAACGGGTAGGACAAAGACTATAATTCTCATTAAAAGTATAATGATAAATATAAAGTAACTAAATGTTTTAGAAATTCCCAATCTTAGTTACTTTAGGAAAATGTGAATTTGGTGCTAACCCATGAAATTACACTTTGCACCTTGCTTAAGTCGTTAGTGGAGCGTGTGTGGTTAACCGACACACTAATTTGGACTTGACAAGGTTGGCAAAGGGTGGCTTAAGGTTTATCATGGATCGGTGGAGCGCGTGTGGTTAACCGGCACATCGATTAGGTGATAAAATTAAGAGTACCAAGTTAATGTGCATGGTTATTCACACCTTGTTTTGTGATCCTCGGCATCCCAATCACAAACTTGAAGGGCACAATCGAGATTTAAACATGCCATTGAATTGTTCAATGAATCTCAAAAGATCTAGGATTTTCATTCCAATTAAAACCTAATACTTCTTAAGTTTTTCGGGGTGGAAATTGGTGAATCGTCATTCACCTACCTTCAAATATTTTATGGCTTGGATTTCGGCATCCCTCTTCTAAGTCATAAAATATTGTGTTGGGTCCTAGCCTTAATATTACATTTGGGTGTCTTATTAAGGACTCTTTATCTAATCTAAACTTGTCTTTCTTCTTTTTCAGATGTCTTCCAACAATGCTTCTGGCTCAAACCCTACCGGCTCCTTCTCTCTCATGAACCTTTGTGGGAGAGTCATCTTTGATGGGACTAATTTCAATGATTGGACTAGGAACATAAGGATGGTCACTCGCTATGAGGACAAAGAATATGTCCTTGACAAGGAGCTAAGGGAGATTGATCAGTCTTCTGCTACTCCACAGGAGATCGCTGACTTTAAGACTCATGAGAGAGATGCCACCAAGGTGGCATGCATCATGATGGCCACAATGATAGCCGAACTCCAAAAGTACTATGAGGACTTTTACCCTTTTGAGATGCACCAGGACCTGATGGAAAGATACAATCAGAGTGCTCGTCAAGAGCGGTATGAAATCATCTCTTCCATGATAACAACCCGAATGAAGGATGGTGAACCCATCATGGGCCACATGCAGAAAATGCAAAGGTTTGTGGACCGTTTGCTGAAGTTAAATGTGAACTTCCCTGAGGAGCTGGCTATTGATATCATATTGCACTTCTTACCTCCTTGTTATGATCAGTTCCACATGACCTATCATATGAACAAGGAGGAGGTCACACTTAGCAAACTTCAAGGGCTTTTGAAGAACGCTGAATCTGGTCTTAAAGGAAAATCGGTTGTTACCACTCCTACTCCTACCATCGCCCCTGTTCTGGCAATCGGGCATGGTAAAGGGAAAAAGAGGAAGACCCCTTCAAAGGGTACCAAAGGAAAGTCTCTTGAAGGCTCCTCATCGAGTGGAACCAAAGGTGGTTCTGCTACTCCCTCTTCCAACCCAAACGATGCTCAATGCTTCTACTGTCAAGAAAAGGGGCACTGGAAGCGATGCTGCCCCAAGTACTTGCAGTATCTTAAGGATGAGAAAGTAAAACCCACCCATGCAGGTATTTACACTATATTGTCTAATAATTCACCACATACTAATTCTTGGGTCCTTGATACAGGGTGTGGAATTCACATTTGTTCTTATTTGCAGGGACTAAAAAGAAGTGAGGATGTGGAGCACGGGAAGATAAACTTGATCATGGGGAATAGGAAAGTTTCACCTGTCACCAAGATTGGAGTTTATTCTTTATTGCTTAGTAGTGGATTAGTATTAGATTTGAATAAATGTTGTTACTCGTTTGAAATGGCGAGAAATATTATTTCTTTTCATGGTTTGTACAAACAAGGATTTACTTTTTCATTTGATAATGAATGTGGTGGTATTGATGCTTTTTATAATAATGTTCTTTATTTTAAAGCGTTACCTTGTAATGATGTATATGAAACTGTGTCGATTTTAGACAACTTAGGAAATAATGTATTGCATATTGATTCTTCCACTAGTTTGGATAAGGCATCCTTGTGGCATTGTCATCTTGGACATGTCAACAAGAAGCGCATAGGCCAACTCCAAAAGGCTGGAGTCTTGGATTCATTTGACTTAAAATTAGATGATAGTTGCGAATCTTGTTTACTTGGAAAAATGACAAAGTCACCCTTCACTGGTACTTGCGCTAGGGGTGAAGGTTTGTTGGACCTCGTACACACAAATGTGTGTGGACCGTTCAGAACCGCCACAAGGGATGTTAACCGCTTCTATGTGACTTTTACTGATGATTACAGTAGGTATGGTTATGTCTACTTAATCAAGCATAAGTCGTAAACCTTTGAGAAATTCAAAGAGTTTAAACAGGAAGTGGAGAATCAGTTGGGCAGGAAGATAAAGATGCTCCGATCCGATCGAGGTGGTGAGTATCTTAGTATCGAGTTCCTTGACTATCTTAAGGAATGTGGAATTGTTTCACAATTGACACCTCCTAGGACACAACAGCTGAATGGTGTGGCTGAGAGGCACAATCGAACCTTGTTGGACATGGTTCGTCCCATGATGAGTCGAGCTTTGTTACCAATCTCATTTTGGGGGTATGCCTTAGAGACTGTCGCCCATGTCCTTAATCTAGTCCCTACCAAGAAGGTTGCCAAAACACCTCACGAGATGTGGACTGGGAAAGTTCCCAATTTAGACCACATCAAGATTTGGGGCTGCGAGGCTTTTGTGAGGCGTGAGACTCACGACAAGCTCGAACCTCGAAGTGAGAGGTGTATTTTCATCGGCTACCCACAGAAATCCTTTGGTTACCTCTTCTACAGACCCAGTGAAAATGTGGTCTTTGTGGCAAGAAGAGGAGTCTTTCGTGAGAGAGAATTCATAAGCCAAGGAAACAGTGGGAGGCAAAGTGACCTTGAAGAAATTCAAGAGTCAAGCGGTGAAGGAACCTCTAACACCAGTAGTCAACCTGAGGAGGAAACTCATGTTGAGCCGATAGATGAGTCTATGCCTCTGAGGCGTTCTACAAGAGTTAGGAATCCACCTGAGCATCACTATGGTTTCCATATTACTGCAGAAGGTGGTGCATTTATCAGTGATAGTACACTGGTAAATTTGGATGAGCCTAACAACTTTAAGGAAGCCATGGCAGGCCCTGAGTCCGCCAAATGGAAAGAGGCTATGGACAGCGAGATTCAGTCCATGTATGACAATCAAGTTTGGAATTTGGTTGACAATGTACCGGGTCACAAGACAGTCGGGTGCAAATGGATCTTCAAGAAGAAGACTGACATGGATGAGAAGGTACACACTTATAAGGCGCGACTGGTTGCGAAGGGCTTTACTCAAACTCCGGGAGTTGACTATGATGAGACCTTCTCACCAGTAGCGAAGATTAAGTCTATTAGGGTTATGCTAGCCATTGTTGCATTTCATGATTATGAAATATGGAAAATCGATGTCAAAACCGCTTTCCTTAATGGAAAGTTGGCTGAGGATGTTTACATGAGTCAACCAGAGGGTTTTGTCGATGCAAAGTACCCTAATAGGGTGTGTAAGCTTGAGAAATCCATCTATGGGCTAAAACAAGCATCTCGCAGATGGAATCTTTGTTTTGATGAGAAAGTCAAAGAGTTTGGCTTTTCGAGGAGCGAAGATGAGTCATGTGTGTATGTTAAGGCTAGTGGGAGTGCAGTTAGCTTTTTGGTATTGTATGTGGATGACATACTACTCATAGGAAATGACATCCCAACCCTGCAGGAGGTTAAGTCCTTGCTTGGGAAGTGTTTCACTATGAAGGACCTTGGAGAAGCTGCCTATATCCTAGGGATAAGGATATTGAGAAACAGGAGTAAGAGACTAATTGGACTTAGTCAAAGTACCTACTTGGATAAGGTGCTGAATAGGTTCAGCATGCAGGATTCCAAGAAAGGGGATTTACCGATCCAGAGTAACGCCAAACTAAGTAAGACTCGGAGCCCGAGTACAGAGGCTGAGATAGCTGAGATAAGTTGAGTACCATATGATTCCGCTGTAGGCTTGATCATGTATTCTATGACATGTACTCGTCCTGATGTGGCTTTTGCTTTGAGCATGGTCAGCAGATATCAGGGGAGCCCTTGTAACATCCCAAGTTCGAAAACAAGAAGTTGGAGGGTGCAAAGTGTAAATTTAGGAAAGGGACTCGACGAGTAGGTCCGTCTACTCGCCGAGTCGGAGTGGGATTCTATCAGGGTTTAAGTGGCCAACTCGCCGAGTCGGAGACTTGGACTCGACGAGTTGGTGCTGTAGGAAGAAAACCCTAATCCCGAGGGTTGCACCCTATTTAAAGGACTTTATGTCCTTCTCCCAGCCTTCTAATCCCCTGAGAGTTCCAGAAACCCTAAATTTCGTGTGAGGCTTCATTATTGAGGAGATTGGAGCTTGGAAGAGGAAACTGGTGAAAAGAGCTTGAGGAATTAAAGGCTAACATCAAGGGGATTGTATGGATCTGGGATCTACATCTGTTTGGGCACATTTTAGAGGTAAAAAGCCATAATCTTATGCTGATTTCCTTTTTGGTTCATCCTTGGTGGTTGATGTGGAGTTCCATAGCTTGTTTGTGAGCTATTTCGAGTTAGAAGCTTAGATCTGAGGTTGCTACTTCAGATCTAGACTTGTGTTGGTCCAGAAAGTTATAAAGCATCAGTCTTTAAGTTGTTGGTGAAGCCCCTTTGTCATAAACCCTAGCCCTAGAGTGTTTTTGGACTTATATCTCCTTGGTTTCACGTAAAGTTTGCAACTTTATGTGAGGGTTAGGCTGTAAAAGAATGGATCTATGGATTGGAGCCTCTGCATGGCTCGACAAGCCTCTGTATGGATTGAGAACTGAAGGGACTCGACGAGTCGTATGAACATGTGCATGGACTCGGCGAGTGGAAGAACAACTCGGCGAGTCTGTTGAAGATTGTCTTGGACTCGGCGAGTCTGTTCTTGGACTCGACGAGTCTGGTCGCAGAACCCCAATCTTTTCTGGTTAAACCTTGAAGCAGTGAGTCGGGAGGTGACTCGGTGAGTTGAGAATGATGGGACTCAGAGATCGTTGGACTCGACGAGTCTTGGGGTGACTCGGCGAGTAGAGTCGTGTTATGGGAGTTTCTGAGTATAGGGACTCGACGAGTCGACGGGTCGACTCGACGAGTAGAGTCAGTCAGGGAGGTTGACTTTGACTGAGGACTTTGACTTTGACCAAGAGTTGACCAGTTTGTCTACCAAGGGTATTTTGGTGATTTTGGTATTTATGGAATTGGTTCTTTGGTAGTGTTCGGTGGTGGAGTTCGTGTCGGTGGTCGGAGCAGCTGATCTTATCCTTTCAGTCGGCAATTTCAGGTGAGTTATCCTCACTATATCGACAGGGTCTACGGCACCAAGGCCGGCCCTTTATCGGATGGAAATCCGGGTATTGTTGTTATGTTATTGCTTTGCTAGATCTGCATCCTCGTATTTAGGATGGTGTTATGTTAGTGACCTGGTTAAGGTCGGTACCCGGTATATAGGGTAATGTTATGCTAGTGACCGGTTAGGTCGGAATCCTGGTTAGGATGTTGATATGCTATGTGATCTGTTAGACTGTTTGTCTGGTTGAGGATTTGTTATGTGATTAATTGTTTTATGTGCACATGGTTGTTTGATGGGGTTGGGTTGAGGCGGGTCCTGCTTTGTGCTGTAGGCCAACATACCCAGGGCGGACCGGATATTCCGAAGGCCCAGCGAGCGGTCCGGATAGGCTGAAGGCCCCAAGAGGGCGGACCAGACGTGCCGAGGCTCGGAGAGTGGACCAGGCCGACTGAAGGCCCGGTGTGGGCGGACTAGTCATACTGTAGACTCAGAGAGTGGACCAGGTGGATTGAAGGCCCGGTGCGGGCGGACCAATCACACTGTAGACTCGATGTACATGGCTAGACTCGGAGGGTGGACCAGGTGGACTGAAGGCCCGGTGCGGGCGGACCAGTCACACAGTAGACCTGATGTGCGTGGTTGTTCTATTTGTGATATGTTATGAGTATGTTTTGTGTGGTTGGTATTTTGGGGGTAACTCACTAAGATTTCGGGCTTACAGTTCCAGTGTATTGTTTCAGGTACTTCAGGAGATCGTGGAAAGGCCAAGGCATGATCGTACCGCTCCTCATGTTTTATGATTTATATGATATGGTTCTGGGGGATACTCTGATAATAAACTATTTTGAAAACGAGATGTATGAAGTTAATGGTTTTTGGATGAATTAAAATGTTTTAATTTGGCTCAAATTGTATGTGTGTTACAACCCTGGCAATGCTCACTGGACTGCAGTAAAGAACATTCTCAAGTACCTGCGGAGGACTAAGGACTGGGTTCTTACCCTCGGTGGGAGTGATGACTTGAGAGTAGTGAGGTACAGCGATGCTAGCTTTCAGACTGATAGGGATAATTTCCGCTCTCAGTCAGGCTGGGTCTTTACCCTAAATGGAGGAGCAATTACTTGGAAAAGTTCCAAGCATGAGACAATAGCTGATTCAACGTGCGAATCAGAGTACATAGCAGCAAGTGAGGCGGATAAGGAGGCGATATGGCTGAAGAACTTCATTGGAGACCTTGGAGTTGTACCAGCTATAAAGGAGCCTATGGAGATTTTCTGTGATAGTGAAAGTGCAGTTACCTTATCCATGGAACCAAGGGATCATGGCAGATCCAGACACATCGACAGAAAATACCACTTCATTAGACATCAAATAGAAGAAGGAATCCTCGTGGCAAAGAGGGTATCATCGGATGAGAACCCAGCAGATCCCCTTACAAAGGGAATATGTAGGTTTAAGCATTTGCAGCATGCGAGGCGCATCGGGTTGAAGGATGATATTAGTTTTACTGATTAGATAGTTATTTCTGAAATTTGTAAAGTGTAATTGACATTTGATGATTAAATAAAAGTTGTTATTTATTTATGAGTAAAGTGTTACTATCTTGTGTCAATCGTTTACTATTGTTTCAATTTTGTATGTTTTGACTTCCAGAATAATTATGTTATGGTATATCATATTATTCGAATCATCCACAGTCAATCATACTTTGGAAGTAGGTATTGAGGCAAGACTGTCATGAACGGGTCTGTAGTTTGTCTGGGACAAAGGGACTACAGTGTTCATGAGTACTCCTGGAATGGGATTCGAGTATTGGACTCAACCCAAACTCACTTGTATCACTTCATGGAATTTATCTCGAGTGATCGTGAGACGGTAATATCATATAAATCTTCAAACCTAGAGATATGAGTTGTTAACCATGAGTTGGTTGTGCATTGATTGTACGAAAACACATCGCTAACTCGATGTTATAAAACATGCTTTTGTCTATGATTCAACAAGTAGTTAGTACAAGCATATGAGTCGAAGTTTATATGTTCCTTCTAGTCCTTGGAGGATTAGATATGATATCTGGTCCCCTCGATGATTTTGTTTTGACTTATGTGTCAGGCCCGGTCAGAACTAAATTGATGTGTTCGATTAAGTTCTATGTCAAACAAATCGGAAATCTGGAAACAAACTGTTGGACAATAAGTACGACATTGTTCCATGTATTTGTCCGGCTGATATCTTTAGAACAGAGGACTATATGATCACTTATCTTAAATGGCAGGTCATCTTAGTTCTGCGAGACTTTGAAAGAGCTACGATTGCTAGTCGGATCCTGAAGCCATACTTGCAACTATAGTTATTAGACTTATCCAAGTGGGAGACTGTTGGATAAGGTGTCTAAGTCCATAACTATATATGGTATGTACTTGACCTGATTTGGCATGGTCCATTTGGGTTGCATGGCATCATGACAATTGGATACACAAAATGAGAAAAAGACATTTATGGTTTGTTAATATATTATAAGTTCTAATATATTAATATGAAATCATATTATTTAATTAGTATTGATCAATAATTAATTTGGAGTTAATTTTGTGATCAAAAGGGACTAATTAAATATATGGGGATTGATTGTGTAAATCATCCATACTTATATAGTGGGCTTATGATCCATGGTTCATTGGATTGGGCTAAAACCCATAGGGTGCTCCATGGATGCTCCATGGAGGTTAAAACTCATGGATCATGGAGGAAATGAAAAGCCATGTCAATTAGGGTTTACATGGTGTAACCCTACATGTGACACACTATAAAATGAACCCCATATGGAGCAAAATCGACTACTAAGACAAGGACAAGGAGGGCTAACCGATTTTGAGTGAAAGTGTTCTTCTCTCAAGTTATTCCAAGAGTTGTGGTGTTGTGTGAAACATTTGAGGCATCACATTTGGGGTGCTAGGCTCACAAGATCTTAAGGAATCCAAGCTACAAGAAAGGTATGTCATTCTACTAGTTTTTATATTACAAGTACCCCATGCCATGCTAGTTAGGATGAGAACCTTGGAAATTTCTTATTTGCATGTATATTAGAGAAAACATAGATCCAAGGTTTCTAGGGTTGCATGTACACCATATGAGTGTTAGAATGCTCAAAACCCATCATAATGTTCATGACATACTCACGATCTGGGTGTTGAAATGACAACGATATATTACTATTGAACGTATGTGCCTTATTTTTAACCAAATCAAACAATATCTGACGGTCAAAAATAGGCGGAAGTAATAAACCTAAGCTGTTATACTTTACTCTAACGTACATGTTAATTCCATTAATTAACTGCCAAAACCCCTCGGTGCATAAAATAACGAAACTTATATTTTTCTGAAAAATAAGACAAATTTTCTCCCATATACTCAAATATTTTTAAATAAGAAAATTGTTTTATATGCCACAAAAAAACGTCATAAATGTTTGTCACCAATTCCACCTACCAATTCTGTGGAGCCCGCAAACCTACAACTACCCATTTCGCTGAGCAATGAACTTTGACTCAGTCGCTCTTTCTGTCATTCCGCAGAGCCCGCAAAGGGAGTTCTGTGTAACTGTTCTTCGGGTATTATCATATGCGGAATTCTTCTTCAGACTTTTATTTTTATTTTTAAGGTTAGTCGATTCCTCGAAGCTTAAGTGAATTTCGTGTAGCCCATGGAGCCCACCTCCGCAAAGAGCGTGTCTATATATAGAAATGGTTGATTTTATGTCTATTTTTAGAATTCAACCACAAAAATTATATATATCCAACAAAATCCCAAAAAGTTTTTCCAATTAAATGGTTTTTTTTTTCTTTCCAAAGAATGTGTATGGCGACGAACATGAATACATTTGAATGGGGAGTGGGTAATCGATTAGAGTTTTATTGTGGGGTGGGTGTGGGGTGTTTTTATTTATTTATTTGATATTAAAAATAATTAAAAGAAAATAAAAAGGTATAAAAATCATTTAGTTAGTATAAAATATAAAAGAAAATATAAAATATAAAATTTATTTAATATAGATCATTATACAAAATTTTGAAACTATAAAAGCCATCTATACAAAAAAAGAAAAAAAAAAGGTTTAGAGAAAAACGTAAAACATGAAACTAGAGGGACCATTTATATCAAGATTTTCATTATAACCGACTACTAAGATCTATAATTGAATAAAACAACAAAAAGAAATTGGAAATAAGAAAAGCAAAATGATATCTTCCTCAACCTTGAGTTTATCTGGTCTCCCCCCACAATCCTCACCGCTGATTGCTGGACCTACACCTGAACCTAAGCAGACGAGCCACCGTCCACCGGAACCTGACCATCGTAAGCTCAATAAAGGTAGCTCTCAGTTAATCCGATGGTCCCGAGCTCGCGCAATCAGATCTGGATTGAAACTAGATCGACCAGTTCAACGACCACTCCTGCAAAACTCAGAGGTTATTGATCCACCGGTGCGGCGTTCTGGTGACGGCGAATCATCTACTAGTCCGAGTTATTCGTCGGACGAGGAAGACGGCTGTGTTGCAGAGATGGAGGAAGCGGCGACCGGTGCGAAACATATATACATGGTTTCAGATGGCACCGGATGGACAGCAGAGCATTCTGTTAACGCGGCGTTAGGTCAGTTCGAACATTGCTTGGTGGATCGTGGTTGTCCGGTTCTCACTCACTTGTTCTCCGGGGTAATTTCATTGAATATCTCCACTTCCATTGATTCTAGTTCATACTTCATTCATTCATAATCACATTTCGTTTTCAAAAAAAACCCAAAAGCTCTTATCACGAATTCAGATTTGATGTTTCACAATTTCGAATCAGATTGAAGACGTAGAACAGCTAATGGAAATAATAAAGCAAGCAGCAAGAGAAGGAGCAATGCTGATTTACACACTCGCCGATGAAAACATGGCTGCTTCAGCTCGACACGCCTGCAAAAGATGGGGCGTTCCATCCACCGACATCCTCAGCCCAATCACAGAAGCAATCGCATTGCATTTAGGCGTCTCCCCTTCCGGGCTGCCCCGTGGTGCTCCGGGCAGGAAATTCCCCCTGACCGAAGATTACTTCAAGAGAATAGACGCAATTGAATTCACTATCAAACAAGATGACGGAGCTTTACCCCAGAACTTACACAAATCAGACATTGTTCTTGCTGGTGTTTCACGAACAGGGAAGACTCCATTGTCGATCTATTTAGCACAAAAAGGATTCAAAGTGGCGAATGTGCCTATTGTGATGGGAGTTTCGTTGCCAAAAGCATTGTTTGAGGTTGACCAGGAGAAAGTGTTTGCGTTGACTATAAATCCTGTTGTTTTGCAAACTATAAGAAGAGCAAGATCGAAGACTTTAGGGTTCGCGGAAGAAATGAGAACAAATTATTCAGAGATGGATCATGTGAGGCAGGAGCTTGATTTTGCATGCAAGATTTTTGCACAGAATCCGACTTGGCCAGTAATTGGTGAGTAATATTACAAATTTACAATATATCTTATCTTTTTTTATTAAATAATTGGGAAAAAGTTCAAAGCTTTAAAATAATTTTGTTAATGGTGATTACAGAAGTGACAGGGAAAGCCATTGAAGAAACTGCAGTTACTGTATTGAGACTTTACCAAGATCGAAAAAACAGGTGCTCGATGCCACGGATCTCTAAACGTTACTAGAAGTGTAAAGGTAAAAATTGTTTTTCCATTGAAGATGATGTTGTCCTTTTTCGTATGGTATTGTGAGAGTTGGCCTCGGTTACACAAGCATAGAGAAATAGAGTATACGTATATATGTAAATAATAGTGATAAAAGTCTATTACTAACAATTTGTATTGTGTAAACAACTATATTATTTTATTTATTTATATAATTAATTCAAGCTCGTTAGTATGATTTTATATCGTAACTTTGAACTTTGATTATGTAATGTTTGGTATAAACGAGACCATAGAATGCTAAGTTATCGAATTAAGACAAGCACATTATGACAAGGTTAAACAAAATAGTAATTTTTTTTTCTTTTTTTAGCAGTTAAGGACACAGTGACACACCATCTATAAACATATACATAAATATATATCTTTGTCTCAAAACTAGACTTAAATCCTTGACTTATCGGCTGAAAGAACATTTCTAACATCTGATATTATCAGACCAAATGTTTTTTGTTGTTGTTTTTTTTTTTTTTTTGTTAGTTGTTGTACAAAGAACGATTTTAACTTACAAACCGGAATTCAATGTAATGTTTTGTAATGATTTGAGATATCAAGATTGAACAATGCTTCTATGCGCTCTCCAAAAACAAACCCATCCACTTTCCTCTTTTTGATTAATAAAGAGATTAACTTATGTTAAATCAATCGCTTTCATTTATCCAACATAGAACTTTAGAAGCATTTCACTTCTCTTGCAAATTGTCATTTTTAGTTCTCTCTATGGGTATTGTTTATGGTCTACAAAATACTAAATTAACGAATAGTTTTATTATTATTATTATCATATATAAACAATGTTTGTGCATATTGGTATGATATGCATTGTTCACAAATCCAAGAAGACGAAACAATATCTAAAAGGCGAAATGGCAGGATATTTAACGATGTTTTTTTTGCTAGAGTCAAAAGATATCTTTCATTTAAGATTAAACAAAAATAATATAGTAATTATTGTTAATCAAAATAATTAATTTTGTTATAGATGGTCCAAATTGATTATTTGGCCTCAAAATAACCAAACATGTAAAATCAAAATCACTTAATTAAAACACTAAAAACTAATCATTTGTTTCTTCAAATGAGAGCAATCATATAATATTAATTCAGAAAACAAACATCAAAACACCTTGTAATTGTTACATTCAACTAGCTAATAGGTACACATTACCTTATACAATACTTGTCATGTACCACAAGAAATACCTATACCTTCTAATGTACAACTAGTCTAGCATGATGTACTTCCTTCAAAAGCAACCTAAAAGGTCACCTAAAGATAACAAGTAACAATACCTTCAATATTCTTTACTTTCTACCACCACAACGCCTCCACTAACCATCCCTTTCATCTTCGGCCACCCTCAAAATAAAAACCCCACCACCACATTACCAACTTTTCACCAATTTTTAAAACTACCCCCCAATCTCTTCCCACTTCCCACCACCACCATGAACACCCCACACCACCAAATCAACATCCATCACACCCCAGATGCCCGCCACAATCCCAGTGATCGTCTACCGGATGACCGTCTACGAGATGGCCGCCATAATCCTGACAGCCGTGTAGATGGCCGCCATAATACTGGCGGACATCTAATGAATGTCCGCCATAATCCTGATGGCCGTATAGACGACGGTCATCAGGTAACAGGGAATCATAATGCCTTTTACAACAAACACCATGTGAAAGAAAGTCTAACCACTCGTGTAACAAAGCTAATATGCGGGATTTTTCTTGGTATTTTGTTCACGGTTGGCCTAGCAACGTTCATTTTATGGCTAAGTTTGCGCCCACATCGTCCCCGGTTCTATATACAAGAATTCTCCATCTCTAATTTAGCTAACCCTAACGGATTTTCAACTGCCCGGATAACATTCAACGTGACTGCCCGAAACCCGAATCTTGATATAGGCATCTACTACGACACAATGAATCTAACAATCTATCATCAAGATCAAACAATCGCGGAATCACCAATACTGTTTCCATTCTATCAATCACCCAGGAATGCACACTTAATCTATGGCACATTGTCGGGACCCACATTGAGGATTGACCGGGTCCGTTGGGGGCAACTTTTTGATGCCCGAAAACGCGGGGTAGTTCCGTTTAGGATTGACGTGGCATCATCGATTCGGTTTAAGGTATCCACGTGGGACAGCAGACATCATAAAATGCATGCCAATTGTGAAATCGGGGTTGGGTCAAATGGGGTGATATTACGAAGCGATGAGAAAAAGAAATGTCCAGTTTATTTTACTTAATGATGTTAGTTTCTCTGTGTGTATGTACTTTGTGCATGAATGATTGTACTTTATGTGATGGATTTGCAACTTCTAAACGAAGCAAGATGTCAAAAAGACAAGTTTACAACTAAGCAAATACAGAGAAGAGTCTTCCAATGTCCAAAGGTTAACTTTCCATCAAAGAGACAACAAGAAAGTGCCCCATAAAGCTAAAAAGAAGATTCATTTCAACAAAAAAGACTATTTCTTAAGAACATAAATTTGAAATCACGAATCAAAGTAAATTATTTATTTATTATATCATCTCGCTTTCATTTTTTTCTCTATTATACATTGTATGTCATTTTTAAGTTTTAATAGATATTAGTTTTACTTTTAATTTCTTTAATTAACATAAAAAATGAATGAGACAAAAAGACAAAATAAGAAAAAAAAAAGAAAGTAGATTTATCATTTTAGAAAGTTTAACCACCATTTTCTAACATTGTTAAGTTGTTTGATGGTTGCAAATTGATTTATATCTTATTCAGTCAAACTCAATCTCTAATCTAAATTTGGACTAGTCAACTTAGGGTCCGTATAGTTGTTATATGAGAAAGTTTACTGACTGGGAAATAAATCACTATGTTTGATTGTATATCTGACTGACTGTGTTGAATGATGAAAAAATGACCATATTACCATGTTCTATACTGTGATGGATGAAGTTGTTGAATAATTATAAAAACATACAAATTGTTATACAAAATCAAAATTACATAATAATCATTTAAAAATTCAAATATAAGTTGTCATACAAAATCAAAATTACACAAAATGTATATTAAATTCAGAATTTCTTATAGTAGAGAGCTTGGTGTGGAGGCGATGATGTTTGATGTTTGATGAAGAGCGCCGATAAGAAAAAATGTATGTTCAAATCAGAATTTCTTATAGTTAAAATCAGAATTTCTTGTAGTAGAGAGCGGAGCTAGTGGCAGCAACGATGCTCCGGCAGGGGGAGGCTGGTTTGCAACGAAGTAGAGAGCTTGGTGTGGAGGCGATGATGTTTGATGAAGAGCGTCGAAGAGAAAAAAGAAAGAGGCAAAGTTTGGGGCACAATTGTCTTTCCGACCCATTCAGCCAGAAAGATATAGTTTTACAGCTTTATGATAAAAACATATCTTACGGGATATATTTATTTTTTATGCAAATAAAACAGTCTTTCTAGCTCATTCAGCCAAAAATATATGTTTGAACATAGAAAAATGTCTATCATAAAAAATTCTCATAACCATGATAAGTTTTCTCAAACTGTAAACAAATAAATGAAAGTCCCATATTGAATGCACATAGTATCTTATGTAAATCATAACAACGCAGTTTCATATGCACACGAAAAGCCACAAAGCATTTATGTTTCTATAAAGTATAGCCTCTTCGAATCCTATAACATCTTTAAACTCAGTTCAATAGCCTTGAAACCATGGTCAGGAGAAAAGCATCAGAATCCCCTTTCGCTATCTACTGTTGGTTCCTTCAAGTTCTGATAGTTTTAAGCATGGTGGCAGTCGTGATCTGGTTAATCACAAAACCACGAAACCCTAAATTCACCATCACCGCCATCCAAATTCCAAAATCCGGCAACCGGAGCCTCACAAAAGTTCAACAAAACGAAACCCTTCGAAACAATTCAGTCGATCTTGACCTCCAGATCACGAATCCCAACAGTGGCATTACAATTTGTTATATTTTGATTGATGTGAAGTTATACAATGGTGGTGTTCTTTGTGGGAGTAAGTCGTTGGGTTCTTTTTGTCAAGGCCAAAGGAAGACTGTGACGGAGGAGGTTTTGATTGATGCTGACCGAGAATTCCGGGCAGGAAACGCCGGCGGTGGTGCGGTGTTGAGGGTGACGGTGGAGACTATGGTTAGATTTCATAGTATTTTAAGTTGGAAAACGAAGGTTCATCATTTGGGTTTTGAGGGATTTGTGAGAATTGGTAACGAAGGGAATCTTACTGAGAAAGTATATCTACACAAGATACCTTTGATACATTGAGTAAGCAAATTCAAAGGGTTTGTGTGAAATGTTCTATATTTTGTTTGTACTTTTTTTTTTTAAAATTTTATTTTAAACTACAAGTATAAATATTAAAGTTGTGCAAGAATGGAGTGTTATTTATAACGAATCAAAGAACTGATCTTCCGAACACTTATTAAGCATTTAAGAAACCAGGGGTCTTCTAACCACAATGTCAGATCATAGTGGAAGTCTTCAAACCGGTTCTTATCGTATATTAGTTCTAATTGTCCATAAAGTGCAATGATAATTAATCATATTTCTTAGAAAAGAGGTCTATGGTATAAGGCCATCGGGTGTGGTGGACAGTGGCTACGGGATGTGGCAACCCAACCTTACACGTGAACACGGATCCGGCTTCCGTAGTCGTGGTGTCGTGTGAGCTGGTTTACGGCCGGCTACAAGGGAGAAAAAAGAAGACTCTCTCTTTCCCCCTTCGTTAATTTTCTCCACGTGTAAACACCACCTCAATCTTTTGGTGGAATCCATAAAAAATCAAGGGACAGCGCTGCAAATTCAATTTAAATTTTCATTTTAAGCATATCTTTCATATTTTTATTTTCTACCCTAACTATATTAATATATATTAACTTAAGCTATTTTTTCTTATTTATTTATTTATTTAGAACGACAAACACACGCATTCTATCATATAATAAACGACACATTTCGTCCACAACAAGACATGAACCCACAGCTTGTCGCTGAGAGACACCCTGCACCAATACTTGATATCGCTAGATTACAAAAATATATATATCAGAAGATAAAATAAATGACACCATTAAATTGATTTCATCCATACACTTAAAAATAAAACAAATATGGAATATACTTTAACAAGTTTTAATATATATATATATATATATATATATATATATATATATATATATAGTTTTATACAAAATCTATATTGATTTCGTTTTATTAAGATGGATAATATGTTTTACAAATAAAATATAACTAGCTGTTTTTGTTATATTATTTAAAATAGAGAAACAAAAGTTGAATAAATAAAACAAATAATGATACCCATTTATAAATCTAGAAAATGTTTATGGATAGTAAAAAGAGATTCATGATTTGTAAGAGTTTCTATGTTGCTAAGGGTGGACGGTATGTCTTCAGGGAAGAGGAGATTGTGATTGACCGAAAGAAGTTTATGATCTACTCAAAGTAAGCAAGGAAGAAGAGGGAGGAAAAGAAGGTGGTGCTCTTCAAGAAGTGGGTAGGAAACAAAGACGAATATTGAGGTGACTCAAGAGGGAAGTGACGTCGGAGGGAGAGCTACAAAAACTGGTCCCTCCTCTTGAGCATGACATGACATCGCTATGTGAGGTCCAACAAGAGATGCTCTAAGGTTAATCTTCATGGTCAATAATAACACTAAGGCCTATTACAACTAATATTTTTCAGGGTTAATATCAAAAAATAACATCTAATAATAATTAATTTGATTAATTTGGTTGTTGAAGTCACTTATGTTTTAACTGTATTCAATAAATTGTTTGGTTTCCCATTATGCCAGTGAAGATAACTTCAGTTACGTAAATGGTTTTCCATAACATGTGACATTCTTATGTCCACGTGGTGATGTACTGACGTGTATGTGAATTTTTATTTAAGGTTAATGTGATTTCATACCAACCACCTATCTTCTTTTGACTCGTTTAATACTTATTTTTTTGTTATAGGTCACTACAGTTGTTTGTAACATGTCTATAAAATTTTATTTGGTTTTATACGTCAACAAGCTAAAATGGACATCTTGCACGACATATGTGCTCCACGCTAATGACATGTAATGTTGATATGATATATATATATATATATATATATATATATATATATATATATATATATATATATATATATATATATATATATATATTATTTTTTAAGCTTAAAATTCGGTTTTCGTATATTTTATACTTTTTATTAAATTAATATTAATTTTAAATTTTTACTTTTATATTTTTAATAAAATTAAAACAGATCAACTATTTTTTTATATATTATAGGTCGTAAGGTATGAATTATATCATTTTACTTTGATTTGTATATTACCAAACTTGCATTGACATCCTTTATGTATATTAATTTTAACGAGGGATGCACCGTGCAACTTTTAACAAAATGAATGACGATTCGAGTTAATTTTTGAAAATAGAGACTAAACGTGCATTTTGGTACCTGCATGAATGACGATTCATGTAATTTACTCAATTAATTATTTGGAAATAATATAGTTTATCCCTAATATACCCCTCTGGCCATTTTTTAAAAGTCTAAGATACCATTAAAACTGTTGCTAATTACAAGTATGTCATATTTGATATAAGCCATTAAAAATTTTGATATAACGTCTCACCTTTAGTTCTCGATAAAACTAAAGGTTCTCAAATGATTCTATATATATATATATATATATATATATATATATATATATATATATATATATATATAAATCGCTATGGACCTCAAAATGAGGTCCAACAAGAGATGCTCTAAGGTTAATCTTCATGGTCAATGATAACACTAAGGTCATGTTAAAACTAATATTTTTTAGGGTTAATAAAATAACATTTTATAATAATTAATTTGATTAATTTGGTTGTTGAAGTCACTTATTTTTTAACTGTATTCAATAAATTGTTTGGTTTCCCATTATGCCAATGAAGATAACTTTAATTACGTAAATGGTTTTCTATAACAGGTGGCATCCTTATGTCCACGTGGTGCTGTTATGACGTCTACTTGAATTTTTATTTAAGGTTAATGTGATTTCATGCCAACCACCTATCTATTTTCGACTCGTTTAGTACTTACTTTTTTATTCAAGGTCACTAAAGTTGTTTGTAACATGTCTATAAAATTTTATTCGGTTTTCATATATTTTATACTTTTTATTAAATTAATATTAATTTTAAATTTTTACTTTTATAGTTTAATAAAATTAAAACAGATCACCTATTTTTTTTTATATTATAGATCACTAAAATTACTAATAACGTATAAATTGTATCATTTTATTTTCATTTGTATATTACCAAACTTTGCATTGACGAACATGTTTGGCCCATATTAATTTACGTGATTAATATATAATGTAGACATACATATCCATATTAAATTATAATTTTTTAGCGTAGTATTCGTATTTCATATATATATATATATATATATATATATATATATATATATATATATATATATATATATATATTATTTTTTAAGCTTAAAATTCGGTCTTCATATATTTTATATTTTTTATTAAATTAATATTAATTTTAAATTTTTACTTTTATATTTTTAATAAAATTAAAACAGATCAACTATTTTTTTTATATATTATAGGTCGTAACGTATGAATTATATCATTTTACTTTGATTTGTATATTACCAAACTTGAATTGACATCCTTTATGTATATTAATTTTAACGAGGGATGCACCGTGCAACTTTTAACAAAATGAATGACGGTTCGAGTTAATTTTTGAAAATAGAGACTAAACGTGCATTTTGGTACCTGCATGAATGACGATTCATGTAATTTACTCAATTAATTATTTGGAAATAATATAGTTTATCCCTAATATACCCCTCTGGCCATTTTTTTAAAAGTCTAAGATACCATTAAAACTGTTGCTAATTACAAGTATGCCATATTTGATATAAGCCATTAAAAATTTTGATCTAACGTTTCACCTTTAGTTCTCGGTAAAACTAAAGGTTCTCAAATGATCCTATATATATATATATATATATATATATATATATATATATATATATATATATATATATATATATATATATATATATATATCGCTATGGACCTCAAAATAAGGTCCAATAGGAGATGCTCTAAGGTTAATCTTCATGGTCAATAATAGCACTAATGTCCTATTAAAACTAATATTTTTTTAGGGTTAATGTCAGAAAATAACATCTTATAATAATTAATTTGATTAATTTGGTTGTTGAAGTCACTTATGTTTTAACTGTATTAATAAATTGTTTGGTTTCCCATTATGCCAATGAAGATAACTTCAATTACGTAAATGGTTTTCTATTACAGGTGGCCTCCTTATGTCCACATGGTGCTGTTATGACGTCTACGTGAATTTTTATTTAAGGTTAATGTGATTTCATGCCAACCACCTATCTATTTTCGACTCGTTTAGTACTTATTTTTTTTATTCAAAGTCACTAAAGTTGTTTGTAACATGTCTATAAAATTTTATTCGGTTTTCATATATTTTATACTTTTTATTAAATTAATATTAATTTTAAAATTTTACTTTTATAGTTTAATAAAATTAAAACAGATCACCTATTTTTTTTATATTATAGATCACTAAAATTACTAGTAACGTATAAATTTTACCATTTTATTTTCATTTGTATATTACCAAACTTGCATTGACCGACATGTTTGGCCCATATTAATTTACGTGATTAATATATAATGCAGACATAAATATCCATATTAAATTATAAATTTTCAGTGTAGTATTCGTATTTCATATATATATATATATATATAATTATATTAACCTTAAATAAAAATTTACATAGACGTCATAACAGTACCACGTGGACATAAGGATGTCACCTATTATGGAATATCATTTACCTAATTGAAGTTATCTTCACTGGCATAATGGGAAACCAAACAATTTATTGAATACAATTAAAACATAAGTGACTTCAACAACCAAATTAATCAAATTAATTATTATAAGATGTTACTTTCTTATATTAACCCTGAAAAATATTAGTTTTAATAGGGCTTTAGTGCTATCATTGACCATAAATATTAACCTTAGAGCATCTCCTCTTGGGCCTCATTTTGAGGTCCATAGCGATTTCATATATATATATATATATATATATATATATATATATGAAATTATATTAACCATATATATATATATATATATATATATGAAATTATATTAACCTTAAATAAAAATTTACATAAACGTCATAACAGGACCACATGGACATAAGGATGTCACCTATTATGGAATACCATTTACCTAATTGAAGTTATCTTCACTGGTATAATGGGAAACCAAACAATTTATTGAATACAATTAAAATATGAGTGACTTGAACAACCAAATTAATTATTATAAGATGTTACTTTCTGATATTAACCCTGAAAAATGTTAGTTTTAATAGGGCCTTGGTGCTATCATTGACCATGAATATTAACCTGAGAGCATCTCCTCTTGGACCTCATTTTGAGGTCCATAGCGATTTCATATATATATATATATATATATATATATATATATATATATATATATATATATATATATATATATATATATATATATATATATATATATATATGAGGGTTCAATTGAGAAAAAAAGGTTGAGAATGGGGGAATCATTCTCAGCCAATTATTTAATTAACATCTTAACATAAAATACACGGTGGTAAACTTGTAAATATGATATAATATCCTTTAATCACAGAGATGTAATTGTGGATAATTAGATAATAGTTCAAATTCATTACTAATCGATCGTTTATCATCCAAAGTACTTCTCCAACCTTCAACGACCATCCATATTTCTTCAATTAAATCTTCAATCAACATCATCCAGTGTTAATCAATCATCGATCTTTGTCAATAACACGTTTATCAACACCATTCAACAGTAGACAATAAAAATTAGTTTTTTGGTTCTTTCAATCCAACCTTCAATTCTGTTTGAATACGAGCATATCTTCAACATCTACGATTAATTATACTCCCAGCGTTATTAGATCAACATCATCGATAATCAACAGCAGTTCCACTTCATATCATTCATTCAACGTCGATCATCAAACGAAACTTCGAAATTAAGGTTAGAAAAACATCAAATCAATTTTTTTTGGAAAATTCCATATAATTCTCTATCAATCTACTATTTTATAAGTTTTAAATAATCAAAGTATCATGTTTTTAGCATTTTTAAAAATTCTAACTTGTATTCACTCCAACTGTTTGATGAAATGCATAAACTAAATTATCACGTTATATTCACATATGAATATGTTTTCGCACCTGAATCAGTATATGATTATTAAAACACAAAACAAATATGCAAGTTTGTATGTTATCGTATGATTATTAAAACACAAAACAAATATGCAAGTATGTATGTTATTCATATGTGAATAACATATAAAAATTATATATATTTGTGAATAAACCTTGTAATATTCATATGTGAATATATTGTGTAATATTCACATATGAATATACCATCTAATATTCATAAGTGAATATATCATCTAATATTTACAAGTGAATATACTATGTAATATTCACATGTGATATACTATGTAACACTATGTAATATTCACATATGAAGATACCATCTAATATTCATAAGTGAATATATCATCTAATATTCACAAGTGAATATACTATGTAATATTCACAAGTGAATGCATCGTCTAATATTTAAATATGAATATATTGTATCATATTCACAAGTGTATATACTATATAATATTCATATGAGAATATACTGTGTAAATCGCTATTATTATGAACTAACAATATATTATTAACATTTTTGATGTGTATTCACATGTTTTTTCAGGTATGGTTATAACTCAATAAATGAATAACATTTCAATCAATGGTTGGTTCATATCCTAGTGGTTGACGATCGGTTGACGTAATTGAGAAGATATCATTGACGAAGACAATATATTTTTATATTCATGTGTAAATGTTATACAATTTAATATATTCTTCATTTTGATCATGTTAAATTCAAATACGAATAATATTCATTAACTAATACAATGTTATTTGTCTTAGTATAATGTTGAATTTACATGTAAAATAATATTGTTACAATATACAAAAAAAACTATTCACAAACCAATTCTTATAGTGTATTATTTATTTTTATATATAAAGGTTGTATGCACAAAAGAAATAAATCAACATGTATAGTTTATTCACATAAATAAAACTAACAGATTATAATCATGATTTTACTAATGGGATTGAAGTTACTAACATCATCAGTAAATATGTCGTAATGATTTCTAAACTTTATTCATATATGAATAAATAACATGTCATGATGATTTCATCACTAGTAGGAATGAAAATTTAGTGACATCATCAAAAAAACATTGTCGCAATGAAGTTTAGTCTCGGAATTGGACGAAATTCACATATTTGATGTAAAATGATGCGATTTACAAAACTCACTGCTTCGCCGTAACGTACGGTGTTTTTTGGTCATTCGGGACTGTTTAGGGCCTCAAAATGACTTTTCTCTATTTTTATAATTTTCCGAAAAAAAAGTTATCATTTATTCACAAATGAATATAACATTAATAAAAAAATGCTTATATGATTATTTTATTAACCTAAAAGATTAGTTGTATGTGAATAAATATATATTCTTATCAAATACTTTTTTATCTTTAATTTTATATATTTTGTAGTTCTCGGTTTTATTGACAGTTTTATTCATTTGTGAATAATACATATATATTCACATTTGATTATTACATATATATTCATTTGTGAATAGTACATATGTTCACATGTGGATATAATTCTTATATGTTATTCACATATGAATTACAAACTTGTCTAGAACCTCAAAACGACATATATATATATATATATATATATATATATATATATATATATTATTTTTTCCGAAAAAATACGCTATCATTTATGAATATTAGTTGTATTCTTTTGTGAATATTACATGTATTCGCATGTGAAAATAATTTTTATATGTTATTCACATATGAATTACATAGTTGCTCTGTGTTTTCAAAAGACATACATTGATTCTCGTGTAAAGACATATTCACTTGTGAATATTACGTGATATATTTAGTTTATGTATTTCATCGAACAGTTGGTGTGCAAATAAATTAACTTATATAATTATGGTAAAAAAATTAACAATTGAAGCCAATAATTACAACACAAATCAAATCATATCAAAATCGATCAATAATCAGTAGGTTTAGATCAAAAACTTTGAAAAAAATGTATAAAAAACGAAGTTTTTCAAGCCTGAAAAGCGATTTTTAAAAAATTCTTCAAATATATGGTTATGTTGATGCACTTTCGATTGTTATCTGTTGTTTGATATTGGTGAATGTTCAATTGATGAAGTTTCGATGACTGGTGATCGCTAAATGATGTGACATCGATAAATATGTATTATGTTTAACGATTTTGCTTGGCATCAACGAAACTGGACAAGATTAAATCACGACTTACACTTAATAGTACAAATAAATGTTTTTGATGATGAATCACAACATTTTGATGAAATAACGAAGATTTTTGATGAAGAATTGATGTTTTTATGAAGTGTCGATGTTTTTTTTTATGATGAACAGGTGGCGTTGATGTTTTTTTATGAAGAACAGATGACGTTAATGAAGAACAGATAATGTTGATAGAGAACATATGATGTTGATGAAGAACAGATGAACGATCCAGATGAATGAATAACAGATGGTGTTGATGAAGAACAGATGAACGATTCAGAAGAACAGTGTATCCTTAATAACTTAATTTTTAATGGCTTAGATCAAATATGGCATGCTTGTAATTACCAACACTTTTAATGGTATCTTAGACTTTTTGAAAATGACAAGAGGGGTATATTAGGGATAAAATATATTATAACCTAATAATTAATTGAGTAAATAACTTGAATCGTCCTTAATGCAGGTACCAAAATGTACGTTTAGTCTCTATTTTAAAAAATTAACTCGGATCGTCCCTCATGTCGTTAAAAGTTGCACGGTTCATCCCTCGTTAGTTTAAATTTGCACGTTTCATCCCTTTTGATACATAAAAAGACTATAATGCACTTTTCCTTTTCTTTTTCATTTTATTTGAGCATTTTTAATATTTTTAATTATTAAAATTATTTTATTTATTTGTGCTTATTATTTTTAATTATTAAAATTATTTTAGTTATTTTTATATTTTGTGGAATAAGACCTAACCACCACCACCATCGGTAATCTCCGACACCACTGGAAAATGTAGCACCACCGCCACCCCTCACTTCACCTAATACACTCCTTCGTTCAAAGTTAACATGTTTCACTAAAAATAACTACAAACCACCACCACATTCACCGAACCAGCAATATATACTCAAACCACCATCAAACCACATATTTACTATTAACACCACCATCATCCTCCATCGGAAAACCCACCTGCAAATCAGGAAAGAATAATCAGGGTAAATTTGGAAGCAAGAATCAGGGAGATGGAAAATCTGATTCGATAAAAACCTAATTGAAAGCAAACGATTTAGGGTTCTTAAGTTAAAAGATAACCTGATTCACTGAACCTGAAAATCTGATTCATTATAGAGGGGGGATGACAAGAGGGGGTTGTAAATTTGCACTTCATTCGATCGGTGAACCACCATCACCAACTATGAGCTGTCATTGTCACTGGCGCGCTGTCATCGTTGCATCGTCTAGGGTTCGCATCATCGTGTTATCGTAGAGGAGGACCATCGATGGAGACGATTTGTGTTCGATCTGAACCTGCTTCTCCGATCTCAATGTCTCTCTTCTTCGATCTTGTGTGATGGACTTGTGACCTGGTTTACAGAAGGAAAAAAGGGAAATGGAAGAGGGAGGGTGGGCTGGGTTGTGGTGGGTGATGGTTTGATAGCATCGCTGGAGGTGTCTGGAGTGGACGGAGAGGCGGAGATGTCCTGAAGTCGCCGAAGCCGACGATGATACTGGTGAGATGACTGAAGAAGAAATGGTGGGAGAGAGACGGCGTGCTTAGGCTTTAACGCATCTTTATTTAATATTTTTTTTATAAAAGGCATTAAATAATTATTTTCATAATAAACAAATCAATAAATAGAAAATAAATCAAAAAAGCAATAAATAAGGGTAAAATTGTCTTTATATGTCTGTAGGGATGAAGCGTGTAAGTTTTGAAGTAACGAGGGACGGTCCGAGTTAATTTTTTTAAAATATGGACTGGACGTGCTTTTTGGCACCTACACGAGGGACGATTCGTGTAATTTACTCTAATTAATTTAACTAATTTAATAAAATTAAATTCTCTCTTTATTAGTTACCAACTCTATCTTTCTCTCTCTATCCCCTTCTCGTACACACACAAACAAGTCTTCATTCATCATTCCGCCTTCTTCCTCCGCCGGCGAAATCATCAATGATAAATCGAGAGAGAACATAACGTTCGTAGATCTGCAACATACGTCTTATTAACCTAGTGTCATTATCGTATTTGGTAAGCTTGTTAGTGAATATTATTGAATATTATATGATTTTGAGCGTTGAGTTCTAACAATATAGTTTTTACGAGATTTGAAGTAAAACTATGTTTAGAATCATTCGGAAAATATTGGAAGTCTTATGAGATTCCGATCAAAAGTTAACTATTGAAATTAACGAAAATATAAAGTTGGAAATAAGTAAAAATAATGTTATTGAAAGTTGTAGATTATCTCGTTAGAAACATTTAGGCGAAAACCTCACTGAAATCCGAGTTATAACGAAGAAGTTATGACTTATTGAAGTTTCGCGACAGAACCGGCACGGCTCCATATGACGTAAAAAGTGAGTTTTCAATAAAATACTTTTTAGATTTAGTGATCTAAATGAAAGTTGTAGTATTCGTTAAACCGAGAACTTTCATAAAAAGAACATCCAAATCTGACTTCGTATGAGGAAGTTATAATTTTTTCTAAGGATCGGCATAGTAGTATGCAACTCGAAATTCAAATTATAGATCGAACAATTTTTAGCTGACACAACCTAAACGAGAATCGAAGATCTCGTCAATAGTAGTTCAACGGTAGAAAGACAGACGAAAACAGACATCAGATGAAGAAGTTATTAATTTTTAACGGACTTTTCCTGTCTCGGCCTGTTAAAAATATAATATTAAAAATGAAGTCAAAATTAGCCGACGGAGTCTAAACAAATGTTGTAGAGTATAATCTCACCTACGCGTGGATATAATGAACGTCAAAATCGGAGTTCATATGCGAAAGATATGAATTTCTGAAGTTCGGAACACAAACTTCGAGGTCTGACCAAACTCACGACGTGAGCAAGTATGGCTCATGACGTGAAGTAGTTGATCGACACCTCTCAAGCCTAGAAGACACGCGGCAAGCCTACGAGCTGACCAGGATCGAGCTCACGATGTGAGCTTATATGGCTCACGACGTGAGAGTCAAATTTTCGACCTATAAATAGAGGATCAGCCCTCTTGTTTCCGTTTACACAAAAACGCAACCCTCTCTCCCGTATTGCTAATTTTGAGCTACTTTCCCGAGTCGACGATTGCTAACTGATGACAGTGTCTAGTCAGATTCTACCGTCAAAAACGCACTTAGGGGGTAATTTCATCGCAACATTCAGTTATTTCATGGTGAGTTCAATATAAGGACAATTGTATGTTATGTGTTATATGTGCAATGTGCTTTCCTGTGTTATTCAAGTAATAGTTTTAATATCTTTGGCCATGTAGAGCATGTCTCGTATCACTTTGGTATTGGCTTGGTGCCTTTAGCCATGTAGAGAATGACTCGTATCACTTTGGTATTGGTAGTATGCCTTTGGCCATGTAGAGCATGTCCCGTATCACTTTGGTATTGGCTTTGTGCCTTTGGCCATGTAGAGAATAAGTCGTATCACTTTGGTATTGGCAGTGGATTAGGTAGGGCTGAAAACCTGTATATGCTAGCAAATTGATAATCAGAAATCGTTTATTTTTTGTGCCACTTGGGTTGAAGCTTTATGATGTATATCATGTTTATGATCTTGAAATTATTGTGTCTCATTGATCGTAAATCTTCGAATCAAATCATTGGTTGATATGGAAAGTCTGACATATGATACACATATGTCTTTGTTGTTCTTTGTCCCTCTTTGCTTCTGTCATATTGTTATATATATGGCATAACGTATATTGTAACTATTGTTGAACTCACTAAGCGTCACCCGCATATCCCTCTCAGTGTTTAAACTATTGCCAGTAATAAGCATCAAGTATAGTCATGTACTGTAAGAAGATGTAGAATAGTTAATATTATCACTTTTGTACTTAGTGTATAAATTCCTGGGAAGTTATGTAATATATAAAACTTTGTAAAAACCTCGTTAGTTGGTTTGTATCCTGTCTTTTGTAATAATATATCAATATGCATGTAGCATGTTTTTGACTTTATGATAAATGTTAAGTATGAAATGGGTCTTTCAATCATGGTATCAGAGCAGTAGTTTAAGTGAACTAAATACCACGAATTGGTATTTAGACTTAAACCGTCGGAAATTCAATATATGAACGGATTTATAGTGAGTATATGGATACAAACCATAGGAAAGACTTAAGTAGGGTATATGCCCTAACTAATATTATATGCTAATTGAATTGTTATAGCATGCCTTAGGTTGAATATCTAACTTGCTATAATGTGCATTAGCATACTTTAAAGGAGATGCCTTATATGCTAATATCTTCAAAAAGATAAATAATATACCCGAAAGCGCGAGCACAACTTAGAGATATGTGGTGCCACTTTTTCTGTTTCGAAGCATCCACATGTCAATCGAACTGTTTCTGTTTCCTTTATTCCATCGGCTCAATCTGCTCGATCTGATCCTAGCAGACAAGTACAATCTCATAATACCTTTCGTGGCCGCGATAGGTCACAATCTTTTTCTCTTCAGTCACCATCATGTCGAAAATGTGGAAAGAATCACCAGGGTCAATGTAGAACAGAAAAGGACCGGTGATTTGCTATGGATGCGGAGAAAAGGGTCACATGAAGCCCGTTTTCCCGATGAAAAATGTTACATGCTATGCTTGTCGTGTTACTGGCTACAGAAAGCATTTCTGCCCTACTCTTATTAGCCAGATGATGGGAAGTCAAGCTTTTGTTCAACAACCGGTGGGTACTTCAACTAAAAAGGAGGATGTGCCAAAAGCTAAAGGCCGTGCATTCCGGATTATCGCAAAGGAGGCACGCGAGGACCCGAATGTTGTGACTGGTACATTTCTCGTTGATTCTAGACATGCTCACATCTTATTTGATTCTAGTTCCTCAGATTCTTTTTTGTCTCAAGAACATGCACATTATATTCAAATTACTATGCACTCGCCCAACCGTTTCATGTAAATACCGCGGGAAGTGTATCAATACTTGCTGATAAAATCTATAGAGATTGTGTCACAGAAATAGAAGGATATAAATTTTATTGTTAACCTGATTCCTATCTCCTTGCCCAACATTGATATCATTCTCGGCATGAAACTTTTCAAGGTGATAAGGAGACTTACGATAGTTGACATCGATAACTTCATAAATAAACGGTCGAGGGATATCGTAAAATAAAACCTATCAAGTAATATCATAAATAGTGTATTAATACCTACAGAGTGGTGTTGTACATTCAAACTATGTTTGATGAAATAATAACACCTTTGGAGGAATGTTGTGTGTTTGAAGTACATTCGGACGAGATGAATGTTTTGGCATAATCGATGAAGTTACTCCACCGCTGACTGGATTGAAGCAGTAACTGCTTACTGAATTAAAAGAGTTGAAAATGGTGATAAATACTTCGATGATATCAAAAATTTATGTTGTGTAAGATTAAGAAGATTCAATGAAGATTAAAGAAAAATCAGACAGAGTTTTCAAAGTCAATAGGTCAATACCTTGTCTAACGTTGTGATGTAGTATGCAGTTCGAGTGGTGTGGTAAGAACTGATTTGTACCCTGTACAGGATGCTCGGACTTAGTATTTAAATATACAGAGTGACAATTGACTTTTATCACATACTTATGAAATTTCTATAGTGTGTTAACCCGACTTTAACATACAAGATTAAGGTGGTGAAATGAGTCATTGGGTGGTGAAAGGATGAGCGACTTACTTGTCTAAGTAAGGTAAAATGCTTAGCTGAAGAAACAATACACCTATAGTATTGCACCATAACAGATGTTGTCAGGAACGACAGCGAACCAAGTTGAAGCTAGTAGAACATGTTGAGATATAGCTAAAATGTAGACTTCCTAGGATTGACTCTTATGAATTAGACATGAAAGATATACAAATGAGAAGCAGACCTTCTAAGATTAATGACGATGTCATGGAAGGATGATATGTATGGAAACTTTCATGAGTTAGAAAATGATCCAAGTAGTTGGAGATCGTTTGTCTCCACACTACTAGGGTAAATACTGGTATAGTGTGTCTTGCAGATTAGACACTATCCGAGAAAGAATTTATATGAAGAATTTGGAAGTGAAAATCCTATCGACCTAGGAAAAATATTAGGATATGCTAGGTCGAGCTTATGCATAAAAAGGATTCTAGAAGGTGAATTTAAGAAATCCAAGAAATGTTTGATAGAAACGCGAAATCCCTAGTTGAGTCTAGGAGAAATTGTTGTATGTACTTGTTTGAACACACTCAGGTGTGATAAGTTGCTTTGTGAAAACTTCTGAATGGTGACTTGGAAAACAACGAGACAATACTTGGGACGAGTATGAGTAGGTGTGAATAGTAGTAGAGGCCTATACTACTGGAAGCACAAGACTCACACTTGAATTAGGGAAAGTCACAAGGTTACCAAGAAGCTTGTAATTGATTCCTTTCTTGTTCAAGTATGTCATTACCTTCGTTTTAGTGATGACTAAGAAGATGATTTTCATTCAGACCTTAGTGGTCATAAAGAATCGAGTCTGATTAATATAAATCTGCGAAGTAAGTTAATTGGTTCAGAGAACCATGTTTTGAGTAGTGACAAAACTTCAGTCGGGAGATTGAAGAAGGAAATGGTCGAGGTAGTCGATAGAAGTATAAAAACCTTCATTAAGGGATTAAACAACCATTAGCTAGAAATGTTACCTGTTATGAAAAGATTATATTACATTAGAACATGAAGGAAGGTTTCTTCTGTCATAGTGTTTGACTAATAGAAACAAGGGTATGGTTCGTTGTGTGTCTTTTGCATTATAAAATAAAAAGTCATTAGAATATGACCATTCGAGTTGTTGTTGTAGCAAAAGTGAAGACCTTATCTTGGGTTGAATCTATAAACCAAATTTAAGAAGGAGCGAGAGTCTGCAATGAGAAGAGAGTGCAAGTTTGAGCATCACCATCAATTAAGAAGTCCAAGAGTTTGTTAAACAAGTCAAAGCAGAGCACCAAAAGCCATACGGAATTCCAGAAACTCTAATGGAGAAATACGCACAATTATACTTGAATGAAATTGTTGCGAGACATGGTGTGCCACTAAAGATTATTTCCGATCGTGATACTCGCTTCACTTCTCATTTTTGGGCAAGTATGCAACGTGAATTGGGATCTCGTGTTGCTCTCAACACATCCTATCATCCCCAGACAGATATCTAGACAAAGAGAACAATCCAAACAGACAAGATATGCTTCGTGCATGTGTCTTGGAGTTCGGTGATAACTGAGATAAGTACTTACCTCTTGTCAAATTTTTATATAATAACAGTTACCACACGTCAATCAAAATGCCGCCATCTGAAGCACTATATGGACGCAAATGTCGTACTCCATTATATTGGCGTGATATAAGACAGAAAATCCTTGGTAGTCTTGAAATGATTCAAGACACCACTGACAAGATTAAAATTGTTCGAGAAAGAATGAAAGCGGCCCATGATCGACAAAAGTCCTATGCAGAAAAGAGAAGATGACCTATAGAACTCTAGGTGGGTGATTTCATAATGCTGAAGGTATCCCCATGGAAAGGCATTATGCGATTTAGGAAGAAAGGAAAATTGAGTCTTAGATTTGTTGGTCCTTTCAAAATAATCGAGAGAATTGGTAAGCAAGCATATCGTTTAAAATTGCCTGAAAATCTGACAGATGTTCATGAAGTATTTCATGTGAGTTATCTGCGTAAATGTTTGAGCGTATATATAAAAAAATGATTTTGTTATCCGAGGTGAAACTGGATAATAAGTTAAGATATGTAGAAGAGCCTGAAGAGATCATAAATGAAAGAACGGCTAATCTACGTAATAAAGAAGTGGAGCTGGTGCTTGTTAAGTGGAAACACCATCGAGGCCCAAATTATACTTGGGAAAATAAGAATGAGAGAAGAGCGAAATATCCCCATTTGTTTAAATCGTTGTAATTTCATGGATGAAATTCTCAAAAGGAGGAGGTATTTGTAACATACGCGTTATTAACCTAGTGTAATTATCGTATTTTGTAAGCTTGTTAGTGAATATTATTGAATATTATATGATTTTGAGCGTTGAGTTCTAACAAGATAGTTTTTACGAGATTTGAAGTAAAACTATGTTCAGACTCATTCGGAAAATATTTGAAGTCTTATGAGATTCCGATCAAAAGTCAATTATTGAAATTAACGAAAATATAAAGTTGGAAATAAGTAAAAATAACGTTATTGAAAGTTGTAGATTATCTCGTTAAAAACATTTAGGCGAAAACCTCACTGAAATCCGAGTTATAACGAAGAAGTTATGACTTATTGAAGTTTCGCGACAGAACCGACACGACGCCATATGACGTAAAAAGTGAGTTTTCAATAAACTACTTTTTAGCTTTAGTGATCTAAATGAAAGTTGTAGTATTCGTTAAACCGAGAACTTTCATAAAAAGAACGTCCAAACGTGACTTTGTATGAGGAAGTTATGATTTTTCTAAGAATCGGCATAACAGTGTGCAACTCGAAATTCAAATTATAGATCGAACAATTTTTAGCTAACACAACCTAAACGAGAATTGAAGATCTCGTCAATAGTAGTTCAACGGTAGAAAGACAGACGAAAACAGACATCAGATGAAGAAGTTATGAATTTTTAACGAACTTTTCCTGTCTCGGCCTGTTAAAAATATAATATTAAAAATGAATTCAAAATTAGCCGACGGAGTCTAAACGAAAACTGTAAAGTATAATCTGACCTACACGTGGATATAAAGAACATCAAAAACAGAGTTCGTATGCGAAAGATATGAATTTCTGAAGTTCAGAACACAAACTTCGAGGTCTGACCAAACTCACGACGTGAGCAAGTATGAATCACAACATGAAGTAGTTGATCGACACCTCTCAAGCCTAGAATACACGCGGCAAGCCTACGAGCTGACCAGGATCGAGCTCACGACGTGAGCTTATATGGCTCACGACGTGAGAGTCAAATTTTCGACCTATAAATAGAGGATCAACCCTCTTGTTTCCGTTTACACAAAAACGCAACCCTCTCTCCCGTTTTGCTAATTTTGATCTACTTTCCCGAGCCGACGATCGCTAACTGCTGACAGTGTCTAGTCAGATTCTACCGTAAAAAACGCACTTAGGGGGGAATTTCATCGCAACATTCGGTTATTTCACGGTGAGTTCAATATAGGGACAATTGTATGTTATGTGTTATATGTGCAATGTGCTTTCCTGTGTTATTCAAGTAATAGTTTTAATACCTTTGGCCATGTAGAGCATGTCTCGTATCACTTTGGTATTGGCTTGGTGCCTTTGGCCATGTAGAGAATGACTCGTATCACTTTGGTATTGGTATTATGCCTTTGGCCATGTAGAGCATGTCACCCGCTTATCCCTCTCAGTGTTTTAACTATTGCATAGTGTATATTGTAACTATTATTGTGCAATGTGCTTTCCTGTGTTCTTTGTCCCTCTTTTCTTCTGTCATATTGTTATATATATGGCATAGCGTATATTGTAACTATTATTGAACTCACTAAGCGTCACCCGCTTATCCCTCTCAGTGTTTTAACTATTGCAGGTGATAAGCATCCAGTATAGTCATGTACTGTAAGAAGATGTAGAATAGTTAAGATTATCACTTTTGTATTTAGTGTATAAATTCCTGGGAAGTTATGTAATATATAAAACTTTGTAAAAACCTCGTTAGTTGGTTTGTATCTAGTCTTTTGTAATAATATATCAATATGCATGTAGCATGTTTTTGACTTTATGATAAATGTTAAGTATGAAAGGGGTCTTTCAAGATCTCTCTCTTTCTTTCCTCCTGTCTTCGCTTCGCCACCAGTTGATGTCATATTCGTGTTCATGTTTTTCCTTGACGTCTCCTTATTGCATTCGGATCAATATCCACAATCGATCCATGTTTCATCGTTAATGATGATCAATCGATCTGAAATCTACCATGGATCAATGCTTCATTATTGTTGATTATAATCAAGATGAAGTCACAATATGTTCTTCTCACTTTCTGTGTTGAAGATCGAATGAAGGTCTAGGTGAAAGTTATTGCTCCTAAATATGAAGTTATTGATCTTGATTCTGGATGTGATGGATGTAAGATCGAATGTAAGATCAATTGAAGTACTTTAACTTTTGTTTTTTTAATAATAAAATAGTTCGATCGACTTTAGTTTAATTCATGATCATCAATTTTAAATTCTATTTCTAATATGGCCTTTTGTGCAATTCTTTGACCTTTTAATCTTAGGGTTTATCTCCTTCTATGTATGTGCAACTTAACTTCAGTTTTCATCTTCATGATATCTAATCTCTGTGGATGAACTAATACACTTTAATCAAGAAGAAGATGTTCTAAATACTTCCTCTTTCACTGCATTTCTTTATTCATTCTTTGTGACATCCCCATTTTCACGGCTAGAAAAGACCGATTTTTGTTTATGCTTTATAAAAATCAGAGTACTTCTTTTAATAAAAATGTTGCAGAATTAATTCCCAGTAAAACATGATAAGTACATTATCAAATCATTTCCGAAGAAATGTATTTTTATTCATTTTAAAACATTTGGGATGTCATCGTCAATACAGAAACATAAGCATAAACAGAACTTACATTCATTTACACTAGTGATCTACATCTCTTTTAAATCTTTCAGTGTAAAGTAGCTTCATATTGACACCTGTGATACAAACAAGCTTGAGTGGGTCAGGTTGGGAAACCTAGTGAGTACATAGGGTTTTCAACCCACAATAATATAATTATTATGTTTAAACATCAAACAATCAACCCAATTACCCATCCCCATTATCTTCTTTACTCTTAAGGATCTACCCTAAGAATCAACTATTCCTCGTTCATTCATTCCTAAGGATCATCCTAAGGAATCGGCACGAAGTCCATCGTCACCGGGGTTTAGGCACTAAGTCTGTATAGTCGCCAGGATTTATACAATAGGCACTAAGTCCGCATAGTCACCAAGGTTTAGGCACTAATTCTGCATAGTCGCCATGGTTTATACAACAGGCACTAAGTCTGCATAGTCGCCAGGATTTATACAATAGGTACTAAGTCCGCATAGTCACCAGGGTTTAGGCACTAATTCTGCATAGTCGCCATGGTTTATACAACAGGCACTAAGTCTGCATAGTCGCCCGGATTTATACAATAGGCACTAAGTCCGCATAGTCATCAGGGTTTAGGCACTAAGTCTGGATAGTCGCCATGGTTTATACAACAGGCACTAAGTCTGCATAGTCGCCAGGGTTTTGGCACCAAGTCTGCATGATCGCCAAGGTTTAGGCACCAAGTCTGCATGATCGCCAGGGTTTAGAGTACAATGGGTGAACACATCGTTCACAACACCTACAGGTTGCGAGCCTGCTAGTGTTCCACTGGACTGTCTAGAATAGTCTGTGGTTGTCATCCATACTCTGCTAGATGACGGGTCCAACGCTTGGGTAAAAGGCTTCCCTCATTGTTCACCTCTCACCCTTATCTAGTGGTCTATATCACCTCTCATATCATCATCCAACTCATAATTCATCTACCAATGTTTTACCCAACATATTTTGTAGATATAAAATACATATACAGTTTAAATCATTTAAAACATGTATAAAATCGTTCATCCATCATAGATAGCAAGTATACAGATAATATGCACACATAGCACGTAATTTATATAAAATACTTCATATCTATGTGTAAGATAAAAGTAACTATGCACTCACTTGAAAATGTGGTGATTCCAAACTCAGACAGCGCTTCGCTTCTTAAAAAAAATAATTTCCTTCGACGAAACCTAGTATTATTACCACTAGAGTTTAGTCTATTATTCGCCGAGACTAATTAATAGTCTAGCTATTATTACTATTATATAAGCGTGAAACAATACTTATATAACCCATAATAATAGCCCAAGTACTTATTATAAGTTTCTAATAACGTTACTATAATTAAATAAAAGCTATATTAAAAATAGCGTAGACGTAGCTCACTTACAGCGGGTTTTATAGAAAATCGGGCTTTGCTTGGAGCAGCGTTCCCGAGCCGAAAATCTCTTCTTCTCGGAGCCGTCGAGCATTTCGGGGCTTCCGCCTCGTACTAGGGAGGTTCCCTAGGCTTTTCGGGGGGGGGGGGGTTCGGGGCTAGAGAGAGGTTCTAGAGAGAGAGTAAAGAGAAGAAAGAATGGGAATGGTGTGAAGAAAATGAGGGTGCGAAAGGTTCTATTTATAGGGTGAAAAATGGCTGAACTTGGTGCCACATGTCACCATCTAGTGGCAAGACTTGGGGAGAAAGCAATGGCCAAGATTGTGCCACATCACCCATTTTCGCACAGCACACTTCCGACTTCTAAAATCCGTAACTTTCACATACGACCTCCGTTTTTCACGTTCTTAATATCCACGCGCAGGTAAAAATAAGATCTACAACTTTCATTTTGACTCCGTTGGCTAATTCTCGACGATCTTAATTTTAACAGTACGAGGAGATTATACTGTTAAATGTCCGCGTAAAATTCACAACTTCTACATACGGACTCTGTTTTCGTCTGTCTTTTTACCGTTGAGTTCCTATTAATGAGATATTCAATTCTCATTTAGGTCGCGTAGGGGAAAAACCGCTCGATCTAAAATTCGAGTTTCGGGCTGTGCATTGTTAAGTCAAATCTTAGAAAATTCATAACTTCCTCATACGAAGTCAGATTTGGGCGTTCTTTTTTTGTATGTTCTCGGTTTAACGTATACTACAACTTTTGTTTAGATTTCTAAGGCTAAAAAGTCCTCCATCGTAAATTCACTATTTACGTCTCCCGGTGTCGTGTCGGTTTTGCCATAAAACTTCGACGGACCATAACTTCTTCGTTATAACTCGGATTTCAACGTTCTTCATATGTATGGAACCCTTGAGACATATTCTACAACTTGGTTAAGATTATTTATGCTAAATAATATTTTGTCAAAAAGTCGTTTTCGACCCCTATTATCTCTAAATTGACTAGCCCGGATCTACGGGCGTTATAATTATCTCCCCCTTAGGATGATTACGTCCCGGAATCATCAACGAAATAGGGCTCACATGAAGACGCCATACGTTATATCTTCATCCTAAGTAATAACCGTAACTTTGATGTTTCTTCGAACGAATATCTAACTCTAAGACTTCCTGATTGCAGGCGGTGCTCGATCCTGCACTTGCTCCCTATCTCACGTTAGACTCCAAATTATGACCTTCAAGTCACAATCTCGATCCTTACTGGAGACTGCTTCTTCTTCTTAACAAACCTAAGATAAGTTATTTTATTACTAAAATGGAACGATGTGTCATATTCCAATGACCTATCATCGTATGCTGCAATGCTTAGACTCAGGTCTCTTAGAGTCTTCTAGAACAGACTATACTTTCCTTCATGTTCTAATATCATATTAAAAGGTAGCATTTCTAGCTACAAGCGACTTTTCGCGATACCTCTACTGATCGCTTTTTATTTCAATCTTCCGTTTTAAGTCAGATGCTACATCGAACTTGATTCTCTGAACCATATAACATACTCAGCGTAGTTGGACTCAATTTGATATAACCACTAGGGTCGGAATAACAATCATCTTCTTAGTCATTACCGAAACGATGGTAACGAGATACTTGAATAAAATGAAATCGATTACTAGCTCCTTGGTAACCTTGTGACTTTCCCTGATCCAAGTGCGAGTCATGTGCTTCCGGTAGTATAGGCCTCTACTACCATTCACACCTACTCATACTCGTCCCAAGTATTGTCTCGCAGCTTTCCAAGTTACTATCACAAAAACAATTTTAACACATAAAAATGTGTCCAAACAATCATAAAATTTCCCATAGACTCTACTAAGACTTCTTCCATGCGTATCTTCAATCATCAATTCTGCTTCAACTCGGTTGGTGATGGAAATGTCAGACGATGGGATAACTTCATGGATTATACAAAAATTCTTTCTTTCTGCTAATCGAAAGTGTACTTCTCCCATACTAGACGTATTATTTCTTAGAAGCGTTCTAAAGGCAAGATGTCACTCTTATGATATCTTCTGATAGGTACCACTCAGTATCGTAAGCCTTCTCATTTCCTCCATTTACTCAATTCACTACGAGTCTTCAACATGATGTTTTGCACACCAAAGCAGTCGTTTGGTGTATCGAGACAAGAATATAGATAGAGGAAGGTTTATACGCGTATTCCTCCTTATTACTTAAAAAAAAAAATTTATATGCCTGTTCTAATATCGTAATTAAACGTTTAGAAATCTGAACACATAAAATTTCCAGATCCGGTCGGCAACAGACCATAGATCTGATCCAACGATAGCATAAAGCATCACAAATTATTAAGCACATAAAAGCAATTTAGACATCTTCCCTAAATGAGCTAGTGCCCGTGTCTATTCAGGTGTACTTCCTAAAATATATTAGACACACTCCTCACGATCATCGCTTAGCATTCTAAGTTTAAGTCTAGAAATAAATCCTTATTCCTAGTTCGCTTAAACTAATGCTCTGATATCAACTGTGACATCCCCATTTTCACGGCCAGAAAAGACCGATTTTTGTTTATGCTTTATAAAAATCAGAGTACTTCTTTTAATAAAAATGTTGCGGAATTAGTTCCCAGTAAAACATGATAAATACATTATCAAAGCATTTCCGAAGAAATGTATTTTTATTCATATTAAAACATTTGGGATGTCATCGTCAATACAGAAACATAAGCATAAACAGAACTTACATTCATTTACACTAGTGATCTACATCTCTTTTAAATCTCTCAGTGTAAAGTAGCTTCATATTGACACCTGTGATACAAATAAGCTTGAGTGGGTCAGGTTGGGAAACCTGGTAAGTACATAGGGTTTTCAACAATAATATAATTATTATGTTTAAACAATCAACCCAATTACCCATCCCCATTATCTTCTTTACTCTTAAGGATCTACCCTAAGAATCAACTATTCCTCGTTCATTCATTCCTAAGGATCATCCTAAGGAATCGGCACGAAGTCCATCGTCACCGGGGTTTAGGCACTAAGTTTGTATAGTCGCCTGGATTTATACAATAGGCACTAAGTCCGCATAGTCACCAGGGTTTAGGCACTAATTCTGCATAGTCGCCATGGTTTATACAACAGGCACTAAGTCTGCATAGTCGCCAGGATTTATACAATAGGCACTAAGTCCGCATAGTCACCAGGGTTTAGGCACTAAGTCTGCATAGTCGCCATGGTTTATACAACAGGCACTAAGTCCGCATAGTCGCCAGGGTTTTGGCACCAAGTCTGCATGATCGCCAAGGTTTAGGCACCAAGTCTGCATGATCGCCAGGGTTTAGAGTACAACGGGTGAACACATCGTTCACAACACCTACAGGTTGCGAGCCTGCTAGTGTTCCACTGGACTGTCTAGAATAGTCTGTGGTTGTCATCCATACTCTGCTAGATGACGGGTCCAACGCTTGGGTAAAAGGCTTCCCTCATTGTTCACCTCTCACCCTTATCTAGTGGTCTATATCACCTCTCATATCATCATCCAACTCATAATTCATCTACCCATGTTTTACCCAACATATTTTGTAGATATAAAATACATATACAGTTTAAATCATTTAAAACATGTATAAAATCGTTCATCCATCATGGATAGCAAGTATACAGATAATATGCACACATAGCACATAATTTATATAAAATACTTCATATCTATGTGTAAGATGAAAGTAACTATGCACTCACTTGAAAAGGTGGTGATTCCAAACTCAGACAGCGCTTCGCTTCTTAAAAAAAATAATTTACTTCGACGAAACCTAGTATTATTACCACTAGAGTTTAGTCTATTATTCGCCGAGATTAATTAATAGTCTAGCTATTATTACTATTATATAAGCGTTAAACAATACTTATATAACCCATAATAATAGCCCAAGTACTTATTATAAGTTTCTAATAACGTTACTATAATTAAATAAAAGCTATATTAAAAAGAGCGTAGGCGTAGCTCACTTACAACGGGTTTTATAGAAAACCGGGCTTTGCTTGGAGCAGCGTTCCCGAGCCGAAAAACTCTTCTTCTCGGAGCCGTCGAGAATTCCGGGGCTTCCGCCTCGTGCTAGGGAGGTTCCCTAGGCTTTTCGGGGAGGGGGGGGGGGTTTCGGGGCTAGAGAGAGATTCTAGAGAGAGAGTAAAGAGAAGAAAGAATGGGAATGGTGTGAAGAAAATGAGGGTGGGAAAAGTTCTATTTATAGGGTGAAAAATGGCTGAACTTGGTGCCACATGTCACCATCTAGTGGCAAGACTTGGGGAGAAAGCAATGGCCAAGATTGTGCCACATCACCCATTTTCGCACAGCACACTTCCGACTTCTAAAATCCATAACTTTCACATACGACCTCCGTTTTTGACGTTTTTATATCCACGCGTAGGTAAAAATAAGATCTACAACCTTCATTTTGACTCCGTTGGTTAATTCTCGACGATCTTAATTTTAACAGTACGAGGAGATTATACTGTTAAATGTCCGCGTAAAATTCATAACTTCTACATACGGACTCTGTTTTCGTCTGTCTTTTTACCGTTGAGTTCCCATTAATGAGATATTCAATTCTCATTTAGGTCGCGTAGGCCAAAAACCGCTCGATCTAAAATTCGAGTTTCGGGCTGTGCACTGCTAAGTCAAATCTTAGAAAATTCATAACTTCCTCATACGAAGTCAGATTTGGGCGTTCTTTTTTTGTATGTTCTCGGTTTAACGTATACTACAACTTTTGTTTAGATTTCTAAGGCTAAAAAGTCCTCCATCGTAAATTCACTATTTACGTCTCCCGGTGTCGTGCCGGTTTTGCCATAAAACTTGGACGGACCATAACTTCTTCGTTATAACTCGGATTTCAACGTTCTTCATATGTATGGAACCCTTGAGACGTATTCTACAACTTGGTTAAGATTATTTATTCTAAATAATCTTTTGTCAAAAAGTCGTTTTCGACCCCTATTATCTCTAAATTGACTAGCCCGGATCTACGGGCGTTACATTCTTGTCCCCAGGAAGATCAGAAAACGATGAATATCTATGGTTTGTTAATCTTCAGTATTTTGATTTTCTTTTGTTTATGGATGTTCATATGATTATCCTTAGGATCTTGTCACTTCATAACATTTGGTCACTTTCATTGTTGTCGTCCCCAACTTTTCACAGAAGGATTGGTTGTCAAGTTATGAGACACTAACCACTTATGTGGTAAGAGTAAGACCACCTCTATTCTTGTTTCATTGATGCAAAGGAGCCATGCTATTTTGATTATCCAAATTAAATGGTCCACTTGATTATCGTCAATTGATAGGGTAACACTACATGGGATCCATTCATTGTACCAAAAATACATCCAGTGGGGACTGGAACTGGTTTCTTGAATTAAATATAGGATATGGAAGGGAAGGGATATTTTTGTTTATTATGCATCAGTTACATTGAAGAGGTTTTAATTGTTTATGCTTTTTTTATTTATTGAACAAAGAATGTTTTTTTAACTTCATGAACACTCTAAATTAGAGTAAATTATAATTTTACCCCATTTTTTTTTCGAGAAATGAAGCTGAACAAAAAATGATTAAGATCCATTTTCTGGATTGAAAATGTGATTGGCAAATAAAAATTGAAATACTTAAATAAATTGTTTTTATATGAGTAACTATACAAATGCAATTGACATTCAATCACATCACGATTAACAACTTACACTAAACATAATATCAATGACATTATCATAAATAATTTACTTTAACATAATATTTAATAAGTTCTAATACAAATCTTGAATTTAAACATTTGTACTCATCCTAACATTGGTGTTGCAGTTAATTTGACAGAATCAAGTTTCAAATTATTATTATTTTTTTCTTTTTGTGACTCACTAGGGCTAAATTTATATCAGTAGAAGAAACAATTGGTGTATCCTTTGATGATTTTGCAGGACAGGAACATATAAAGAGGGAATTACAAGAAATTGTAGAATACTAAAAAATGAAGAAGAGTTCCAAAATAGGGATCTGCAACAAAGTTGAGTTACCGGTTTCCATAATAGGGATCTGCAACAAACAGTTACGGATTCATATAGAGAGTTCATTACTAGTATGTAAGTTTCTTATAGCAAGCAATAGTAGATAATTCTTGATGTCCCAACTATGGGTGGACGTCTTATCCTTGTTGACATGGCTGGATTAGAAAATATAGAACAAGATGGTCAAACTGGATTCAAAGCCAAAATGCAGGTAATTTTCAAGTTGACTAAAACTTTTCATTTCTTCAAAAAGAATTATAAAAAAATTACTAAAAAATTGTTCCTTTTTCATTGATTAATTATTGTTCTTGAATCACAATTAATTCCTCTACAGTAACCTAGAGTGTTCGCATGTAAATCACAAATGAATCACATATAATTACATGAGATTCACATGTAAATCACAAGTGAATTACATATGAATTATGTATATATGCACACATGCATTTTGTGTGAGTTTTTTCGTTAATTATTTTTCTCAATTTTATTATGAATTTCACATTTGAATCTTAAAAGATATAACCAAATATGATTATTACATTATATAATCACATGTGAATCTTACATGATATATACATATGCATTTTTATAAATGTTCTTGCATTAATCGTTTTTTTTAATTTTCTTGTAGATTTGAAAGAACTTGTGGAAAATATTAAAGAGGTGAAAAATGATAAATTAAAGAGATATGGAAATCTTGACACGAATACATCAAAATGCTTTGAAATTTTGTTGCATTTTTTGTTTTTCTTTTAACATTTTTTTGTATCGAATAAAATACTTATACTATTGTATTTATAGATTAGAAAATAAAAATGGTTTTTTAATGATTTTCTTACAAATATTATAGTCTATAAATATGCATATATGCACTTGAGAAAATATTCATATATGCACCTAAAACGTTGATTATTTAGGTTAAAAAACTATAGTTTTTTTTAATATTCTTTTTTTTAATTTATTGATTTTTAAAAAATTATTGTATTTATAAAAATTCAGTTTTAAAAAAAAAACTTTTTTTTTCAATTTTCTTTTAAAAAATTCATGTTTTCTAAAAAAATTTAAAAAATTCGTACTTTTAATAAAAAAAATCATCTTAACAAACACATTTAATGTCCTTAATTTATTAATTTTGATATAACGTTTCACATTTAGTTTTCGCGTTCTAGGAAACTATGAGTTCTCAACGGATATATATATATATATATATATATATATATATATATATATATATATATATATATATATATATAGGGATAGATCCGGTAAGAAATTTTTTTGGTAAGAAGTTAAGAAGTTTTTTTTCTACATATTTTTTTGACGAACAAAATAAGTGAATCACTAGATGAATCAAAAATAATATGATTCACAAAAAAAAATTTCAAAAAAACATCTGGATGATTCATTTATACAAATATTTTGTTATTACTCACTAAAATTGTCATAAAAATGAATTTTTTCTTAATTTACTTAAAAATGAATCATGAAGATATTTTTTTAAGAATTTTTTCTTGTGAATCATCTTACAAATGAATATTCTAATGATTCAGTTTGTTTGTTCGCTAAAAAATATGTAGAAAAAAAACTTCTTATCTTCCTACCAAAATTTTCTTTCTTATTTGATCTTGACTCTCTCTCTCTCTCTCTCTCTCTCTCTATATATATATATATATATATATATATATATATATATATATATATATATATAAAACAAATTTTGATCACATAATTTTTTTAATTAAAACTATAAAGTAATATACATATAAATCAAAAAATAGTTAAAAACAATTAAAAACACCCACTAACCAACAACACCCATGACCACTACCTACCACCCACCATCACCACCTACAACCCCCCAACCACCATCTAGCACCACCCACCGTTCACTGCGACCATCCACCTACCACCACCACTCATCACCACCCACCATTATTACCAACTACCCATCACCACAACTTATAACCCACTATCACCACCCACCACCACCACACACCTCCACCACCACCACCATGACCACTAACCGCTACCCGCCACCACCACCACCAACCACCACCACCCATCTCCCACTAAAACCACCACCACGCCACCACCAACCACCACTACCCACCACCACACATCACCATCACTGCCTTTACCACCTATCACTGCCACCTGTCTCTACCACCCACCAGTATCATCCCCACTACTAACCACCACCCACCTATGATAGTTTATTTTATTTACTTATTTTTATAGTTTATTTTAGCGTGTTTCATTCATAATTTAGATAATTTCCATGCATATTTTCTTTTATTTTTATTTTATGGCCTATTTCGGGTACTTTCTAGTTTCGTGAGCTTTATTGTAAATTGCATGGAGATTAGTGGAGCAGGAATGTTCGGGACGTATGGAAAGCGATTGGAATAAGTGGACGTCGAGGATTTTGGGCTTGATGGGTAGTGGAGATGATGCATGGAGCGAGCTTGATGATTATTTGAAGGCTTGGAGAGAAATAAACTTTAAATTTGCAAGATGCGGGAGTATATTCAAGCGTGCGTAGATTATTAATCGGGCGAGTTTACGAGCTATGGAGCATTTGGAGAAGCCAAACGGGGCTTAAATTGAAGAAAACTTGAAAACAATGGGTTAGGAGTTGATTGGACTCGAACTGGGCCAAGTGGGCTAAGCTATGGAGGCCCAAACCTCAAAGAGGCCACATTCAGGAACCACCCGCGCAATAGCACGCGGGTCGCGCACAGCACTGCAGGGGCAAATTCAGAATTTCATTTAGAAGGCTATTTGAGGAAGGTTGGTGCCCATCTTTTGGAGACTCTTGGACATCCGATTTTGGAGGATTCTCTCTGGAGTTTTGAAGACTTTTGAAGGCCAAGAACACCTCAAGAACATCATCTTTTCATCTCTTGAATCTTGTAAAATGTTTGGTAAAATCTTTTCTTACTTTGTTTCTTTGAGTTTAGCCATGCTTGGCTAAACAAAACTTGGTTGACTTTTGTGGAATCCTTTGAATTTTGTTGAATGTTGAAGAATCCATGAACTTGTTCTTAAATCTTTATGAGAATGTTTTGTGTTTTAACATATTATCACTACTTGTATGTTTTTATTCATGAGTTTAAATGTGTTTGTGGTGATTAGTTGGCTAATTTCTTGATTAAGTAAAGGATCCTCAAATTAGCAAGCAACAAATGATTTTTGTGTTAGTTTTGCTTCACACAATCATAAAAACATTTCCTCCAACATGGTAGTGAATGCATTTGACTCCTCTTGGATTTGGTGACTTTTTAGTTCTTAATGCTAGTTGAATTTCACTAATTACATGCTTAATGGAAATTGTGACTGTAACGCCCCGATTCCAGGTATGGATTTAAATAAAAGGTTAATTGGTTTAATGTCCTACTCGACGAGTTGGTTGCCCTACTCGTCGAGTAGCAGCGGGGTTGGAACGCGTGTTTAGTGACCTACTCGACGAGTCCACTAAAGGACTCGACGAGTAGGAGCTGGCAGATGAAACCCTAAATCTTGGGGTTTTACACCCTATTTAAGGAATGATATGCCTCCTATGGCCTCTTTGCAGTCTTTGAGAGCCCCTTAAAACCCTAATACGTGTGTGTGTGTGCCCATTGGGTGTTTGAAGCTTGAAGAGAGGATCCTTGGAGGGAGAAGGAGATTGGAGCAAGTAGAGTGTGGGAATCAACTCTTATCTTGGTTATCATCTTCTGGAGGTAACCAAATCGCCTTTTCTTTGTGAATCTCTTCTATTGGTTGAGTTTTAGGGTTTTTGGTGAGATATTAAGTTGGAAAGATGAGCTATGGGCTAGATCTGAGGTTGTAACTTCGGATCTGGACCCTCCTTGGATTCTATAAGCATAAAGTTTCAGTTTTGGTCATGATTAAGGTCCCTCTTGAGCATGAAGTTCCATTAAGAACTTAAAATAGGCATTTAGAGACTTTATAGCCATGCATGCACGTAAAGTTTGCAACTTTACGTGATAAGCATGCCCTAGAAGCTTGGATCTGTGATTTGGAGCCGCTGCATGGCTCAAAACAAGTCTGTATGGAAAAAGGACTGAATGGACTCGGCGAGTCGCAAGGTTGACTCGGCGAGTCACATGAAGATGGCCGTGAACTCGACGAGTTGGATGAACAACTCAGCCAGTCCGATGAAGATTACCATAAGACTCGGCGAGTTGAAGAACAACTCGGCGAGTCGGATGAGTTTTCCTCAAGTTATGAATGTGTGTGTGCGACGTGTGCAAAAACTCGACGGGTGGCCTTAGAGTTGGTCGAGAATCGGAGAAACTCGACGAGTCACCTCGATGACTCGGCGAGTGGGATAGTGCTTCAAGGAACTCGACGAGTAGCTGAGGGTACTCGGCGAGTAAGGTCAACATGGACTGTTGACCTTGACTGAGGACTTTGACTTTGACCAAGGGTTGACTAGTGGGTTATGGAGTACCTTATAAGGTTAAGGACTTATGAGTATATTGTGCTATGGTATTAGGTGGTGGAGCCTGTGCCAAGTGATTTGAGAGTTGGGTTTTATCTTCCGGGTCGACATTTACGAGGTGAGTTATCCTCACTATACTAAGGGGTCTAAGGCACCAAGGCCGGCCCATTGGATATGTTATCCTAGCAGTGTTAGATGTTGAGTATGAGTTAGTTTTGCATGCTAGTGATTATGCCAGCTAGGTAGACCTGTAGGACTACCTGTGATGTTATGTGATTATTGCATGCTCAGTGGTTATGATTTGTGTTTGTTATATGGGATGGGTTGAGGTTGTACTGCTTCGTGCGGTAGCCAACAAACCCTAGGAGCAATCCAGTTACGGGCTAAGGGAGACTCGTACGGTAGGCTCGGGAGCAATCCAGTTACGGGCTAAGGGAGACTCGTACTGTGGGCTCGGGAGCATTCCAGTTACGGGCTAAGGGAGACTCGTACTGTGGGCTCGTGGGTATTTCAGTCTTTAGGGCTGTGGACCCGTTATGGGCTGTTCTGTTCAGTTTGTTATGATATGTTATTGTTGACATGGTTATGTGGACTGTATGTGTATCGGTATTTTGGGGGTAACTCACTAAGCTTTCGGGCTTACAGTTTCAGTTTATTGTTTCAGGTACATCAGGGGATCGTGGCAAGGCGAAGGCATGATCGTACAGCTCCTCCTGTTATGTTTATGTTTCTGGGAATACTCTGATAGAATGTATTTTGAAAACAAAGTTGTAATGTTTTGATGAACTTGACATGTTTTGAAAGTTTAAATTTGTTCGAAATTTTTGGGTGTTACAAGTTGGTATCATAGCCTTGGTTTGAGTGAATTGGAGGAACACTCGTGTAACTCCAGTCTCAAATCAAGGAAAGGATTTTCAAAATGATTTTTCAAAAAGGTTTTCAAAATAAATAAAGGAGGATGCAGGGCGTACGATCAGCTGGAGCCAGTAAGTAGACCCCAAAATACCATACAAGTTATCTGATTATGTGATATGATAGAACAGCATGTTAGTGCTAGGCTAGGGATCTTCAGGAATTGCATGATAGAATTGCCTGATTACATGATGCATGCTAGCCTAGGGTTTCCTTTATATGAGATTGACATCATTACTGTAGTTGCTTAGTGTATGCATCACAGTTGTACATAATTAAGATCTTATAGCCTGAGAATGTTTGATTTGGCCTTATGTTCTGTTCTTGTTTGATTGGGAGCTTAGGGTAGGATTGGATATTCGAAAGTCTATAGGGTCCAGCGTTATGTATGGCTAGCATACACTAGTGCTGCAGGGTTGGTGGAAGTTTCATGGATAGGAGGGTTGAGTGAGGCCGGGAGGCCGATTATGAGATGTATATCTTTCCTCTAGGGTGAGGGTTGAGCGCTCGCCATGTGGTGAATTCCGCTAGGGCATTGTAATGATGCTTGAGACAAATATGGGTAGGTGTGGAAGGTAGTATGGGCCCGTACTACTGAAAGCACAGGACCCATACACGTGTCAAGTAAGTCACAATCCCTAGGGTTAGTAGGGAGTTGGTTCCAGTGATTTATGTGGATTATCTGATATCTTGTGGTATGTTTCAGAATGGTGATGACGAGGCGCTTCGTGGCTGGATCCGATTCGGGATCAGGATCAGGGGACAGAGGCCAGGAGGGGCCGACATCACCTGAGCCGGTGGTGCAGATGGGTACAGAGGAGTTGGATGCCAGGATTCGAGAGATCCTGCATGATGAGGTTGCTGCTGCATTCCGGGATCCGTTACCGGAGATGTTCGGGTCGATTAAGACCGCCATGGTGGAGTATTTTGATGAGCGCTATGCAGCCCTTGTAGAGACAACCGCCGCAGCAGCTGCATCAGCTGTATCAGCGACAGGAGCAGGAGTTGGTAGAGGTTTTCAGTACAGGGACTTCGATAACACGAAGCCCCCTACTTTTGATAGGACGCAGGATCCCATCAAGGCTATGAGATGGATTTCAGACGTGGAGGGGTGTTTCTTCACCTGCTCGTGTCCTGCTGACCAGAAGGTCAGGTGTGTTCTGAACCTGTTTAGGTCTGGGGCCAAGGACTGGTGGAGGCTTGCGACTGGGTCGTACACTGATGATCAGAGAGCTGCTGTTACTTGGGAGCAGTTCAGGGATATGTTCCGCGCCCGTTACATTCCACGGGTTGAACGTGAGCGATTGGCACAGGAGTTTATGAGTTTGAGACATGATGGGGAGTCGGTGACGGAGATCACCCTGATGTTCACTGAGAGGGCGATGTTTTGCCCGGAGTTTGCTTCAGAGCAGGCTCAGATGAACCGTTATCTGAGCATGCACAAGACGGATATCCGTCAGTTTGTGTCTACCCAGCGATGTGATACTCTTCTAGAGTTGCAGGAGGCCGCCAGACGGCGTGAGTTGGAGATTGAGCAGCAGTTGAGAGAACAGCGGCAGGCCCCGACACATTCTCAGCCGGCGCCGAAGCGGTCTAAGACCGCTGATACTAGGACCGGGGGTCAGCAGAGCCGCACTTGTGGGAAGCGTAGCAAGGGTCATTCTGGTGTGTGTCGAGCCAGTAGTGGGTGCCACAGGTGTGGAAAGGAGGGGCACTATACGAAGGATTGTCGCCAGGCCGTTCCGATACCGAGTATGAAGTTATGTTACCATTGTGATCAGGTTGGCCATTTGAAGGCCAACTGCCCGTTACTCGCCGCCAAACCGGTGCAGGCTCCAGCGCCGGCTACTTTGAGGATCACGGATGGGAGACCAGTCATGGCAGAGCCTCCGAAGGCTCAGGGTCGTGCCTTCCTGCTTACAGCGGAGGAGGCCAGAGCAGCACCAGATGTGGTTGCTGGTATGTTTATATCCTTTATCTCGTTTCCTATACCTGTTGTATGCTTATCTGCTGTACCTGTGGATAGGTACGTTTTTAGTGAACTCCTTGCCTGCTTTGGTCTTATTTGACTCGGGGGCGAGTCGGTCCTTCGTATCTCAGTCGTTTAGTAGGGAGTTCAGTGCGCCTGTGGGCGAGCTAGAGTGTCCGTTGCGAGTGTCTATCGCCAACGAGCACGGGGTTTCTGCTTCTTCAGTTTATAGAGGGTGTGACTTGGAGATTTTCGGGGTATCCTTTCCGATAGATTTGATTCCGATCCCCATGGGGGAGGTGTGCGTGATTGTGGGCATGGATTGGCTCAGTCGGTTCAGTGCTATGATTGATTGCGAGGGCCAGCGAGTGGTAGTTCGAACCCCAAGAGGGGGAGAACTGATTGTATATGGCGAGGGCACCAGAGTGGGATCAGGGTTTTGTTCAGCTGCCAGGGCTCGACAGTACATTCAGCACGGGTGTGCGGGTTATCTAGCGTATGTGGTAGATACGCGAGTTAGGGATCAGATTTCGGTTTCTGATGTACCGGTGGTCAGGGAGTTCGCAGATGTGTTTCCGGAGGAGTTGCCAGGGATACCTCCGGAGAGGCAGGTCGAGTTCAGGATCGACCTGGTACCAGGTGCGGCCCCTATTGCTAAGGCGCCGTACCGACTGGCACCACCAGAGATGCAGGAGCTGTCGTCGCAGCTACAGGAACTGCTGGGCAAGCAGTTCATTCGACCTAGCAGTTCTCCATGGGGAGCACCGATACTTGTTGTCCGGAAGAAGGACGGTTCGCACCGGATGTGTATTGATTACCGGGAGTTGAATAAGTTGACGGTGAAGAACCGTTACCCACTCCCAAGGATAGACGATCTCTTCGATCAGTTACAAGGCGCATCTTGGTTTTCCAAGATAGACTTGAGGTCTGGGTATCATCAGGTCAGGGTCAGAGAGGAGGACGTGGAGAAGACCGCGTTCCGAACTCGTTATGGACATTACGAGTTCGTGGTGATGCCGTTTGGGCTCACCAACGCGCCAGCGGTGTTCATGGACCTGATGAATCGGGTCTACAGACCGATGCTTGATCGCTCGGTCATAGTGTTTATAGATGATATCTTGGTGTATTCCAAGACTCGAGAGCAGCATGAGGAGCATCTGAGAGAGCTGTTGGGAGTTCTGAGACGAGAACGGCTGTACGCCAAGTTCTCGAAGTGTGAGTTTTGGTTACGAGAGGTCCAGTTCCTCAGACATCTCGTTAACCAGGAGGGGATTTTGGTCGATCCGGCCAAAATCAAGGCAGTTATGCAGTGGGAGATTCTGAAATCTCCCTCAGATATTAGGAGCTTTCTGGGATTGGCAGGGTACTACCGGAGGTTCATACGGGATTTCTCCAAGATTGCAGTACCCCTCACTCGTCTGACGAGGAAGGGGGTGGATTTCCAGTGGGGTCCCGAGCAGCAGAGGGCGTTTGAGACCCTCCGTCAGCGTTTGTGTGAGGCACCAGTATTGACACTCCCGGAGGGAGTTGAGGATTTTGTGGTGTTCTGTGATGCATCCATCACAGGTTTAGGGGCGTTCCTCATGCAGAGAGGACGAGTGATAGCCTACGCATCGCGGCAGCTGAAGCCGCATGAGACGAGATACCCTACGCATGACTTGGAGCTGGGGGCGGTGGTGTTCGCCCTCAAGATATGGAGACATTACCTCTATGGGGTCCGCTGTACCATTTACACGGATCACAAGAGCTTGAGACATATCATGGATCAGCCGAACCTGAACATGAGGCAGCGCAGGTGGCTGGATGTAGTCAAGGACTACGACTGTGAGATCCTTTACCACCCCGGTAAAGCGAATGTGGTTGCGGATGCTTTGAGCCGCAAGTCAGCTGGGTCTTCCACCCCCGCGGTATATATGAGGATTGCAGTGGATTCTCCGCTTGTGAGTTTGATCAGAGATGCCCAGGTAGAGGGCATGCGACCGGAGAATTGGAAGCTGGAGAGAATCAAGGGTGAGAATACCCGGTTCATACAGGATAGTCGGGGACTATTGACCCGATGCGGTCGGGTTTGGGTTCCGATGTCTGGTGGGGTTAGGCAGACGGTTATGGAGGAGGCTCATAAGTCTCATTTCTCTATTCACCCGGGGACCACCAAGATGTATCGGGATTTGAGTTTGAGCTATTGGTGGTCGTGCATGAAGCGAGAGATCGCTTGGTACGTCGAGAGGTGCTTGACCTGTAGGATGGTCAAGGCCGAGCATCAGAGGCCGCATGGAAAGCTGCAGCCCCTAGAGATTCCCATGTGGAAATGGGAACAGATCACGATGGATTTTATTACCAAATTGCCGAGGACGGCAAAGGGGTTTGATGCTATATGGGTCATCGTGGATCGATTGACCAAGAGCGCCCACTTCTTGGCTATATGGGAGAGCTCATCGGCCGAGAAATTGGCCGAATTGTACGTTCACGAGATCGTGTCTCGCCATGGGGTTCCTGTCTCCATTGTCTCTGATCGGGATGTCAGGTTTACCTCCCGCTTCTGGCAAACGTTTCACGAGGAGCTAGGCATGCGGTTGCACTTCAGCACAACATTCCACCCACAAACAGACGGCCAGAGCGAACAGACTATTCAAACCCTCGAGGACATGTTGAGGGCGTGTGTCATTGATTTTGGTGGGAGTTGGGATTCTCACCTACCGCTTGCGGAGTTCGCCTACAACAAGAGCTATTATTCTAGCCTTGGCGCCCCGCCATTCGAGCTGTTGTACGGGCGGAGATGTCGCACCCCGGTCTGTCGGGGTGAAGTTGGACACAGAGTGATGGGTAGTACGGAGGTAGCTTGCAGACTACCGAAAAGATCCAGCAGGTTAGACAGCGTTTGCAGACCGCTCAGAGTCGGCAGAAGAGTTATGCCGACAGACGCCGATCTGAGTTGGAATTTCAGGTGGGTGACATGGTACTCCTGAAGGTCTCACCCTGGAAAGACGTGATTCGCTTCAGGAAGAGGGGAAAATTGGGCCCCCGATATATTGGGCCGTTCAGGATCATTGCCAGGGTTGGCAAGGTAGCTAACAGGCTAGAGCTGCCGGAGGAGCTTAGTCGGATACACAACACTTTCCACGTTTCGCAGCTGCGAAAGTGCATCATGGACCAGGAGGCAGTAGTATCGCTGGATGATATTCAGGTCGATGAGCGCCTGAACTATGTGGAGAGACCTGTGGCCATTTTGGAGAAGAAGATGAAGATTTTGAGGAATAAGGAGATATCTTTGGTGAAAGTACAGTGGGAGCATCGAAGGGGGTCCGAGTGGACGTGGGAGACGGAGGCCGAAATGCGGGAGCATTACCCGGAGTTATTCGCTGCAACAGACTTCGAGGACGAAGTCTAGTTCAAGTGGGGGAGAATTGTAACGCCCCGATTCCAGGTATGGATTTAAATTAAAGGTTAATTGGTTTAATGTCCCACTCGACGAGTTGGTTGCCCTACTCGTCGAGTAGCAGCGGGGTTGGAACGCGTGTTTAGTGACCTACTCGACGAGTCCACTAAGGGACTCGACGAGTAGGAGCTGGCAGATGAAACCCTAAATCTCGGGGTTTTGCACCCTATTTAAGGAATGATAAGCCTCCTATGGCCTCTTTGCAGTCTTTGAGAGCCCCTTAAAACCCTAATACGTGTGTGTGTGCCCATTGGGTGTTTGAAGCTTGAAGAGAGGATCCTTGGAGGGAGAAGGCTTAGAGGAGAAGGAGATTGGAGCAAGTAGAGTGTGGGAATCAACTCTTATCTCGGTTATCATCTTCTGGAGGTAACCAAATCGCCTTTTCTTTGTGAATCTCTTCTATTGGTTGAGTTTTAGGGTTTTTGGTGAGATATTAAGTTGGAAAGATGAGCTATGGGCTAGATCTGAGGTTGTAACTTCAGATCTGGACCCTCCTTGGATTCTATAAGCATAAAGTTTCAGTTTTGGTCATGATTAAGGTCCCTCTTGAGCATGAAGTTCCATTAAGAACTTAAAATAGGCATTTAGAGCCTTTATAGCCATTCATGCACGTAAAGTTTGCAACTTTACGTGATAAGCATGCCCTAGAAGCTTGGATCTGTGATTTGGAGCCGCTGCATGGCTCAAACAAGTCTGTATGGAAAAAGGACTGAATGGACTCGGCGAGTCGCAAGGTTGACTCGGCGAGTCACATGAAGATGGCCGTGAACTCGACCAGTTGGATGAACAACTCGGCGAGTCCGATGAAGATTACCATAAGACTCGGCGAGTTGAAGAACAACTCGGCGAGTCAGATGAGTTTTCCCCAAGTTATGAATGTGTGTGTGTCCGACGTGTGCAAAAAGGAAAACTCGACGGGTGGCCTTAGAGTTGGTCGAGAATCGGAGAAACTCGACGAGTCACCTCGATGACTCGGCGAGTGGGATAGTGCTTCAAGGAACTCGACGAGTAGCTGAGGGTACTCGGCGAGTAAGGTCAACATGGACTGTTGACCTTGACTGAGGACTTTGACTTTGACCAGGGGTTGACTAGTGGGTTATGGAGTATGAGTTAGTTTTGCATGCTAGTGGTTATGCCAGCTAGGTAGACCTGTAGGATTACCTGTGATGTTATGTGATTATTGCATGCTCAGTGGTTATGATTTGTGTTTGTTATATGGGATGGGTTGAGGTTGTATTGCTTCGTGCGGTAGCCAACAAACCCTAGGAGCAATCCAGTTACGGGCTAAGGGAGACTCGTACGGTGGGCTCGGGAGCAATCCAGTTACGGGCTAAGGGAGACTCGTACTGTGGGCTCGGGAGCATTCAAGTTACGGGCTAAGGGAGACTCGTACTGTGGGCTCGTGGGTATTTCAGTCTTTAGGGCTGTGGACCCGTTATGGGCTGTTCTGTTCAGTTTGTTATGATATGTTATTGTTGACATGGTTATGTGGACTGTATGTGTATCGGTATTTTGGGGGTAACTCACTAAGCTTTCGGGCTTACAGTTTCAGTTTATTGTTTCAGGTACATCAGGGGATCGTGGCAAGGCGAAGACATGATCGTACAGCTCCTCCTGTTATGTTTATGTTTCTGGGAATACTCTGATAGAATGTATTTTGAAAACAAAGTTGTAATGTTTTGATGAACTTGACATGTTTTGAAAGTTTAAATTTGTTCGAAATTTTTGGGTGTTACAGTGACTTTGACTAAGGAAATTGTTATGAGCTTCTCTAACCATTTTAACAACTAAGAAAAGTCTAGGTAATCTCAAGCTTCTTGGATTACTATAGCTAAATTAAGGATTTAAATCAAGTATTGCACCATTGGATTCTAATGATATGTTCATCAAAAGTCAAAGTGAGGAAACCTTAAGTCAACCATCCTTCCCTTATTGATTTTACATCAAACTCTTATTTTTGTTGAAATTGTCTATTTAAATCTTAGTTTAATTCTAGTTTATTTCAAGGATTTCAAAAGACCAAACCCCCCATTTTTAATTTATTGTCATTTTACAAGTATTTTTATAAATAGATATTTCATAGAGTTATAAAATTGAACCAATCTCTGTGGATTCGATCCCTTTACCACTATACGCTATTTTAGTGTGTAATATTTAGGGTTTTTAATTTTGTTGGCCTCGACAACCACCAACCTACCACCACCACCCACCAATATCGTCGCCACCTACCAACATCGCCAACCATCACCCACGAAAACCACCACCCACCATCATCACAACCACTCGCACCACTACCAACCACCACCTACCACTACCATCAACCGCCACCCACCACTAGGGGTGAGCAAAAACCGAACCGCAAACTAAAAAAACCGAAACCGAAAAACCGAAACCGAAATGACCGACAGTGCGGTTTTTAGTTTTGCAAAAACCAAAAATGTTCGGTGCGGTGCGGTTTCTAGTCTTGCAAAAACCGCAAAAAACCGAATCGCACTGAATATATATATATATATATATATATATATATATATATATATATATATATATATATATATATATATATATATATATATATATATTAAGTGTTGATATTTGTAAGAACGAAGAACTCATAACAATTAAAATTTCTATAAATATAAATATCTATCTTATCAGAGGATGATTATATATTTTTAAGCATACATATAGTGATATTTACAAGAACAAATAATGTTTATTATATTTTTTAACATTTTTATATTAAGAGTACCAGTGATGATAGTATCATTTTTATGAATACATTAATTGATATTACCGTATGTACCTGTGATACAAATATTATATTTAATTCGTATAATATTCAATCATTAGAAGCATGTTGGATGAGTGGTTAAGTCATTTGATTTCAAACCAAGAGGTGGTGGTATCAGTTCATCTCCAAGATATCATTTGGACTTTAATTTTGCCAGCCTTATAAAATTATCTCCATCGTATTTGAGATAAAACCTTCACCATTCCCACATTCCATATAAGAGAGTCAAGTCTATGACTTTTAACCCACATCTTTGAGGAGTCGCACATTGTTGGGGATGAAAAATTTGGCGCTCCTCATATCTACATAAAGTTTTTCAAAAAATGATTAACACATCTCATTCGAGTCAAAGTAACTCGTTGAGTTACCTGAGTTTTAGTAAAAAGGCAAAACAAAAACTAAATAAAAAAACTGACAAAAAACCGAACCGCAAAAAACCGAAAAAACCGCAAAAACCGAACCGCATAAAAACCGAACGGTGTGATTTCTAAACTTCAAAAAACCGAAGTTGAGGTTTTCGGTTCGGTTTTGGCCAAAAACCGCACCGAACCACACCATGCTCACCCCTACCCACCACCACCACCAAAACTACCACCCCTCACCCACCCCCACCACCAAACACCACCACCCACCACCACCCTACCCACCACCTATCACCACCACCCGCCTCTACCACCATCACCACCACTTGCCACCATCACTCACCATCATCACTACCACCAGCTACCATCACCCCCACTACCATCCGCCACCAACCGATATTATCATCGCCTGCCACCATCAACACCCATCACCCACAAAAACCTCCACCACTCATTACCACCACTCGCCACCACCACCACCACCCCACCCACCACCATCACCAACATTTGTCACCATTTCCCCCACCACCCACCATCATGATCGCCGCCTACAACCAATCACCACCAAAATCTGATGGGTTTGAGCCATAAGAACTTTCCTATGTGCACATGCAAACCCTAATTGCTTGGATCTAGGTTTCTCTAATTGAACATGCATTGAATCCAAGACTTGCAATACTAGATCTAATGTAATATATTGAATCTAATCATATGAAATCAGATCTAAAAGAATACCTTGAATTACTTGCTTGATACTTCTTCTTCTTGGAGCTTAGAGTCACAATTGTCACTCCTCTAATGGCTTACAAACACCAAATAGCAAGAAGATGATCTTGAGAGAGAGGGAGGAGGGATAGAAATCGGTCCTAGGGTTCCTTGGCTTGCAAGAGTGTCAATTTCTCCATCCCAAGGGTCCTATTTATACTATGAGCTATTAGGGTTTCTCCTTTAACCCTAATTGAATGACTTAGGCCCTAAGCAATCCAAGATCCTTCTAGATTATAGGCTTGGACGAATTTAAGGTTCCCAAGCCCCTAAATTTTGTTCACCCTAAAATCCATAAGGATACATAGCCCAAAATACAACTATCACACATTTGACAGGTTATGCCCCTTTATTTAATTAACCTCTTTAAGTCACCAAATTAATTCTCAATTAATACATGACTTATATTAATCAAATAATATTATTTCCTCAATATATTATTCTCATAATATATTAATAATATTTCTTCTCTCTTAACAAATCATCCTGTCAAGTTGCTATGGTGAAGGCAACCCAAAAGGACCATGCATAACCGGGTCAAGTACTTACCAAATATAGTTACAGCCTTAGACACTAATCCAACAGTCTCCCACTTGGATAAGTCTAGTAACTATATATATAAATATAATCCGATTAGCAATCGTAGCTCTCAAAGACGCTGTCAACTCTGATCTTATCAGTATCCTGTCCTTTAGATAAGGGATCGTATAATCCTCTGTTCTAGATATCGTGCGGACAATTACATGGAACATGGTCATACTTATTGTCCTGCAATTTGTTTCTCGATCTCAGATTCATTTGACATAGAACTTAATCGAACACATCAATTCAGTCCTGACCGGGCCCGACACATAAGTCAAATCAAATCATCGAGGGGCCCTGATATCGCTTTTACCCTCTTAGGATAAAAGGAACAGATAAACTTCGACTTATATGCATTTATTATCCACTAATCAAATTACACACAACAATACGTTTTATAACATCAAGTTACTGATGCGTTTGCGTATTATCAATGCATAACCAATTAACAAACAATAAACCATATATCTAGGTTTTAAGACTATATGATATTACCATCTTGTGATCACTCGTGATAAATTCCATGAAGTGATTCCAACAAGTGCGGGTTTATTCCAATGCTCAAATCAAGTTCATAAGCACTCATGAACGTTGTAGCAAACCTTTGCTATGTCTAATACACTTTAGACAATCTACACACCAATTCATGACAGTCTTCATTCATATATACTTCCAACATATGAACGACTGTGGACTATTCGAATAATTCGATTATTATCAAATAATTAATTACTCAGGAAGTCAAAACATGCAAAATGAAACAATAGTTAAACAATTAACATAAGACAGTAACTTTCCTTATAAATAATACTCCTTTATTTAATCATCAAATGTCAATTACATTTATCTATTACACGTTTCCAAAATATCTAATCTAAACTAATATCGTCCTTCAGCCCAATGCTCCTAGCGTGCTGCAAATGCTTAACCCTGCTAAGTCCCTTCGTAAGCGGATGTGCTGGGTTATCCTCTGACGATACCCTCTTTACCACGAGGTGTCCTTCTTCTACTCGATGTCTAATAAAATGATATTTTCTGTCGATATGTCGAGATCTACCATGATCCCTCGGTTCCTTGGTCAAGGCAACCGCTCCTTCATTATCACAGAAAATTTCCATAGGCTCCTTTATGGTAGGCACAACTCCAAGATCACCAATGAAGTTCTTCAACCACATAGCCTCCTTTGACGCTTCGCTCGCTGCAATGTACTCTGATTCGCACGTTGAATCAGCTACTGTTTCTTGTTTGGAACTTTTCCAAGTCACTGCTCCTCCATTGAGGGTAAAGACCCAGCCCGACTGCGAACGGTAGTTGTCCCTGTCGGTCTGGAAACTGGCATCACTATACCCTCGCACCTTTAAGTCATCACTCCCTCCGAGGAATAAAAACCATTCCTTGGTCCTCCGAAGGTACTTAAGTATATTCTTGACCGCAACCCAATGAGCTCTGCCTGGGTTCCCTTGATATCTACTGACCATGCTCAAAGCAAAGGCCACATCAGGGCGAGTACAAGTCATAGCGTACATGATTGAGCCAACCGCGGAAGCATAGGGTATTCGGCTCATCTCAGCTATCTCGGCTTCTGTACTCGGGCTTTGAGTCTTACTCAATTTGGCATTACTCTATATCGGTAGTTCTCCCTTTTTCGAGTTTTCCATACTAAAACGTTTTAGTACCTTATCCAAGTAAGTATTCTGACTAAGTCCTATTAGTCTCTTACTTCGTTCTCTCACTATCCTTATTCCTAAAATATAGGAAGCCTCTCCGAGGTCCTTCATAGCGAAACACTTCCCGAGCCAGGACTTAACCTCCTGCAGAGTCGGGACGTTGTTTCCTATGAGCAGTATGTCATCGACATACAAAACGAGAAAGCTAACTATACTCCCACTGGCCTTGACATATACACATGATTCATCTTCACTTCGTACAAATCCAAACTCTTTGACTTTCTCATCGAAGCAAAGATTCCATCTGCGAGATGCTTGCTTAAGCCCATAAATAGACTTCTCAAGCTTACACACTCTATTGGGATGCTTTGGATCGACAAAACCCTCTGGCTGAGCCATGTAAACATCTTCAGCCAACTTCCCATTAAGGAAAGCGGTTTTTACATCCATTTGCCATATTTCATAGTCATGAAATGCAGCAATGGCTAGCATCACCCTAATAGACTTTATCTTTGCAACTGGTGAGAAGGTTTTGTCGTAGTCAACTCCAGGAGTCTGAGTGAAACCCTTCACTACCAATCGCGCCTTATAAGTGTGCACGTTCCCATCCACGTCGGTCTTCTTCTTGAAGATCCACTTGCACCCGACCGTCTTACGACCTGGTACATTGTCAACCAAATTCCAAACTTGGTTGTCATACATGGACTGAATCTCGCTGTCCATCGCCTCTTTCCATTTTACAGACTCTGGGCCTGCCATGGCTTCCTTATAGCTATTAGGTTCATCTAGATTTATTAGTGTACCATCACTAATATACGTGTCCCCGTCGGTGGTAATATGAAAACCATAAAACTGGGGTTGAACTCTAACTCTTTCGGAACGTCTAAGAGGTAAGGACTCGTCAATTGGTTCAACTGGAGTTTCCTCCTCGGGTTGAGCGCCAGCGTTAGAGGTTCCTTCATCGCTCGAATCTTGAATCTCTTCAAGATCGACTTGCCTCCCACTGTCTCCTTGGCTTATGAGTTCCCGCTCTCGGAAAACCCCTCTCCTTGCAACGAAGACAACATTGTCACTCGGCCTATAGAAGAGATATCCAAAGGGTTTCTGTGGGTAGCCGATGAATATACATCGCTCACTACGAGGTTCTAGCTTGTCGTGAGTTTCTCGTCTTACGAAAACTTCACAGCCCCAAACCTTGATATGTGCCAACGAGGGAGCTTTCCCTGTCCACATCTCGTGAGGTGTTTTGGCAACCTTCTTTGTGGGTACTAAATTAAGGATATGGGCGGTAGTCTCTAAGGCATACCCCCAGAATGAGATAGGTAGTGAAGCACGACTCATCATGGAACGAACCATGTCTAGTAAGGTTCGATTACGCCTCTCAGCTACACCATTCAATTGTGGTGTCCTAGGTGGCGTCAATTGTGAAACTATTCCACATTCCTTGAGGTAGTCATGGAATTCAAGACTTAGGTACTCTCCACCTCGATCAGATCGAAGCATCTTGATTTTCCTGCCCAATTGATTCTCCACTTCTTGTTTAAACTCTTTGAACTTTTCAAAAGTTTCTGACTTGTGCTTGATTAAGTAGATATACCCATATCTGCTATAATCATCTGTGAAAGTCACATAGAAGCGATTTGCATCCCTTGTGGTGGATCTAAAGGGTCCACATACATCTGTATGTATGAGATCCAATAAACCCTCACCCCTCGCACAAGTGCCAGTGAAGGGTGACTTGGTCATCTTTCCAAGTAAACAAGATTCGCACATGTCATCTTCCCTAAGGTCGAACGACTCCAACACTCCATCCTTTTGGAGTTTGGCTATGCGCTTCTTGTTGACATGTCCAAGACGACAATGCCATAAGGATGCTTTATCCATACCATTGGAAGAATCCATACACAACACATCATTTCCTAGGTTATCTACAACCATAACAGTTTCATAAATTCCATTACAAGGCATTGCTTCAAAATATAAAACACCATTTAGATAAGCATAAATCGAACCATTCTCATTATTAAACGAATATCTAAATCCTTGTCTAAATAAACCATGAAAAGAAATGACGTTTCTTGCCATATCTGGCGAGTAGCAACAATTATTTAATTCTAAATTCAAACCATTTCTAAGCTCTAAAGAATACACTCCAATCTTGGTGACAGGCGACGTTCTTCTGTTTCCCATGATCAGATTTATTCTTCCAAGCTCCACATCCCTATTTCTTCCTAGTCCTTGCAAATCAGAACAAATGTGGTAACCACACCCTGTATCAAGAACCCAAGAAATAGCATGAGATGAATCATTAGATTTAATTGTGTAAATACCTGCAAAGGATGGCTTTATCTTCCCATCCTTGATGGCTTGCAGATATTCCGGGCAGCTTCTCTTCCAATGCCCTATTTTGTGGCAATGGTGGCACTCTGCCTCCTTTGGGTTTGGGTTGGGCTTAGCAGGATCAACCTTGGTCCCACTAGAAGAGGAACCATTTTGGGACTTTCCTTTGTGGTGGTTCTTTGAAAAAGCCTTCCTCTTCTTGCCCCTTCCCTGTCCAATAGCCAAAACAGGAGCAACGGGTGGATTGGGAGTTGGTGCAACAGACTTGTCCTTGAAGTTGCTCTCAGCAGTCCTCAGGAGCCCTTGGAGTTTGCTTAGGGTGACCTCTTCCTTGTTCATGTGGTAGGTCATCCTGAATTGGTTGTAGCATGAGGGCAAGGAGTGAAGAACAATGTCGATAGCTAAATCTTCCCCAAAGTTGACATTCAACTTGCGAAGACGATCAACATACCTTTGCATCTTTTGCAAGTGCACAGTAAGAGACTCTCCACTTCCCATTTTAGCAGTAATCATATTCGTTATGATCTCATAGCGTTCTTGCCTCGCGCTTTGGTGATACCTCTCCATCAAGTCTAGATGCATCTCATAAGGATACATGTCCTCATAGGACTTTTGGAATTCTGAGTTCATTGTGGCTATCATGATGCAATGGACCTTCGTTGCATCACGCTCATGGTTCTCAAAGACAGCCATTTCTTCAGGAGTAGCAGTTTCTGGATTGATCTTTTCGAGCTTCTCATCGAGAACATACTCTTTGTCCTCGTAACGCGCGATTGTGCGAATGTATCTTATCCATTCGCTAAAGTTCGTTCCATCGAATGTCACTTTTTGACAAAGGCTCATTAGAGGAAATGAGCTAGCAGCTGCGTTGTTTGCGTTAGACATCTACAAATAGAAAGAACAAAGTTTGATTAGATTAAGTCCCTAATTAACACCCAAAAAAGAAAATTAGGGCTAGGACCCAACAACATTATTTACACATTAGAAAAGGGATGCCGTAATCCAACATGCAAATAATTTGGAGGTAAGTGAATGACGATTCACTAATTCTTCACCATGAAAAACATAAGCTTTAAGTTTTAAATGTATTGAGAATTCCTAGGTTTCATTGAGATTCATTGAACCTTTCAATGACATGTTTAAATCTCGATATGCCCCTCTCGTTTGTGACTGGGATGACGAGGATCACAAAGTGGGTGTGAATAACCATGCAAATGTACAAGGTGCCCCCACTGTTACAGTTACCTATTCAATGTGCTGGTTAACCACACACGCTCCATTGAACTATAACAAACAATGAGTCACCCTTTGCCACCTTTGCTTAGAACCCAATTAATGTGCCGGTTAACCACACGCGCTCCATTAATGTCTCAGCGAGGGTACAAAGTGTAATTTCATGGGATTGAATCAATTCACTTTTCCTAAAGTAACTAAGATTGGGAATTTTATAAAACATGTTTAGTTACTTTATATAGATTCATTATACTTATTAATGAGAGGAGGTTTGCCCTATCCTACCCGTTCGGCTAACGACCCTCCACCAGTCAAGCAAGCGGTGGGTGTGAATGTACACCCATTAAGCGCCATTTTATAGGCAACAACCTTATACCCACCTTATAGACTGGCTTCGTGAATGAGGTCTACTAACGGTAAGACTAGCATTTTAAATTATACATATATATATATATATATATATATATATATATATTAAGCTTGTAATAATATAATAGTATAGGGTTGAATTTTAGACTTGTAAAATTCTAGGGATTTGAAATTTAAATTATTCAAATTAAACATTTAATCACAAAATATAAATTTCAAAACTTGAGGACAAGTTTTTGAACTTTTCAAAACATAAGGATCAAATAGCAAATAATATAAATCAACAAATTAGATTATCTCAATTTGATCTTACTTAACATTACTTGCAAAACAATTTACCAATTCAATTCAAATAATCAACAATTATCATATAAGGAAATTATTATTCAACTAATTGGCAATTATCTTTTGTTAGGTCAAGAATATACTCATATATATGATTAAAATCGGATTTTAATGACCCAAAACAGTTAAGGCAAGTATCCTCAAGTAAAACAGCAAGAAATCCCGAAACTTCCTCCTTCTGACGCTCGAACTCGCCGAGTACCTCTATGGACTCGCCGAGTTGGAGCTACTCGCCGAGTCCACAGGGGAACTCGCCGAGTACAGTAGTCAGAATCACAAAAATCGAATTTTGTAAGCAACAAGCAATCAACCAATGCATCAATTCAATAGAAATCAATCAAAGCTCTGATACCACTGATGGGTTTGAGCCATAAGAACTTTCCTATGTGCACATGCAAACCCTAATTGCTTGGATCTAGGTTTCTCTAATTGAACATGCATTGAATCCAAGACTTGCAATACTAGATCTAATGTAATATATTGAATCTAATCATATGAAATCAGATCTAAAAGAATACCTTGAATTACTTGCTTGATACTTCTTCTTCTTGGAGCTTAGAGTCATAATTGTCACTCCTCTAATGGCTTACAAACACCAAATAGCAAGAAGATGATCTTGAGAGAGAGGGAGGAGGGATAGAAATCGGCCCTAGGGTTCCTTGGCTTGCAAGAGTGTCAATTTCTCCATCCCAAGGGTCCTATTTATACTATGAGCTATTAGGGTTTCTCCTTTAACCCTAATTGAATGACTTAGGCCCTAAGCAATCCAAGATCCTTCTAGATTATAGGCTTGGACGAAATTAAGGTTCCCAAGCCCCTAAATTTCGTTCACCCTAAAATCCATAAGGATACATAGCCCAAAATACAACTATCACACATTTGACAGTTTATGCCCCTTTATTCAATTAACCTCTTTAAGTCACCAAATTAATTCTCAATTAATATATGACTTATATTAATCAAATAATATTATTTCCTCAATATATTATTCTCATAATATATTAATAATATTTCTTCTCTCTTAACAAATCATCCTGTCAAGTTGCTATGGTGAAGGCAACCCAAAAGGACCATGCATAACCGGGTCAAGTACTTACCAAATATAGTTACAGCCTTAGACACTAATCCAACAAAATCATCACTACCTACAACCACTACCCACCACCATTACTACTAAACATCAAAACACGCAACCACCACCTGCCATCACCCGACCATCAATAACACCACCTTCACCACCACCACCATGTATCATCACCTATAACCACCACCTACAACCACCACAAATCAACTATCACCCAAGACGCTCATCAACTATCACGTAACACCCAACACCACCACCACCACCACCACCGTAACCCACAACAACCACTACCTACAACCACCAACACCATATATTATTAAATGCATATAATCACATAAATTATGTGTGATTATATGTATTTCATCACATAAATTGCATATGATTTAATACATATAATCACATATGATTATATTTATCTAATCACCTATGATTTATATAAACAGGATTCGTTTTCATGTTTTCCATTCGATAATTTCCTCATGTATTTAATCATATCTGAATATATGTATTTAATAATATATGATTAATGTAGACAAAGATTTGTTTTGTGTTTTTGATCCAATGGTTGTTCCCTTGTATATAATTACATGTGATTATATGTATTTAATCACATATGATTTATATAAACAAGATTCGTTTTTGTATATATAAATCATATGTGATTAGATACATATAAACACATGTGATTAGATTTATTTAATCACATATGATTAAAGTTTCTAAAGAACAATTATTGAATCAAGAACGCAACAATGAATCTCGTCCACATAAATCATATATGATGGATACATATGATCACATGTGATTATACGTATTTAATCAAATATGATTTATGTGGACAATATTTTTTTTCGTGGTTTCGATTCATTAATTCATCTCAGGTATTTAATCACATGTGATTATAAGTATATAATCATATATAGTGTATGTGGAAAAGATTTGTTTTTTCGTTTTTGATTCAACAGTTGTTCTTGTGTATATAAGCAACATGATTATATGTATAATGTATCTAATCACATATGATTTAGATTGACAAAATTTGTTTTTTTGTTTTCTATTCAATAGCTTTTTTCGTTTTTTTTAATCACATGTGATTATATGTATTTAATCATATATGATTAATATGGACAAGGAACACTTATTAAATCGACAATGCGAAAACGAATTTTATTTATATAAATCATATGTGACTGAATACATATAATCACATGTGATTAAATAAGTATAATCATATGTGATTAAATACATATAATCACATGTGATTAAATACATGAGAACAACTATTGAATCAAGTACGTGAAAAAAAATCTTGTCAATATAAATATATGTGATTAGACACATGTGATTAAATACACGAGACCAACTATTGAATCGAGAACGCAAAAATAAATCGTGTCTGAAAATATCATATGTGATTATATGTATTTAATATGTAACATCCCGATGTTCGGGTACTTCTAAATTTATCCCTTTAAGTTTATTATATGACATTTTGGTCCTTAAGTCCAAGAGAATGTGCCATGAAGCCCTAGTGTAACACCCCGTTTATTAAATGAATAAATAGATAAAGTTGATGAATGGATAGTAGCCCTAAAATCAATAATTTTATAATAAGAGTTGGTCTCGAGGAGTTAATTGTTACAATATTAGAAGTCGGGGGCAAAACGTGTAAGTTTTGGATTGGTTCTGTAAATAATTATAAGGGCATGGACTACTTGGTAATCTATTGCGACTTAATTTGAAGAGATTTTGGAGGCTTAGGGCCTAAATGGTAACATATATAGTTGAATTGTAAAGATTTTAGATGACATGGATTAAAAAGGTAAAATATTGATCTAATTCGAATAAAATTGGAGCTGGAGGGACCAGAGTTGTAATTATGCGAAAGATTTAAAGTGGTCGGGGATATAACCCGCCACCCTCACCATGTCAAACCCTAAACCTAAAGGTTCCAGCCGCCATGAGTGAAGTAGCCGCCATCTCCCTCTCCTCGTTCTTTTCCGATCCTACCATGTCGCTATCCACTGTCGGCGACGCTGTGAGCGACAAGGACCACCGAGACCAGTCGAGTAAAGCTGTAACGGTTGGAGACCGGCGAACTGATGTCGTGATTTCCGCCATCTCCGGTGCCACCATAGCTGTTAGAGTCGGAGAACCCCGCCACGCCTCCTATGGTTGTTGAGGATGAAGTCGGACATGGGAGATCAGCCGCCATCATCGGATTCGCCCAACCATCATCCAGTCACGAGCAACCCAGCCGCCAACGGAAGCCGTAACCACCGCCTTGCGTGCGCTGCTGCTGCCCTTCGACGACGACAAGGCCGCCACCTCCCTTGTTCTTGTTGCGTCGTCATAGGTTCGCTGCTGCCGGAGATTTCGTGAACTGTAAGGACTGACCACTGCCACCACCGTGAGGTGGTGGCTGCCATCGCCATGTGCCACCGGGTGAGTGGCTAGGGTTGTTTTGTAATCAGTTAGGGCGTATGTGTGTTATTTCAGCGATGTATGAATGGGTTTTTTGGCCAGATAGATCAAGAAAGCCACCACCACCACCACCGTGAGGTAGTGGCTGCCGCCACGAGCCACCGCCGGCCACCACTAGGGTGGCCGTGTGTGTGTTAGAGTAGTTAGTATGTGTGTGTGTGTGTGTTTATTTTGGATTAAAAGCTTTGTAATTGTAATTAGCAAAAGATGTAATGAAAAGAACCATAACCACCACTGTAAGGTGGTGGCCGCCGCCATTGACCACCACTACCCGAGGTGGTAGTGGTTGGTGCCACACTAGCAAAACCCTAATGGGCTTAAAGATTAGTTTTGGGGCTATTGGGCCATGTTTGGGTGGGAAACCCTAATTAGGGTTTAGAAAACCCTAATTCTTGATACTTTGGGCCTTGGACTCATGGGGACCCACTTTTGGGCCATTGGGATTGGATTGTGTATTAAGTCCAAATTATTCCATATCATTTATCTAGTAGAGTAAAGGACTTAATGGATTAAGTCCTTAATGGGTTAAGTGAGAAACACTTAACCCTAATCATCATTTTATATGAAACCCTAATTTCACTTGGGCTTTGTGTTGGGCTATCCAAGAACAAGCAAATGGACTAGAACAATTTAATGGGCTTTAGGGTAAGGCCCATAAGAGGGTTTGGGCCCAATTTGGAAAATTGGGCCATAGTTGGGCCTAGATGGTTGTATGATATTGGGCCCTTAGAATGAGACATGTTGGACTGGACTGAACAATTGGGCCTTAAGGGAAGTCCATGTAGAGGTTTGGGCCTAATTTGGAAAATTGGGCCATATGTTGGGCTTTGAGCCATAGTTGGACTTTGGGCCTTTGGATTGGGCCTTGGGACTGAGTCAAGCTAAGTTAAGGGTAAAGTAGTCTTTTACCCCACACATGGAATTATGGATATGTGATAGAACCCAATTATTAATTGGGTGTTATTTTGATATTGACAGTTCGGGAATCTGTCATCGAGCAGCTATGGTTCTGTCAGCGGGACTTCAGCAGTGTGACGTGAGTTTCCTTCCAGTAGTAACGGGTCTACGGCCACAATGCCGGCCCGTTTAAGTAGTAGAGTATGCCGGGGTGAGCCCGATGTCGGGGTTAGCCCGATGTAGTTTATATGTTTCCGGACTTCGGTCCGATGCCGGGGGCGGTCCCAAGAACTAGTTAAGTATGCTTGATGTCTTTGTGATTCATGCATGAATATGTGTTATGTGTTATGTGTTCCGGGCTTCGGTCCGATGTCGGGCAAGCCCGATGCAGTATATGCGATTATGTTATATGTTATGTGTTAAGTGTTCCGGGGTAAGCCCGATGTCGGGGCAAGCCCGATGTATGTTAGTTATCATGCCATGCACTATATGTTCCGGGGCAAGCCCGATGTATGCTAGTTTATATGTTATGATATGATTATCAGCTTTATGAGAACTGCATGCTAGATTAGGACTAAGGATCCTGGAAGGATGCCTTATGTGCCTATTATATGTGTATCAGCTTTATGAGAACTGCATGCTAGTTTAGGGCTAAGGATCTAGGAAGGATGCCTTATATGCCTGTTATATATGTACCAGCTTATTGGGAACTGCATGCTAGTACAGATTAGTCAGTATGATAGCCAGAGTAGTATATGCTTGATTATGTGTACTCAATACCCGAATGCTGCTTGCTTTGTGCTTTTAGGAGTTCTAGTTGTCTTTCACTAACTAGTAAACGAATATGTTAAGTTACATATTGCAAGGACTAAATAATTTCAGAAGGTTAGGTCTAACTCTATTTCGTAGCTCTTGTTTGAGTCCAACCGTTGTAGGGTAGGATCTCTCATTCGAAGAATTATCTAGTCTGAGTAATATGTAATAGTATTCGCGAGCTAGTTAAGGGAAGAAAGAAGGGACTTCTTATGCAGCTGATGGCGAAGAGTGGGTTGGTGATTACCCTAGGGCAAGCCTAGGGTGAGATTAGCATGAGATCAGCAGTAGTAGTAGAAGGGACTTGGTGGAGTCGAGGCAGTTCTTGAGGAAAGTACGGATAGATGTGGAAGGTAGTAGGGGCCCATACTACTGAAAGCAGAGGATCTATACTCGAATCAAGGAAGGCTGAGATAAGACCAGGGAACGTGTAGTGTGTGAGATCCCTCGAGTTTTGATAAGTATTGTGATGTTAGTGATGGTATATTACCGAGTATAGTGACGCTACGTGGTAGGCCAGATGGCAGTTCTGGTGTCGACGAGGGATCAGGCTCTGACTCTGTAGCCGGGCAGCTCGATGGTTAGATGAGGGAGTTCATTCCATCTGATAGTACGCGCAATATCATTGACTAGACTCATGTAATCTTCGGTATGATCAAGGAGGGCATTTTAGAGATTTGTGACGAGAGGATGAGTGCACTCTGCACTGAGATAGCAGTCATGATAGGGACCCCATTGTTAGCAGCAGATGGTTGGCAGATGTCGCCAACACTTTTCGTACCAGACGTTTTCTCGAGAGGAGACAAGATCCGACTTACTTCCTGTCTCCTGAGGGACAGAGCACGAGTTTGATAGGAAGAGGTTGGTAGAAGGTTGAGTGATGATGCGGTTGATGCTATGTCAGGGGATGACTTTTAGACCAGATTCTGGGCAGAGTGTGCTCAGGCGATTGAGGCGCAGTAGTTGGCGCAAGAGTTGTTAGGTCTCCACCAGATGACTGAGACCGTGGCAGAGATCACTGCCAAGTCTCAGGAAAGAGCTTATATGGTACCACAGTATGCAGCAGATGAGGAAATGAAGAAGGTAAGTTATCAGAACATACTGTAGAATGATAGCAGGAGATCGTGAGTATCTCGGGGTGTAAGACCCTGAATGATATGACTTCTAGAGCTTGAGAACGGGATATGGACTTGGAGCACATTGGTAAGAGGGAACCCGATCAATTGCTTATAATGAAGAGTCTCGGGAGGAGACCCTAGATTTAGGATTAGCTTTTGAGAGACCAGCATGAAAGATTCGGTGCAGCATGTGCGGGAAATGGCATATGCCAATTGCATACCGAGAATTATTAGCGGATAGCGAAAGATCATTTCCCAAATCGCGGGATTGAGAGAGGACAATGTCATCTTGGTTTATTCCAAGACTGAGGAGCAGCACGAGAAGCACCTAAGGGAGGTGCTAGAGACTTTGAGGAGGGAGAGACTTTTCACAAGGTACTCCAAATATGAGTTCTGGTTGCGCGAGGTGCAATTTCTTGGGCACCTTGTCAATCAGAAGGGTATTCTAGTCGACCCGACCAAGATAGAGGCCGTGATGCAGTGGGAGATTCCGAGGTCTCCAATTGAGATTTGGAGCTTCTTGGGTCTAGCGGGTTATTACCGGAGATTTATTCGGGTTCTTAAAAGTGGTGTGATCTTTTGGACTGACTAGTATTGAAACACTAGCAATGGTAAAGGTGGTTTTCAGCAGATTGGGCATAGAATGGTAAGAAGGATTGAGAATCCTTCCAGTATTGTGTGCCGTAAGGCGTTAGTTGAATCAAAGTGGGGGAGAATCATCCAAGGATTCAGAAGTAGGAGCAGTTTTGAAACTGGGATAAGTTTCGCATCCTTGTCAGGAAGGAATACAACCCAATCGGCTGTATGGTTTGAGGATAGTGTGAGATGGAAGTTCGGAAAACACTTGCCAATAAGGAGATCGCGTTCCCGTAATGGTTGCCAGCAAGCCTTAGGGAATCAGGTTGGGGATTCTAGTCAGGACATGAGTTTAGTTGAGTGCGGGTCAAGCGCGTGTCGATCCAGTGTTAGAGTGTTGTAAGTCTGCAGGTGTAGCCGTAACATTCACTAGCAGCCAGATAGTGTTAGAGTGTTGTAAGTCTGCGAGTGTAGCTGTAACATTCACTAGCAGCCAAATAGTGTTAGAGTGTTGTAAGTCTGTGGGTGTAGCCGTAGCATTCACTAGCAGCCAAATAGTGATAGAGTGTTGTAAGTCTGCGGGTGTAGCCGTAGCATTCACTACCAGCCAGATAGTGATAGAGTGTTGTAAGTCTGCGGGTGTAGCCATAGCATTCACTACCAGCCAAATAGTGTTAGAGTGTTGTAAGTCTGTGGGTGTAGCCGTAGCATTCACTAGCAGCCAGATAGTGTTAGAGTGTTGTAAGTCTACGGGTGTAGCCGTAGCATTCACTAGGTTGGTAGATAGCGTGAGTGTGTTGTTAAGACGCGAAGGAACAGTAGTACCCACCAGTTCAGGTGTAGCAGTGAGGATATGGAAATCCACGGATTGGATTTCGGAATTACCTAGACGGATTAGACCTGGTTAAGCCGGTGATAGAACTGTAGAAGCGCCACTACAGCTATGAGAGCAAGGAAGCAGGGGACTGCTTAAGGTCATTCATGACATGAGGCTACCAATGGTCATGTAGCAATCACTTTTAGCCTTGGGTTTGGTGACGTCAGGATTCGACGTATGGACTCGATCAGTTAGATCAGAAAGTTATTAGAGCCTCAGTGGCATGGTAACTAGTGACAACTAGCTCTAGAGAAGGAATTCGTTCAGAAGTCGTGTGAGGCGACTAAGTGGGAGTCCTTTGGCTCCGCAGCCGGGCCGGAACCCAGTATTTCAGATGATTGGCGAAAAATTGAGACCAGGTAGGTCTCGGTAGATGTTGGAAAGTAGCCATGTGGCAGCATACAGTTTCAGGCAGTTTAGTGTTTCAGGCAGTTTAGTGTTTCAGGCAGTCAGTGTTTCAGGCAGTTCAGTGTTTTCAGGCAGATCAGTGTTTCAGACAGTTTTTGGTCTCCAGCAGTAATGGTATTTGAGGATCTCATGTATGATAAGCGTAACAGATTGTTGAGAATTGCTTTGTCACCCACTGCAGGGTTCATCTATAATGATTTAGTATGAGTGGTCTGTCAGGTATTCAGACCATCTCGAGACAACAGATTTCAGACGGAGTAGATGTGATCTTGTTGCAAGGAATTCGTTCATCTGCAGAATTTAGGGCCTTGCGAAAGATGGTCACGGTTACCCTGGGGAAGACTAGGGTGTGCACAGGATTGTGGCCATGTTATTTGAGTGGTTTGGCGTGTAAGGAATGGTAAGAAATGATTTCGAGGACGAAATCCAATTTAAGTGGGGGAGAGTTGTAACACCCCGTTTATTAAATGAATAAATAGATAAAGTTGATGAATGGATAGTAGCCCTAAAATCAATAATTTTATAATAAGAGTTGGTCTCGAGGAGTTAAGTGTTACAATATTAGAAGTCGGGGGCTAAACGTGTAAGTTTTGGATTGGTTCTTTAAATAATTATAAGGGTAGGGACTACTTGGTAATCTATTGGGACTTAATTTGAAGATATTTTGGAGGCTTAGGGCTTAAATGATAACATATATAGTTGAATTGTAAAGATTTTAGATGACATGGGTTAAAAAGGTAAAATATTGATCTAATTCGAATAAAATTGGAGCTGGAGGGACCAGAGTTATAATTATGCGAAAGATTTAAAGTGGTCAGGGATATAACCCGCCACCCTCACCATGTCAAACCCTAAACCTAAAGGTTCCAGCCGCTATGAGTGAAGTAGCCGCCACCACCTTGTGACTCCCTAGCCGTCATCTCCCTCCCCTCGTTCTTTTCCGATCCGACCAGGTCGCTATCCACTGCCGGCGACGCTGTGATCGACAAGGACCACTGAGACCAGTCGAGTAAAGTCGTATCGGTTGGAGACCGGCGAAGTGATGTCGTGATTTCCGCCATCTCCGGCGCCACCATAGATGTTGGAGTCGGAGAACCCCGCCACGCCTCCTGTGGTTGTTGAGGATGAAGTCGGATGTGGGAGATCAGCCGCCATCATCGGAGTCGCCCAGCCATAATCCAGTCACGAGCAACCTAGCCGCCAATGGAAGCCGTAACCACCGCCTTGCGTGCGCTGCTGCTGCTGCCCTTCGACGATGACAAGGCCGCCACCTCCCTTGTTCTTGTTGCGTCGTCACAGGTTCGCTGCTGCCGGAGATTTCGTGAACTGTAAGGACTGACCACTAGCACCACCGTGAGGTGGTGGCTGCCATCGCCATGTGCCACCGGGTGAGTGGCTAGGGTTGTTTTGTAATCAGTTAGGGCGTATGTGTGTTATTTCAGCGATGTATGATTAGGTTTGTTGGCCGGATAGATCAAGAAAGCCACCACCACCACCGTGAGGTAGTGGCTGCCGCCACGAGCCACCGCCGGCCACCACTAGGGTGACTGTGTGTGTGTTAGAGTAGTTAGTGTGTGTGTGTGTGTTTATTTTGGATTAAAAGCTTTGTAATTGTAATTAGCAAAAGATGTAATGAAAAGAACCATAACCACCACCGTAAGGTGGTCGCCGCCGCCGTGAGCCGCCATTGACCACCACTACCCGAGGTGGTAATGGGTGGTACCCCACTAGCAAAACCCTAATGGGCTTAAATATTAGTTTTGGGCCTATTGGGCCATGTTTGGGTGGGAAACCCTAATTAGGGTTTAGAAAACCCTAATTCTTGATACTTTGGGCCTTGGACTCATGGGGACCCACTTTTGGGCCATTGGGATTGGATTTTGTATTAAGTCCAAATTATTCCATATCATTTATCTAGTAGAGTAAAGGACTTAATGGATTAAGTCCTTAATGGGTTAAGTGAGAAACACTTAACCCTAATCATCATTTTATGTGAAACCCTAATTTCACTTGGGCTTTGTGTTGGGCCATCCAAGAACAAGCAAATGGACTAGAACAATTTAATGGGCTTTAGGGTAAGGCACATAGGAGGGATTGGGCCCAATTTGGAAAATTAGGCCATAGTTAGGCCTAGATGGTTGTATGATATTGGGCCCTTAGAATGAGACATGTTGGACTGGACTGAACAATTGGGCCTTAAGGGAAGTCCAAGTAGAGGTTTGGGCCCAATTTGGAAAATTGGGCCATATGTTGGGCTTTGAGCCATAGTTGGACTTTGGGCCTTTGGATTGGGCCTTGGGACTGAGTCAATTTAAATTAAGGGTAAAGTAGTCTTTTACCCCAAGCATGGAATTATGGATATGTGATAGAACCCAATTATTAATTGGGTGTTATTTTGATATTGACAGATCAGGAATCTGTCATCGAGCAGCTATAGTTCTGTCAGCAGGACTTCAGCAGTGTGAGGTGAGTTTCCTTCCAGTAGTAACGGGTCTACGGCCACAAAGTCGGCCCGTTTAGGTAGTAGAGTATGTCGGGGTGAGCCTGATGCCGGGGTTAGCCTGATGTAGTTTATATGTTTCCGGACTTCGTTCCGATGCCGGGGCGGTCCCGAGAAGTAGTTAAGTATGCTTGATGTCTTTGTGATTCATGCATGAATATGTGTTATGTGTTATGTGTGATGGGTTTAGGCCGTAAGAACATCCTATGTGCTCATGCAAACCCTAATGCTTGGATCTAGGTTTCTCTATTGTACATGTATTCATCCAAGACTATAAACCCTAGATCTAGCATGTGATAATCAATATTAACATAGGAATTAGGGTTTAGATCATACCTTGATTGTTATGTAGCAATAACAATCTCAAATTCTCCTTGTAATGGCTTTAGAAAGCTTAGAGTCACAAGTGTCACTCCTCTAATGGTTCACAAACACCAAGAGCAAGAGGATGAAGAAGAGAAGAGAAGGAGGCTCTCAAAAACGTATGGAAACCCTAGAAGGAAGCTTGTTCACGTTTTTGAGGCATAAGGGCTCTATATATAGTGAGGCTATTAGGGTTATCTAACAAGGAAACCCTAATTTGGATGCTTAAGCCCTAAGCAACCCATGGACTCCTTTCCTTAAGGGATTTGGACGATTTCTAATGGGTTTCCCCATAGAATTCGTCCACCCCTTTAATATGTAGTCCATTAGCTCAATATTCAACTATCATACAATTGACAGTTCTAGTCCCTTCAGTTTAATTAATCTCTTTTAGCCACAAAACTAATTACCAATTAATTATTGACTAATATTAATTAAACAATATGATTTCTCCTTTAATATATTATTCTCATAATATATTAATAAATCATATTTAAATCCTATTTCTCCATAGTTCATCCTATCAAGTTGCTTTGGTGAAGGCAACCCAAAAGGACCATGCACCATCGGGTCAAGTACATACCAAAATAGTTATGGACTTAGACACTAATCCAACAGTCTCCCACTTGGATAAGTCTAATAACTATTCTGCGTATGACTTCAGATCCTGATCTGCAATCGTAGCTTTCCAAAGCCGCTGTCAACTCTGATCTTATCAGATACGCATGTCCTTTAGATAAGGGATCATATATTCCTCCATTCTAGATATCGTATAGACTGAGACATGAATTTAAATCATACTCTCTGTCCATGTGTTGTTTCCCGATTTCCGATTTATGACGACTGACAACAGACTACAATTGAACACATCAAATTAGTCCCGGCTTGGCCAAGCGCTTAGGTGTCATCACTAAATCATCGAGGGGCCCACAGATATCGCTTTCATCCTACTTTGGATAAAAGGAACGGATAAACTTTGATTCAATGCTTGCTTGCACTCACTTACCGAATCACACACAACAATATGTTTTATGACACCAAGTTACTGGTGCGTTTACATATTATCAATGTGTAACCGACTCACAAGATACAACTCACACATCTCGGTTTCAAGAATATAAGATATTATCGTCTCACCAATCACTCGTGATAAAATCCATGAAGTGATCCAAGTGAGCGTGGGTTTAATCCAATGCTCAAATCATATTCATAAGCACTCATGAACGTTGCAGCAAACATTTGCTTATGTCTAATACACTTTAGACAATCTACAAACCAATTCATGACAGTCTTCATTCATACCTACTTCCAACATATGAACGACTGTGGACCATTCGAATAATTTGATTATTCTGAAATAATTTAATTATTCAGGAAGTCAAAACATGCAAAGTGAAACACAAGAATAATACTAATCCCATATGGCCCCAAACTCTGGGTATAAATAAAACATTTTATTTAATCACCATATTGATTACTCATTATTTGTTATTTCGGGTAATCAACTTCTTACTTGAATTATTACTACACTTGTCCCATGCTCTCAGCATGCACACAATGTTTACCTATGGTCCTTTCTTTGTGAAATAGATCAAATGAACACATTTCCAATCATATTCATTTCACAACTCCCAATCCTTATCACAAGTATAAGAATATCAAATTCTTGTTACTTATGCTAGATTCTAACATTTTATGCAATGATTCTTTCGGAAAGTTATAGCTCAAAATCATCAAGACTTGGCCAATCTCTATCAGAAACAATTCTATAGATATGATGTCTCTCACTCAAAGTACATTCCTTTGAACATCCTTCTTGCATTAAAGTTTCTAATCTAGACATAGATTCTTAATATCTAACTCCCAATATGGAAACATTTCCATATTTGGCATATGACAATTCATTCTTAATAGAATCTTATCTATTCATAATAATGTCATCCAATACCATACTTCCAACTACTCACAAGCGACAAATCCTCAGCGAGCTTTGGATCGCCCTTTGATAGTTGTTTAATTATTTTAGTCAAAACCGATTCTAGTCCTTTTTCGCTCTAAATGCGCTAGACATTTTGAAAATTTTAGAATGGTCAAATATTATAGCACTTGCAATCGATCCTATACCCGAAGCGTATGGAACACGATGCATAATGTCTTACATAAAGATATGATGCTTTATCCATCTTCTGCCATAATATTTTATGTGTCTCGTTCTTACAATTTGAACTATGAAGAGGGATGCCGTAATCATAATCGAAATTTAAGAACACACTATGTATCCTTTGACTAAATTTATTAAAATTTCTCAATCTAAGCTTTAGATTTTGAAACGAAGTACAATATTCTCTCCCTTAATTATAGCAATACAACTATTCAACCCTTACGACTTTGCAAAGTATGACTCTTGTTTTCTATAATTAATATTGCTAACTTGCAATACTTGCCTTAATAATCATACAAACACAACATTTATGCTCCCACTATCATGATGATTATTATCATATAAGCATAACACTTATGCTCCCACTAGCTTTGACATGTTTTAGAAAACAACTGAACTTCCAGAAAACATTACTTATTGAATTTCTGAAGTTCATATTTCTAATACCTAATGCTTTGATAATCCTTTATCTAAGCTTCTTAAACTTATACACCTTTGCCTTAGATAGCTCATATGTGTGTCTAAACAATCTAGACTAATTGCCAAATCTCACAATCGAATTATGGAAAGGGATGCCGTAACCATAATCGAATTCGAGAATACAATTTCACAATCACTATCTTCTTAAAATCTCTCTTAGTGAAAGCATTTCCTCACAGTCATTTTCATGAAGGAGGGAATCTTATGACACTTAGATTTTAATGGTGTATGTGTTCCTATCCATGCGAATTTGTCAAAACCAAAGTTTGCGACAAATCCAAACTCATATGGACTGAACTTTCTCAATCTTGATTTCTTGCCTTATGGTAACACGAGTGCCCACCATGTCTTCCAAGTAGTTAAGCAGCTCACCCTTTCATATCAACGTACTTTTCATTGATCAAGGTGCTTGCCTTTTATACGTTCAAATGAGAACTCATAGAACTCACATGCATAATTAACTTAATTGGAATGGCACAGAAACAAAATAATGTCAACACGATAGGTTGTAAACCTCAAGTCGTGTGCCAGTGATGATCGATAAGGTTTATTCTCGATTAGTTCTTGAAACTTTTCAAGACCATTAAGACTCTCACTGACTCCTTGACATATAAGATTCTTTTGTCAATAAACATTTCTCGACAAACAAGTATTCAAGAGTTAGTGTAGTTTTTATCAAGACAAAACACTTCACTACATTGGCCCTAGTTGGTCTTTGTCTTATCCAAGACATCACAACTTTCCAATTGTGCAAGAATAAGAAAACCTTTTCAAATTTCACATTTGATGAATGTTATAAACCTTCTTAAGACTTGTCACTCAATTCACAATCTTAACTCTAAGACTTGGTTTTGGAACGAAGTATGATTGACTTCTTGATTTAACCATTTCTTCAATTCTTGATTCCTCTTCTCAGACATACAATTGCACTAAGACTCACTTAGAGGATCAATTGAGATATGGTTCTTAATCAGTAAGACCTATCATAAAACATAATAAAAAGGTACTCTCCCTTCTTCTTAGAATAGAGAAACTTTTATCTTTCTGCCTACTTGATTCTTCTTATTCGTTCTGCTATTTATTGAAACTCTTTCAATCAATTGAGAATTACACTTAATCTCATAAGTATAATCATATTTACTTAACCTTAGTAAATCATGACGAATATCTTTGTTACTCTTGTGATGGACTTGATCAACAGACAACCTTGTGTACTCGATCTCCTAGTCCTTCACTTGACACTTTGTCAATGAATTAGTCTAATTTCCAAATATGAAATTTCTCTTTCATCATGCAACCAAGTTGTATGATTCCAAGTTTCTGTCCAATTGAAACTTGGGCGATGAGAAACTTTCCCTATTTGGTAAATTCTTGACCTTTCCACAAATAACATAATTAAGAATCAAATCCATTATTGCTAATAATAGAAACTTACATCAATTTTTCATACACGCCATTGCAAGGATAAATAAATAATATAAAATCAAAGTTTATATTATTGCGGAAAAATTTGTCCTTACAATGCAATTCAACTGAAAAACTATGTTGTTAAATATTCCTAAGCAATCTATTATAACTCCAAGTAGTAGCTTAAGATTCTAATCTTCAAGTCATGCGATCGAAATCCATTTCTTCACGATTAGATTCCGCTCACTTCTTCCCTTAAGATTCCTCTCTTTTCTTTGATCCTACAAAACATCGAAATGTAATCTTATCACATTATGTATTAAGAATCTAGAATAGGAACTTAAAAGAGTTAGTTAATGGATTTTACCTAAAGTAGAGCCATACGTTTTGACTCTCCCATCTCTTAGATCTCTTAGGTAAATAGGGCAGCTTCGTCTCCAATGCCCCTTCTCTTGGCAATAAAAGCAAATTGACTCTTTTGGAACAACACACGGAACTACTTCTGACTTTGCCTTTCTCTTATGATCAAACTATTCGATCATGGCATGCCTTTTGTTGCCATTGCCTATATCCATAGAGGTCTGGAAGGCAGATCCACCAATCAACTTTGCTTTTCCAGTGCGCCAAATCATCGCTGATTCAGCAGCAATAAGCATATAGGTGAGATCGATGAGGGTTACGTCGTGGTTCATCATATAGTACTCTCTTACGAACTCACTATATGAGTCAGGAAGTGACTGAAGAACCCAGTCAACATCCAGCTCCTCACAGACAATAGATCCAAACATTCTTAACCTATCAATGTGTGACTTCATCTCTAGGACGTGTGCACACACTGACTTTCCTTCTTCATGTTTACTTGCCAAAAGGGCTTGAGTGAGTTTGAACTTTTCAATCTTTTGAAATTGTGGGTTAGGGAGAACAATAGGGGGAGGTGGAGGAAGTGAAGCATGATCTCGTGTTCCTCGATCGAATCGTGGAATATCATCTTCATGTGAAACGCTTTTTCCACGGGATTTGGGAAGACCATAGTTGTCATACTTTGACATCTACAAAACGGGAGAAAAATTCAAGTTAGTTGATTGATTGAGTCCTTAATAAATCACCCAAATGAGATATTAAGGCTAGGACCCAACACAATACTCTACAACTTGGGAAAGGGATGCCGTAACCCAAATTGCAGAACATTTGAAGGTAAGTGAATGACGATTCACTAATTTCCACCATGAAAAACAAAAAAAAATTAAGTTTTAAATCTATTGAAAATTCCTAGATCTTTTGAGATTCATTGAACATTTCAATGGCATGTTTAAATCTCGATATGCCCCTCGATTTGTGACTGGGATGCCGAGGATCACAAAACAGGGTGTGAATAACCATGCAAACTTACATGGTGCCCTCAAATGTTACAGTCACCTATTCGATGTGCCGGTTAACCACACACGCTCCACCGAACTATGACAAACAATGAGTCACCCTTTGCTACCTTTGCTTAGAACCATTTAGTGTGCCGGTTAACCACACACGCTCCACTAACGTCTTCGCAAGGGCACAAAGTGTAATTTCATGGAATTGCATCAATTCACTTTTGCCTAAAGTAACTAAGATTGGGAATTTTGTAAAAGCATTTAGTTACTTTTGTACTTCATTATACTTATAATGGAAGGTATCTGTCCTATCCCACCCGTTCGGCTAACGACCCTCCACTAGTCAAGAGTGCGATGGGTAAGAGTGGATACCCATTCAATCGCCATTTTATAGGCAATTTCCTTAAACACCCCTTATAGACCAGCTTCGTGAATGAGGCCTACTAACGGTAAGACTGACTGTTTACTCATACATATATAATACTAGACTTTTAATGTTATATATAGTATAGGGTGTATTTTATACTTTTAAAATACTTGGTGGTCAAATTTAATAATTACACTTTTAATTTAATTAAATTGTAAACCAAAACTTTTATGGATTTATTTAATCTCTCTTAATTATACACTTTAATTAATTAATAAAACCATAAGGGTGTGAATTGAACTTTTCAAAACAATACTAGGGTTTTAGAATTTAACATTTCTAAATTAAACTTTTAATCAACTTTTAAATTCCAAAACTTGAGGGCAAGTTTTGAAACATTTCAAAACATTAGGGTTTAGAATTTAAATATTTCAAATCAAACCTTTTAATCAAAATTTAAATTCCAAAACTTGAGGGCAAGTATTTGAAACATTTCAAAAACACAAGGATCAAATAGCAAATAATTAAAATTAAACAATTAATTTAATGATTATCTAAATTTGACCTAATTTCAATTTCTTGCAAGATAAGTTACCCAATTAATACAAATAATTAATCTTTAATCATATAAGGAAGTTATTATCTAATCAATTGGTAATTATCTTTTGTTTAATCAAGGATATTCTCAAATATAAGATAAAATTCGAATATTAAAGATCCAAAACAATTAAGGCAAGTATCCTCAAGCAAAACAGCAAGAAATCCTGAATTTCCCTCTTTCTGACGCTCGAACTCGCCGAGTTCCTCTATGGACTCGCCGAGTTGGAGCCAACTCGCCGAGTCCACATTGGAACTCGCCGAGTTCACCAGTCAGGGAGCCAAAAAATCGATTTTGCAACAAGAATGAATATGCTAGGCATCAATACAATAGAAACCAATCAAGGCTCTGATACCACTGATGGGTTTAGGCCGTAAGAACATCCTATGTGCTCATGCAAACCCTAATGCTTGGATCTAGGTTTCTCTATTGTACATGCATTCATCCAAGACTATAAACCCTAGATCTAGCATGTGATAATCAATATTAACATAGGAATTAGGGTTTAGATCATACCTTGATTGTTATGTAGCAATAACAATCTCAAATCCTCCTTGTAATGGCTTTAGAAAGCTTAGAGTCACAAGTGTCACTCCTCTAATGGTTCACAAACACCAAGAGCAAGAGGATGAAGAAGAGAAGAGAAGGAGGCTCTCAAAAACGTATGGAAACCCTAGAAGGAAGCTTGTTAACGTTTTTGAGGCATAAGGGCTCTATATATAGTGAGGCTATTAGGGTTATCTAACAAGGAAACCCTAATTTGGATGCTTAAGCCCTAAGCAACCCATGGACTCCTTTCCTTAAGGGATTTGGACGATTTCTAATGGGTTTCCCCATAGAATTCGTCCACCCCTTTAATATGTAGTCCATTAGCTCAATATTCAACTATCATACAATTGACAGTTCTAGTCCCTTCAGTTTAATTAATCTCTTTTAGCCACAAAACTAATTACCAATTAATTCTTGACTAATATTAATTAAACAATATGATTTCTCCTTTAATATATTATTCTCATAATATATTAATAAATCATATTTAATCCTTTTTCTCCATAGTTCATCCTATCAAGTTGCTTTGGTGAAGGCAACCCAAAAGGACCATGCACCATCGGGTCAAGTACATACCAAAATAGTTATGGACTTAGACACTAATCCAACAATGTGTTCCGGCCTTCGGTCCGATGCCGGGCAAGCCCGATGCAGTATATGCGATTATGTTATATGTTATGTGTTAAGTGTTCGAGGGTAAGCCCGATGCCGGGGCAAGCCCGATGTATGTTAGTTATCATGCCCTGCACTATATGTTCCGGGGCAAGCCCGATGTATGCTAGTTTATATGTTATGATTATATGTTCCGGGCTTCAGTTCGATGTCGGGGCAAGCCCGATGCAGATCATGTGATTATGTTACTGATGGGTTTTGAGCATTCTAACACTTCCTAAGTGTACATGCAACCCTAATAACCTTGAATCTATGTTTTCTCTATATACATGCAATTTTCTTTTCAAGGTTATTTCCTAACTAGCATGGCATGGGGATTACATAGAACATAAAACTAGTAGAAATACATACCTTGTTGTTGCTTGGATTCCTTCAAGACTTTGTGAGCCTAGCACCCCAAATGTTGTGCCTCAAATGCTTCACACAACACCACAAGACTTGGAATAACTTGAGAGAATACTTCTTACACTTGAAAATCGGTTATGCCCTCACTAGAAAAACTAGGTCACGATTTTGCTAGCCATAGGGTTCCTTTTATAGTGTTGTCACAATTAGGGTTTACATATGAATGCCTTTAATTGTCATGACTCTTGATTTCTCATGACCCATGGGTTTGTAACTCCCATGGACTATCCATGGAGCTCCATATGGTTATAACCAAACCCATAAACCATGGATCATTAATCCACCATAAAAGAATTGATGATTGTCATAATCAACCCTATATATTTAATTAGTCTCACTTTGATCACCAAATTAATACTAGATTAATACTTGATCAATACTAATTAAATAATACTATTATTAATATATTAGAACTTATAATATATTAATAATCATAAGTGCCTTATTCTCTCATCTAGTCTATCCAAGTATTGCAATGCCATGCAACCCAAATGGACCATGCCGGGTCGGGTCAAGTACATACCAAATAAAGTTATGGACTTAGACACTATATCCAACAGTCTCCCACTTGGATAAGTCTAATAACTATATTTGCAAATATGACTTCAAAATCCGACTAGCAATCGTAGCTCTTTCAAAGTCTCTCGGAACTGAGATGATGATGATACGCCATTTAAGATAAGTGATCATATAATCCTCTGTTCTCATGACATCAGCCGGACAAACACATGGAACATGGTCTTACTTATTGTCCAGCATTTGTTTCTCGATCTCTGATTTGTTTCGACATAGAACTAAATTGAACACATCAATTAGGTTCTGACCGGGCCCGGTACATAGGTCAAAACCAAATCATCGAGGGGCCCAGATATCGCTTCTATTTCTAGAAGGAACAGATAAACTTCGACTGATATGCTTGTACTAACTACTTGTTGAATTATTCACAAAGGCACGTTTTATGACATCGAGTTACCAATGTGTTTTCGTGCAATCAATGAATAACCAACTCATAGTCAACAACTCATATCTCTAGGTTTGAAGATTTATATGATATTACCGTCTCACGATCACTCGAGATAAATTCCATGAAGTGATGCAAGTGAGCGTGGGTTGGATCCAATACTCAGCCCTTATGAGTACTCATGAATGTTGTAGCAACCATTGCATTGTCCAAAGCACTTTTAGACAAATCATACAAGCCAAATTCATGACAGTCTTAAATCAATACTTACTTCCAAATTTTAACTGACTGTGGATGGTTTGAATAATAACATAATTATTCTGGAAGTAAAAACATGCAAAATTGAAACATAGTAAACAATCAACACAAGATAGTAACACCTTACTCATAAATAAATAACAACTTTTATTTATCATCAAATGTCAATTACATTTTACAAGTTTCAGGAATCTAATTATTGAAACTAATATCATCCTTCAGCCCAATGCGCCTCGCATGCTGTAAATGCTTAACCCTGCTCAGTCCCTTCGTGAGGGGATCTGTCGGGTTCTCATCTGATGATACCCTCTTAGCCATGAGGAGTCCTTCTTCTATTCGATGTCTGATGAAATGGTATTTACTGTCAATGTGCCTAGATCTCCCGTGATCTCTCGGTTCCTTAGCCAAAGCAACCGCACTTTCGCTGTCACAGAAAATTTCCATTGGCTCCTTTATAGCTGGTACAACTCCAAGGTCTTCGATGAAGTTCTTTAGCCATATCGCCTCCTTAGCTGCTTCACTTGCTGCTATGTACTCTGATTCACAAGTAGAATCAGCTACTGTCTCCTGCTTGGAACTTTTCCAAGTAATTGCCCCTCCATTTAGGATAAAGACCCAGCCTGACTGAGAGCGGAAATTATCCCTATCAGTCTGGAAGCTAGCATCGCTATATCCTTCCACTCTCAAGTCATCACTGCCTCCGAGGGTAAGGACCCAATCCTTAGTCCTCCGTAGATACTTGAGAATGTTCTTTACCGCTGTCCAGTGTGCCTTGCCAGGGTTCCCTTGATATCTACTGACCATGCTCAAAGCAAAGGCCACATCAGGGCGAGTACAAGTCATAGCATACATGATCGAGCCCACAGCGGAAGCATGTGGTATATGACTCATCTCAGCTATCTCAGCCTCTGTACTCGGACTCTGAGTCTTACTCAGCTTGGCATTACCCTGGATGGGTAATTCCCCTTTCTTGGATTCTTGCATGCTGAACCTCTTCAGCACCTTATCCAAGTAAGTACTTTGACTAAGTCCAATTAGTCTCTTACTCCTATCTCTCAATATCCTTATCCCTAGGATATAGGCAGCTTCCCCAAGGTCCTTCATAGCGAAACACTTCCCAAGCCAGGACTTAACCTCCTGCAAGGTTGGGACATCGTTTCCTATGAGAAGTATGTCATCCACATACAACACCAAGAAGCTAACTATGCTCCCACTAGCCCTGACATACACACAAGACTCATCCTCACTCCTAGAAAAGCCAAACTCTTTGACTTCCTCATCAAAGCAAAGATTCCATCTGCGAGATGCTTGTTTCAATCCATAAATGGATGTATCAAGCTTACACACTCTATTAGGGTATCTTGTATCGACAAAACCCTCTGGTTGAGCCATGTAAACATCCTCAGCCAACTTTCCATTAAGGAAAGCGGTTTTGACATCCATTTGCCATATTTCATAATCATGAAATGCAGCTATGGCTAACAATACTCTAATAGACTTAATCTTAGCTACTGGTGAGAAGGTCTCATCATAGTCAACTCCCGGAGTTTGAGTAAAGCCCTTCGCAACCAGTCGCGCTTTGTAAGTATGTACCTTCCCATCCATGTCGGTCTTTTTCTTGAAGATCCATTTGCACCCAACTGTCTTACGACCTGGTACATTGTCAACCAAGTTACAAACTTGATTGTCATACATGGACTGAATCTCGCTGTCCATAGCCTCCTTCCATTTAGCAGACTCAGGGCCTGCCATGGCTTCCCTGTAATTATTAGGTTCATCCAAATCTATTAGTGTACTATCACTAATAAATGTATCACCTTCAGTGGTGATGTGATAACCATAATAAAAATCAGGTGTGTTCCTCACCCTAGTGGAACGTCTTGGAGGTACAGACTCATCTATCGGATCAACAGGAGTTTCCTCCTCAGGTTGGTCGATAGCATTTGAGGTTCCTTCACCACTTGACTCTTGAAGCTCTTCAAGGTCAATTTGCCTCCCACTGTCCCCTTGGCTTATGAATTCTCTCTCACGAAAGACTCCTCTTCTTGCTACAAAAACCACATTATCACTGGGTCTGTAGAAGAGGTAACCAAAGGATCTCTGTGGGTAGCTGATGAAAATACACCTCTCACTTCGAGGTTCAAGCTTATCATGAGTCTCACGCCTCACGAAAGCTTCACAACCCCAAATCTTGATGTGGTCCAAATTGGGAACTTTCCCAGTCCACATCTCGTGAGGTGTTTTGGCAACCTTTTTAGTAGGGACTAGATTAAGGATATGGGCGGCAGTCTCTAAGGCATACCCCCAGAAAGAGATTGGTAACGAAGTTCGACTCATCATGGAACGAACCATATCCAACAAGGTTCGATTGCGCCTCTCAGCTACACCATTCAACTGTGGTGTTTTGGGAGGTGTCAATTGTGAGACAATCCCACATTCCTTAAGATAGTCAAGGAACTCAATGCTAAGATACTCTCCTCCCCGATCGGATCGGAGCATCTTGATGTTCCTGCCTAATTGATTCTCCACTTCCTGCTTAAACTCTTTGAACTTTTCAAAGGTTTCTGACTTATGCTTGATTAAGTAAATATATCCATATCTACTGTAATCATCAGTAAAAGTCACATAATAGCGATTAGCATCCCTTGTAGCAACTCTGAAGGGCCCACACACATCCGTGTGTACAAGGTCCAACAAACCTTCACCCCTATCACAAGTACCTGTGAAGGGTGACTTTGTCATTTTTTCAAGTAAACAAGACTCGCAACTATCATCTGACTTGAGGTCAAATGATTCCAAGACTCCAGCCTTTTGGAGTTGGCCTATGCGCTTCTTGTTAACATGTCCAAGACGACAATGCCACAAGGATGCTTTATCCAAGCTATCTGAAGAATAAATATACAACACATTATTTCCTAGATTGTCTACAACGTTCACGGCTTCATATACACCATCACAAGGTAATGCTTTAAAGTAAAATACATCATTGTAATAAACATTAATAGCACCATTTTTATTATCAAATGAAAATGAAAAACCTTGTTTGTACAAGCCATGAAAAGAAATAATATTTCTCGCCATTTCGGGCGAGTAACAACACTTATTCAAATCTAACATTAACCCGTTATTAAGCAATAAAGAATAAACTCCTATGTTGGTAACAAGTGATGCTTTCCTGTTGCCCATGACTAAGTTTATCTTCCCGTGCTCCACTTTCTCACTTCTTCTTAGTGCCTGCAAATCAGTACAAATGTGAATACCACAACCTGTATCAAGCACCCAAGAATTAGCATTAGATGAGTTATTAGACAATATTGTGTAAATACCTGCATGGGTGGATTTAACCTTCCCATCCTTTACATCTTGCAGATATTTAGGGCAGCTTCGCTTGAAGTGTCCCTTATCCTGGCAATAGAAGCACTGTGCTTCCTTTGGGTTTGAAGAAGGAGTAATGGGACCTTTCTTTGTCCCACTTGAAGAGGAACCATCAAGAGTCTTACCCTTGGTACCCTTCGAAGGGCTTTTCCTCTTCTTACCCTTTCCCTGCCCAATAGCCAGAACAGGGGCTGTTGAAGGAGTAGAAGTAGCAACCGTTTTACCTTTAAGGTCATTTTCAGCTGTCCTTAAGAGTCCTTGAAGTTTGCTAAGTGTGACTTCCTCCTTGTTCATATGATAAGTCATACGAAACTGATCATAACTTGGAGGTAAGGAATGGAGAATGACGTCAATCGCCATTTCCTCAGGAAAGTCAACATTTAGCTTCAGCAACCTGTCAACGAACCTTTGCATCTTCTGCAAGTGACCGGTGATGGGTTCACCATCCTTCATCCTTGCGGTTATCATGGAGGAGATGATTTCATACCTCTCCTGACGCGCGCTCTGATGGTACCTTTCCATCAGATCCAGGTGCATCTCATAGGGGTAGAAATCTTCATAGGATTTTTGAAGTTCAGGAGTCATGGTGGCCATCATGATGCATGCTACTTTAGTAGCATCCTTTTCATGTGCAACAAACTCCGCAAACTCTTCAGGAGTAGCAGTGGCTTCATTCACAACCTTAAGCTCCCTATCGAGGACATATTCTTTGTCCTCATAGCGGGTAATCATTCTGATGTTTCTGATCCACTCATTGAAATTGGATCCATCAAAGATGACCTTACCACACAAGTTCATAAGGGAAAAGGAGCCTGTTGGGTTTGAGCCAGAAACATTGTTGGAAGACATCTGAAAGGAAAGAAAGACAAGTTTCATTAGATTAGGAATCCTTAATAATTCACTCAAATGAAATATTAAGGCTAGGATCCAACAAACTATTTATAGTTGGAAGAGGGATGTCGTAATCCATACTATAAAATATTTGAAGGTAGGTAAATGACGATTTACCAATTTCCACCATAAGAACGAAATATTTTATTATTAGGTTTTATTGGTTTTGAAACTCCTAGATCTTTTGAGATACATTGAACTTTTCAATGGCATGTTTGAATCTCGATTGTGCCCTCTCAAGTTTGTGACTGGGATGCCGAGGATCATAAACAAGGTGTGAATAACCATACAAATTGACTTGGTACCCTCAACAATATTACCTAATCGATGTGCCGGTTAACCACACACGCTCCACCGATCTATAATAAGGTCAAGTTACCCTTTGCCACTCTTACTAGTCCATGTTAGTGTGTCGGTTAACCACACACGCTCCACTAACGACTTGGTAAGGTACAAAGTGTAATTTTATGGGCTAGCACCAATTTCACATTTTCCTAAAGTAACTAAGATTGGGAATTTATAATGTATAGTTACTTTATAATTCATTATACTTTTAACGAGTATTTAAAGTCGTATCCTACCCGTTCGGCTAACGACCCTCCACCGATCAAGGAAGCGGTGGGTGAGAGTGGACACCCATTAAGTCACCATTTTATAGGCAACAACCTTATACCCCCCTTATAGACCGGCTTCGTGAATGAGGCCTACTAACGGCAAGAATGACATATTCTTATACATATCTATATAATAAAATTATAATAATAGTATAAGTGTTGATTTTTAAACTTTTTAAAAATCTAAGGTTTAATTTGGAATTAAAGTATTAAAGTGTAAGACTTTTCAAATTCCAAAACTTGAGGGCAAGATTTGAAACTATTCCAAGTCTCTTCAATCTCCTTCAATTTGTAACTTATGAGTTTTAATGGTTCATAAAAATGAAGACTCTTCATTTTATGAAACCTCTTTAGTTCTTTAATCATAATTAAAAGAAGTGACTTTTGGTTATCCATAACTTGAGGACAAGTTATGGACACCATCATAGCCATTAAGATCATGAATTAAACACACATGGAGGTTACACATAATTCCTATGATCTTCTAAACTCATATGAACACAAATTCATGTCAAACAATTTCAAGAAAATCATATAAACATATACAGTACTTGAAAATTGATAAAAGTCATGTAAAATGGGTTAACATAATCATTATCATTTTGAAAAACAGATTTTACAAGTCCAAAACAGATTGGGATAATGATCTTAATCCATTTTCAGCAACAAAACTCGAAAAAACTGCCCAACACGCTCCTACTTGTCGAGTGCATTATTCTACTCGTCGAGTAGGATGAATTTGTTCATGGACTCGGCGAGTCCTCCCCATGGACTCGGCGAGTCCAGTCGTCAGAGTGCAGAATTTTCGATTTTTAAGCAGTTTTGCATCAAGTATACAGAAAACAATCCTAGGCTCTGATACCACTGATGGGTTTTGAGCATTCTAACACTTCCTAAGTGTACATGCAACCCTAATAACCTTGAATCTATGTTTCTCTATATACATGCAAATTTCTTTTCAAGGTTATTTCCTAACTAGCATGGCATGGGGATTACATAGAACATAAAACTAGTAGAAATACATACCTTGTTGTTGCTTGGATTCCTTCAAGACTTTGTGAGCCTAGCACCCCAAATGTTGTGCCTCAAATGCTTCACACAACACCACAAGACTTGGAATAACTTGAGAGAATACTTCTTACACTTGAAAATTGGTTATGCCCTCACTAGAAAAACTAGGTCACGATTTTGCTAGCCATAGGGTTCCTTTTATAGTGTTGTCACAATTAGGGTTTACATATGAATGTCCTTAATTGTCATGACTCTTGATTTCTCATGACCCATGGGTTTGTAACTCCCATGGACTATCCATGGAGCTCCATATGGTTATAACCAAACCCATAAACCATGGATCATTAATCCACCATAAAAGAATTGATGATTGTCATAATCAACCATATATATTTAATTAGTCTCACTTTGATCACCAAATTAATACTAGATTAATACTTGATCAATACTAATTAAATAATACTATTATTAATATATTAGACTTATAATATATTAATAATCATAAGTGTCTTATTCTCTCATCTAGTCTATCCAAGTATTGCAATGTCATGCAACCCAAATGGACCATGCCGGGTCGGGTCAAGTACATACCAAATAAAGTTATAGACTTAGACACTATATCCAACAGTTACGTGTTTATGATATATGTTATGCTGTGTGTGTGCCGGGGTAAGCCCGATGCCGGGGCAAGCCCGATGCTGGAGCGAGCCCGATGCCCGATGCGGTCGGATGCCGGGGTGAGCCCGATGTCGGGTAAGCCGATGCCGGGATTCGTCCCGATGCAGTTGGGAGTAGTCTCAGAGTTATGTTATTTGTGATATGTGCTTTATATGGTATGTGGTAGTTTGGGGGAGCTCACTAACTTCGATTTTACACCATTAGAGACCTGGAGGAGGTGATTTTGAAGCTCAAGACTCATTCCTCTTCATCTTTCCAGGTTATTTGGTAGTTTCTTTATGCAATTAGACTTTTGTGATTGTTGTTCTATTGCCATGAGTGGCTAAACTCTTTATATTGGTTAACTTTGGTTAAAACCTTTGAATGTTTGTGGGTTTTTGAAGGATTCATGCTAGATTATCAATTATCTTATGTTTATGGTTCTAGATCATATTTCTTATGCTTGTTTAATGCTTTGATTATGAGCTTGGCACTTGAATGAGCTATTGTTAGTTTATTTCTTTGGTTTTGCATTGAATCATTGAATTAACTTAGAACAAGGGGTTTATGATGGTAAAAATCATCTCTAGTTTATGAATCATAGCTCCTTTATGGATGTGTAAGCATTGACATCCTCTAGGAATTGGGGATTCCTTCTTTCTTAAGGCTAATTAACTTCTTGGGTCCAATTGCTTCAATTAAACCCTTGATCTTGATTAAGAAGGTGTGTTGTAGGCTTCCCCAACCTCCATACTACCTAAGAGAAATCTTAGCATATCATGCTTCATGATTGCTATAACCAATTTGGGATGAATGATAAGCTTCATGTTGGATCCTAATGATAAGCACACAAATGTTCATTGTGTTGAATTGCCTTGGTTAACCAATTGTTCCCAACATTTGAGCATCTCACTATCTTGCTTAATTGCAAGTTTTTAGTTATTCAAGTCTTTTAGTTTTCAAGCAATCATAACACCCCCCTTTTAGTTTAATTGTAGTTAGTTAGTTTATTTACAATAGTTCTTTTAGATTGCATTGGTGATTGAATACAACCATTTCCCCGAGGATCGATACCCCTTTTTACCATTATATTACGTTTTATTTGCAAACAAAGGCTGTAATTTGCTTGGTGGACTTGACATCCCACCAAGTTTTGGCGCCGTTGCCGGGGAAATTTGGTTATTGTTATTTGATTGTTTATGCCTAGTTCTACAAGAACCGGTGAACTACTCTACAATCCGGAAATTGAAAAAGAAGCAAAAAGGTTGAAAAAGTTAGCCAAACAAGCAAAGCAACAACAACTAGTTCAAGCTTCTTCCTCTTCTCCGTTAATCAACATAGAAGATCAAGTTCACACTTCAAGTGATACCGACACCGAGCCGAGTTCTCCAATTGTTGGTCAATCTTTTGAAGACATTCCGTTTGAAAACTACATAGCCCTGAATCACACTCCACCTCACAATCCCAACCCAAAACCAAACAATCAAGATGCCAATACACCGCCCCAACAACCAAGACAACAACAAGAACCTCTCATTGATATGCCACCTTGGAATCAAGCCCCTCCTCAAAACCAACCCAATTATCAACAACCACAAAACCAACAATTCCACCAAAACAACCAACCTCAAAACAATGCTTTTCAAGTTCAACAACAAGTACATTACCCAAATCAACCCAATTACCAACACCCTCCAATGTACCAAAACCCAATGTACCCCCAACAACAACCCCCCTACAACCAATATCCTAACTACCAACCTTATCCACCACCAATCTACAATCCCCAACAATACCCATACCTACCTTACCAACAACCACCCAATTACTTGCAACAATATCCCAATAACCCCAATCCACCCAACCCCCCTCAAGAGTTGACACTTCGACAAATGATGGAGATGGATGTTACTCACACACCTCTTGGTATTGTTTATCCCGCAAACCGCCGAGGGATTGAATTGAAATCAAGTTTCATACATCAACTCACCAAGTTCCATGGTTTGGATAGAGAAGATCCTCAAAGGCATTTGAAGTCCTTTCATATGATATGTGTTAGCATGTTGCCCGAAAATGTGACATTGGATGATTTCAAGCTAACCGCCTTCCCGCTCACCTTGGAAGATAAAGCTAGAGAGTGGTTATTCAACTTACCACCGGGATCTATCCACACATGGGAAGAGTTACTCAAGGCCTTCAATAGCAAGTTCTATCCCACCTCCCGGATATCAAGTCAAAGAAGTGACATTTTGGGGATTCGTCAAGGGGAGAATGAGACCTTTCATGATTTTTGGGAGCGATTCAACAACTTGTGTACAAGTTGTCCTCAACACAACATTCCCGAACAATTACTTCTTCAACAATTTTATGAGGGTATGAATGAAAAAGATCGACGGATGATTGATACTTCAAGTGGTGGTGACATCTTCAACAAAACCCCTCAAGAGATAAGATCACTTTTTGGAACCATTTCTCAAAATCAAAGGAGCTTTGGGACTAGACATGACATGAAGAGAAATTCTCCACAAGTGGTTGGTGAAGTTAGCAACACTCAACACTTGGAATCAAAGCTCTTGGATTTGACTAATGTGCTAAGTCAAATGGTGGTGGGAAGTGGTCAACAATTGATGGTATGCGGTATTTGTGCCATGACGGGGCATTACACAGATAAGTGTCCCACACTTGGAAGTGAACCGGAAGATGTGAATGCAATGGGCGGATATCAAGGACAACCAAGACTCACAGGATTTCAAAACAATTTCAACCCAAATTGGAGGAATAACCCAAACAATCCATACCCACCAAAGCAAAATCCACCAAACATTTTGATGAGACCCCAACATCCGCCGTATCCTTCCCAAAAACCTCCATATCCACAAACTTCTTATAACCCTCCAAATTACCAACAACCTCCACAACAAGGCCAATCAAGTGGTAGCCATCAAATGAGCCTTCAAGAACTCGTCACTTCTCTTGCTCAAAGCCAAACCCAATTTCAACAAGAGACCAAGAACACTTTCTCAAACATTCAAGCACAAATTGGAGACTTGGCCACCGCTCTCAACAAGATGGCACAAAGGGGTAAACTTCCATCTCAAACCGAGAAGAATCCCAATGTGAGTGCAATAACTTTAAGAAGTGGGAAAACCCTTGGAGAAAGCAACCCCAAAAGAGTTTCAAGAGAAGAAGAAGATGAGGTTATTATTATTGATCCTCCGAAGGTTGAAGCTACTTCAAAGGAACCGGTTGTTCCCAACATTGACAAAACCGACTCTTCCAACAAGCCTATCAAGCCATTGGTCATACCACCACCTTTCCCTTCTCGGTTAGCCTTTTCCAAGAAACGAGAGGAAGAGAAAGAAATTCTTGAGACTTTCCGAAAAGTTCAAATCAACATTTCACTATTGGATGCCATAAAACAGATTCCGCGCTATGCCAAATTTCTTAAGGATTTGTGCACTAATAAGAGGAAGTTTAAGGCGAATGAAAAGATTCAAATCAATGCCAATGTGTCTGCGGTTATCCAAAAGAAGCTTCCAACCAAATGCAAGGATCCGGGCATGTTTGCTATTCCTTGTACCATTGGTGACTTGCATGTTGAAAGTGCCATGTTAGATCTTGGAGCCTCAATCAATGTAATGCCATACTCGGTTTTTCAATCTCTCAATGTTGGACCTTTGGAAGAAACCGGAGTCATCATTCAATTAGCGGACAAGTCAAGTGTATTTCCAAGAGGTGTGTTGGAGGATGTACTAGTTCAGGTCAATCAACTAGTATTTCCCGCGGACTTCTATGTCATTGACCTTGAAGAGAAGACCCCTTCCAAGTCATCTATGATCCTTCTTGGAAGACCTTTCATGAATACCGCTCACACAATTATTGATGTCCATAATGGGAAGATCACAATGGAATTTGATGGAGAGATCATTCACTTCAACATCTTTGAAGCCATGAGATACCCTAGCAACATTTCTCCATTATATCGGGCTGATGTGATTGAACCAATCACCCAAGAATTATTCGAGTTATCACATGGGGATCTTTTGAAGATGGTGCTCAACATGAGTTTTGATGTTGAAAGTTTGAAGAAAACATTGAATATGTATACATTGGACTCCGAAGTTGAAGAGATTGTGAAGACTTTAGAACTTAACAACTCAACAAAAAAGGATGTTTCTCAAGTTGCCTTATCTCATTCTCCAAACAATATGCCACCTTCCATAATCCACCCACCCATACTTGAATTGAAAGTCTTACCTAGCCATTTGAAATATGCTTATCTAGGTCAAGATGAAACTCTACCGGTCATCATCTCTTCTCAATTAAAAGACTTTGAAGAAAACCAATTGATTGAAGTCTTGAAAGATCATAAAGAGGCCATGGGGTGGACAATAGCGGACATTAAGGGAATAAGCCCTAATGTATGCACTCACAAGATACTCATGGAAGATGATTGTAAGCCTAGGAGGGAAGCTCAAAGACGATTAAATCCTCCCATGATGGAAGTTGTCAAGAAAGAGATAATCAAACTCCTTGATGCAGATATGATTTACCCGATTTCCGACTCAAAGTGGGTTAGTCCGGTTCAAGTGGTTCCCAAGAAAACGGGAATCACGGTTGTTGAGAATAACAAAGGAATAATGGTACCCACTCGAGTTCAAAATGGATGGAGGGTATGCATTGATTATCGAAAGTTGAATTCAAGCACAAGAAAAGATCACTTTCCTCTTCCTTTCATCGACCAAATGCTCGAGATATTGGCGGGCAAGTCACATTATTGTTGTCTCGATGGATACTCGGGTTTTCATCAAATACCCGTTGCCCCCGAAGATCAAGACAAGACAACCTTCACATGCCCTTTTGGCACGTTTGCCTACAAGCGGATGCCATTTGGATTATGCAATGCCCCCGCCACATTCCAAAGATGCATGGTGAGCATTTTCTCCGAGTATGTTGAGAATATAATTGAAGTATTCATGGATGACTTCACAGTGTATGGCAATTCGTTTGATGAATGCTTGGATAATCTTAAGAAGATTTTGAAAAGGTGCATTGAGAAAAAGTTGGTGTTAAACTTTGAGAAATGTCACTTCATGGTCAATCAAGGCATCATCTTGGGACACATCGTCTCCAAAAAGGGAATTGAAGTTGATAAAGCCAAAATTGATGTCATCCAAACCCTTCCTTACCCAACATGTGTAAGAGAAGTGTAACACTCGTGTTTCTAGCCTAGGCATTAATATTAAGGTGATAGTCTAGGTTAACCTTTGTAACTCATTTTGAAGAAATGAAAAATGAATTATGTGAATTATATGTGTTTTATGTGTTTTATGCTTAATTACTAGGAGTTAATTAATTAAGAATAAAAATGAGCGTCAAAATTTAAATTTTAGATAAAGCCGATATCTATTAAGAAAGTTGTAGTGGTCATGACAAGGGTTACGGATATATAAAGAATGCCGAAATCCGAGTTATAACGAAGAAGTTATGAGATGTCGAAGTTTCACGACAAAACCGGCTCGATGCTGAATGTCGTAAAAAGTGAGTTTTCGATAAACTACTTTTTAGCCTTAGTGATCTAAACGAAACTTGTAGTGTTCGTTAAACCGAGAAGTTCGATAAAAAGAACGCCCGAATCTGACTTCATATGAGGAAGTTATAATTTTTCGAAGTTTCAGCTTAGCAGTAGACAGCTAAAAACTCGAATTTTAGATCGAGTGATTTTTAGCCGACACAACCTAAATGAAAATCGAAGGTCTCGTCATTAGTAGCACAACGGTAAAAAGTCTGACGAAAACGGACGTCGGATGAAGAAGTTATGAATTTTTAACGGATTTCCTGTCCCGGTCTGTTAAAAATAATAACATAAATATTAAAATCAAAATTAGCCGACAAAGTCTAAACAGAAGTTGTAGAGCATAATTTTACCTACGCGTGCATATAAAGAACGTAGAAAACGGAGCTCGTATGCGAAAGTTATGGATTTTAGAAGTTTTTGCACAAAAACCGAGAAAATTTGCATAGTCACGATTTGCCACGTCACCCTCGCTTAGAAGGTGCCACGTGTCCGAAATGGTGAGTCAGGCGAGCCACGTGTCCGAGCTGCTGAGTCATCCGAGCACCTGATCTATCCGAAATGGTCCAATAGCGGTGTGACACGTACTCTCTTCCCTCGTGTCCGAAACCTCGCAAGAATGTCACGGATCCCCCCTACTTCGGACTAGACCTCGGTCCAATCAAGAGAGGACAGCGAGGCCTTCGCACGTGCAGCCACCTGCGCACCCTCGCCTGCGGACCCCACCACCAGAACCGACTTCGGACCAAGGCTTCGGTCCAATCACAAGAAGCCAGCAGCCACTTCGCACGTGCAGCCTCGTGCGAGCCATCCCCTGCGAGTCCTCGGATCAGCACACCTGGAGGCTTCTCAGCCGTCGGATCAGGAGCTTCGGCCCCTATAAATAGGGGGCGTGCGAGACCTCCCGGGGGTATTTTGAAAACTTGTCACTTTTAGCCCCTAAACCCATATTTCTTTCATATTAACATCCCCCGAAGCCCCGGTATCAATTATAAGCCCCGGAATACGCCACGAAGTGCCCGTGAAGCCCGGAAAATTTATCTTTTCGGTTTCGAAGCCCGACTTTTGCAGAGCCCGGTTTCTCAATAAAACTCCCGATTTTATTAGAAACGATCGTTTTAGGAAACGAATTGCTGCCCGATCATCATCAAAACATGTGAGTGTGTAGTTACTTTCAATTTACACATAGATATGAAGTATTTACCTTAAAATAAGTGTTATGTGTAAGTATGTTAATTGTTTATTTGAGGTGACTATTGAATTGATGTTTTATACAAGTTTTAAACTGTATATTTATTTTATCTACAAATATGTTGGGTAGAACATGGGTAGACAAAATAGTCGGTGGGTGTTAAAAATGATGAGAGGCCTCGGTGTCGGTGTTGTTGTTGGTGTTATCGTTGTAGTCGTCTAGCGGAGTATAGATGACGATCACGGACCTTTCTAGACAGTCCAGTGGTACACTAGCAAGTTCGCAACTTGTAGTTGTTGATGAACTAAGTGTTCATTGGTGTACTCCAATCCCCCTCATGGTTGCCTTTAGGACATGTATGGTTGAGGAGTCCCCTTAGCAGTAGTGTCCAACCCGATGATATTCCTTAGGTTAAGTCCCTTGTGTTAGGTGTTTAGGGACGTAAAGTGAGGACAACGGGAATGGGTAATCAGGGTTATTGTTGATTGGTGAACTTAATATGTTATTATTATTGTGGGTTGAAAACCCTATATGCTCACCAGGCTCCCAAGCCTGACCCACTTAGTTTTTTTATGATTACAGGTAGTGGACCCCGAGCATAGTCGGAGGACGATGAGAGATTTTTGATTATAGGCCAGTAGTTGTAAATAACTGTTGAAAGGCTTATAATGTCTTGTTTATGCTTTTGATCTGTATCGGAACATGACATCCCGAGGTTTTGATATATATGGAAAATATATACCTTCTTAAAGAAGGGTTTTGATAAACATTATCATGTTTTATATTGGGGACCTATTCCGCAATATCTTTTGAAAAGATTTCTCTGATTTTATTTTAAAAAGCATAAATTAAATCGGTCTTTTCTGGCCGAGAAATTAGGGGATGTGACAGTTGGTATCAGAGCATTAGCTTAAGCGAACTAAGAAATTTTAAAATTTCTAGACTTGAACTTAGAATGCTAAGTGATGATTGTGAGGTGAGTGTCTACCATATTTTAGACACGAGCACTAGTTTATTTTAGGAAAGGTGCCTAAAATGCCTTTATGTGCTAAATGCTATATGTTTCCATATATGCCACTATTTGTTCGGATCTATGGTCTGTTGCCGACCGGATCTGGAAACCTTATGTGTGTAAGATTCTAAGCGTATGATTACAAGATTAGAACTAACATGTAAACGTTTCGGAGTGATAAGGGAATTGACATGTCTAACAAGGATAAAGACCTAAATTCGCCTTATTCGGTATATAGATTGTAATGGAAAGAACTCGAAGTGGAGCGGGAAATGCAAACAGAAACCAACAACCTCAACCTCAAGTGGTGGAACAGGTGCCGATAGTAGGAGCTGCACCCGAACCCATCACCATGGCTGGAGTACGAGCTGTGATTCAAACCATGATGGCTGAACAGAGGGAGGAGTTGAGGCAAATGTTGCTGAACAACAGGGATGAACCTTCAGTTCCTGTTGAACAACGTGAACTAAATGATGATCGATCTGAAGAAGGGAACAACAGCAGATCGGTTGGTCATAGTGAACCGCTTATGGTTGGGAGGAATAACCACGAGGGCAGAGTGGAGAGAAATGGGTGCAAGTATAAGGACTTTATGACTTGCAAGCCATCGACCTTCACTGGAAAAGAAGATCCTGTCAGAGTTATGGACTGGATCTCCTAAATGGAGTTGGCTTTCATGACTTGTGATTGCCAAGGCAAGTTACAAACTACCTTTGCAGTACGTCAGTTTAGGGGTAGTGCTGCTCGTTGGTGGAACACATTGGGGAAAACCCTAAGCCCTAATGAGCCATTGCAAATGACTTGGGTAGAGTTCTTGGTGCACTTTAAGCGCAAGTTCTGCTCGGCCCAAAACGTACTTGAGTTAGAAAACCAATTTCTAAAGTTGAAGAAGGAGAGTATGACCGTTGACGAGTATACGAATAACTTCACAGACAAAATGGAGTTTGCTTTGCGTATTGTCCCAGATGAGCTGGCGAAAATTGACAGGTACGCAAAGGGACTTCCATGGGAGTATGCGGTGCCAGTACGTTAGGCACTTACTTTGGAGGCAGCTATCTGGGCTGCCAAGTCTGTTGAAGATATGATCAAGGGGAGAGCCGCCAACAAGGTTGAAGTTGGCGAAAAGAGAAAGTTTGAAGGAACGTCAGGTTCCAATAAAAAGAACAAATTCTCGAAGTCTGGTTCGAGAAAATTTGGAGGAGGAGCCAAAGCCAAGTGGTGTGACAAGTGTAAGAAGAAACATGCTGGGAAATGCAGCGTGGGAGTCACTTGTTACAAGTGTGGAAAGCCAGGGCATTATGCCAATGAATGCACCTTCACTAATAACGTCTGTCATGGGTGCCATGAAGAAGGGCATATTTTGAGGGATTCCCCGAAGAATAAAGACGCAGCAAAACCCAATCTCCACCAAAGCCGAAGGCGAGAGCCTTTCAGATGATACTCGAAGCTGCGAAAGAAGAAGCCGATGTCGCTTCAGGTACCTTTCTCGTAAACGAATTGCCTGCTCAAATTTTGTTTGATTCTGGAGCCAATTACTCCTTTATATTGCATGAATTTGGTAGAAAACTAGCTTTGCTTGTTGATAGACTAGTTAATGCTTTATTAGTCGAAATTGCTAGTGGCAAGTTTGTACCTGTTAGCCATCGTATGAAAAACATCATCATTGACTTGGATGGGAATAAGTTCCACGAGGAATTATTGCCTATCGAGTTAAATGGTTTCGACATAGTTTTAGGAATGGATTGGCTTAGCGCCAATGATGCCGAAATAATGTGTAGGAAGAAGATAGTTAAAGTAAACCCGCCAGGGAAAGAGTCGTTTATGGTGTATGGAGACAAACGCAGAGTAAATTCTGGAATCATTTCCTTAATGAAAGCCAGAAAGTGTTTGTCCAAGGGGTGTACATCATATTTAGCGTTCGTGATCGATGCTAAGAAGGAAAAGAAGGAGGTGCAGGATATTCCGGTGGTGTGTGATTATCCGGAAGTCTTTCCCGAAGATCTTCCCGGATTGCCCCCTGATCGACAAGTAGAGTTTCGTATCGACTTGTTACCAGGAACGACGCCGATAGCAAAAGCACCATATCGATTAGCACCAACCGAAATGAAAGAACTTATGACACAACTTCAGGAGTTATTGGACAAAGGTTTCATTCGACCTAGTTCATCACCTTGGGGAGCCCCTGTGTTATTTGTAAAGAAGAAAGGCAGGAGCATGAGAATGTGCATCGATTACAGAGAGCTGAATAAAGCGACGATAAAGAACAAGTACCCGTTGCCGAGGATCGATGACTTGTTCGATCAGTTGCAAGGATCGAGCTATTTTTCGAAGATCGATCTTAGGTCGGGGTACCACCAACTAAAGGTGAGGGAGCAGGATATCGAGAAGACCGCGTTCAGAACAAGATATGGACACTATGAATTTTTGGTTATGTCGTTCGGATTAACCAATGCCCCAGCAGCTTTCATGGATTTGATGAACAGGGTTTGTAAACCATACCTTGATAAATCCGTGATAGTATTCATAGACGATATCTTAATCTATTCGAAAAGCAAGCAGGAGCATGAAAAGCATCTGCGTGAAGTGCTAGAAGTACTAAAAGAGGAGAAGCTGTATGCAAAGTTCTCCAAATGTGAATTTTGGATTCAAGAAGTCCAATTTTTAGGTCATGTGGTTAACCAAGATGGAATAATGGTTGACCCAGCAAAGATTGAAGCTGTAATGAAGTGGGAACAACCAAAAAGTCCCACGGAGATTCGAAGCTTTTTAGGATTAGCCGGATATTATCGCCGATTTATCCAAGGCTTTTCTTCGATTGCTAGTCCATTAACAGTTTTGACCCACAAAGGAGCTACTTATGCTTGGAATGAGAAGCATAAGGAAGCCTTTGAGAAGTTAAAGAAGAGATTATGTGAAGCACCGATTCTTTCGTTACCTGAAGGAGTTGATGACTTTGCAGTCTATAGTGATGCCTCTGGAGTTGGGTTAGGATGTGTTCTGACCCAAAGGGATAAAGTGATAGCGTATGCATCGAGGCAGTTGAAAGAACATGAAAAGAACTACCCCACTCATGATCTGGAGTTGGCAGCGGTAGTATTCGCCTTAAAGATATGGAGGCATTATCTTTATGGTACTAAGTGTAAACTTTTCACTGATCATAAGAGTCTTCAATATCTCTTTAATCAGAAGGAATTGAACATGAGGCAACGGCGCTGGCTGGAACTACTCAAGGACTACGACTGTGAGATACTTTACCACCCTGGTAAAGCAAATGTTGTTGCTGATGCTCTCAGTCGGAAGGTAAATCTTGAAAAGAGAAGGCCAAGAGCGCTGAAGATTAAAGTTGTCTCTACAATTGTGGAAAGTATAAAGAAAGCTCGGGAGGAAGCTTTGGAGAAAAATGACCGGAAGGAGGAACGTTTGGGTAAAACGTTGGTGTTTGATACAAACGGTCAAGGATTGAAGGTATTCAAAGATAGGATTTGGGTACCTAAGACGGGAGGAGTAAGAGGTCTTCTGATGGAAGAAGCTCACAAAACCATGTACTCGATTCATCCCGGCAGTACGAAAATGTATAGGGACCTAAAACCCTATTACTGGTGGCTGACGATGAAGCTCGATATTGCTAAGTATGTGGCTGAGTGTGTAACTTGTGCTAGGGTTAAGGCACAACATCAGAAACCGTATGGGAGTTTAGAACCTTTACCAGTACCCATGGGTAAATGGGAGGACATTACCATGGATTTTGTGACTAAACTGCCCAGAACAAGGAACGGTCACGACATGATTTGGGTGGTCGTTGATCGCTTCACTAAGAGTGCGCATTTCATAGCCGCTAACGAGAAATAGACTATGGATAAACTTGCGAATTCTTACGTGAAGGAAATTGTGAGGCTACACGGTGTTCCGTTAACGATTGTATCCGATCGTGACAGCCGTTTTACCTCAAGGTTTTGGAGGAGTCTACAAGAGGAATTGGGTACCAAGTTGTGTTTGAGTACAGCTTACCATCCACAAACCGATGGTCAGAGCGAACGAACGATTCAAACATTGGAGGATATGCTGAGAGCATGTACCCTAGAATTCCAAGGTAACTGGGATGAACACTTACCTCTAGTAGAATTTTCCTATAATAATAGTTTCCACTCAAGCATTAAGATGGCATCTTATCACGCTTTGTATGGGGAAAAGTGTCGAACGCCATCATGTTGGCTGGAAGCTGGGGAAAAGCAGTTTATGGGACCTGAAATAGTCCATCAGACTGCTGAAAAGTTGAAGGTGATAAGAGAAAGAATGTTAGCTGCTCAAGATTGACAAAAGAGCTATGCTGACAAGAAAAGACAACTGATATCCTTCGATGTTGGAGATTCGGTTTTACTTAAAGTCTCGCCGTGGAAGGGACTTATAAGATTTGGTTAAAGAGGAAAGTTGAGTCCAAGGTTTATTGGACCATTTAAAGTTCTTCAGAAGATCGGGAATCAAGCTTACAAGCTAGAATTACCGGAAGAACTGGAGGGTATTCATAACACATTTCATGTGTGTTATTTGAGGAAGTTCACGGGAGATGTGCCCGACATAATTCCGATTTCTAAGTTAAGGTTGGATGAAAACAAGAGGTTGATTGAAGAACCTGAGGCAATCGTTGACCGTAAGACTATGAAGTTGAGACGCAAGATGGTTGATTTAGTGCTTGTGCGCTGGAAACATACGAATGGACCAAATCTCACATGGGAAACGGAGAGTGACATGATGAGTCGCTACCCGCAGTTGTTTGGTGATGTGTGATTCCGGGGACGGAATCATCCTAAGGGGGAGAGAATTGTAACACTCGTGTTTCTAGCTTAGGCATTAATATTAAGGTGATAGTCTAGGTTAACCTTTGTAACTCATTTTGAAGAAATGAAAAATGAATTATGTGAATTCTATGTGTTTTATGTGTTTTATGCTTAATTACTAGGAGTTAATTAATTAAGAATAAAAATGAGCGTCAAAAAATAAATTTTAGATAAAGCCGATATCTATTAAGAAAGTTGTAGTGGTCGTGACAAGGGTTACGGATATATAAAGAATGCCGAAATCCGAGTTATAACGAAGAAGTTATGACCTGTCGAAGTTTCACGACAAAACCGGCTCGATGCTGAATGTCGTAAAAAGTGAGTTTTCGATAAACTACTTTTTAGCCTTAGTGATCTAAACGAAACTTGTAGTGTTCGTTAAACCGAGAAGTTCGATTAAAAGAACGCCCGAATCTGACTTCGTATGAGGAAGTTATAATTTTTCGAAGTTTCAGCTTAGCAGTAGACAGCTAAAAACTCGAATTTTAGATCGAGTGATTTTTAGCCGACACAACCTAAACAAGAATCGAAGGTCTCGTAATTCGTAGCACAACGGTAAAAAGTCTGACGAAAACGGACGTCGGATGAAGAAGTTATGAATTTTTAACGGATTTCTTGTCCCGGTCTGTTAAAAATAATAACATAAATATTAAAATCAAAATTAGCCGACGAAGTCTAAACAGAAGTTGTAGAGCATAATTTTACCTACGCGTGCATATAAAGAACGTAGAAAACAGAGCTCGTATGCGAAAGTTATGGATTTTAGAAGTTTTTGCACAAAAACCGAGAAAATTCGCATAGTCACGATTTGCCACGTCACCCTCGCTTAGAAGGTGCCACGTGTCCGAAATGGTGAGTCAGGCGAGCCACGTGTCCGAGCTGCTGAGTCATCCGAGCACCTGATCTATCCGAAATGGTCCAATAGCGGTGCGACACGTACTCTCTTCCCTCGTGTCCGAAACCTCGCAAGAATGCCACGGATCCCCCCTACTTCGGACTAGACCTCGGTCCAATCAGGAGAGGACAGCGAGGCCTTCGCACGTGCAGCCACCTGCGCACCCTCGCCTGCGGACCCCACCACCAGAACCGACTTCGGACCAAGGCTTCGGTCCAATCACAAGAAGCCAGCAGCCACTTCGCACGTGCAGCCTCGTGCGAGCCATCCCCTGCGAGTCCTCGGATCAGCACACCTGGAGGCTTCTCAGCCGTCGGATCAGGAGCTTCGGCCCCTATAAATAGGGGGCGTGCGAGACCTCCCGGGGGTATTTTGAAAACTTGTCACTTTTAGCCCCTAAACCCATATTTCTTTCATATTAACATCCCCCGAAGCCCCGGTATCAATTATAAGCCCCGGAATACGCCACGAAGCGCCCGTGAAGCCCGGAAAATTTATCTTTTCGGTTTCGAAGCCCGACTTTTGTAGAGCCCGGTTTCTCAATAAAACTCCCGGTTTTATTAGAAACGATCGTTTTAGGAAACGAATTGCTGCCCGATCATCATCAAAACATGTGAGTGTGTAGTTACTTTCAATTTACACATAGATATGAAGTATTTACCTTAAAATATGTGTTATGTGTAAATATGTTAATTGTTTATTTGAGGTGACTGTTGAATTGATGTTTTATACAAGTTTTAAACTGTATATGTATTTTATCTACAAATATGTTGGGTAGAACATGGGTAGACAAAATAGTCGGTGGGTGTTAAAAATGATGAGAGGCCTCGGTGTCGGTGTTGTTGTTGGTGTTATCGTTGTAATTGTCTAGCGGAGTATAGATGACGATCACGGACCTTTATAGACAGTCCAGTGGTACACTAGCAAGTTTGCAACTTGTAGGTGTTGATGAACTAAGTGTTCATTGGTGTACTCCAATCCCCCTCATAGTTGCCTTTCGGACATGTATGGCTGAGGAGTCCCCTTAGCAGTAGTGTCCAACCCGATGATATTCCTTAGGTTAAGTCCCTTGTGTTAGGTGTTTAGGGACGTAAAGTGAGGACAACGGGAATGGGTAATCAGGGTTATTGTTGATTGGTGAACTTAATATGTTATTATTATTGTGGGTTGAAAACCCTATATGCTCACCAGACTCCCAAGCCTGACCCACTCAGTTTTTTTATGATTACAGGTAGTGGACCCCGAGCATAGTCGGAGGACGATGAGAGATTTTTGATTATAGGCCAGTAGTTGTAAATAACTGTTGAAAGGCTTATAATGTCTTGTTTATGCTTTTGATCTGTATCGGAACATGACATCCCGAGGTTTTGATATATATGGAAAATATATACCTTCTTAAAGAAGGGTTTTGATAAACATTATCATGTTTTATATTGGGGACCTATTCCGCAATATCTTTTGAAAAGATTTCTCTGATTTTATTTTAAAAAGCATAAATTAAATCGGTCTTTTCTGGCCGAGAAATTAGGGGATGTCACAAGAAGTAAGATCTTTCTTGGGCCATGCGGGATTCTATAGAAGATTTATCAAAGATTTCTCAAAGATTACGCGTCCGATGTGCCTCCTTCTCCAAAAAGATGTTGATTTTGACTTCAATGTTGCATGTCAAGAAGCCTTTGATAAACTCAAAGCCTTGCTCACTTCCGCTCCAATAATTCAACCTCCAAATTGGGAGCTTCCCTTTGAAATAATGTGTGATGCAAGCAATTTTGCGATTGGAGCGGTCTTAGGTCAAAAGGAGGGCAAAGCATCACATGTCATCTACTATGCCTCCAAAACCTTGGATAATGCTCAAGCCAATTACTCAACCACCGAGAAGGAACTTCTAGCCATTGTATTCGGCTTGGAGAAATTCCGGCAATACCTTCTCGGAACAAAAGTGATTGTATACTCCGACCATGCCGCATTGAAATATCTCATGACCAAGAAAGATGCCAAGCCACGGCTGATTCGATGGATTCTTCTTTTACAAGAATTCGATCTTGAAATAAAGGACAAAAGTGGTGCCGAAAATCTAGTTGCGGACCACTTAAGTCGGTCGAATATTGGTGACTCCTCATCTTCTATCCTTGATGAATTCCCGGATGAGCACCTCTTCTACATTTCAAACACCATCCCATGGTATGCGGATATTGTGAACTACTTGGTTACTAAAGAAATTCCTCACGCATTTACCAAGTACCAAAAAGCCAAGTTGAAGAGTGATTCCAAATACTACCTATGGGACGACCCTTATCTTTGGAAACATTGTCCGGATCAACTAATACGGCGGTGTGTTCATCAAAATGAGGTCGAATCAATCTTGAAGTTTTGTCATGAGTATACACGCGGCGGACATTTTGGTCAAAACAAAACCATGCGAAAGGTCTTAGAATGTGGAATCTATTGGCCAACAATGTCAAGAGATACATATCTATTTTGCAAAAGTTGTGATAGATGTCAAAGAACGGGAACCGTATCCACGAGGCATGAAATGATTCAAAGCCCTATCCTCATTTGCGAAATCTTTGATGTTTGGGGAATCGATTTCATGGGCCCTTTCCCCATCTCTTTCGGATACACTTATATACTCTTGGCGGTTGATTATGTATCAAAGTGGGTTGAAGCAAAGGCTACAAGGCATGATGATTCCAAAACTTTGATTGACTTCTTGAAATCAAACATTTTTGCAAGATATGGTGTACCGAGAGCTTTGGTGAGTGATAGGGGCACTCATTTTTGCAACAAAATGATGGAAGCCATGATGAAAAGATATGGTGTCACACACCGGATATCAACCGCTTATCATCCACAAACGAACGGCCAAGCCGAAGTGTCAAATAGAGAAGTCAAGCAAATTCTTGAAAAGACGGTCAACACCACACGAAAAGATTGGAGCTTGAAGTTAGAAGATGCATTGTGGGCGTATCGGACCGCCTACAAAACTCCAATTGGTATGTCTCCATTCCGCCTCGTTTATGGAAAGTCTTGTCATTTACCGGTGGAATTGGAACACAAGGCATATTGGGCAGTTAAAAAGTGTAATTTCAATCTTGAAGAAGCCGGAAAGCACCGAAAGATGCAACTTCAAGAAATCGAGGAGTTGAGGAACGAGTCTTATGAAAATGCAAGCATCTACAAAGATAAGACAAAAGCGTTTCACGACAAACACATCACTCGTAAGCATTTTATTCCGGGCCAAAAATTTCTTCTTTATCATTCACGCTTAAAGCTATTCCCGGGAAAGTTGCGATCTCGATGGCACGGACCTTTTATTGTTATAAAAGTGTTTGATCATGGTGCGGTTGAAATCAAGAGTTTGGAAACAAATCAAATATTCAAAGTGAATGGGCATCGCTTGAAACCATTTTATGAAGGCTTTGACACAGGAGAATTTGACAACATAACATTGGAAAATCCGAATTACGAAGGTTGACGGAAGAAGGGCTAAGTCTTGGCAAAGACGTTAAATAAATGCGTTGTAAATAAATAATCTCCGCTTGAAGTTTTGGGTGTTTCTAAGCTTGAAGTTGGTCTAAAAATAAGCATTTGGAAGTCTAGCAATGATCTTGGTGAAGTTTGAAAAAAATGAAAAAAAATTTGAAATTTGCGCGGGTACCCGCGCAGACATTGCGCGACCGACCCCCAGCCGCGCAAGTTCCGACTTCCAACCTCCACAACTTAGAATCACATCTGATTAGTCTGCGCGGCCTAACTCCACCCTCGCAGATGCTTGCGCGCCCAAGAACAAAATGCAACCTTCCTTGCGCGGCCGACCCATTTTACCCACAACTCACCCGCCCCACCCGGTAACCCGCTCCAAACCCACTAATTACCCGGATCCGACCCTTGAATCGACCCGAAATTCCGACCCATACCCGAATCATTTAAGACCCAACCTTATACCCCCCCCCCCCTTTAACCCGTCGGACCCCCCTTCCCTATCCCCCTTGTGCCTCCCGTCAGCGACTATACCCCACCGAACACACCCTCCGCCACCTACCATTCTCCGGCCGCCGTCTGTCGCCGCCGCTCGTTTTGACCAAAATTTTCAAAATTTTTGTTTCTCACCGGAGATTCAAAAGATTCAATCTTTCGGGTCAAATTCAAGCTTGGGGTGCGATTTTAGCGAATTTCTTTTTGGGTTTCAACACACGAATTTGGTACATTTCTTTAATTTTATTGCATTCAAATTCTAATTTCAATTAGCTTGTGCTATGCATTAGATCGATTTGAATTGGACTTAGTTTGCTTTGAATTGATTGAATTGCATTGAATTGTGCCAAATTGCATGTTTGGAATAATTGCCCGATTTATATTCTTATTATTTAGTTTGTTTGGATTGGTGTGCGGCGAGTGTGAGGGATAATTTTGGCCAAGTTTTTGTGTTTGCTAGGTTTATTAACAGGTACAACGGCAAGGGACAAAACCATTCACGCCTCTCATGGTTCTTCCCGTGAGGCTTCATCCTCGCAATCCACAAAAAAAAAAGCGTCAACCGAGAATACCGACCGTGCGGGTAACCTTGTCCTCACGAGTGCACAAATCAAACAATTCCGGTCAAACCTCCAAAAACGTCCAATTCGAGCCACCAAATTTTACCACCAAGACTCAATGACGTACCTTGGCCTTGACGATTGCCTGCAACAACTGTTCTTCAACATAGGTTGGCAAGAATTCCTCGATCTTTCCGCGCGCACTTACCAACAACCCACACTAGAGTTCCTCTCCACTTATGCACGGGATGACGCCGCAGGGGTGCTCACATTTAAACTCCAGGGTCGGCAGCACCGACTCACATACGCCACCCTCAACACCATCATGGGCACATACACTCCCTTCAACACCGACATCTATAGCCATCAGTGGACTCGATTCAAAACGCGTGCCTAATGTAGAGTTTTGGACTCAAATAACAAGTCTTCCAAACTTCAATACAAGTCGCCAAAAAGATCCTTACATCATCCATCCTTGTTGGAGAATCGCCCACCGAATCCTTTCAACTTCCATCTTTGCTCGTCATGAGCCGGGACAAATAAACACAGTCGAGCTCTATTTCCTATATTGCATGAGCCATCTACATTGGTCTTGCCCCGGTTTCGCCACCTTTTTCTTGGATAAGTGTGACAGCCTTCGCACGAAGACCACTGGTGATATTTGCATCGGAGGTTTCATTACCCTAATTGGTTTAAGTGTGGGCCTTCACTTTCCCAAGTCTGAGTATGTGCCAGTGGATGATCCACCTCTCTACCTCCTTGACTGCATAGCCCTCACCCGGATGGAATTACTGATGCCTCATCCTACCCGCATAACCATTTTTCTTGGCTCAATCATGTCAAGGAGCCAGTTTACATCTTGCCTAATCCTAGCATCTCCGCCTTTTCCACCAACGAGCCTGAATCTTGGTTCTTGCCTGAAGAGTTACACGATGATGATGATGAAATGCAAGTCGATGATTCCAATGCTGGTAGTCCATTTGAGGCCGAAGACCATCATGACCTCCCGATCCGACAATTGCCACCACCTTATGCTCAACCCTCGGGATCACACTTTCAGCCGCAACAAGAATACCACTCCTATCAGCAACACAATGAGCCCGATCCCGAGCACGAATTTCCTCTTGATATCTACAGTCAGCTCGCCTCACTACGCCTCCAGGGCAACCGGAACACAGCAGCCATTCGCCACATCGAGGAGCAGCAAGCCCGCGCCAACAACTACATGGAGGATCTTTGGTCTCATTTTCGGCCCGACGACGGTTACCCCCCTCGTGGGCCTCCTCCACCTTGATCCCGGTATGATCCTTCCTTACTCTCATCCTAAGCATTGAGGACAATGCTTAATTTTAAGCTTGGGGTGAGGTATTCTTATATTTTATTTTTATTGCATTTAGGTTGTATATAGTTGCATTTAGAGTAACTCATTTAGGTCATTCATAAAAATTGCATAAAAATTCAAAAATATTGCATATTTTATTTCTTTCTTTTCTAATTTTCATACTTTTTAGATGCATTCTAGTTTAAGTTCATGCATTTTTGTTCTCTCTTGTCTTCTCATCCCTACAGGTACCATAGCGCCGAGTCATAAGTATTGAATCATAGATTGGTTCCGAGTCTTAATATGGAATTCATTGTATTGGATAAATGGGACACGTTTTGAGCCTCACAGACCACTTTGAGACCGCTTGTGTGGGGGTCAGATGCAGGTAGCTTGATTGGGTATAGGTGCGGAGGGATGTGGTTGGTCATGCCAATGTGTGCGAGCAAAGATTAGCCCGGTAAGGTATTTTGAAGACATTGAAGATATTGAAGACTCGCATCTTGGTTTTTGGGGGAGTACCCCTTAGTACTCCCGCGTCTCGTTCGAGCCTTACTTAGTTAGATTCTCACCACTTTTTTAGGATAGGTTATCATTTTTCTAGGGCCTAGAGTAGATAGTTAGATAGATTTTGTTTATCACACCTTGCATTGAGGTGCTTGATGAACTTTGAAGTGGGTCCCCCAATTCACATCTTCTAGGACCAAGTCTTTTCGGTAACACCCATTTTTGAGTCATTCCCCACCCTTTTTAGTTGATCTTGGCACATTGTCAATGATCATTAGGCGTTCATGTTAGCCTCCATCCTTTGTTACATGGTGAGATTCCTTAGACCTTCCAAGAAGAAAACACAAAAAAAATGAAGAAATTGGAAAAGTGAAAAAAAAAAGAAAAAATGAAGAAGATTAAAGAAAAGCAACAAAAACAAAGAAGAAAAATGAAGAAAAAGAGAAACACAAAAAGACGAACAAGAATCCAAGTTCAAGGCTTTGGTTCTATCAAAAAAAAAATTGAAGATTCAAGAAGCCCGAATATCAAGCAACAAAGAGGCTGAAGACCAAATAACAAAAGTTCAAGGTAGAAGATTTAAGCTGTTAGGTTTAGATTCGGTTAAGTAGAATTTTTATTATTTTGTTTTATTTTTTATTTTTGGTGAGAAAAGGCCTTGACGATGAGACGGTAAACTGTAAAGGACACTACAAGGGAGAAGCCTCTGAAACCGGATGTTTGCCCGGAGGCCGCGCTGCAAAACCCTATTTCGTACTATACACTTTAGCCTGACAAATGTAGGAATCATAGTGTGTGAAGAGGCGCCTTTCTGTCACACCCCAAAACCAAGAACGGCGGAAACGTTCTGGGGCGGAGGACGTCATGTAAAGTATCACAACAATGCAAAGTAGTAAACAAGCAACAACATCATCCATTGCATTAATAGTATAATTTTAAATACAAGTGTGTTCTTTCATAGAATAAAACAATATAACGAATATTCAAAATAAAAGACGAGTCTTGACTGCTCCGTCTTCACAACACCTGATCGTCGTACCTGTCTATTGGTGACCTGAGAATACAAGTTATTTTGAAAGCATATATCAGCATAAAGCTGGTGAATTCATAAGTATTTAATGTCATTATTTATAAAAGTACCAATGAAAAGGTTTGTAAGTAATTGTAAACGTTTGACTTCCTAGAAAATCCCATATTTCCTACTAGTATAAAAAGGAGTCATCTACTGAGACCCGAATGAAAGTACGTAAGTAGTCTTCTAACGAGACTCGCTGTAAGTAGGTAGTCTTCTCACGAGACTCGCTGTAAGTAAGTAGTCTTCTCACGAGACCCGCTGTAAGTAAGTAATAATGTGGTTGATAGTCCCCATTCTAAAAGTTCTCCATATAAGAGATTCTGGGAACTAAAGGTGACTTCCGCAACGAATTGCTAGGTCTAATAATCCACATTAATGATACGAAATCCTATATATACCCAACACTATACTTATAATAGCTTACTAGGAATTATATATATATATGAATATATGAACATATACCTTTGCTACCCAAAGGTACTGAACTTACTGATTAGAACCATTATATCTACATATGTATACATAATATATAAGTAATATTTAGACGACCTTCGGATAACTAACCGATACCTTAAGTACACATCCAAACAAGGAAAAGGAAATAAAGCGAGTTAGCAGTTCTAAGTCCTTTAAACATTATTTATATAACTATACATATGTAGACATGCTTTTAACAATCGTACTAAGAATAGTAAATAGTATCTCCTAACTATACCTATTATAGTTACTAGTAATGTATGTGAATAACCGAAAGTATGCCTTTGCTACCCAAAGGTACTGAATTGACTGATAGAACTTTTATGTCTATATATGTATACATAATATATAACTAATATTTAAACGACATTCGGACAAATAACCGATACTCTAAGGCCACATCCAAACAAGGAAAAGGAAATAAAGCGAGTTAGCAGTTCTAAGTCCTTTAAACATTTCTTATATAACCATACATATATAGGCATGCAATTGACAATTTAAAAGTATAAAAGAAGTATTGGCAAAACCTTTGAAAAGTTTAATAAATAAGAATCGATGACTTGATGTCAGTTTATAAAATGATTTGAAAGCAGTTTGTTTGATAAGAACATTTTTTTTAAAGTATAAGAAAATCATTTTGAAGTAGTTTACTTGATAAAACAGCTAAAAGTGTAGTAAATTCATAGTTTGATAGTTATTAATCACATGTGATTGATATGATAACTATCATGATTCAACTTGTATTCCCCCCCCCCCCCCCATAAAAGCATTTAAAAACATTTAAAAGGTTAATTAAGGGGTATGAACTCACCTGTAGTGGGTGGTTGTGGATGAACTGAATGATGTAGGATCCTAAGTGTCAAGTGAAGACTTGTACACACACAATGATCCTAGTTAACATATAATCACATATATGTATTCAGTTAGTCATAAAACAACTAATTAACCAAGTTTAAGACATCCTAAGACATGCAAAACACTTGATTTAAGTGCTATAAGTCATAAGGATTGCATCTAAGGGTGGTAGGACCTTGCTATTGAGTTTGGGGTTCAAGGGTAAACTCCTTTGGAGTTTACGGTTTTGTGACCATAACTCCTTGAGTTTACGGTCGTAAACCCATGAGTTTACGGCCGTAAACTCATGTTTCTTGACCATTTTGTGTTTTGAAGCCTTAAAGATCACAAGAAGCATTACTACTTCATGTTTAAGCCTTTGGAAGAGATTAGGGCACCATTTCACTCCTTTTTAGGAGTTTACGGTCCTTACACCATTTCCCTTTGGGTTTACGGCCGTAAATCCAAATGATTTATGGTCTTTTGGTTGTTTTGAGTCCTAAGCACAACAAGGAAGGGGTCTAGACTAGTTTCCAAGGCTTAGAAGGGACTAGGGCACACTTTGGCACCCTTAATAGGGTTTACGGTCCAAGAACACCTTGGACCGTAAACACCTTGATCTTGTGCTTCTTGGGTGTTTTCTTGATGTTTAGAAGTGTAACAAGCCTTATAACACACTAGGGTAGGAGTACTTACTAGGTAGAAGCTTGAAAAGGTGCTAAAAGTCCAAGAACACTAGTGTGTTCTTGGTGAAACTTGAAGATCTACACTTTTGGAATGATTTCACGGATGGAATCATGTTAGATCACTAGATTAAGTAAGATATCAACTTTTTAGGGCTAGAAACACTTACAATGTTGAAGATCAAGAAGAAAAGTCGATGATACTTGAGAGAGAATTGAGTTTTGGATCTTGAAATTGTGAAAAGTGTTAAATAATGACCAAGTGTCATATTTATACCCTCTTTTAGGGTTTACGGCCGTAAACACCTTTGTTTAGGCCGTAAACTCCAATTTGTTGGAGTTTTGGGACATTATTGTTGCACAATAAACCCTAGGACATCCTCTCTCCTGTCATCTCCTGAATTACTAACTTTAAAACACTAGAACTTAATCCAATCAGCCTGAAATTTAGCAGAAACTGTTCTGACTCTTATTGAAGTGAATGGTTGTACAGAATAGAAATTTCGGGTTGTCACATCATCCCCCCGTTAGAGGGAATTTCATCCCGAAATTCAGATTCGAAAGTGAATACTCCTGAATCATGAAAAGAATAGGTACTTCTGTTCCATCTGCATCTCCTGTCCTGATCGATGGGAAGTTCTAAGTATGGCTTCTAAGTTTATCTGTATGGTAGCACAATTACTCGTTGTCTGGAGACAGTCTCCGTCCTGAAATTCTTTTTAGAACTCATACATGGTTCATCAATCACCGTCTCGGGGATACGAGTCGTATATAATTAAGATTGAAAAGGTAGTCGAGTAAATGATTCTTCTCTAAGCTCACATCCAAACAAGGAAAAGAAGTTAAAGTGGAATCATCAATTCAAAACCTGTAGAATCTTGATTATGTACCACCCTAGCATACACTTTCCTCCGTGATAGGTTCACTGTATGGGCCTTTGGATTGAACTTGACGTACTGTACGAGTAGTTCTCCAGAGAGGTTTGTTGAAGTTACTTCGGAAAGGCTACGAATCATAAGGTACTCTGCGCATGAGCACCTCGGAGTTCTGGAACGACGGCTTCGCTAGAGTGTCGATTACAAGAAAAGGATTTTCGCTTGAAGCTGGCACTGTGAGGATCAAATCGACCCAAGTCAAATGACGACGTCGAACTACTCGAAATTACAGGCATTAGACTGGATCAAAAGGTGTTACAAAACAATACGGTGCAATCTATGAAAGAGTTTTCAGTACTTGAGTTTCAGCTATGCTATTACAGCTGTGAACAAAGTATACTGCAAAAAGCCAGTACAAGCAGCACGAGAGTCCCTAACACTGATGGGATCTCGCAAAAGATAAGACTCTAATTTCACTAGTTTAGGAGTCTAACATAAACGCTACTGAACGTAATAGATTTTTAACGTGGGTCTGGAGTAGTCTCTCCTGCGGCGGTGATCGTTAGTATCCTTCCGTCTGTGCCAGCATTAGCTGTCCCCGGGCAGTTTCTTTTGTAGTGACCCACCTTGCCACAACGGTAGCAAGCCTGGCCCACACCAGCGTTGGGTACTTGGTTGATCGGTCTTGCTGGATTCTTGCAGTAAAGGATGGTGTGTCCCTTTTTGTTGTAGTTTAAGCACTGCATTTCCCGACAAGGTCCATGATGGTGATAGTTGCATTTGTTGCACTTTGGGAGATTACCAGCATAAGGCTTTTCTGGTAATGGGTTAGCAGAGACTATTGTAGGTACTGTAGCAACATTGACTGTAACTTGTTGTTGTTTCCTTGAGGATTCTTGTGAGGACTCGTCTTTCCTCTTGTTCCAACCTTGCTTCCTGTTGTTGTTTCCTTTTTGTTGATCTTGTACAGCAATTATCGAGTTCTGATAGTTTCCGTGGTCAATAATAGATTGTGCTAGTTCTTTGGCACTATCAAAAGAATCAGGCCTTGATGCTAACACACTTGACTGAATTTGGGGAGACAGTCCCCAAATATACCTCTCTATCTTCTTGCTCTCAGGAGCAACCATATCCGGGCACAGAATTGCCAGATCACATAATTTACTCGTATATGCTGATATATCAGTACCAACCATTCTAAGATTCCAGAGTTCCTGCTCGAGTTTTTGAATTTCTCCCCGTGGACAGTACTCTCTCATCAGCATGATTTTTAAGTTCTCCCAGCTTATCGAATTTGCCACTATTAGAGTCAGTGCCTTAACGTGGCTATTCCACCATGTTAAAGCTCTTTCTGAAAAGGTACAAGTAGCAAACTTGACCTTGTTGTTCTCTAGGCAAACGCAGATCTCAAAGACTGCTTCTGTCTTTTCTATCCATTGTCTTAATATCATAACCCCTCTAGTTCCATTAAAATTCAGGGGTTTGGCGTTCGTAAAATCTTTATAGGTGCACTCTCGTGGGTGCCCATGACTCTCGCCATGGTTCGAAGGAAGTACCCCAATTCCCGAACCAGTAGCGCTAGAAGTATTGTATGTGTCATGGCAGCCGCTACAGCCGCCGTGACTGCTGCTTGGAACATAGCAGCATCGAACTGAGGAGGTGGTGGTGGGATCGGTGCTTCAGTACCATTGTTACGTCTTGGATTCCTTCTTGGAGGCATCTTTCAACTATAAGTTTAGAAAGATGTAGATATTGATAAGAATTTAATAGGAAAGTTGATGAGAATGACTCATGGACTAACTCTTCATAGTCCAACAGCACGATTGAATGTAGACCTAGAACTAACAGATGATAGCATTTGGACAATAATTCCCATGAGATTAGGTACCTGACAATATTACTGGAATTATAGATGTAACAAGTTTGGGAAAAATGGCCTAGAAGTAGGCCTTACATCAACCAAGATGGGAAAATTTTGTCAGGACTACAACCTAATCAAGACCTAACAGGTCTAAGATTTACAAAGATAGGAAATTAGACCAGAGTTTTTACATAAACTAGGTTATATCCAAAAGAGAAGTCGATGAGATTCTATCGGCGACGAGAACTACTAGAGTGAGTTCTTGATTCCGACAGAAGGCGTTCTATGTCCCTCACACGCCTGTCAGATCTTACTTGCTGAGCTCGAAGTTCCCTGACTTCAGCTTGGGTTCCAGCAAGTTCTCTCTACAGAGCTGCATTGTGGACCATCGTCCTTTCATGAGCAGACTCTAGTTGGCGAATGCGGACTGTGTTAACGCCAGAGTTGGCGTCAATCTCCACTACTCGGTCAATAGCTGCTCGACCTTGCTCAATGTTCCGAGCAATCCTACGGACCATGATGGGTAGGACCCTGTCAGCTGAACCTCCTTCGGTGAGGTTGTAGAAGCTTCTGTCTCCATTGTAGGGAATGGGTTGACCCTGTTCCTGACTCCATCTATTCAAGTTTGTGGCCCACAGAGGTGTGGGTCCTTGAAATGCTTGGCGAGGGTTTGGGTCTTGAGCAGCTGGGGGTAGGTTGTTGACTTCTGGTTCTAAGTCAGAACTATCAGAAAAGCCTTCAGCTTCGTGATCATCCAAAGGAATTGGGTGATCATCTTCTGGTTCTTCCTCTAGCCATCCAGCATTGCCTTGGTTTGGATAGTACGGGTCGCCGTGGGGATGAAATCCAGCCATGATATCTACGCGAGAAAATGGATATAAGAAGAAATTAATAGACGTACTAACTAACATAATTATAAGATGATCTTTATCAGTTACTCCAATACTTGTTTAGTGCATACCAGTTATATGTACTTAGGACAGGATAGACCTTCGAATAAGTGACCCTAACTCTAAGCCTACAACCAAACAAGGACAAGAAGTAAAGCAAAGATTCACAAATTCTAAGTCTATGACGTCCTAGATACATATAATTTTAGTGTATCCACTCAGCAACTATTGACCTACTGATAAAGACCCTTTAGTTCTCAAATAAGTAATTATAGTAACACAAAATACCCCTATGGTATTTCATTGTGGTAATGTTGGTAAGTTTTTAGACTTGTTGCCATATCACAACCATTCTTAGGCATATGCTAATCACTCCTCGGACCAGCATAGTTGATCAGGCTATGCCACTCCCAGGACTGACCATACATCCCCGAGCTTACTTGTGATATTCAACAATCGTAATACTTTTGTTCTTGTCATTGTGACACTGATTTTTGTATGAATGCAGGCATGTATACTTAGTTAAATATTTTATTATTTAAAAGTATAAACTCTTGGTCAAAGTATTTTAATCCCAATAGTATGTATATCCTTTATGGGTTGATATACTCAATTCACTATAAACAAAGCACTGATACCAATCTGTCACACCCCAAAACCAAGAACGGCGGAAACGTTCTGGGGCGGAGGACGTCATGTAAAGTATCACAACAATGCAAAGTAGTAAACAAGCAACAACATCATCCATTGCATTAATAGTATAATTTTAAATACAAGTGTGTTCTTTCATAGAATAAAACAATATAACGAATATTCAAAATAAAAGACGAGTCTTGACTGCTCCGTCTTCACAACACCTGATCGTCGTACCTGTCTATTGGTGACCTGAGAATACAAGTTATTTTGAAAGCATATATCAGCATAAAGCTGGTGAATTCATAAGTATTTAATGTCATTATTTATAAAAGTACCAATGAAAAGGTTTGTAAGTAATTGTAAACGTTTGACTTCCTAGAAAATCCCATATTTCCTACTAGTATAAAAAGGAGTCATCTACTGAGACCCGAATGAAAGTACGTAAGTAGTCTTCTAACGAGACTCGCTGTAAGTAGGTAGTCTTCTCACGAGACTCGCTGTAAGTAAGTAGTCTTCTCACGAGACCCGCTGTAAGTAAGTAATAATGTGGTTGATAGTCCCCATTCTAAAAGTTCTCCATATAAGAGATTCTGGGAACTAAAGGTGACTTCCGCAACGAATTGCTAGGTCTAATAATCCACATTAATGATACGAAATCCTATATATACCCAACACTATACTTATAATAGCTTACTAGGAATTATATATATATATATATATATATATATATATATATATATATATATATATATATATATATATGAACATATACCTTTGCTACCCAAAGGTACTGAACTTACTGATTAGAACCATTATATCTACATATGTATACATAATATATAAGTAATATTTAGACGACCTTCGAACAACTAACCGATACCTTAAGTACACATCCAAACAAGGAAAAGGAAATAAAGCGAGTTAGCAGTTCTAAGTCCTTTAAACATTATTTATATAACTATACATATGTAGACATGCTTTTAACAATCGTACTAAGAATAGTAAATAGTATCTCCTAACTATACCTATTATAGTTACTAGTAATGTATGTGAATAATCGAAAGTATCCTTTGCTACCCAAAGGTACTGAATTGACTGATAGAACTTTTATGTCTATATATGTATACATAATATATAACTAATATTTAAACGACATTCGGACAAATAACCGATACTCTAAGGCCACATCCAAACAAGGAAAAGGAAATAAAGCAAGTTAGCAGTTCTAAGTCCTTTAAACATTTCTTATATAACCATACATATATAGGCATGCAATTGACAATTTAAAAGTATAAAAGAAGTATTGGCAAAACCTTTGAAAAGTTTAATAAATAAGAATCGATGACTTGATGTCAGTTTATAAAATGATTTGAAAGCAGTTTGTTTGATAAGAACATTTTTTTTAAAGTATAAGAAAATCATTTTGAAGTAGTTTACTTGATAAAACAGCTAAAAGTGTAGTAAATTCATAGTTTGATAGTTATTAATCACATGTGATTGATATGATAACTATCATGATTCAACTTGTATCCCCCCCCCCATAAAAGCATTTAAAAACATTTAAAAGGTTAATTAGGGGGTATGAACTCACCTGTAGTGGGTGGTTGTGGATGAACTGAATGATGTAGGATCCTAAGTGTCAAGTGAAGACTTGTACACACACAATGATCCTAGTTAACATATAATCACATATATGTATTCAATTAGTCATAAAACAACTAATTAACCAAGTATAAGACATCCTAAGACATGCAAAACACTTGATTTAAGTGCTATAAGTCATAAGGATTGCATCTAAGGGTGGTAGGACCTTGCTATTGAGTTTGGGGTTCAAGGGTAAACTCCTTTGGAGTTTACGGTTTTGTGACCATAACTCCTTGAGTTTACGGTCGTAAACCCATGAGTTTACGGCCGTAAACTCATGTTTCTTGACCATTTTGTGTTTTGAAACCTTAAAGATCACAAGAAGCATTACTACTTCATGTTTAAGCCTTTGGAAGAGATTAGGGCACCATTTCACTCCTTTTTAGGAGTTTACGGTCCTTACACCATTTCCCTTTGGGTTTACGGCCGTAAACCCAAATGATTTATGGTCTTTTGGTTGTTTTGAGTCCTAAGCACAACAAGGAAGGGGTCTAGACTAGTTTCCAAGGCTTAGAAGGGACTAGGGCACACTTTGGCACCCTTAATAGGGTTTACGGTCCAAGAACACCTTGGACCATAAACACCTTGATCTTGTGCTTCTTGGGTGTTTTCTTGATGTTTAGAAGTGTAACAAGCCTTATAACACACTAGGGTAGGAGTACTTACTAGGTAGAAGCTTGAAAAGGTGCTAAAAGTCCAAGAACACTAGTGTGTGTTCTTGGTGAAACTTGAAGATCTACACTTTTGGAATGATTTCAGGGATGGAATCATGTTAGATCACTAGATTAAGTAAGATATCAACTTTTTAGGGCTAGAAACACTTACAATGTTGAAGATCAAGAAGAAAAGTCGATGATACTTGAGAGAGAATTGAGTTTTAGATCTTGAAATTGTGAAAGGTGATAAATAATGACTAAGTGTCATATTTATACCCTCTTTTAGGGTTTACGGCCGTAAACACCTTTGTTTAGGCCGTACACTCCAATTTCTTGGAGTTTTGGGTCATTATTGTTGCACAATAAACCCTAGGTCATCCTCTCTCCTGTCATCTCCTGAATTACTAACTTTAAAACACTAGAACTTAATCCAATCAGCCTGAAAGTTAGCAGAAACTGTTCTGACTCTTATTGAAGTGAATGGTTGTACAGAATAGAAATTTCGGGTTGTCATACTTTCCTTCGTGCATTATGATCTGCATTGGTGATTTAAAGTGCCCCCACTGGGCGCATCTCTGTTTCCTTTGTCTTGCACACCGCGACTACATCCAGCCGTGATCTATTCGCCCATCAAGTGGTTGAGAATGTGGTTTATGGCTCTAAAGCGGGGAACATTTTGAGGATGCATAGGGTCCATGAAGGACTAATTTTGACCATGTTGACTGATGTTGACCAAGTTCTATGGTACATTTCTTTTTCCTTTTTAGTTTAGATCATCCCGAGCTCATTTTAGTCTTGTTCTAACTTGAGGACAAGTTAGGTTTAAGCTTGGGGTGATTTGATAGCTTATTTTATTTCCTTATTTTTATTAGTTTATTTTAGATTTTTAGATCTTTTTATCATTATTGCATTGTATTTTATTTATTTTCTTTAGTATGGATCGTACCGGGTGCTTTTTATGTTGCATGAGGTATTTTACAGGGTTTTGGAGCTTATCGCGATTATGGATTAAAGCGAAGACGGACTTGTGGGCTCTCGAGGCGCTATTGGGCTTGGCGGATCCACCAAAGGAGATTTGGGCTTAAAAAGATAAAGGCTTGGATGAAGTGGGCTTGTGAAGATGGATCATGGATAATTAATTTTGGGTTTGGAGAATCCACATTTGAAGCTAAAAGATGATTGGTTGATTTGAATCACATGGATATGGAGGGGACCAAAGGAATCTTTGGTAGTGGAAGGGTGGAGTGGTGGAATGAAGGACCAATAGCATTACAACAACATTTGCGCGGGTGGAATTTTCGTCGCGCGGGTACCCGCACAACTGCCTAGTTTGGGCATTTTGGTCATTTGGCTTGCCATTACCTTGGGGGATCAGATCTATCAGCCATAACTTCGATTTTACACCATTAGAGACCTGGAGGAGGTGATTTTGAAGCTCAAAGACTCATTCCTCTTCATCTTTCCAGGTTATTTGGTAGTTTCTTTATGCAATTAGACTTTTGTGATTGTTGTTCTATTGCCATGAGTGGCTAAACTCTTTATATTGGTTAACTTTTTTTAAAACCTTTGAATGTTTGTGGGTTTTTGAAGGATTCATGCTAGATTATCAATTATCTTATGTTTATGGTTCTAGATCATATTTCTTATGCTTGTTTAATGCTTTGATCATGAGCTTGGCACTTGAATGAGCTATTGTTAGTTTATTTCTTTGGTTTTGCATTGAATCATTGAATTAACTTAGAACAAGGGCTTTATGATGGTAAAAATCATCTCTAGTTTATGCATCATAGCTCCTTTATGGATGTGTAAGCATTGACATCCTCTAGGAATTGGGGATTCCTTCTTTCTTAAGGCTAATTAACTTCTTGGGTCCAATTGCTTCAATTAAACCCTTGATCTTGATTAAGAAGGTGTGTTGTGGGCTTCCCCAACCTCCATACTACCTAAGAGGAATCTTGGCATATCATGCTTCATGATTGCTATAACCAATTTGGGATGAATGATAAGCTTCATGTTGGATCCTAATGATAAGCACACAAATGTTCATTGTGTTGAATTGCCTTGGTTAACCAATTGTTCCCAATATTTGAGCATCTCACTATGTTGCTTAATTGCAAGTTTTTAGTTATTCAAGTCTTTTAGTTTTCAAGCAATCATAACACCCCCTTTTAGTTTAATTGTAGTTAGTTAGTTTATTTACAATAGTTCTTTTAGATTGCATTGGTGATTGAATACAACCATTTCCCCGAGGATCGCTACCCCTTTTTACCATTATATTACGTTTTATTTGCAAACAAAGGGTGTAATTTGCTTGGTGGACTTGACACACCACCACTCTTCGTGATTTGAAACCCTAGAAGCACCTTGTGAGGACATTTCAAGCATTAAAGAGTGCGGTTGTGTGTTTTGAAGAGGAATAAAGAAGATCAAGCTCAACTTGGAGAAAGAAGCACCTTAGATCTGAGATTCATCCTTCTTTTGCAATCCTTTCAAGGTATAAAGCTTGCACCTTTGTCTCTTAATCTTGTAGATCTAGTTATGGGGGTTTTATGTCATCTTTTTGGTCCCAAAAGTCTCATCTTGAGCATGGCATGTTCTGGATGTTTTGAGTTGTCCTTTCAGACCCTAGGAGGGGTCCTTAGCCATAAAAATGAACTCCCTTCAGTAGTTTTGCTCCATGCATCTTGTAGAAGGTCTTAATGGATTAAGACCTTCTGTTAAGCTCTTTTTAGGCGTGGGAAGTCATAAAGTTGGAACCTTTATGACTCTAGGGTGCATTTGGACCGTGGATCTGAAGTATGGGCTTGAGTGCTTAAGCCATTAAGCACTTATTGAAGTTTTGAGATTGCGAGGTTATGCCCCGGGTAAGTGGGAGTACGCCTCGCGTACTCGGTCAACCACCCCGATACTTATTGAAGTTTTGAGATTGCGAGGTTATGCCGTGTACGCTAAGTGTACCTCCGGGGTACGCCCCGCATACTCGCATGACTCAGCTTTGTGAGTGGCTTGGTTGAGTTGACTCGACCGGGTTGACTCATTTGGCTTAGTGGGTTTGACTAGTTGACTTTGAATTTGACTTTGACCAAGTTTTATGAAGTTTGACCTTGAGGGTATTTGTGTATTTTGGGATTTTGATGGAATTAGGTATCGGTTAGAGAGCTGAGACTTTGATTCGGACCTTATCAGTTCTGTTCAGCTTGCGAGGTGAGTTTTCCTCACTGTACCTACGGGTCGAAGGCACCGAGGCCGGCCCTTTGGATTGTTATCCTGGTTTATCGTATGATCGTGTACTGTAGTGATATGTTATATCTGTACCCTGGTAGATAGGGTGTTAGCATGTGGTTGTGATATTTGCATGTTTGTTTGATGTCCGGTTAAATATTTATTAGTTATGTGTATGTCGACATGTCATGGTTGGTTGGGTTGAGGCGGTCCTGCTTTGTGCTGAAGGCCAAGACACCCGGGGGGCGGATAGGCTGAATAGACGGTAGGCCCTGCAAGGCGGTCCAGTCAAGCCGAAGGCCCGGAGAGAGGTCCAGATAGGCTGAAGGCCTGTAAGGCGGTCCAGTCATGCTGAAGACTATGTATGCATGCTGCATGTTACTGTTATATGTTTTATGTGTTGGTACTTTGGGGGAAAGCTTACTAAGCATTAGCTTACAGTTTTGGATTATGTTTCAGGTACCTCAGATGATCACGGGAAGGCGAATGCGTGATCATGCACCTCCTCGTGTTTTGATTCATGATTTTGGGAAAACTCTGATATTAAACATGTTTTGAAAACTAAATTGTAAACAATGATGATTTGTGGGTTGGTTTTAAAAGTTTAAATTTTTCATGAATTTTATGGATGTTACATAATTACATATGATTTATGTAGATAATATTAATTTTCGTCTTTTCAATTCAATAATTTTTTCTCGTATATTTTAATCACATGTGATTTTATATATTTGATCACATGTAATTTTATATATTTAATAAATATGAATATATCCCACAAGCTACATTAATGATTTTATAAATAGATGTGGTGACCATCAACATAACTATATCTGACGTGCTATGTTAATTGCCAAAAAAGAAAAAAAAAACCCAAAATTTGAACCAAAATTGACTAATTCAAAGAATGCCACTTCGCCGTGTTTGGATTCTCAAAATAGGACTTGATTCGGTGCGTAATTGTACGATAATTATAGAAAAAAATTAACATATAGATTTATTGTTATGAATTTATATAGTCTTCCTTCAATTATCTTAATTTAAATTATGTATTTAGAACTTTTCAAAACTTTAATTAATTTTTTTTCAAGAAAAATAAGTAATTAGAAATAGTTTTTTTATTATAACTCTATTTGATGATTTCTATATATTTAAATATTTTTTTTTAAAAATTTTTCACTATTTGAAATAGTTGTAGTATATAATACAAACGATATGATATATGTTTATATACGATTTATTTAGAGAATAATTCATTTAAAGTTATATTTTTTGGATAATATAAAATTTTTTCGTTATCTTTCAATTCACTTTCATTTGTTTTGTATATGTACATAATAAACAACATGCTTGAATTACTCAATACAACCAAACAGAATTATTATATCTGATTACAATCCTTGAAAGATATGTGCTATGGTTTTTTCTTGAAACTATATTAACTGTAAAAAGATATAAAGAAATTGCTGATATGGTTTTAAAATGGAATTAGAAAAAGAAGAATCACATACTTTAGATTCATGTCCAACAACTCTAAAACTTTGGGAAGAGCTCTTATAAAGTTGATCCAACTTTTCTATCCAAGTGGAAGCCTCATTATCCTTAGGAAATGGACATAAGGCCTCTCTTATTTTTCAACATTGGGCACCTCGCAAGGTTTTTCAACCACTTTTATGTTAATGAAACCGGCCATTGTGAATTGCTAATTTTCTTTAGACTAATTGAATACATGAAAACCCCACATACCATAACAAAAGCTAAAAAACTTATTCTCAACTATAATGAATTCTTTACTGGAGGTCTAATGATAAGCATATCATGTAATTCAAAGCATTCGTATATATTGTTTGTTTTGTACTTGCATCCAAGAAGAGAGACATGAATTGAATGCATAGAATAGATTTGATATTGAATGAAACCAAAGGAAAGAGAAAGGCAATAGATTGAATCAAGTATACCTTAATGAAGAAGCATAGATCATCTGCCATTATTTGCTGAGGGAATTTAAAATGGAAGGTAAAGGGAAATCATCTGGTAGCTCGAGTATAAATTTTCCCTTTCCCCTTTCTTTCATGCTTTACTCATGTTTTTCTCATGTTGAATCTTTTGCTTCAGATGAGTATGCCTAGAGAGAAAAAGAAACGAAAAGATGAGCGTCTTTTCACAAGAACAACACTGTCACGAGATGCCTTTTTGAACTGATCCACACTTTTTCCCCTGTCATCCTCTATAAACTAGTTAATATATCGCTTTGCAAGCCTTTCACAATTTGAAAGATAAAGTCCAAATGGCATTGCATGAAATTTTTGAAAGACCCGACGTGGAAGGTCTTACACTCCCGCTCATTTGTACAAAAACGGTGTATGCCTCATCGTTAACATTTAAAAACAAACTGTCCACAAATAATCACCCTCCAACTTAAATTACTTTTGGTTTCTTTGGGCTTCAATATGGTACCATTTTTCCCACTCTTCAAGTCCAAAATCTAACAAACAACTCGAAAATCAGCTACAATAACATAATGAGAAATGGATATTATGAAATAAAATATGACCCACAAACAATGTTGATCAAAATAAGAGTATGGAAATCATTAGTTTCTTCGTTACAAAGACCAACAAACAAATACAAATATCAACTAATGTTACAATATAAAACCAAGCAAACATAATCAACTAATTCACATAGTAACCCAACAAAATCTTTGTCTATTTTGATGTTCGCGAACGATTAGCAACCTGTCTTCGCCATTCATGAATTGGAATCTGTATTAAATAATTAAAGTTAAAACTTACGTTCTGCTTCCTTTTGATTTAATACAGAAAGAACGACTTAATACAGAAAGAAAGTCAGTGATAGGAGGCGAGAAGACTTTCCTCGTTAAGCCCTAACTTTTTACAAATTTGCCATCATTTATTTTTTCCTTCCATTTCCCTATGTTCCCTTTCATTTTCTCGAGTATTTTTTAACATTATTTATTTATTCAGAAAAACACTTTATAAGAAAAATCAAAGGAAACATTTTCTAATCAAACCAAAAAATAAAAAAAAATTAAAAAATTGAAGAATATGTTATGAATATTCTTACAGCGGGGAAACCACCATAGTCACCAGGTTTAGTAATATCCTTGGTCACACAACTACTAGCTGCTAGACGCACCTGCATTATGTTATCCATTTTTTGAATAATTAATGTATTAAATAATGATTACGAAAAATATATAATGAAATTAATAATCTAACTTTTTTAATTTAAAACAAAATACTGAAATACTACCTTTGACACGATGGTGACATGATCACGAACTCCAACCCTTCCACCTAAAGTTACATAATCGCCAATCCTAAATATGAAAACAATGTCACAAATTTTATAAAAAAACTCAAACGGATCTTATTAAATATTAAAAAAAATTTATTTAATCGTTAAAAAAAATGGCATACGTTACAGAACCCGCGATGCCAACTTGCCCACATAACATGCAACATTTTCCAATCACTACATTATGACCAATCTGGACTAAATTATCAATCTTTGAATGATCACCTATCACAGTATCCCTCCAACTGCACAAAGGGTAGATATGTCATTTTGTATAATTAGAAACCTCAAAGTGGATTAACTCGTAAAATGAAAACAATATAAGCTCACCTGCCTCTATCAATGCATGAATTTGCACCGATCTCAACATTATTCCCTATGAGAGCTTTCAGGGCCTGAATATTAAGAAAAATAAAAAAGAAAATGAAAAATAGAATAAATTACAAATGAAATATGAAAACTGGAAGACAATATTATTGAAAATGAACGCAGATTATTACTAACTTGAAGCTTCTTCACCATGGCACCCTCTTCATCCAAGAAAAAACCAAAACCTGAAAAGAATGACTTCATTAAAGATATTTAAAATTTTGAAATTAATATTAAAGCATTAATTTATTGTTTGAGTCAAATTGATCTTAATTACCATCTTGACCAATGCAGACTCCATGATGGATGACACATGAATCACCAATCGTGCAATTAGCAAGTGAAACATTATACCTAATGAAACAAAGGGAATTTAATACTACACTTTTTTAGAGAAAGAAGGAAAAAGTAAAATTAATACTTCAAATTTGATTATACCCTATCTTTGTGGATCGACTAATTGTGACATTGGGGCCAATAATAGCTCCTGATCCTACATGAACATTAGCACCCACAAGAGACCCTGAATGGACTACTGCACCAAAATCTATTGATGCAGTGGGATCAATGCTTGCTGATTTGTGAAACATTCCTCCTCCTTTGTGCCATTTCAAAAATTCAAGGTCGTCACTTTCAAAAGCATCTTCTGATCTTGGATTTAAGCATATGAAGTAATGCAAGTGTGAGTTAGTGATAATTCTATAGAACTGATTAATAACGCAATGCGACCTAATAACATGTTTGTCTAACAAATTCATACCCCATTGGTGCGTTAGTGCGTATGATACTACATTCACCAATGCTAAAAACTATATTACTCATACAGGCATTTCCTCGAACAGTTGAAATGCAAAGATACGTGGGAAAGAAGAACAACCAAGGAATTCATAGTGAATTGCATAAACAACAATGGGTTTAGCTTACCGGAAGTTATGTGTCCGGTTACGCCGGCAGAGAAAGAAGAAAAACTACGGCAGCTGGCAAAAGTTGAGATGAATTTCTCAGGTAATGAAGCTTGCGACACTCGAATATTTGACTTCTGATAAATGGGGTTGAAGATGGATTTTGAGGAGTTAATAAGATTGCTTAATCGCTTGATATGAATTGCCATTAATGACATGTACCAGAAAAATGGAATTGATCACGTATAGAAGCGATCTTGAATACTAGCAATAGTCCAATTATCCTAATTCCTACGTCAATGTTCTAAAACGACTGTGTACCTAATTTTTGGAAAAAGAATAAACCTGTAATGAAGTTTTTAGAATGTTTGGTTTAGTTTATATTTTAGTAATAAATTAATTTTTGTTTACACAAAAGCTCTTAAAAACCGATAAAAGTTTGCATTTTGTCATTTTTAGCCGTTGATAAAAAATTAATTTGATACTATTTTGTAAACTGACCAAAAATATTAAGATTTTTCTACAAACAAAAATATTATTAGGACTTTTCTGCAAACAAAAATCTTATTATTATTATTATTATTATTAAAAATGTAAATAAGTATACTACTTTCTAAATTCGTTATTATTAATATTGTTAATAATATATATAAATACGTTTAAATAAAAAAAAAATATTAAATATATTTTTTAAGGATGAAGGTGGAGAGGATGATGATGCTTTAAATATTGAAATCGTCAATGTCCGTTTGTATATTCTCACTTTATAGATGGTCATTTCACATTTGTTATTATTATTATTATTAAAAATGTAAATAAGTATACTACTTTCTAAATTCGTTATTATTAATATTGTTAATAATATATATAAATACGTTTAAATAAAAAAAAATATTAAATATATTTTTTAAGGATGAAGGTGGAGAGGATGATGATGCTTTAAATATTGAAATCGTCAATGTCCGTTTGTATATTCTCACTTTATAGATGGTCATTTCACATTTGTTATTATTGTTTTCAATTCAGAATATCAACACTTAACAATTTAAAAGAAGTTGTCTACTTGTAAAATTAGTTATAAATAGTGATTTTGCATCATAGACTATCAATATTATCATTAAATTTTCAGTTTTTTTCTTTTCATTCTCAACATGTAAGCTGACATTTCTTATATATATATATATATATATATATATATATATATATATATTCTTCAATCGAGTTTTGGTTCGCAACTAGGATCAAATCAAGATTATGATTGAGTCTGCTATCACATGTATTAGTGGGTGGGCGTGTACTATGTGTGTATGTGTTGTGTGTAAGTATTTAAATTACCAACATGCGTGTTGTCCTTTTTCATTACTTTATTCATATGGTTTTTTAGAAACATAACAGTTGTAATGTGATAAAGTAAAATATATCATATTACTTTTTATTAAACAAGATATTCTAATTAATACTTTTGAATTTTGATATGGGCTATCTATGTAGATGTTTGTAGTGGATCTGTTGGTTTGAAAAGAAATCCTTTTACCCTAAACAATTTTATATACAAAGCGAGAAATCCTTCTACATTAAATTATTTATACACAATTTTACAAATATGCAACTTCTTTTAAATCATTAAGTGTTAATATATGAATTGAAAACAATAATAACAAATATGAAATGACCATATACAAAGTGAGAATATACAAGCAACATTCATGATTTCAACGTTTAGCATCACCATTCCCTCCACCTTCACCCTTAAAAAATGTCTTTAATATTCTTTCTTCATTTAAATGTATTTATATGTATTATTAACAATATTAATTGTTAGGGGTCAAGATCCTGAAACCTATCCATGATCCTGGATCTTAAAGGAGTCTCAGGATCTCGAACATACATTAGGATCCTAAACACCGCCATTATTATTTCCTAACGAGTTTAACGGCTATATTTCTTGTTTATTTCTCACATGTGAAGAAATGGTCAACATAAGACTCATTCACAACAAAAAAAAATCACTTCAAGCATGATTAAAACCCGGGAATACCAAGTGTAAACACATTGCAATTACTAGTTCATCAGGATCCCAGAAATATCAGACTTTTAGTTCCATAACCTAGACTATATATACACTTGCAACATGCATACAACGACACAATGAGCTGACACCTTGGACACCTTGAGCTACTGAACGCTTATACTTGTTTCTTCATCATTTTTTTTGTAATTTATTGTTCAATCAATAAAATCAAACAAGGCAGGTGATCATTATCACCTCCCAATGTTTTATGTCAAAGATCCTATTAAGGATCAAGGGCTTTCCTTGTAAACCACTTGTATCACTTTGATCTCAATCTAATACTTATATTAATCACAACACCACAACCTCTCATATAATTTGGTTTATTTTCATTTGATTGATTTTTTACCAAAAACAATTTGGCGCCCACCGTGGGGCGGTGATGTTCATAATTCTCGAAAATCATGTCTACACAAATCTTCTTCCTCTATTCCTCCCATTTCCTCAAAGAATCTTCCACCACCTCCAAACGGACTTCCCGGTCAGAGGAAAACTCTGAATACCTCTAAAAAGAACACCTCTCCGGTCATCAGCCATGGAAATCCAGGATCCTCCTGTTCTGATCTTTAACAACGAACTCTTATCCATGGTGAAGATGATAAAGAAACAATTGAATCAACAACAAGAGGACAACAAGACATTGCTCAAAGAAATGGAAAGACACAAGAGTAGAGATCCATAAACCGCATGAAACAACACCTTCGATTTTGCAACCTAGGATCCTCGATTTCAATAACGTAGGATCCCTATGGAATCGTCAAGATACTACAAGCATTTTCTCTTTCAATTTAAAAGTCAAGTTGTAAAGACTAGTTATGAGAACTAATTATTGTTCTTAATTCTTATTTTAATAAAGGAAACATGATTTAGAAGCATGTGTTCCTTAATCATTAAAGCATGGGACAAGGGAAGCATAATAAATGCAAGATAAAAGCATTTCGAAAGGGTTTTAAACGCTAGTTAATTCTTGCATGCATGAAAAGTTTTTTTCCTTTCTTTTTCCTCTAATTTATCGAGAACAAAAGAGAGTATGGAGCATAAGTTGCAACTTTTATTTAATCAAAAGCCATACTCCTTTAAAACTAGAGTTTGACTACTAGGGACATGGTGTCCTAAAGTTAGTAAAAACAAAGGGTAAAGAGCATTCTTAAAGGGTTTAAAAAGGTTGCATCTTATTCTTTCATGGGTTAGTGAATTCCAAATTTTAGAGGTTTCTTCTCTCCTTCTCCATGCATTAATTGTATAAGACAAAGTTAAATGATCATGCTGATGATACTTGCATATCTCTTTAAGTAATTACTTGGGTTTTAACATGAATCTTAAGAGATTCTTATCATTACAAGAAGAGGACTATGATCCATATAAAGTTGGCAAATTGTTGCCGGATATCTCTAGAGTGTAACATCCCAAAAATATGATCCAAAAATTTCATTTTTAATTTAAGTAAAACAGTATTCCAACATCATCCATACATCCGAATTAAAACAAGTATATCAAATATCCTAAAATCAGAGTGAAATATCAAGTGCGAAATCCATGTGGTATGTGCGATGCAATCATCCCGAGCTGTTCCCCATGGAACTAGAAGTACCTGAAACATAAATTGAAAACTGTAAGCACAAACTTAGTAAGTTCCCCAAACTACCCCATACCATATATAATAAATTATACACTGGGCCCTCGCCCTCCACCGGGCCCTGCCTAGTATCGAGTCCCACTCGGCTTCAGGCCCCGTCCGACTTCGAGCCCCGCCCGGTATACAACTCTGTTATTCTTAGGCCCCGGCTAACATCGGGCCCCGTCCACTATTCACATACAGTATACATATCACATATTCATTCTAACACATACAATGATCATAAAACAATAGCATACGAATCCATCATCGGGCCTCGCCCGACATACATAGCAGAACACAATACATGCAAGGGTCACGCAAACTCCTAGCATCCTAACATAATCAATAAGGGCCGACATTGGTGCCTTAGGCCCGCTAACCCAGTAAGGAAACTCACATCGAATGCTGAAACTCACTACAGATCCCTAGTTGCTGTCCTGACGACTCCCCGAGCTATCAATACAAAATAACACCCAATTAACACTTGGATTCCATTCAATATCCTATAATCCATACTTAGGGTAAAATTACCATTTTACCGCTGGCCTAACTTGATCCAAGACTAAGGCCAAATCCATAATCTAAAAGGTCCAATACCAAATGATCCTTTAGGTCCCACTTATGGCCAAATTTCCAAATTGGTCCCAAACCCCAAATATGGGCCTTACCCTAAAGCCCAATAAATTTCCTTAGCCCAAAAGCTTGATTTCAGATGGCCCAACTAATCCCCAACCATCTAAGCCTAATACATGACCCAAACCTAAAGCCCAACATCGAAGCCCACTGATTGCGCTACGCTGGGCGTAACCCAGGTACGCCCTGCGTACCAGACTGCTTTGTTGGATCGAGAAGTCCCACGAGTACGCGCATCGTACTCCCATTTATGCTGGGTGTAATCGTCAAAAGGCCAAAAAGTCCATTAAGCACTTAATGCTTAATACCAATCGTTAAAAGGCGAAAAATTCCATTAAGCACTTAACGCTTAATAACTCTTCTGCCGAATCTGAACTGTCTGGAGCCTACTCCGAACCTGCTAAATCAGCTCAGTGGTCTTGAGCACCACATCAGTACTCCCCATAACCCGCTGACTAACCTCGCCCCAACAAATTGATGTCCTACATTTCCTCTCATAGAGCATCTCAAAAAGAGGTCCATCAATGATGGCGTGATAAAAGTTGTTATACGAAAATTCTACTAACGGAAGATACATATCCCAACTCCCTCCAATGTCCAACACACACGCACGCAACATATCCTCAAGAATCTGAATAGTCTTCTCGCTCTGACCATCGGTATGCGGATGAAAAGTTGTACTAAAATGAAGACAAGTGCCCAGCTCGTCATGAAACCTCTTCCAAAATCTGGAAGTGAAACGAACATCCTTGTCAGATACCGCTGATACTGACACCCCATGACGTGCCACCACCTCCCGGATATAGATCTCGGCCAACTTCTCTACAGAAATACTCTCCTAGATCGGAATGAAATACGAGCTCTGGGTTAAACGATCCATAATGACCCAAATAGAATCCACTCTGCGCGCAGTCTTGGGAAGATTCGTGATAAAATCCATAGTGATGTCTTCCCATTTCCATACAAGAATCTCCAACGGATGCATCTTGCCGTGAGGACGTTGATGCTCGGCCTTGATTTCCTGTAAGTCAGGCACGACTCGACATACCATGTCACATCCCGCTTCATGCAGGGCCACCAATAATCATGACGAAGATCCCTATCAGGTACCTTCCCCGGGTGATAAAGGATCTCACAATCATAATCCTTCACCACATCCAACCATCGACGCTGCCTCATGTTCAGATTCGGCTGATCCATCAGGTGCCTCAAGCTCTTGTGATCCATGTAAATAGTACAACGAACCCCATAGAGGTAATGCCGCCAAATCTTGAGGGCGAAAACAACGGCCCCCAACTCCAAATCATGTTTCGGATAGTTCGCCTCATGAGGCTTCAGCTGCCTCGAAGCGTAAGCCATCACGCAACCCCGCTGTATCAATACTGCCCCCAGGCCGGAGATCAAAGCATCACAATAAACCACAAAGTCATCAACACCCTCTGGTAGGGTCAGAATTGGCGCCTCACACAACCGTTGCCTAAGAGTCTCAAAAGTTGCCTGATGCTTAGGCCCCCAACGAAATGTCACCGACTTCTTGGTCAGTCAGGTCAAAGGAACAACGATCTTGGAGAAATCCTGGATGAATCTCCGATAATAACCAACCAAACCAAGGAAAATCCGAATCTCAATGTAACATCCCATTTAAAATATAATAATTTAATAATAAACTCGGAACCCCGAGAAGCGATTTTATTATTATTATATGTTATTATAGTCCAAAATCAGATAATGATTAGCGGGGTGTTAGTTTCGAGAAGCCAAATGGCGATATTTGAATCTTCGGGGGGTTAAAGTGTAATTTCGAGATTTATTTTGCAGAGAATTTTAGTAGTCAGGGGGTGTTTGGTATCATTTGGACTTATATTGAATAGAATTCTTGAGGCTAGGGGCTGTTTGGTAATTAATGAACTTATTCTAAATAGGTTTGTAGCTGGAGGGACTAAAAGTGCCAAATAAGGTTAAGTTTGGAGTTGGAGACGGGACTTAAACCCGTCATCATCCTTGTCTTCCATTCACCCGAAAACCATAACCCTCAATGCTCTCATCCTCCAGCCGCCACTCTAACCTCACCTATCTCCGGCGTCGCATGCCACCTCCTAGCCTCGCCTGAACCGGCGATCACCGTCACTCCTTTGGACCAGTCGAGTTGCAACCCCCCTTCTCCGTCAGCGGCACCCCCACTCCACCTTCCTTCCTTCGACGTCCGGCTGCCTCCGTGTGTATTCTTCCGATCGGATAAGGCAGCCGCCTGCCGCCTCGCTACCCAGCGCCACTCGCGACCTGGTTGTCAGACCATCGGTTGAGGCCGTGAGCACTGCAGCTTCTCCATCGAGACGCTGCCATTCCCCTGCTGTTCGCCGGCGCTGCATCTTAGCTCCGGTGGCGCCATCGCCACCTGTTTTCGTTGAAGATAAGTCGTCACCGGGTCGCGTGTTTTCGGCTCGCGTAGGTCGACGTGTTTGTTGGGCAGTGGACCAAAAGAAACCACCGCCACCACCGCAAGGTGGTGGCTGTCGCCGCAAACCACCGGTGATTGCTGCTGTTGTTCGCCATTTCATGTTATCACCACCGCCGGACGCCACTAGATGGGTGGATGGATCTATTTCACAAATTGCTATCAGAAGTGGTGTATGGTGTTGGAATGGCCGGAAACCAAGGAAGACCACCATGGCTGCCAAGCATGGTGGTAACCGCCGCCTTTGCTGCTCTTCCACCACCAGCCGCCGCGTGCTGGTGGCTGTATGCGTGTTTTACTAGGGATTTAGGTGTGTGTGAGTGTGTGTGCGTTATTTCGGTTTTCAGCATTGTAATTGTAACAAAAGCGGAATAACGAAGAGAAAAACCCAAACCACCACCGTAGAGTGGTGGCTGCCGCCACCGGCCGCCGTGTCGGGTGGCGGTGTGCCTTGTTGGATCGTGACTAGTTTGGATGATTGGGCAAAGGGACTAACAAACCCTAATGGGCCCAATGAGGCTTAATGGGCTTAATGATATTCTAGAGGGCCTAATAGGCCCAATAAAGCCCTAAATGACCTAAAAGCCCAACCATTTGATTAATGGGCTAATATTTGGGTTGGAAACCCAAATTAAGGTTGGAAAGCCCTAATGCCATGAAACCCTAATTTTGGGATTTATCGGGACCGCGCGGGAATTTCTTAATAAACCTAAGATATTGATTAATTATTAAACTTAAAATATTAAATTATAATCATTGGTAAATTAACCTAAAGCAATAATGGACTTAATGAATTAAGTCCTTAATGGATTAAGTCCTTAATGGGTTAAGTAGGAACACTTAACCCTAATAATCATTTCATGTGAAAAACCCGAATTTTGGGATTATGGGCTTGGACTTATCGGGACCCATATGTTGGGCTTTGATTTCCTAGTTGACTTTGGGCCTATGGAGTGGGCCTTGGGCTTGCATAAAGCCAAGCTTGGGGTAATGTAGTAATTATCCAAAGTATGTACTCATGGTTATGTAGTGGAACCCAATTATTAATTGGGTGTTATTTTGGTGTTGACAGTTCGGGAATCTGTCATCCAGCAGCTGGGGTTGAGTCTGCGAGACTTCAGCAGTGTGGGATTGTGTCTAAGGGACTTCAGTAGTGCCAGGTGAGTTCTCCTCACTATATTAACAGGGTCTACGGCACCAAGGCCGACCCTTTATGATTTACTTCCTGGTTTAGGAAGGTTGCTATGTTAGATTTCATCCTGGTTAGGATGGTTACTATGTTAGACTTCATCCTGGTTTAGGATGGTTGATATGCTAGAGATCAGTTAGATCGGTATCCTGGTTATGGGATGGTTGCTATGTTATTGATCGGTTAGATCTGCATGTTTACTTGTTTATATGTATGTGCACATGTTTGTTGGTTTAGGGAAAGGGTTGAGGCAGGTCTTGTTGTGTGCAGTAGGCCAAGACACCCTGGGCGGACCCGGTAGACTGCAGGCCCAGGCCGGGCAAATCTAGTCAGGCCGAAGGCCCAGCGAGCGGTCCGGATAGGCTGATGGCCCCGAGGAGGGCGGTCCAGACGTGTTGAGGGCTCGGAGAGCGGTCCAGATAGACTGAGGACCGGGATTCGGTCCAGTCAGACTGATGGCTCATTACGCATGATGTATTGTTTGCTTATATGTTTATATGATATGGTTATATCTGTATGGCGTTGGTATTTTGGGGGTAACTCACTAAGCCTTCGAGCTTACATTTATCGATTATTGTTTCAAGTACTTCTGATGATCGCAGGAAGGCAAGGGCGTGATCGTACCGCTCCTCACATTTTATGATTTTATGATTTAAACCTGGGATACTCTGACCATATACTATTTTGAAAACAAGTTTGTAATAATCACGTGTTTTGAAATGTTTTAAAAAGTTTTAAATTGGCTTGAATTTTATGGGTGTTACACTCAGATGGAGACTTCGGAACCTCCCACTGCATCACGGCCTCGACCTTGGTTTTTTCGACCAGAATACCCTTCTGGTTGACAAGGTGCCCCATAAACTACACCTCGCGCAATCAGAACTCACACTTGGAGAACTTTGCAAAAAGTATCTCCATCCTCAATGTCTCTAGCACTTACCTCAATTGCTCCTCATGGTGCTCCTGACTCTTTGGATAAACCAAGATTTCATCAATAAATACTATCACAGACCGATCCAACATTGGTGTGCACATGTGGTTCATGAGATCCATGAATAGGGCTGGAGCATTGGTGAGCCCAAAAGGCATCACCACGAACTCATAATGACCATATCAAGTCTGAAAACCTATCTTCTGCCCGTCCTCCTCCCTGACCCGCATCTGATGATAACCCGATCGCAGATCAATCTTGGAGAACCAAGATGCACCCTGAAGTTGGTTAAAAAGATCATCAATCCTCGGGAGTGGATAACGGTTCTTCATCGTTACCTTATTCAACTCCCGGTAGTCGCTATACATACGATGAGACCTGTCCTTTTTCTTCACAAACAGAATCGGTGCTCTGCAAGGCGAACTGCCCGGCCGGATGAATTCCTTGTCTAACAGCTCCTGCAGTTGTGTAGACAACTCCTCCATATCGGGAGGAGCTAACCGATACGGTGCTTTGGCTATCGGAGCCGCACCTGGAACCAGATCAATCCTGAACTTCACCTGCCTATCGGGAGGTACACCAGGCAAATCCTCTGGAAACACATCTGGGTAGTCTCGCATAATCGGCACATCCTCCACTGTCGCCTTACCCTTATCCCGAGTATCCATCACATAGGCGAAAAAACCTGAGGAACCCTGATGAAGATAGCATATGGCCCTTGCTGCAGAACACAAGATCGACCCACGCTGCGGTCTATCACCATGAATCACCAACTCCCCCCCACTTAGGGCCCGAACCCGAACTAACTACTGCTCATAGTCGATCACTGGCCCATTAGGGCTCAACCAATTCATGCCCACGATAACCTTGTTCCCATGCAGAAGAATGGGAACCAAAACAACCGGATACAGCTCGCTGTATAACTGAAAAGTACAACCCTGATGAACCCTTGCAACTCGGACCGTCCTATCATCATCAATCTCAACATCAAGCGAACAAACCAGCTCCCCCAGAGCTCCAACAAATCTCTTACTAAGCGCAAGTGAGACAAAGGATCGGGTAGCCCCTAAATCAAATTGTAACATCCCAAAATTCAAGACCAAAAATTTCATTTTTAATTAAGTTATTATAAAACCAACAGTATAAGAAAACATCCATAATAACATACCATGTCAAAACCAAAGTGTCAATAATCAAAACATGTTATCATAAAACAATATCAGAGTGTAATCCCAAAGATCTCATGTGCGGAAAACATAGTGTGATGCGCTGCGATCGAGCCGGCTCCTTTCCTTTCAAAACGAAGTACCTGAAACCAAAATTGTAAACCGTAAGCATGAAGCTTAGTGAGTTCCCCCATCATACCACATACCATACAATAAACATACTGCCAGGCATATCTGGGTGCCCGACCTACCCTTCTGAGCATATCTGGGTGCTCAACCTACCCTTGTCAGGCATACCGGGGTGCCCGACCTACCCCTTGTCAAGCATATCTGGGTGCTCGACCTACCCTGCCAGGCATATCTAGGTGCCCGACCTTTCCTCCGGTCTATTCTAACCGGCTACGGGGACTATTTCACCCCTACCACTACCACATAATAACATAGCATAGCATACTGTCAGGCATATGTGGGTGCCCAACCTACCCTACCGGTTTATCGTAACCGGATCCAGGGACTAGTCTCATTCCTACCACTATCACATAATATCATAGAATACTAGTACAAATAGCATAACAGATAGTGGCATACCAGACAATTATCACAAAGACAATCATCTCTACTATAATCAACTACTAGTGGGCCGACATTGGTGCCTTCGATCCACTCCTACTGGAAGGTAACTCACCTCACACTGCTGAAGTCCATTGCAGGAAATCCTTAGCTGCTGTCCTAGAAACTCCCTGGGCTATCAATACAAAACATCACCCAATTAGCAATTAGGTTCCAAATCATGATCCATAATCCTTACTTGGGGTAAAATGACCATTTTACCCCCTGGCCCAACAAGACCCATAATTAAGGTCCAAGCCCAAAACCAATAAGGTCCAAAACAATAAGATCCATAAAAGCCCAATATATGGCCCAATTCCCAATTGGGCCTAAACCATTATAGGAAACTATCCTTTTAAAACTCATTCTGTACTTCATAACCCTACAGGGGTCAACCTTGGTCAAAGTCAAGTCAAGGTCAAAGTTAACATCCAAGTCAAAGTCAAAGTCAACACTCCGAGTTTACTCAACTCGTCGAGTTGTCTTTCAACTCGACGAGTTCCCATAAACCACAAAATCGTGATGCTACGAATCAACTCGTCGAGTTCTACCTTAACTCGTCGAGTTCTCTCATTTTCAACAGAATCGGGACTTTTCCATACAACTCGTCGAGTTCCCTTGTGGAGTCGCTGATTTCCATGAACAGAATCGGGAATATTCGACCGAACTCGTCGAGTTCCTCTATGGACTCGCCGAGTCCCTTGTATTTCTAGACTATACAGCTTTTTCCTCAGATCTAAGGTTCCAGAATACAGATCCATATTGTTTCCATAACCTATTTATGTAAAGTTGACAACTTGATAGCTTTGCATGCCTCAAATGGACCCAAACTCGAGATATAGCAATCTACTTCCATGAACATGGCTTTTTCTTGGACAAAATCGGGTTTGAGACCCTTTTTATGACTCTAAGGGCCAAATCTTACTGGAAAGTGGGAATCCTTACATACAATCCATGGAGGGTATCATTTTTCCCACAATGGGGTCAAAAATACCCATCAATCAAAACTAGAAGAGATCTAAGCTATGAATCACCAAGTTAAGGACTTTTTACCTCAGAAAGCTGCCAAAGACGGACAAGATCCCAGATCTAATGCTTCTTCTTGAATTCCCAAGCTTCTCCTTCTTCCACAAGCTTCAATGCACACAAACTCACTCAAAAATGGCTCACATACTCTCACAATGCATTAGGGTTTTGAGATTTAGGGTTTGGGGCTTGGAGGCTGGAAATGAGGCCAAAACCCTAGAGTTAAGTTATTTAAATAGGGTGCAAAATCCTGGATTTAGGATTTCCCAAACCCAGTCCAACTCGTCGAGTTGGTTTCTAATCCCGCGTCCCAAATGATTCCTACTCGTCGAGTTTTCCTCCCCGAACTCGACGAGTTGCCCTTTCTAATGAAGTTTATTTTTCTTTTATAAGTTATCTAGATTTCAGGTGTTACACAAACAATACCAAAGCAGAAATCCCATTCATAAGGAACGAACCTAAAATAGAACACATAAACATAAGCAAGAAATTCAATATAAAAAAATAGATAAGGAGAAGATACATACCCGTCACAACATCGGGAGCTGCACGAGCCTCCTATGCTGTCAGCTGGAAAGCCCTGTTCTTCGCTGCAAGCGCATCTGCTCGGCCCTGGCGGCCGTTAGTAATCAAAAGAGTCGCAAGAGCGGGTGCTGACACCAGTCCTGTTGCAGCCAAACTCGGACAATGGGCCTTCTTGCAGCCCCTTTGATTGTAATGAAAGCAAATCAGGTCTGATCCCTGGGTGGTGGTAGCAGTACAATCCCTGCTATAATGACCCGTCCGGCCGCACTTAAAGCAGCCAGAACCACCACCACTCTTACACGGTCCCTCGTGCGTCCTGCCGCACTTTCCACAGCGGCTATGGCCCTGATGGCCCCTCGATCTGGAATCTGATACCTTGGGCCTCTTGCCCGAACCCCCTAATGTCTGAACCTCATCTGGCTTCCTCTTCCTCTCCATCTACAGGTCAATCTCCCTCTCCCTGGCTCGAGCAATCATATTCTCCAGCGTCTTGCAGCTGGATCGGCTCACAAACTGCCAAATGTCTCTCCTCAGCATCTCATGATACCGGGCCTTCTTCATCTCCTCGTCTGCCACATACTGCGGAACCAGAAGTCCCTCTCCCTAAACATCACGGTGATCTAAACCACCGTCTCCATAGTCTGGCAGAGATCCTGGAACTCTCGCGCCAACTACTACACCTCAATCACTGGTGTAAACTCAGCTCGGACCCATTTCGAGAAATCATCCGATGTCATCACATCAACTGCATCATCACCCAGTGCACGTCCTACCTCCTCCCACCAGTATCATGCCCTGTCCTTCAAAAGGCATGAAGCTAATCTGACCTTGTCCCCATCGGGACAACGACTGGTGCAGAAAGCGTTAGCAACATCTGCTAACCACCGGTTGCTCGTAATGGGGTCCTTCAAACCATGATAATCCGGAGCTCCACAAGCCCAGAACTCCCTGAATGTCAAAGATCGAGCTCCTACTAGTGCCATCACCTTAGAACGAAATGATCTCAATCACTCATCCAAAACCTCCAGATCATAGGAGTCTGATCAAGAACGCAATAAGTAATCTATGACGAGAGAAGCTCCCTAGTCTGCTCATCGAGCTGCCCGGCTCTGGATCCTGAGCCCGAGCCCTCCCTAGCACCAAAACTGCCGGTAGGTCTACCTCACAATACCACCATACAATAGATCATATAAACCATCAGGACACACACATCGATATATATATATATATATATATATATATATATATATATATATATATATATATATATATATATATATATATATATATATATATATCGGGGAATCACAACTCCACAAGCTCCCTGATTTTATCGCAACTCCTTGAATCAAGTACGGATCCTCTGCTTCCAGTAGTACGGGACCATACTACCATCCACATCTATCCGTACTTTCCTCAAGAATTGCTTTAACTCAACCAAGTTACTCTATATCCATAAAACCTTGCCTCATAGATAAGGCTCCCAGCACTAGATCTCATCCTAGGTTTTCTTATGGCAAACTCCATACCATTCTCTGCCATCAGCTGCAGATGGAACTCCCGCTAACTTCCTCTAACTAGCTCACGAATACAATTACATATCACTAAAACTAGATAATTCTTCGAACGAGAGGTCTCACACTACAATGGTTGGACTCAAACAAGAGCAGCGCAATATAGTTATAACCTAACCCTCTAAAATTATTTAGTTCCCATAATATGTAACTTAGTACATTCATTTACTAGTTAGCTGAAGCTAGTTAGAACTCCTAAAAGCACAAAGCAAGCAACATTCGAGCATCAAGTAATCAGAACCAAGCATAACCTAATCAGGCCATCCAATCACTGACTGATCAATACTAGCATGCAAGTCCATAAGCTCATACAACAGTCATACAAAGTCATCTCTCCTAGCATTCTGTCTTGCAAAAACTGAGCAGATCCTTATCCCTAACTAGCTTGCGGTTCACAGATTCACAGATCAAACCATATCAAATAACATGTATGGGTAATTTGCGAAAACTTACTTGAGCTTGGTTGATTGCATGCACCACACCCTTTTTTATTTTAGAAAAACCTTTTATTAAAATATGTTTCTTTTGAAAAACTTTACCAAATCCTTAGTTTGAGTTCAGTCACACCCGAGAGTGTGTCTAAATCCCTAAAACCAAGGCTCTGATACCAACTTGTGACATCCCAAAAATATGATCCAAAAATTTCATTTTTAATTTAAGTAAAACAGTACTCCAACATCATCCATACATCCCAATTAAAACAAGTATATCAAATATCCTAAAATCAGAGTGAAATATCAAGTGCGGAATCCATGTGGTGTGTGCGATGCAGTCATCCCGAGCTCTTCCCCTTGGAACCGGAAGTACTTGAAACATAAACTGAAAACTGTAAGCACAAAGCTTAGTGAGTTCCCCAAACTACCCCATACTATACATAATAAATTATATACTGGGCCCCCGCCCTCCACCAGGCCCTTCCTGGTATCAAGTCCCACTCGGCTTCGGGCCCCGCCCAGTATATAGATCTGTTATTCTTAGGCCCCGCCTGACATCGGGCCCCGCCCACTATTCACATACAGTATACACATCACATATTCATGCTAACACATACAATGATCATAAAACAATAACATACAAATCCATCATTGGGCCTCGCCTGACATACATAGCAGCACACAATACATGCAAGGGTTACACAGACTCCTAGCATCCTAACATAATCAATAAGGACCGACATTGGTGCCTTAGACCCGCTAACCCAGTGAGGAAACTCACCTCGAATGTTGAAACTCACCGAATATCCCTAGCTGCTGCCCTGACGACTCCCCGAGCTATCAGTACAAAATAACACCCAATTAGCACTTGGACTCCGTTCTATATCCAATAATCCATACTTGGGGTAAAATGACCATTGACCCCTAGCCTAGCTTGATCCAAGACTAAGGCCCAAATCCACAATCTAAAAGGTCCAATACCAAATGATCCTTTAGGGCCCACTTATAGCCCAATTTTCCGAATTAGGCCCAAACCCCAAATATGAGCCTTACCCTAAAGCCCAATAAATTTCCTTAGCCCAATTTCAGATGGCCCAACTAATCCCCAACCTTCTAAGCCTAATACATGGCCCAAACCTAAAGCCCAACATCGAAGCCCACTGATTGCGCTACGCTGGGCGTAACCCTGGTACGCCCCGCGTACCAGGCTGCTTTGTTGGATCGGGAAGTCTCACGAGTATGCGCGACGTACTCCCATTTACGTTGGGCGTAATCGTCAAAAGGCCAAAAAGTCCATTAAGGCACTTAATGCTTAATACCAAACGTCCAAATCATGGATCTAGCTCCTAACAGACCTCTAAAACCATAAAGTCACTGGCTTGGTGACTTTGCATGCCTTAAAAGGTCCCGACTTCAAAATATGGCAATCTACTTCCACAATAAGGGTCTAAACCCATGCATGGGTGGTTCTCAACCCAAAAGATGCTAACTTTAAGGCTTAGAAACCTCAAAACGTTAAGAGGGGCAACTCATAACTTCTGAAATTGAATCAAGCCACCAAATCTCTCTCATGGGACCAAAAGTTAACCAAAACCAAGTTATAACTAGATCTAAGCTATAACATAACAAGTTTAGATCTTTATACCTCTAATGAGTGTCAAATGATGAAGATGTTCCTGATCTACAAGCTCTCACTCCTCCAATGAAGCTTCAAGATGATCTCATTCCTTCAAAACACCAAAATACACTCAAAAAGACCTTCCAAGCTCAAGAACAATCAACAATGGAGTTAGAGTTTCGTGGAGGCTGATTAGGGATAAAAGGGAGGCTGATAGAAAAGATTATTGGGACATAATGCTCTTTAAATAGTGCTCAAACCCTAAATATTAGGGTTTTGGGGTCTGAACACGTACGACGCGCATACCCACTCGTACGCCGTGCGTACATGCATGGCATCCGCATTCCTTTTACTCTAGTACGTCCTGTGTACATGGGGTGGTACGCCCCGCGTACGACACACCCCAAGCCCAAAATGGATAAGTCCAATGATTTTAAGGCCCAAAATCAAAATAATTAAATATCTAAATTTAAATAAATACCTTAGAATTATCGGGCGTTACATAGAGAGCTTCTGCTTTGGAGCTTGTTGTCATCTTCATCATCTTCCTAATTGCCAAAAGGAACCAAAGACTTCAAAGATTGTAATATTTTCCTTTTCTATAGTTGTTTTAATCTTTCTAAGCTTTGCAAAACGATCATTGATGGGTAAAATAGTTTTAGTTTATTCAAATCTAAAAATGTTTTCGTTGCTAATTACATCGAATTTTTCACTATAATTAGACTATTTTTGAATAAAACCCAACATGTATGTATGTATGTATGTATGTATTTATGTATGTATTTATGTATGTATGTATGTATGTATGTATGTATGTTCGTATGTATGTATGTACGTACGTATGTATGTATGTACATATGTACGTATGTACGTATGTATGTATGTATGTATGTATGTATATATGTATAGCATCGACAAGAGAGGGGATGTAAAAGAAAGTAGCGGTGACCAAATCGTTTTTGGAGGATAACATTTGTGACCTAGTTGTAGAGACAACACCGATGAGTTGGTCGTTTATTCAACGATGATGAAATCTCGCTTCATATCTACCTTGCCTCAAATTTGTGGTGGAGGTTAGGGACGATCGAAGTCATTTAATACCATAATCAAAATCGTTGATGGGAGGCAGTGAAGTTGCGACGTTCTGTATTGGAAAAAATTAGGATGGAAACGTTATGGTGGTGGAGATGTAAGGGGGGAAGTAGGAGGCATGAGTTACGTTTCCAATGGATAGATTGAATTTCTAAACGATTGTCATGCCAAAGCTCATAAGAAATGTTAGGCAATGTTGGTGGCGTCAAAGCACCAATTCTCAATATGGTGGACCCTTTTGAATGAGAATTTGCCAAACATGAGATTTTCTCGGATGAAGTCGTTGAAATCGACCAGCTAGTAGGCAGAGCCAATTAATTCTCTAACAACATCAGTATATGTATTTTATTAGTGAGTTTTGCTTCTGCTCCCATTTAGGGTTTGGATTTTGAAATTGTGAAGTAGGTGTAGATATACAAGCTAGTAGTAATAACACGTCTCCTTAGATAATTTGCATTAAAATAGGATATGAACCATACGGAGCTATCAAGTATGAACGATTGGTTTAAAGTGGTGATATCAATTTATCTTAACCCACAAACTTGATACTAATCTTTTGTTTTTCAAGTTACATATTTACACTTAAGACTATTTATCCATCTAGTGATGGGGGAAGGATTTCACTTTTTCAAGGATGTAAGGAGCTTCTCTCATGAACTAATATCCAACAAGATTGAAATTGATCCGAAGTTCGAAGATTAGGTGTTGTGTTATGCCTTTGTTTATAATTTGTGATGTTTTGTGTATGTATTAATTTAAAGAGATTTACTTTTAATCTAAGTATTGTTGTGTTTATATCATAAATAGAAACATCAACATTAGAAAAAATTGAACAACAAAACAATGTGATGCAAAAATGGTATTTTGTTATGATTGGATCTTGTTCTTAATTAATTTTGTAGTTTTTTAATTTGATTTTTATTTTTAGTATTAATTAGGGTGATATTATCTCTGCTTTGCATGTTGGCTTAATATATGAATTTTTTATATAGGGACAATTTTTGTAATTTATTTTCTACATGTGGTCCAAATTTGCCAACATACAAAAGTATTAAAAACGTGGACCGTTTCAAAAAAATTACACGTGAACCTTTCCTGAAAATTAGATAGATAGTTTTTGTAATTTTTTTTATATACAAAGTCCAAACTTTCAAGATACAAAATATTATAACCAAAATATGAAACCTAAAAATATACTATTTATTTCTCTTTTCTTTATATATATATATATATATATATATATATATATATATATATATATATATATATATATATATATATATATATATATACTAAAAACAATATGAGGATTCACCTATTTTTTTTTACAAAAAGTTAAATTTCATTTTTAAGGGTATTAGTCATAAGAATCATATATCATTTATGGTTTAAACTTTAAAAAACCATCTATATTAAAACTTCTTAAAAAGGCTTCTGATGGCATCTTTTAAGAACTACAAGGACCATTTACGTAATTTTGTCAAGTTATTTTAAAATTATTGTAGGCCACGACCTATCCAAATTAGGGGTGTTCAAAACCGGATATTCGAAAATTCGGATATCCGAATTTCGGATATTCGAGAATTTGGATAGTAGATTTTGATATCCGAATCCGTATCCGAAATTTCGGATACGGATTCGGATACCAAAATCGGATATCCGGATTTTTTTTATCTTTTAGTAACTATTAAATTTTAATCTATAAAGTTAATGTATTATACTGGTTGAAATGTATAAAAACCCAACATGTTGCCAAAGTTGAGATCAAATAAACCCAAAATTAAGCTGAACAAAACCATTAAACAACCAATATATGAATTTTTTGATAGTCTACGAGCCTAATATTAAATTAAACAAATTAAAAACCATCAAGTATCAATTTGGGACACACAAACAACGAATGGGTAAGTCATTGTAGGTTACGAAACAACTAAGGCCCTGTTTGATAGCCTCTTAATTGCAAAATTAAGAGGCAACCTCTTAATTTGTCAGATAAAGACCGTTTGATAGCATCTAAATTTAAGCCTCTTAATTGATGAGATGCCTCTTAGTTTTTAAGATGTAGAGGCGCCTCTGAAAATGAAAAGAAAATGCGTATTCCACTTTTGCCCTGATAGTTCTCCTTTCTCGCTTCTCTTTCGACGCCTCTACCTCCCTCCCACTACATATTCGATTTTAACCCTACGCCATCCACCTGCAACCAGTCGACCACCGCATCTGCCTCTGCCAGCGACGCCGCCTCTGACTTACCCTCCGCCACCGGCCGACAACGATGCACTCCAACTTAGTGAATGGGTTAACATATACTACTCACAGGAATCGTTTTTTTCCTTTGTCATAATTTTTTTTTCTGGGATTGATGTCTTTTGGAAGCAATGTTTTCTAGAATTGATATCTGTTGGAATCGATTTGAATTATTTTTAACCAATTTAATGTGTAAATTTCTTGATTTTGCATGTGTGGTCAACTGGTTAATAGATACTACTTAAAGGAATCCTTTTGATTTTGAATAAAAACTCATACAGAGATTGTTTGATTGGAATATGGAAATGTAAATTCATGAAGATGACATAAATGAATTTGCTGTTTTGAATGCACACCAACTGTTTGTTAAAATGCCCGAGAGAAACTTTGTTTTGTGGATGCTTAGGATTCAAGATTTGTGCTTGACTGGTCGAGCTCTTGGATTGGTTTGAAAATAGTGGTGGTATTTTTGTTTCTATTAAACTAGATTATTTGTAACTTTTTATTTTTTTATTTATATTGATTTATAAAAATTTCAATAGTAGTTTGTGTAACAACCTGTTATTTCGACTTTATGTAAATAGTATATATATATATATATATATATATATATATATATATATATATATATATATATATATATATATATATATATATATATATATATATAATAAAGAGAAATTTTGTATACTATGTACATTTACATATCAACCCTCAAAAATGAAATGTTAAACAAACTTGTTTGGAATGAACATAGTGGTAGAAATCGTGTCAAGGAATCCAAAATATAAAGAATGCCCAATTCCAAGTTATAACGAAGAAGTTATGACCTATCAAAAATCCGCGACAAAACCGACAAAACATTGTTTAATGTAAAAAGTGAATTTTTAATAAAATACTTTTTAACCTTAACTATCTAGATGAAAGTTATAGTATACGTTAAACCGAGAATGTCCATAAAAAGAATGCCAAAATATGACTTCATATGAAGAAGTTATGATTTTTCTAAAATTTGACATAGCAGTACACAACTAAAAACTCAAAATAAAGATCGAGTGATTTTTAGCCGACGCAACCTAAACGAGAATTGAATATCTCGTCAATAGTAGTACAACGATAAAAAGACAGATGAAAATGGACGTCAGATGAAGAAGTTATGAATTTTTAACGGACTTTTCCTGTCCCGGCCTGTTAAAAATATAACTTTAAAAATAATGTCTAAATTAGCCGACGGAGTCTAAACGAAAGTTGTAGACCATAGTCTCACCTACGCGTTCATATAAAGAACGTCAAAAACGGAGCTCGTATGCAAAAGATATGAATTTTAGAAGTTTGGAAAAAGGGAGTACGCCCCGCGTACAAGAGTACGCCCAGCGTACTCGGAAACAAGGCCAGGAGCCGACCACGTCGACGCTCCGTCACCCTCTCGCTGCATGCAAGCCATGCATGCATACTAGCTTCGACGTGTAACGACTAGGATGGGCACGTACGCTACGCCCAACGTACGGGGAGGCCTCAGCCTCCTATAAATAGAAACCGAGACCTCCGGTTTTAGGTGCCCTTTTCTATCCTCCCTCCTATATTATCTCACTTTTAAGCCTCTCGATAGTGCCCCGATGCCCCAGTGACGTATCCAAATTCCGACGAAAGCCCGAAGCCCCGAAATTCTCGAAAAGCTAACCTCTTTCCAGTCGAAGTGCTGCCCGCATAAAGCCTAGTTTTTCATCAAATCATCACTCTTACCAAGTGAGTTCATACCCTCGTATTTTCATAGTTTTTACTGTTTTAAGGGGGGGTGGGGGGGGGGGAATACATGTCTAACACAAAGATTTTGTGTTACAAACTAATGGTTTCAAAGATTGTGTTAAAATGACATCAAGTCATCAAAAGTATTTCAAAATGTTAAACTTCTTTTAAATGGTTTTATAAACTTATATTTTTTCCCAGAAGTCATATATATATATATATATATATATATATATATATATATATATATATATATATATATATATATATATATATATATATATATATATATATAAAGTTTAAAAGACTTAAGACTGATAGCTCACTTTGGTTCATTTTCCTTGTTTGGATGTGGGATTATAAGTAACGGTTATTTGTCCAAATATCATTTAAATTTTACTTATATATATTTGTATATGTATATAAATATAAAAGTTAATTCGTTCAATTCAAATACCCTTTGTAACATGTTGAGCAAAGGGTTGCATTTATAAATAGTTAGTATCAATTCATAATGTACATATAAATTATAATAGGTATAATTTATAATTCATAGAACATTAAATCACGACTCAAGTATACTAAAATACACTGTTTTACAAGAATAAATGTTTGATTCAAAACTAATCAAGAGTATACATCTTTCAAATTCTAATTCAAAGGCATACTATCAACTATTCATTTCAGAATGATTCGGTTTTCATTAGGGCTGTAAACGAATTGAACGTTCGGCGAACCGTTCGTGAACTGTTCGGCGGGAAGTTCGTTTATGTTCGTTTATTTAATAAATGAACGAACATGAACAAAAATTATCGTTCATTAAGTTAAATGAACGAACATGAACAATGGTCTCGTTCGTTCATTTATGTTCGTGAACGTTCGTTTATGATGTTCGTTTACGTTCGTTTATGTTCATTCGTTTAAGTTTATTTATATTCATTTATATTTAATTTTTTTTATTATATTGCTATATTATATGTTCGTTTATGTTCATATATGTTCAATTGTGTTTTTTTTATATTTGTTCGTTTATTTTTGTTCGTTTATGTTCGTTTAGCATGTTCACGAATATAAACGAACGAACATGAACAAGGTAATTTGATAAAAGAACGAACATGAACAAGAAAAGCCCGTTCGTTTAGCCGTTCGTGTTCGTTTGTTGTTCGGCTAACTTAAACGAACGAACATGAACAAGACCTTGTTCGTGTTCATTTGGTTCGTTTACAGCCCTAGTTTTCATAACTATTATACATGTAACGTCTATATGCTTTTGATGAGTTATTTGATTCAGGTTGTTTAGTCCATTTAAACAACATAGTTAAAGTCCTGACATTATAACCAGAATCTCCAGTCGGGGATCGAAACAATGTGTGTATAGATCTATATTGGGATTGACAACCCCGCACTCAGACAGCTAGCTACAGTTAGGCATACACGCCTACGAGTGACAGTTGTTATCAACAGTTTTAGATGCCTTCAAAGCGTTGAGTCAGGTCATCTAGTCTCAGTATGGTTATAATAACTCATTAAAAAGATATTAACAATATGTTAGTGTATAATTAACTGAAGTACATTTTCAAAGTACCAGTTTACCATGATACAGTTTTTACAATATTACATCTCAGTATTCAATAAACGGTTGGTTAAGCCAGGCACACTCTCACTTATATAGTTTATACAAAAAGGAATTCAATAATAGAACATTGGTTTACAAATAGAACGGTTTTATGTGATTAAAACTACTTTTCATAAACAGCTGAAAGTATAGGATTTTCTGGAACAGTTTACATATTCAAGAAATAGAAAACATACTTTAAAACATAAATACTTATGAACCCACTCAACTTTATGTTGATACTCTCTTTTCAAATTACTTGTATTCTCAGGGAATCAGTAGACAGGTACTCCCCGAGCTTTTGAGAAAATGGAGCTATTTTGAGTCGTGTCTTCTTTTTTTGTATAACTGTTTTGGTTTCAATATACAATGATTGAACACATGTAAATATTTATAATTTTTAAATACAATGGTTGTTTGTACTTTGATTACTATGATTCATGTGTTGTGATACTACAAATGAAGTCCTCCACCCCCAGACGTTTCCGCCGTCTGGTTTGGGGGTGTGACTGATTGGTATCAGAGCATTGTTTATAGTGAACTTAGTATATCAATCCATAAAAGATATACAAACTATAAATACCTTTGGGGCTGAGAGCTCTGACTACAAGTATACTTTTGAAATTTTAAGTATTTTTACAAGAAGTATCCTAACACTCATACCTACAAGTACAATATCACAGTCATAAGAACTTAAAAGTATTTGGATGTTGAACACTGCAGTCAAACCTGGGCAGTTATGTAATCATATCTGGGATTAATATAGCCTGATCAACTATATTTGTTTGAGATATGACCAACATGTGTTTGGGCGTGAAAGTAGTGTTGCAACAAGTCTAAAACTTACCAACTACAACAAAATAAAAAATACTATAAGAATATTGTAACATCGATGTTTAATAGTATATGCTTTAGTTTTTCATGCACTTCTCATGTCCTTATTCTCGCACAAACACAATGGCCGGATATCATTTACCAGGGGACCCTTATTTTCCGAACCACGGTAACGAAGGATGGATAGTAGAGGATCCGGAAGAGGATCCAGAAGAAGATCCAGAAGAAGAGGAAGAAGAAGATCCAGAAGAAGAGGAAGAAGAAGATGAAGATGAAGATTCAGAGGGTACTGACACAGAACCCACAGTAATCAATCCCCCACCAGCCATTCCACCTCCCGCAGTCAGGCAAGAATATCAAGGGCCAACGCCAGTTTGGGGAGATCACATATACCACTGGAGCCAACAGCAGGGCCAGCGCCCACCCTATGGAATGTGCCGAGATTTCTACGACCTCAGTAACGGAGGATCAACCGACAGGGCTCTTCCTGTCATTGTTCATCGTATAGCTCGCCAAACCGATCAGGCGAGGGTTTCGATAAACCGGATCCTGGAAGTCAATGCAACGACACAAATCAACACTGCGGATATTCGTCGTCTAGAAGAAATTCAAGATGAATCCCAAACCCACACCGAGGCACTGCAAAACCAAATGAATGCTGCCCTAACGGAAATAAGAGAATTAAGGGAGCATCAGACTACTTTGGAAAGACAGCTAATGGAAAACAAACATCAGGAAGTTGTGTTTATTCTACTTCCAATTTTGTTATAGATTAGGACTTCGGCTAAATTTTTTATTTTCAGTAAGTTGGTGTTGTTGGGTTATGAGCATTCTAACACTCCTAAGTGTACATGCAACCCTAAATACCTTGGATCTATGTTTTCTCTATTATACATACAATTATGAACATCCAAGGTATTATCCTAATCTAGCATACAAAATAATAAATATAACAAGATAGAATACATACCTCTTTGATGTAGAATGTCTTCATGAAGCTTGAGTGCCTAGTGCCCCAAGTGTGACACCTCAAATGGTTCACACAACACCAAATACACTTGGAATAACTTGAGAGAAACTTGAACACTCCTTGAAATCGTCTAGCCCTCACACTCACACATTAGTGCACGATTTCTTAAGCCATGGGATTCTTTTATATGGTGGCTATTAGGGTTACACCATGTAACTCATAACTTTACCCATTCCTTATGCTCCATGGATTTTAACCTCCATGGAGTATCCATGGTTCACCCCATGGACTTAGTCCAACATAAGGAATCTTGGATCACAAGCCTAAATATATAAGAATGAATGATTTACACAATCAACCCATATATTTAATTAGTCTCCTTTTGATCACTTAATTAATTCCAAATTAATTCTTGATCAATACTAATTAAATAACCTTATTAATATATTAGAACTTATAATATATTAACCAACCTTAAGCGTTATTTCTCTCATTATAGTCTATCCAAATGCATGATGCCATGCAACCCAAATGGACCATGCCGGGTCGGGTCAAGTCTTACCAATTATAGTTATGGACTTAGACATTAATCCAACAGTCTCCCACTTAGATAAGTCTAAAACTATTATTGCGTATGACTTCAGGAACCGATCAACAATCGTAGCTCTCAAAAGCTTCTGTCGAACTCTGACCTTGTCGATGAACTCTGACCTTTGTCAATGACTTGTCCATTAGATAAGGGATCATATATTCCTCCATTCTAGATATCATATGGACTGAGACATGGATTATCAATCATTCTCTCCGTCCATTTGTTGTTTCCCGATTTTCGATTCATGATGACTGACTGATTGAACAAATAAAATCAGTCCTGGCTTGGCCAAGCACTCACATGTATCATCTTTAAATCATCGAGGGGCCCACAGATATCGCTTTTATCCCGAAGGTAAAAGGAATGGATAAACTTCGACTCATATGGCTTGTTCTACTACTTGTTGAATCATACACAAAGGCACGTTTTATAACATTGAGTTACCAATGCGTTTTCGTGCAATCAATGTATAACCAACTCATAGTAACAACTCATATCTCTAGGTTTGAAGAATATAAGATATTATCGTCTCATGATCACTCGTGATAAAATCCATGAAGTGATTCAAATCATCGCGGGTTGAATCCAATACTCAGAACTTATGAGCACTCATGAGTGTTGTAGCACCACTTTGTCCACCAACTTGGACCTCTACAAACCAACCCATGACAGTCTTGATTCATATCTACTTCCAACATATGACCGACTGTGGATGGTTTGAATAACTTAATCATTCAGGAAGAGCGACTTAGTTATTCTGGAAGTCAAAACATGCAAAGTGAAACACAAGAATAAATGAATCAAATATGGTATCAAACCCTATGAATATAAATAAACACTTTTATTTATCACCATACTGATTACTCATTATTCATTGTTTCGGTTTTATCAACTTTATACTTGAATTTAAAACAATAGTTGTCCCATGCTCCAAGCATGTACACTATGTTTTCTAAACACTAGTCATGCCATACACCAAGTATGCATACTATATTTGTCTATGATCTTTACTTTGTAAAATAGATCAATTGAACATCACTCCAATGATCCTCTTTTCACAGTCCCAAATCCTTACTGCAAATGCAAGAATTCCAAATTCATGCCATTTACTGAAATCTGTTAGATTCTAAACTTATATGCATTGATCCTCTTAATGATTATGCACGAAGTCAGAAAGACTTGACAACAATCATTACAGAGCATTCCAAAGGAGATCAGCTCCTTGGAAACATCCTTCTTTCATTAAGTTTCCTAATCTTACACAGATTGAATAATTTCTAACTTTGAAACATTTCCATATTCCATTTTGACTATCACTTCTGAACAAGAGTTGCCTCCTTATAGATTATGTCAATATGGTCCTTCCAGAATTAACATTATACTTCCAACTGTCCTTGAGCAACCAATCTTTGGTAAACCTTATATTGTCCTCAACAATTGCTTAATCATTTTAGTCATATCCAATTCTAGACCTTTTCCCTTCATAATGCCCCAGGCATTTGGAAAATTTTAGAAAGGATGAATATAGCACATGTAATCGATCCTATATCCGAAGCATATGGGACACGATTCATGATGTCTCACATAAAGACTAAACCAGTCTTTTGCTATAATATTTCCATTTCAATTTGCCAAGTTCTCAAAATTCAGATTATGAAAAGGGATGTCGTAATCATAATCGAATTTTAGAACGCAAATAATGGACCCATATATAGAATTTCCTTATGTTGAGCCATTCCAACATGAAATTCATATATATAACCTTGATTAAATACGATTAAAATCTCAATCTAAGCTTTTAGAATTGAAATGAAGTATAATTTCCTCTCCCTTAATTATAGCAAAACAACTTTTTCAACCCCTGCAACCTCACGAATTGAAACTTTTGTTTTCTATAATTAACATTGCTAACTTGCAACCTTTATCATAATTATCATGCTCCCACTAACATGATGATTATTAGCATAACACTTATGCTCCCACTAGCTTTGACATGTACTCAGAAATCAGCTGACTTTCTTACCAAAGTTCAGATTTCTGATACTAGATTGTTTTGATAAAACTTTATCAAAATCATACACCTCTCTTAGATAGCTCACATGTGTGTCTAAACTATTTTAGAACTATGAAAAGGGATGTCGTAATCATAGTCTCAATTGTTTAGACCTTTGCCACTTCTCACAAGTCCATGTTAGTGTGCCGGTAAACCATACACGCTCCACTAACGACTTTGAGAATGCAAATATCACAATTGCTATCTAGTTAAAATCTACTTAGTGAAAGTGTTTCCTCACCATCATTTTCATGAATCGGAGAGAAACCTTATGACACTTAGATTTAATAGTGTATGTGTTCTTATCCATGTGAATTTGTCAAAACCATAATCACAAGACAAGGTTAGTGACAAATCCAAACTCATATTGACTAAACTTGTGCAATCTTAAATTCTTGCCATTTGGCAGCTCAGGTGCCTGCCATTGCTTCCAAGTAGTTGTGCAACCAATTGAGAACTCTCATAACTCCTATGCAAAGCCAACTTGAATAGGCACAAAAATTTCAACACGATAGGTTATAAACCTCAAGTCGTGTGCTAGTGAAGGACTTTAGGTTTTATTCTTGATTAAGTCTTGAAACTTTCAAGAGCTTTAAGACTCCCACTGTCCTCTTGACATATAAGACTCCCTTGTCAAATATTCAAGAGATAGTGCGGATTCTTTATCAAGACTAACACTTTACACAATTGGCCTAAGTTGGTCTCTGTTTTATCCAAAACATCACAACTTACCAATTTCAAATGTACAAGAGTAGATAACCTTTTACTCTTACATTTGACTAGTGTTAACAAACCCTCTTTAAGATATGTCACTCAAGTTACAATCTTGGAGTATGACTCTAAGAATTGTTTTGGAACGAAGTATGACTCATCTTTTTGATTTAACCATTTCAACAATTCATGACTCCTCTTCTTAGTCATAAGAATGCACTAAGATGACTTTAGAGGACCAATTGTGATATGGTATCTTAATAATTAAGATGATCATAAACATGATACTAAAATACTCTCCCATCTTTTCAGATTTGAGAAACTTTTATCTTTCTGCCATTCTTTGATTCTTCTTATTCGTTCTGTCTCACATTGAAACTTCTCCAATGCTACAGACTTATACTTAAACTTATAAGTATAACCATATTTACTGAACTTAAGTAAATCATGACAAATAGTCTTCTTGATCTTTTGTGGTGGACTTGACCAGTGCACAAGAATGTGTACTCGATCCCTTAGTCCTTTCCTTATTCACATAAGGAATTAGTCTTAATTTTCCAAGCTGAAAGTTCTCATTCATCATACTATACAACTTGCATGATTCCAAGTTTCGGTCCAATTGAACCTTGGGTGATGAGAATCTTTCCTTATTTGGTAATATTAGACACTACCACAACCGAAAGAATCAAATCCATTTTTCCAATATTGCTATCAATGGAATCTTATAAGCAACAACTTTTCACAAATGTCATTGTAAGGATACTTAAAATAAATAAAATCAAAACCTTTTTCTTTTATTTTAAAACTTTGCGGAAAAACTTATCCTTACAATCCATATGAAAACCTTGTTGTTATCTATTCCTAAGCAATATAAATATCATAACTCTTAAGTAATAGCCCAAAATTCTGATCACCGAACCATGCGATTGAAATCCATCTTCGCGATCAGAATCAGCATGTACTTAATAGAGTTAGACAATGGACTTTACCTGAAGTAGAGCCAAACTTATTGACTTTAACATCCTTAGGTAAATTTGGCAGCTTCGTAACCAATGTCCCTTCCTTTGGCAATAGTTACCTATGGGCCCTTGATAATGGGACTATCTCAGACTTCGCCTCTCTCTTTACCATTGGGTCAACCGAGTTGACTATGGCCGATCCCTTTCCATTGGGAAGAGAGAGCTTTACTGGATATCCAATGTCATCATTGTCAATGTCCATAGCGTTTTAGGAAGTTGATCTTAGCAAATAGATAAGATCATTAAGGGTCTTGTCTTAGTCTGTTTCATAGGATTCCCAAAAGAACTCACTATGTGACTTAGAAAGTAGTTGAGCCACCAACTTTCTCAAGACTTTGACACCCAACTCTCCCGGCTTGTCAATATGTGACTACATCTCCAAGATGTGATCACACCTAGACCTTGCCTTGCCAATAGGGCTTGAGTGACCTTAAACTTTTTAGGAACTTGTGGGTTAGGGAGAATAATTGGAGGAGGTGAAAGAAGTATGATATCCATAGGACATCATCTTCATTTAGGAAAGCTTGTTTCAAGAGATTTGGGAAGATCATAAATGTCTAGACCAGACATCTTTTTGGGAGATATTCAAGATAGTTGATTTAAAGTCCTTAATATGACACCCAATATGAAATATTAAGGCTAGGACCCAACAAACTATTTTATAACTTAGAAGAGGGATGCCGTAATCCAAGCTATAAAATATTTGAAGGTAGGTGAATGACGATTCACCAATTTCCACCATGAAAAACGAAATAATTTATTAGGTTTTAATTGGATTTGAAATTCCTAGATCTTTGAGATTCATTGAACTGTTCAAAGGCATGTTTCAATCTCGAGTGTGCCCTTCAGGTTTTGTGACTGGGATGCCGAGGATCACAAAACAAGGTGTGAATAACCATGCAAATATACTTGGTACCCTTAATATTTACCCCTTAATCAGTGTGCCGGTTAACCACACACGCTCCACCGATACTATGATAAATATTAAGTTACCCTTTGCCTACCTTGTTAAGACCAGGTTAGTGTGCCGGTTAACCACACACGCTCCACTAACGACTTAAGCAAAGTGCAAAGTGTAATTTCATGGGTTAGCACCAAATTCACATTTTCCTAAGTAACTAAGATTGGGTATTAATAAGAGTTTAGTTACTTAGTATTTATCATTAATACTTTTAATGAAAGGAGAATTATAGTCCTTGTCCTACCCGTTCGGCTAACGACCCTCCACCAGTCAAGGAAGCGGTGGGTGAGAGTGGACACCCATTAAACTGCCATTTTATAGGCAGTAACCTTATACCCCCCTTATAGACCGGCTTCGTGAATGAGGCCTACTAACGGTAAGACTGACTTTACTCTTATACATATATATAAATATTATTAACTTATAATATTATAAAGTATAAGGGTTGAATTTTAACTTTTAAAATTCTAAGGGCTAACTTGGAATTAAAGTATTCATAAGTGAAAACTTTTCAAATTCCAAAACTTGAGGGCAAGTTTTGAAACTATTCAAAACTAATTAATTCCATAACTTATGAGTTTAAAGTAGTTTTAATTAAAAAAAACTCTTCAAGTTCCATAACTTGAGGACAAGTTATGGAAGACTTTAAACTAATTAATAAAAAAAAATAACTTTTTTTTTATTGTAACTTATGGAACTAATTAAGGTTACACTTTTTTTTTTAATTTAATGAAGAGACTCTTGAACCTCCATAACTTGAGGACAAGTTATGGAGTCATAAAACTATTTAATTAGAACTAGACTCTTCATTTTGTAACCTTTGCCAACTTTTATGAGTTTTATGATTCTTAAATGTGACTTTTCATATAACTTGAGGACAAGTTACAAAAACACACTTTGGAATCAACTCTTAGATTAAAATGGATTGAAAACAACTATTTCACACAACTTTTCTATTAATCTAAGAACCTCATAAGAACAAGATAATTCAAATCATCAATCTTCAAGAAATTAGCATGAACATACAAACTAATACAAATCTTGAAATTATGACAATTATCTTAGAAATTGGATTAGCATGAACATTACCACATCAAAAACAAGTTTATAAGTCCAAAAACATCTTAGGGTAATGTTCCTAGTCCAATTCCAGCCAAAACAATCGAATATATGCATCCAACTCGATTTTTCAGCTACTTTTGCAAGTATAACAAGAAAACAAGCCTAGGCTCTGATACCACTGATGGGTTTTGAGCATTCTTACACTCCTAAGTGTACATGCAATCCTAAATACCTTGGATCTATGTTTTCTCTATTATACATACAATTATGAACATCCAGGTATTATCCTAATCTAGCATACACAATAATAAATATAACAAGATAGAATACATACCTCTTTGATGTAGAATGTCTTCATGAAGCTTGAGTGCCTAGTGCCCCAAGTGTGACACCTCAAATGGTTCACACAACACCAAATACACTTGGAATAACTTGAGAGAAACTTGAACACTCCTTGAAATCGTCTAGCCCTCACACTCACACATTAGTGCACGATTTCTTGAGCCATAGGATTCTTTTATATGGTGGCTATTAGGGTTACACCATGTAACTCATAACTTTACTCATTCCTTATGCTCCATGGATTTTAACCTCCATGGAGTATCCATGGGTCACCCCATGGACTTAGTCCAACATAAGGAATCTTGGATCACAAGCCCACATATATAAGAATGAATGATTTACACAATCAACCCATATATTTAATTAGTCTCCTTTTGATCACTTAATTAATTCCAAATTAATTCTTGATCAATACTAATTAAATAACCTTATTAATATATTAGAACTTATAATATATTAACCAACCTTAAGTGTTATTTCTCTCATTATAGTCTATCCAAATGCATGATGCCATGCAACCCAAATGGACCATGCCGGGTCGGGTCAAGTCTTACCAATTATAGTTATGGACTTAGACATTAATCCAACAGGTGTAATGTAGACCTTTAGATAGGTCCAACTTTCCAAACAACATATTGTATTTTGGTTATAGTGTAAATCTATAAATATGTTCTAGTGTTATTTTTCATGTTTTTTAGTATGACCGCGAAAATTTCATTTTTGGTAGGTCGGTTTGATGTCGATATTTTCCCAGTATTGTGGTATATTATAGACCTGCTTTAAGGTTAAGTTTTCCAGACTATATGTACTTAATATACCAATACAATCGACATGTATTTTCATACTCTTTGAAAAATAATCACTCAAGTTCATATTATCTTTTTGCAAGTTGTACTTGTAATAGACTTTTATTACCAATTCTTTACAAGATTCATATTGAACTAAGTATTTTAGTTCAGAGATATCATATTCATATTCACTCTTGATATCTTACCATCTTTTCATCTTTTAAATTTTATAGTAAAAGATGCCTCCATGAAGAAAACCAAGGCGTGTTAATGTTAATGAAGCGCCAACACCCCCTCCGCCACCACCTCCTCAATTCGACGCTGCCATGTTTCAGGCGGCGGCCACGACAGCTGTTGCAGCTGCTATGTCTCATATAAACACCCCTAGTACAGGTGGATCAGGAACTGGTGCACATCCCCCCAACCACGGCGAGAATTACGGGCAGTGTACCTATAAGGAATCTTCGAACGCTAAACCCAGGACTTTTAATGGGACTGGAGGAGTGATGGCGTTAAGGCAATGGATCGAGAAAACAAAGGCAGTATTCGAGATCTGCTCCTGCCCGGAAGGTAGCAAAGTCAAATTTGCTGTCTGTACCTTTGTTGACAGAGCCCTAACATGGTGGAACGACCATGTTAAGTCATTAACCTTGGTAGTGGCTAACTCCATAAGTTGGGAGAACTTGAAGACCATGCTGATGCGGGAGTACTGCCCGCTGGGTGAAATTCAGAAACTTAAGCAAGAGCTCTGGGGTCTTACTATGGTTGGTTCAGACATAACAACCTATACAAATCGATTTTGTGACTTAGCGATACTTTGTCCAGAAATGGTTGCTCTGAAGAGCAAAAAGATAGAAAGGTATATTTGGGGGCTGTCACCCCAGATTCAGGCAAGTGTCATAGCTTCTAGGCCTGTTACCTTTGACAATGCCAAGGAACTGGCACAGTCGCTCATCGAGCACGGAGCCCGTCAAAACTCAGTGGTTGTTGCCCCAGAACAATCCAAGGGAAACAACAACAACAACAACAACAGTAACAACAACAACAGCAAGAAGAAAGCCTGGAATAAGAAAAAGGGCAATTCTTCTCAGGAACCCTCAAAGAAGCAACAATTAGTGGCGGTCCATGCTGCTACTGTACCTGCTGCTGTTCCAGCTAACCTTGCACCATCTAAGCCTTATGCTGGTAATCTCCCCAAATTCAACAAATGTAATTTTCACCATAACGAAATTTGTCGGGAAATGCAGTGTCGTAACTGCAACAGAAAAGGGCATACTGCCCGATTCTGTAGATCACCACCCCAACCGATTAATCAAGTGCCTGCCACTAGAGTAGGTCAAGCATGCTACCAATACGGTGATGTGGGGCATTTCAAGCGATATTGTCCGAAAGCTGGAAATGCCGGTGGAGTTGGGAGGATTCTAGAAATGGATCACGAAGAAGCAGTGACAGACCCTGCAGTGGTCACAGGTACGTTTCTTCTCAACAATACTTATGCATGCATTCTATTTTATTGTGGTGCTGAGAAGAGCTTTGTAAGTCATAATTTCAAACACCTGCTAAATCAAAACTCCCAACCACTAAATAAAATTTTCACAGTCGAAATGGCTAACGGGAAATCCGAATACACCAATGATATATACATAGGATGTACCCTTATCTTGAATAACTTTTCGTTCCAAATAGACCTTATGCACCTCTATCAAAAGTTTTGACGCCATAATAGGTATGGATTGGTTGTGCTCTGTTGGGAATAAAATCCTAATTGAGATTTGATGAACAAGATGCGGAAAATAAGAACAAACACAAATATGAAGATATGTCGAATGATCACTCAATTTATTCAATTATGAGGAACAGATTTCACTTTAAGAATAAGAATCTAACTCTACAAGAAACCTCACAACGTGGCGGCTACATTTTGTCTCACTCTTAACCCTAATAATGAATAATACATGACTATTTATAGGGAAAAGACAAGTCTTGGGATTTTAACCTACACTTCATCAAGGGGGCCCATTGCCATCATCCATGGAGTACTTTGAAACCCTACAATCTCCCCCTCAAAGTATGGAATGGATGACAATGCTTTAACTTCAAAAACAAGCATCTAACAAATAAGAAAAGATCTTGCAACGAGGAATGTTTGAAGGAATCCATGAATCTTGATTCTTCAATAGTCTTCAACCACGGGTTCTTGGATATATATAAAAACTAAGCACTGAAGTAATGTTTTTAAACTTCATTTTCTGATGTAATCCCAAAGATCTTCAATAAATCCAAACCCGCCATAAAAACCCATTTCAGAACAAAGAAACCAAATCACTTCTTGTCTTTGAAGAGCTCCCCCTCCAAGTCATAATGATCTTCAAATAAGCTAATGATATAAGCCACCAAAAATTATCATGTAACAACCCAAATTTTAAGATTCGTAATGCCACTTGATCGAGAAAATACTACAAGTCGGAGATATAACAAGTCCTTAGATGAGCTCGATGAAGAACTTCTACTATAAATGATACTTCTGTAAAAGCTTTAGCAGAGCTCGATGAAGAACTTCTACTGTAAAAGCTACCTTCATAATTCTACCACAAGCTTTATCAAAAATCTTTAAATTTGAAAAGTCACAAATCCAATTTCGAATGGCCATACCAAATTCTCCCCCGATTTATAATCAAAAACATGATTATAAAGCCTTCAAATGCTCATGAGAATGATCTTGAATGGATAAAAAATTATTGTGCTTCCCCGTGATAAAATGATATATACAATGAAGTATAAAATCCGAAAAAGTCGTGAAAATTTGACGTTATCATGAAAAACGACTTTCCAAACCGCTAAGACTTGATGGAATCCATAATTTTCTGTTCATCAAAAAATGTGTGCGTTAAAAAATCCAAAACTGTTCACCGGCCCTCAAAGTTGTAAACTTTTATGAATATTGGGCAGAAACTGTCACTTGCTGAAAGACAGGGGCTGGAATTGAAATTTTGCATCAATATACCCCTTTATTTGTAACAAAAACTAGAAATGGTCCAAAAATACCAAACTGTGAAAACAACAGGGACCAAAAGTGCCAATTCGCTGGAGTTGCAGGGACCAAAAATGTAACATTAGTCATCTTCCCCATTTAGATGAGATTGAACGAACACGACTGCAATAGGTTCGCTCCGAGTCCAATATCAGCCACCGTTCGTTCCAAGTACACCCAAAGCGAATCTCCCTCCTTTCGTTCCAAGTGCTTTCATTCCAAATACTAACAAACGAACCTAAGTTCGTTCCATGTTCGTTTTGAGCACAAGCAACCGAATCCAAGTTTGTTGATACAAAAACGAAACCATGTTCGGTCTGAGCATCACGATGCGAACAAAAGCGAAACCTTAGCCAAACTGAATCCAATCACAGGTTCGCTTTCCCCACTTTCGTTCCAAGGCTAACAAACGAATCCACGTTCATTCCAGGTTCGTTTTTGAGCAATAACGAGTGCGAGCCGAACATTCCAGGTAAGATAGGTTCACATCAATTTTGACTTTTATGAATGTGCCTTTGACTTTCAATTGCGAATAAGCACACAACCATTTCGATTCCGAGACCTGATTTTTAATTCTGAATTTTGTTCTTGTTCCGAATGCCAAATAATTCTGATCAATTCCTTCTGTTCCAATCACGGATCCAATTTCGATTGAAGATTTAAGTCCCGATTACGAGACCCACTTGAGGATTGCGAACAGGTCTTCAAATCAATTTGTTCCTGAACTCAAAATTTTGACTTTTTCGTTTGACCATTGAGAACATCTTTAAATCAATCCACTTAAATTCCAAACCCGATTGTGAATCAACAACTGCGAAACCCAAAAGAAACAATTTGATGCGAGACACAGCGCTCTGATAGCCTCTGTTCAACTGTCATCATTATTCCGATTGAGGAATAATTGATTCAAACTGTGATGCTTGAAATACGAATTTAAGATATTTATTGAACTTATTAACTGTGAGGGCTCGTTCTAAAAGTGTGATTAACAAATAAAATTGCCAATCCATCCCAACTGCCTTCGTTTACATAATCCAATTTTGACTTTTCTTTCTTTGACCATCAAAATCGAATATTGACAAACACCAAAAACAACTTTCTCCGATCAATACAATCACAAGACAAAATCGATATTCTATGAAAGAACGGATTGACAAGTTTGAACCCAAAATCAAAATTTGATTTTAACAATAGTATCGTTTACAGATTACGACTCATGAATGGAAGAACAAAGAATTCAAGATACGATATTTACAGATGGGTCGACTTGTAATAGCATCAAAGCAACGATCGATATTCAAGCGTTGAGAAACATTGGTATCAGTCAATCGTCGATTGTTAATTTTGACGAACTTAGAAAGATCAAACTTTGAAAAACCATACCCAGAAGAAGTGACGCAAACGGAACGCTTGAAACATGTTGGATTATAAAAGATGGATTATGAAGAGTATAGTCTCGAATAAATGGCCCAATACCAATGAAACAAATCCAACGACAATGCATTTGAATTCAGATCCAATCAGAAAATACAAACAGAAAAACGAATTGGATTGAAATAATACCAGATGAACAGTAGAAAATATCATAAATCTTCATGAACAGTTGCTTGATCAGAAAAATTGATTCCAAGACACCAAAACACCAGTAATCTTCAATAACTTGTGCAGAAAATCATCAAACCAAGAACCGATACTTCAAAAATCAATAGATCTTCAAAGACCCGCTCTGATACCACTTGTTGGGAATAAAACCCTAATTGAGATTTGATGAACAAGATGCGGAAAATAAGAACAAACACAAATATGAAGATATGTCGAATGATCACTCGATTTATTCAATTATGAGGAACAGATTGCACTTTAAGAATCAGAATCTAACTCTACAAGAAACCTCACAACGTGGCGGATACATTTTGTCTCACTCTTAACCCTAATAATGAATAATACATGACTATTTATAGGGAAAAGACAAGTCTTGGGCTTTTAACCTACACTTCATCAAGGGGGGGCCATTGCCATCATCCATGGAGTACTTTGAAACCCTACATGCTCTAACCATGCCAACATCCTATGCTATGAAATATCCATTCGTCTGAACTTGCCAACTAACGAAACTCTTATCATCTACATCGACAAACCCGAAACAAACCTTCAGATCATTTCTTGCATTAAGGCACATAAGTACCTTCACAAAGAGTATTGTGCTTTCTTAGCTCACGTGGTAGACAAAAAGCAAGAAGTGAAAGACATCGCGAGCATTCCTGAGGTCTGCAACTTTCCTGTCATTTTTCCCGACGATCTTCCAGGAGTGCCTCCCCAATGACAAGTCGGATTCAGAATCGACTTAATCCCTGGGGCTACCCCTGTAACCAAATCCCCCTATCATCTTGCACCTTCTGAGATGCAGGAATTATCCAGCCAACTTAACAAACTCCTTAACAAAGGTATCATAATGTCACACCCCAAAACCGGAACGGCGAAAACGTTCGGGGGTGGAGGACGTCATGTTCAGTATCACAACAATGCAAAGTAGTAAACAAGCAACAACATCATCCATTGCATTAATAATATAAATTCATACAAGTGTGTTCTGTCAAGTTTTATAGACACCAAAAATATACATCAAAATAAAAGATGAGTCTTGAACGAGCTCCATCTTCTCAAAAACCTGGCTCCGGTACCTGTCTACTGGCGACCTGAGAATACAAGTTATTTTGAAAGTGTAGATCAGCTTTAAAGCTGGTGAGTTCATAAGTATATTAGCGTCTGTATTTGTATGAAAGTGTTTGTAAGTCTGTAATGTATAAGTTTTGTAAAAGTTTGTAATTGTTTGAACTCTCCTAGAAAACCCTATGTTTCCTACTAAAAGTAGCCTTCTACCAAGGCATCTAGTGTCTGTGTGTGTGTCTCTTGTAAGAGTATGTATTTTCCCAAATCTGACTATCATTAACCAAAAATATAGTTTTTACATTATTGTTTATTGTGTGAATATCACAAAGTAAATGTAAAGGGAAAATGAAATAGTATTGTAGTGTTGTATTAAGTAACTACTGCTGTACTAATTACTTTAAACTATTTGTTATTTAAAGTACCATGTGATCGGCCTGTATCCTGCTACCGACTCTATAGTAAAACGACGATGTAAGACGTCGTAAGAAATGACGTTTGGCACCCGTAGACTTGCAAGTCCCACTGTAACGAGCAGCAAGGTGTAGGATAGTCAATCCAGTATAGATCTATACACAAACTCATACGCTCCCCATTTAAGGAGATTCTGGATACAAAACGGGTCATGACAGGTAGTGCCATGCCCCCGTTAAGTGGCTCACATAACTGTAAGTAATGTATATGTATATGTATATGTATGTGCTAGCTGTATTGTGTGTTCTTTCTCTGTCTAGCTTGTATGTTTTGTTTCTCATCACTGTGTATTATGTTTGTTTCTCATCACTATGTATTATGTTTGTTTCTCATCACTATGTATTATGTTTGTTTCTCATCACTATGTATTACTCATGAATGAACTGACTCATTGTATGTTTCATTGTTCTAGTAATAGTATCTTCCTAAACTATACCTATTATAGTTTACTAGTAATGTTGTTTGTGTATATGAACATGTTTGTATACCTTTGCTACCCAAAGGCATTGAACTGAATGAAAGAAGTAACCTTTTATATCTATACACATATACATGATATATAACTAGGATTCAAACGAACTTCAGACAAATAACTCGAATACCCTAAGTCCACAACCAAACAAGGAACATGAAGTAAGGTGAGCTATCAGTCCTAAGTCCTTTCAATCCTACTTATATAATTATATCCATATAGATACACAGAATATGAGTTAAAAGAGTTTAATAAAAGTATTTGATATGTAAAAGAGTTTGTAAAACAGTTTGAAGTAAAACAGTTTGATAACACAGTTTGAAAAGTAAAAAATCTACTTGTTTGGTAGTTATTAATCACATGTGATTGATATAATAACTATAATAGTTCAACTTGTATTCCCCCCCCCCCCATAAAAGCATTTAAAAACATTTAAAAGGTTAATTAAGGGGTATGAACTCACCTGTAGTGAGTGGTTTGGATGAACGGAATGTATAGGATGCTAGGTGTCATGTGAAGACTTGTACACACACAATGATCCTAGTTTAACATATAATATCACATATATGTATCCAATTAGTCTTTAAACAACTAATTAACAATGTTAAGACATCCTAGGACATGTAAAACACCTTATTTAAGTGCTATAAGTCGTAAGGATTGCATCTAAGTGTTGTAGGACATTGCTATTGAGTTTAGGGTTCAAGGGGACCCTTTATTTGAGTTTACGGTTTTGTGACCATAACTCATTGAGTTTACGGTCGTAAACCCATGAGTTTACGGCCGTAAACTCATGTTTCTTTGACCATTTTGTGTTTTGAAGCCTTAAAGATCACAATAAGCATTCCTACTTCATGTTTAAGCTTTAGGAAGAGATCAGGGCACCATTTCACTCCTTTTAGGAGTTTACGGTCCTTGGACCATTTCCCTTTGGGTTTACGGCCGTAAACCAGAATGGTTTATGGTCTTTTGATGTTTTCAAGTACTAAGCACATCAAGGAAGGGATCTAGGCTAGTTTCCAAGGCTTAGAAGGGACTAGGGCACACTTTGGCACCCTTTTTGGGGTTTACAGTCCAAGAACATCTTGGACCGTAAACACCCTTTGATCTTTGGTTTCTTGGTTGTTTTCTTGATGTTTAGAAGTGTAACAAGCTCTATAATACTCTAGGATAGAAGTACTTACTAGGTAGAAGCTTGAAAAGGTGCTAAAAGTCCAAGAACACTAGTGTGTGTTCTTGGTGTTCTTGGTGAAACTTGAAGATCTACACTTTTGGAATGATTTCACGGATGGAATCATGTTAGATCACTAGATTAAGTAAGATATCAACTTTTTAGGGCTAGAAATACTTACAATGTTGAAGATCAAGAAGAAAAGTCGATGATACTTGAGAGAGAATTGAGTTTTGGATCTTGAAATTGTGAAAAGTGATAAATAATGACTAAGTGTCATATTTATACCCTCTTTTAGGGTTTACGGCCGTAAACACCTTTGTTTAGGCCGTAAACTCCAAACTCTTGGAGTTTTGGAATAATATTGTTGCACAATAAACCCTAGGGCATCCTCTCTCCTGTTATCTCCTGAAGTACTAATCTTAAAATACTCAAACTTATTCCAAAAAGCTTGAAAATTAGCAGAAACTGTTTTGACTCCTATTGAAGTGAATGGTTATACAGAATAGAAATTTCGGGTTGTCACACATAAGACCAAGCTTCTCACCCTGGGGAGCACCGGTTTTATTCGTAAAGAAGAAGGATGGATCATTCCGTATGTCGTAGACTACCGCGAGCTGAATAAACTTACCATCAAGAATCGATATTCTTTGCCTCGCATTGACGATCTGTTTGACCAAGTTCAAGGTGCGAGCTACTTCTCGAAAATAGACTTAAGATCCGGGTATCACCGGTTACGGATTTTGGAGGAGGACATTCCCAAAACCGCGTTCAGAACTCGTTATGGTCATTACGAGTTTGTAGTGATGCCATTCGGATTGACGAATGCACCTGCTGTGTTCATGGACCTAATGAACAGAGTGTGTCGCCCATTCCTGGACAAATTCGTCATAGTCTTCATTGACGACATCCTTATCTACTCAAGAAGCAAAGAGGAGCATGGCCAACATCTTCGTCAAGTATTACAAACTTTGAGAACCGAAAAACTTTATGTGAAGTTTTCAAAATGTGAATGTTGGATCAGGAAAGTATATTTCCTGGGTCACGTGGTTAGTTCAGAAGGAATACACGTGGACCCTTCCAAAATCAAGGCAATTGAAAACTGGTCAGCACCCAAAACACCTACAGAAATCCGACAATTCTTAGGTCTTGCTGGCTACTATCGTAGATTCATCCAAAATTTCTCCCGAATCGCTAAACCGCTTACCACCTTGACACAAAAGGGTGTAACTTTTAGTTGGGGGGAGAAGCAAGAAACAACGTTCCAAACGTTGAAACGAGCTTTGTGCAGTGCACCGATCTTGTCTCTACCCGAAGGGACAGAGGACTTTGTAGTGTACTGTGATGCTTCTAATAAAGGGATTGGATGTGTTTTGATGCAACGAGGAAAGGTTATATCCTACGCCTCGAGACAGCTCAAGACACATGAGGTCAACTATACAACGCATGACCTTGAGCTAGGAGTAGTGGTATTTGCTATGAAGATATGGAGACATTACCTATATGACACGAAATGCACAGTATTCACGGACCATAAAAGTCTCCAGCATATCTTCGATCAAAAAGAGTTGAACATGAGACAACGACGGTGGGTGGAACTACTGAACGACTACGAATGTGAGATTCTTTATCACCCTGGTAAAGCTAACGTAGTAGCTGACGACCTTAGCAGAAAAGAATACTCGGGACGCCGAGTAAAGTCGTTGACCATGACAATCCATTCACATCTGTCCATACAGATCAGAGAGGCTCAAATCGAGGCCTAGAAACCAAAAAACATAGCAGGTGAAACCTGAGAGGAATGGATAAGAACTTTGAAGTCAGGGATGATGGAGTCTATTGTTTCATAAACCGGATCTAGACACCAAAGTTTGGTGGTTACAGAGACGTGGTTATGAATGAAGCACATAAAACCCGATACTCCATTCATCCAGGTTCAGACAAGATGTACCTGGACCTCAAGAAACTATGCTGGTGGCCTAACATGAAGGCCGAAATCGCTACCCAAGACATCGGGTGGTTATGATACTATTTGGGTAATCGTCGATAGATTGACCAAATCCGCCCATTTCTTGCCAATAAAAGAAACCGACAAGATGGAGACGCTAACGCGAACTTACCTCAAAGAGATTGTTAGACTGCATGGTGTGACATCCCCTAATTTCTCGGCCAGAAAAGACCGATTTAATTTATGCTTTTTAAAATAAAATCAGAGAAATCTTTTTAAAAGATGTTGCGGAATTGGTCCCCAATACAAAACATGATAAAGTTTGTCAAAACCTTTCTTTAAGAAATATATAATTTCATTTCATGTCAAAACCTCGGGATGTCATGTTCCGATACAGATCAAAAGCATAAACAAGACATTATAAGCCTTTCAACAGTTATTTACAACTACTGGCCTATAATCCAAAAATCTCTCATCGTCCACCGACTATGCTCGGGGTCCACTACCTGTAACATAAAAAGCTGAGTGGGTCAGGCTTGGGAGCCTGGTGAGCATATAGGGTTTTCAACCCACAGTAATAATAAACTTATTAAGTTCATCAATCAACAATAGCCCTGATTACCCGTTCTCGTTATCCTCACTTTACGTCCCTAAACACTTATCACAAGGGACCTATCCTAAAGAATATCATCGGGATGGACACTACTGCTAAGGGGTTTCCTCAGCCATACATGTCCTAAAGGCAACCATGAGGGGAATGAAGTACAGCGAATGAACACCCAAGTTCATTACACCTACATGTTGCGGGCCTGCCAGTGTTCCACTGGACTGTCTAGAAAGTCCGTGGTCGTCATCCAAACTCTGCTAGATGACTGAATCACAATCACATCGAGGCCTCTCATCACTTTTAGTTCATCACACATCACTATCTACCCATGTTTTACCCAACATATTTGTAGATAAAAATACATATACAGTTTAAAACTTGTATAAAACATCAATTCAACAATCACCTCAATTAAACAATTAATATAATTACACGTAGCACATATTTTATATAAAATACTTCATATCTAGGTGTAAGATGAAGGTGACTATACACTCACATGATTTGATGATAATCGGGCAGCAATTCGTTTCCTAAAACGTTCGTTTCTAATAAAACCGGGAGTTTTTTTTTCAGAAACCGGGCTCTACAAAGGTCGGGCTTCGAAACCGAAAAGATAATTTTTTCGGGATTCTCGGGCACTTCGTGGCGTATTCCGGGGGTTATAATTGATATCGGGGCTTTGGGGAATATTAAAATGAAGAAAATATGAAGAAAGGGGCTAAAAGTGGCAATTTTTCAAATGTATCCGAGAAGGCTCGCAGTCTTCTATTTATAGAGGGAGACTTCTGATCGGACGGCTGAGAAGCTCCCAGGTGGCAGCAGATCTGAAGGGGGCAACACTTGCTCGCACGTGGGCTGCGCATGCGAGGGGCTCGCTGGCAGCTCCTGATTGGACCGAAATCCGGGTCCGAGATGGGTGGCTCGTGGCTTCTGCGAGGCTCGGATGCACGAGGGAAGGGGGCACGCGTCGCCTTCTCATTGGACCACTTCGGATGACTCAGCAGCTCGAATGACTCAGCATAATCTCGGACACGTGTTGCATGCGAGGCGAGGACACGTGGCCGAAGTCCACGTATGCGAGATTTCTCGGTTTTGGGGATTTTTCTCGATTTTCGCGCCAAAACTTCTAAAATCCATAACTTTCGCATACGAGCTTCGTTTTTGACGTTCTTTATATGTATGCGTAGGTAAAATTATGCTCTACAACTTTCGTTTAGACTTCGTCGGCTAATTTTGATTTTAATTTTTATATTATTATTTTTAACAGACCGGGACAAGAAATCCGTTAAAAATTCATAACTTCTTCATCCGACGTCCGTTTTCGTCTGTCTTTTTACCGTTTTGCTACTATTGACGAGACCTTCGATTCTCGTTTAGGTTGTTTCGGCTAAAAATCACTCGATCTAAAATTCGAGTTTTTAGCTGTCTACTGCTAAGCTGAAACTTCGAAAAATCATAACTTCCTCACACGAAGTCAGATTTGGGCGTTCTTTTTATACCTACTCTCGGTTTAACGAACACTACGACTTTCGTTTAGATCACTAAGGCCAAAAAGTAGTTTATCAAAAACTCACTTTTTACGACATTCGGCACCGTGCCGGTTTGTCGCGAAACTCCGACAGGTCATAACTTCTTCGTTATAACTCTGATTTCGGTATTCTTTATATAGCCGTAATCCTTGTCAAGCCCACTAGAAGTTTCTGAATAGATATCGGCTTTATCTAATATTTATTTTTGACGCTCATTTTTATTCTTAATTAATTAAACCCTAATAATTAAGCATAAAACACATAATTCTTTTTCATTTCTTCAAAATCAGTTACAAAGGTTAACCTAGACTATAATGGCAATATTAATGCCTAGCCTAGAAACACGTGCATTACACATGGTGTGCCAATATCTATTATTTCAGACCGAGATAGTAGATTCACCTCTCGTTTCTGGCAGTCTTTACAAAACTCTTTGGGAACTAGTCTGGACATGAGTACAGCCTACTATCCACAAACCGACGGACAAAGTGAGAGGACGATTCAAACTTTGGAAGACATGTTGCGAGCTTGCGTGATAGACTTTGGAAAGGCATGGGATACTCATTTACCCCTTGTTGAATTCTCTTATAACAACAGTTATCACACTAGCATAAAGGCTGCTCCATTTGAAGCCCTCTATGGCCGCAAGTGCAGATCACCTCTGTGCTGGGCTGAAGTGGGTGACACGCAGCTAGCTAGAGGTCAAACTCCTGACAGTGCTCTCACTGGTCCGGAAATTATTCGAGAAACTACGGAGAAAATCGTACAAATCCGGGAGCGACTTAAAGCTTCCAGAGATAGACAGAAAAGCTACGCTGACAAAAGGAGAAAACCCTTGGAGTTCCAGGTTGGTGACCGCGTCTTGTTAAAGGTCTCACCCTAGAAGGGCATGATACTCTTTGGAAAGTGTGACAAACTGAATCCAAGGTACATAGGACCATTCGAGATTCTTGCCAGAATCGGTCCTGTAGCTTACAGACTTCGACTACCCCAAAAACTAAGTAACTGATATGTGCATAATTAATCATATGTTTAACATATATTTCTATTCATTTTTGGCTAATTATATGCATAATATGGACAAAAGGTACTTAATAATGCTTATATTGTGTTTTCAGTCCAAAAGACATGCTTGGAAGCAGAAAGGAAAAAAGGAGAAGCAATTAGAGACCAAAGAATGAAGAAAAAGGGAAAACTACACACCTACTCGGCGAGTCCACGCATGTACTCGGCGAGTTCATTAGAATGTTCCCGAAAGAAAAGTCAAGATTCCTTACCGAACACGGATTTCACACTAGTACTCGGCGAGTCCACGACCTACTCGCCGAGTAGCCCCTGTTTTGTGATAATTATAAATAGCGGGTCTTAATCCGATTGAAGGACGACTGGAACCTTTGGGGAGAAGCAAGCTGCGATTGAAGAGCCAGAAGAACCCTAGAGAACGAAGATACAACCTAGAATCCAATTCCGAAGAAGATTTGAGGCACATTATCATCATTCTACTTAATCTATTGTTTCTCAATTATGGTTAGACAATTAGAATTCGTTTTATTGCTGTTAATTACCTCAATCATGAGCTAAAACTCTTAAACTTCTGTTTGGGGATACAAAATTGATATTATGGTTTGATTAATGGTATGATTAATTAAATATTGGTGATTTTGTTAATTTTAGCTTGTTAAAGAACCTTGTGTGTGAATGATAACTAATTTTCTGTTAATAGGAAGATAATTAAATAGTATGAACATCTTTTAATTATCAACCCCATATGTTTATGTGACCACTTTATCATATGTCTAGGACTAACGAACGCGAAACTAGAATTAATAAGAAAAATTAGGTAAATTCATGTGTGAGCTTGTTTGATGACCATCAGCAAGAGGTTAACTAAAGGGCCAATTTAGTTAGCTATTATAAGTCTAAATTAACCCGAATAAATAATCTAGTGAATTAAATTAAATTAGACAACTGATCACTGTTTGAGTTAGTTTGTTTTCTAAGGATTATCGTAGCGAACGCAAGGCTAATCACTTGAATCGGTAGCCAATAGAAGAATTAATCCATTGCACTATTACCATAATATCAACCATAGGATCAATTGAGTTGAACTAAACAGAAGTCCCTTCTTATTATTAAATTCAGTTAAATCTTTGTTTTTCTAGTTCTTAGCCTAAGTAGTATTAGTAAGTTTCTAGTCTTGTAAAACTAGAGAAAACCCATATTTACTATTTAATTTAGATAAAATTAGTCTTTAGTTTTAATTTACCGTTCCCTGAGTTCGACACTCTACTTACCCAACTATACCACTAAAAGACAGGTTCACTGCCTTTGTGTGCTTAATTTATAACTCAAAAGTAGGATTAAAACCAGTGCATTTCACACACATCAAGTTTTTGGCGCCGTTGCCGGGGAACGGTTCTAAATTAGCACTAATTTCTATTTTTATCGATCCTTTGTGTGGGATTTATCTTAAACAAAGTTAATTCTTAGGTAATTTAGTAGTTAGTATAGGTTTTGATCAATCTCTGTTTTAATAAATTAAGTAGAAAATTTTTCTGTTTTTACCTTGAACTCGCCGAGTGCACTCGACGAAACTCGGCGAGTCCATCACTGTTCACAGTTTTAGCTTTTATTTTATTTTTGTTCTTTTTACGCGTTTTTCTTGTTTTATTTGCAGTTGTTTCATGACCCGAGGATCTGATACACCTTTGATCCATCCTCTAGACGACCCGGAATCCGCCCTAAGGAAGAACAAAGGAAAATCCGTTGGAGAATCCGCTTCTTCAAGGAATTCGCCATTAAAGAACCTAAAGTCCGTTTTCAGCAAGAAGAAGAGCAGCAAATCAGGAGCATCCAGCGCCTCTTTGACAATCGAAGACCCAATTAAAGAAGACGCCGAGTACGAGACCGAGGAAGAAGAAGACCCTACATTCGGTCACGTTTCCGATTCCGACGACGAATTAGCTATTCTCATGGCTAACATTGATGAAGTCCCCATGGGGGAATGGAAGAAGAGGATATGCGATGATACCGGACCGGGACTTGTGCAACCCGCAATTCCCGCTACTGCTACTTTTGAGCTCAAGGGTCACATCCTGGCTCTACTTAAGGAGATCCCCTTCACAGGCAAAGACCACGAAGACGCTTACAAACACTTGGACGAAGTCAATGATGTAGCTGATTATTTCAATGTTCCAAATGTGCCTCGGGAAACTCAGCTACTTCGCATGCTTCCGGTTACTTTGAAGGGTGCTGCCAAGGATTGGCTCAAGTCATTGCCCCCAGGATCTATCACTACATGGGCCCAAATGAAAGAAGAGTTCATTGATCAATTATGCCCGCCATCCAAGATATCCAAGCTAAAGAAAGCCATAGCTAACTTTGAACAACAAGCTGGAGAATCACTATATGAAGCTTGGGAGAGGTACAAGAGCCTGCTAAGGAATTGCCCACATCATGACCTCAATAGTCAACAAGAAGTCTCCATCTTCTATGATGGAGTAAATGTTACCACTAGGCAATTACTTGACTCGCAAGGTCCACTCACGAAGAAGGCACCCCCAGTGATAAAGCAACTAATTGAAGAATTCTCTAAGCATTCTAGAGAATACCACAATCCAAGAAATGATGTGACGAGGGGGGCCGCTTATGCAGCTTCAGAAGACTTGTCAGCAGTTATGGCTATGCTAAAAACCATGGATAGGAGGATGGATAAAATGGACCAAACGATACATGCTATTCGGGTGGGTTGCGAAAATTGCAATGGGCCTCACCTTACTAGAGACTGCGACTTGGATGAGAATGGCAACAAAAAGGTGCAAGTTTGTTACTCAAGTGGGGACCGATATGATGAAGATTGGCATAGACCAAAGAAAGAGTGGCTCCCTTACGACGAGTACAAGAAGGCTAAGGAGGAGAAGTTCAAGCAAAAGGGAAGGGGTTTTTACCAAAAGGATGAGCCATCACAAGAAAGAAAACCAAGTTTGGAAGAAATACTTACCAAATTTGTAGCTGCTTCAGAAAAAAGACATAGTGATCATGATGCTGCAATTCAAGAAACAAGGACCATGCTTAGAAACCAGCAAGCATCTATCCACAACATAGAAACGCAGCTAGGGCAACTTGCTCAACAAATAAACCAAAGATCACCGGGCGAACTTCCTAGCAAAACCGAAAACAACCCACGAGGCGCGCACATAAACATAGTCACAACAAGAAGTGGGAAAATAATCACTCCTCTGGCCCCTATTCAGAATGAAGCACCCAAAGAATCACAGAAGGAGGAAGAAGAAAATCAAGCAGAAAATCAAAATCTTCAATCTGACAGCTCTACTCGCCGAGTACAGAATATGAACTCGGCGAGTCCACTGCCAAATCCGAACAATCAGACCCCTGAAAAGTTTTACCAGCCGCCATTGCCATACCCAGCCCGAGCTAAGAAAGTGAAGCAGGAAGAGAAGTACCAGAAGTTTCTAGATCATATAAAGGCTCTTCAAATCAATATACCCTTCATCAAAGCTGTCGCACAAATGCCCAAATATGCAAAGTTCCTTAAGGAACTTCTCACTAATAGAAGGAAGATGGAGGAAGTGAAGAAGGTAGTCCTTAATGAGAATTGCTCAGCCGCCATGCTCAACAAACTACCAAAGAAGAAGGGTGACCCGGGGAGCTTAACTTTACCTTGCCAATTTGGCAATTTGGCTACCACTCATGCCTTGGCTGATTCAAGAGCAAGTGTAAATTTAATGCCTTATTCATTCTTCAAGAAGCTGGATCTCCCGGAACCAAGACCAATTCGTATGGCGATTCATTTAGCTAACAAGACAATCACTTTCCCAAGAGGAATATGTGAAGACTTAGTGGTCAAAGTGGACAAGTTTGTATTTCCCGCTGATTTCATAATTCTAGACATGGAGGCGGATCCTCAAGTCCCAATCATCCTTGGAAGACCCTTCCTCAACACGGCAAGTGCTATAGTAGACATGAGGGACTCGAAGCTCACTTTGCGGGTAGGAGAAGATTCAGTCACATTTGGGGTTGATCAAGCTATGAAGTATGCACAGAATAGTGACGACACGGCATTCTCAATTGACATGCTTGATGAATTATTGGAGGAATGCATAAGTGAAGATTCCAGCAAGTTCACAATTTTTGATGAAGAATTTGATGCAGAAAAAGACTTAATGGACATCGAGAGGCTGCTGGAAGAAGCTGAGTTTGAAGAATTGGTGAGGCAATCTGACACTTCAACTCGCCGAGTAGGGCCGATCTACTCGCCGAGTCCAAGCGAAAAAAAACAGAATTCGTAAATTCAGCTACCAACTCGCCGAGTCCCTTACCTACACTCGGCGAGTACAACAAACAGAACCCAAAAACTGAGCTCAAAAAGTTACCAGAACATTTGGAGTATGCCTTCCTTGAAGATGGCCATCAAAAGCCAGTCATTATAGCCTCTGACCTTTCCAACTCTGAAAAGGAAGAACTAGTGCAAGTTTTGAAGAAGCGAAAACGGGCCATAGCATGGAGCATTACCGACATCAAGGGAATAAGTCCCTCTTATTGTTCACACAAGATTAACCTGGAAGAAGGAGCAAAGCCGGTTGTGCAGCACCAAAGAAGACTAAACCCAAATATGCAAGAGGTGGTCAAGAAAGAAGTGGTCAAGCTTTTAGATGCGGGGATTATATATTCCATTTCCGACAGCCCGTGGGTGAGTCCGGTTCAAGTGGTGCCCAAGAAAGGAGGGATGACGGTCATAACCAACGAAAAGAATGAGCTTATTCCGACACGAACGGTAACCGGTTGGAGAGTGTGCATCGATTATCGAAAACTAAACGATGCCACTCGTAACGACCATTTTCCCTTACCCTTTATTGATCAAATGTTAGAAAGATTATCGGGCCATAGTTATTATTGCTTCCTAGACGGATTTTCGGGTTATTTCCAAATACCCATAGACCCATTGGACCAAGAAAAGACCACATTCACTTGCCCAAGTGGGACTTTTGCTTATCGACGCATGCCCTTGGGCTATGCAATGCACCCGCGACATTTCAAAGGTGCATGACAACCATATTCCACGACATGGTGGAAAAATTCATGGAAGTCTTTATGGACGATTTTTCTGTTTTTGGATCTTCCTTCCATGATTGTCTCACAAATCTTGACCTAATGCTTGCTAGGTGTGAAAAGACCGACTTAGTCCTTAATTGGGAAAAATGTCACTTTATGGTTAAGGAGGGTATAGTTTTGGGCCACAAGGTTTCCAAATCGGGAATTGAAGTGGATCGGGCAAAGATTGACACCATTGCCAAATTACCTCCACCAACTAATGTGAAGGGTATTAGAAGTTTTCTAGGACACGCGGGTTTTTACCGGCATTTTATCAAAGATTTTTCTAAAATAACTAGACCTCTAACACAATTACTCCTAAAAGATGCACCATTTAATTTTACTAAAGAGTGTTTAGGGGCATTTGAATTTTTAAAGGAAAAATTGACTAATGCCCCGATCATTGTTGCACCAAATTGGAATTTACCATTTGAAATAATGTGTGATGCTAGTGATTTTGCATTAGGAGCTGTCCTTGGTCAAAGGGTTGATAAGCACTTCCGACTCATATATTATGCTAGCAAGACTTTAAATCCAGCCCAAGAAAACTACACCACCACGGAAAAGGAATTATTAGCTGTGGTGTACGCTTTTGATAAATTCCGCCCTTATTTAGTTTTATCTAAAACAACTGTTTTTACTGACCACTCCGCTATCAAGTATTTGTTTGCCAAACAGGATGCCAAGCCAAGATTGATACGATGGGTTCTACTTCTTCAAGAGTTTGACATAGAGATACGCGACAAAAAGGGAATGGAGAATGTAGCAGCTGACCACTTGTCAAGGCTTGAAAACCCGCGATTGCAAGAAGATAGAGTTGGAGATGATTTTCCGGACGAGTATATTATGGTGACTGTGGGAGAAGAACCATGGTTTGCAAATATAGCTAATTACTTAGCTAGCAATTACATCCCAAAAGATCTCACAAGTCAACAAAAGAAGAAATTCTTTTCCGAGATAAAGTATTACTTTTGGGATGAACCATATCTTTTCCGAAGCTGCGCGGATGGAATCATACGAAGATGCGTGTTCGGGAATGAAAGCTGGAAAATATTGGAGCAATGTCATAGCGGGCCCACGGGTGGACATCATGGAGCACATTACACTGCTAAGAAGATCTTTGACATTGGGTTTTACTAGCCCACGATTTTTAAAGATGCAACCCAATTTGTCAAAGAATGTGATGCATGTCAAAGAGCGGGAAACATTTCATCTCGAAATGAAATGCCACAACATAGTATCCAAGTGTGCGAAGTATTTGATGTGTGGGGGATCGATTTCATGGGACCATTTCCCATATCCAAAGGCAACAAATACATATTGGTGGCGGTGGATTATGTATCCAAGTGGGCGGAGGCACAAGCTTTGCCAACTAATGATGGTCGGGTAGTGGTGAGGTTTTTAAAGAAGTTATTTTCAAGATTTGGGGTCCCGAAAGCTCTCATAAGTGACCGAGGCACTCATTTTGCCAATGATCAACTAGAGAAGGTGCTAAGTAAATATGGGGTAACCCATAAATTTTCAACATCCTACCATCCACAAACTAGTGGACAAACCGAAGTGACAAATCGAGCTTTAAAGAGAATCTTGGAGAAATCGGTGGGGAGCAATCGAAAAGAATGGTCGGATAAGCTAGACGATGCACTTTGGGCCTTCCGTACAGCTTTCAAAACCCCTATTGGTACTACACCATATAGGTTAGTTTATGGAAAGCACTGTCATTTACCGGTGGAGATAGAGCATAAAGCTTTTTGGGCTTTAAAGATGTGCAACTTCAACATGGAGGAGCTCAAGAACAACCGGTTAATGCAAATGAATGCTCTTGAGGAACTTAGAAATGATGCATACACTAGTTCTTTGATCTATAAAGAGAAAACTAAGAATTGGCATGACAGGAGGATCAAGGAAAATAAAGAATTTCATGAAGGGCAAAAGGTGTTGCTCTTTAATTCAAGGTTAAAACTCTTCTCGGGCAAACTCAAGTCAAGATGGGATGGTCCTTTTCTGGTAAAGAAGGTGTTTCCACATGGTGCTATAGAGCTATTGTCAAAAGATGGCACCCCGTTCAAGGTCAATGGACATAGAGTCAAAAAGTATGAAGAAGGAGTTCCAAGGAATGAAGGCATGGAAGAGTTGATGTTGCTGGAAGGGATTGCAGCCACGTAGAATGGGAGGAGTCCAGCTAATGACTCCTTAAAAAGAAGCGCTTCCGGGAGGCAACCCGAGTTTAGAGTTTGCATTTCTTTTTCCTTTACTTTCTTTTTAATTTCTTAGGATCTTTTTCATTCATCTTCTTCTGGAAATATGTTCTAAATGATTGCTTGAGGGCAAGCAATGCCTAGAGTGTGGGGTGGTGGGTTAAAAAAAATTTAAAAAAAAAAATCAATTTTTGTCAAACTGCAAGCTTTACTCGCCGAGTAGGTATGAGTACTCGGCGAGTGCTTGTCTAAATAACCAAAAAACAGCGTAAAAGCATTTGTACTCGGCGAGTAGATCTTTTCTACTCGGCGAGTAGCCAACTTACACAGACGGTATAAAAATCTGAGAAATAAGGGTTTTTACCCATTTTACCCACACACTCGCCGTGCACAGCCTCCTTCAAGCGATTTCTGTGATTTTTGGCTTAATCCTCGACTTTCAAGGGAAAAGGTATGATCTTTACACTTAAAAACTCATCAAAGGTTCAAGCTTTATCACTGATTTGCCCCTATTTTGTCTAAATTCGGATTTGGGGGTTTCCTCAAATTCTAGGGTTTTAATTTTACCATGAATTAGGAGTTGTAAGGAGAATTTTCTTTTGGTTTAGTGGTTAATGGACTTAGTACAGCAAACCCCTGTGCAAAATTGGGTGTTTTAAGTGACCCATATGTGTTCGACAGATTCTAGTCCCGATGTTCATCCTACTCGCCGAGTAGGACATGAACTCGGCGAGTAGGAGGCTATACAGATCTGTTTTATTCAATTTTAATTATTGGGTGTTGTTTGTTTGTGCTTTCTTAATGTTGTCATGCAGGTACCATGTCCAGACCAGGTCAGTCTTCAAGAGGGGGAAGCCAAGGGGACATCCCGTGGCTCTCGTTCCACCAAATCACATCCAAATCGTCTCAAGCCCGTGCCAAAAACAAGTTAGAGGCTTTAAAACAGAAAGAGATTCATTTACCCAATGCAGTGGATTGGGATTGGATGGGGAAAGTTGGTTTGGAAGAAGAGCTAACACCATATTTGGTGAAAGAATGTAATTTGGGGGATTCAACCATCATATGTGATGGTTGGTTACAGCTTTTCAAAATTCAAGAACCGGTCTACGCTGAATTATGTTGGGAGTTTTTTGCTACCATCTCATTCCGAGGTGGTAGTGAGTACTACAATCCCAATGTAGTTTCCTTTTCTCTTGGTGGGGAGCTGCGACAATGCAGCATGGCTGAATTTTCATGGAGGCTTGGAATCTATGAGCAAAGCACTATGTTGAATGAAGATTTTGAAGTTTTTTTAGAGAATTGCCACAAAGATCTCCCCGAGGGAGTGGTTGCTTCTACCCGGTGGAATACTATTGCTAACCGGGTGTACATCCCATCTACCGCACAGGAGGGTCACATACGTTCACCGATCCACCGTCTCATTCATCGGTTCATTGCCAGCACGATTAATATGCGAAAGGACTGGGACAAGGTCTCGACCCTTGACATCTTTTATCTTTGGAGTATTATTACTCCCGATGTTTTCTGCAATCTCCCCTATCGCGTAGCCAAGTATCTTGCTGAAGGGGCTGTTAAGGAGAAGATGAACTCCAAGATTAATGGAGGGATGTTTGTGACGAGGCTTGCAAGGTCATTTGGGGTATTAGATTTGCAAGAGTCAAGGGAGCTGACGGTCATTTATCCCCCTCCGTTCAACATCGCATTATATAGGAGGGCAAGGATTGTGGAAAAGTTTGGTGATTCTTTTTCTATTCCTCATGCGGATGAGCCGGCTATCCCCGAGGAGCCGGGAAGGCGAGTGAGGCAAAGAAGCGAGCGGGTACGGGAAGACCCACCGGTTATTCCGGTGGAAGAAGAGAACGATGGATGGAATCAACTTGAGTACCGGCGCTACTTGGATGATATTGGAAGAGGAGTTAACTATAACAATCAATCATTTGACTATCTCTTCCAACAAATGAACATCGCACCGAGACCTGGACCCGGCTACCCCTACATCATGAGTTGGGAAGAAAGGATGAGGAAAGGAAATGAAGGAGGAGGAAGTGGAGCTGGAGGAGACGACATGGATGATGAAGAATGAAGAATGTTTCTTTTGTGTTTTTAATTTATTTTCGTGATGTTTGATTTGGACAACTTGTTAAACTTGGATGATTTTATTTCTTGTTAGGACTTTTGGTTGCTTTCACTTTTGTCTGCATTTTTTTCAGGATTGGAAGGTTAGGATGCATTTAGAAGTCTTATGGGTCAAGGTTCAAATAAGGAATGCTCAATTGAGAGTGCGAAGTCTTTTCCATTAAGTTCGAGTCCGTTAGAGTTGGGAGTGTAGAGTGCTTTATTACTAAAGTAATTAGAAAAAGAGTCACTGAATTACCCCAATCCAGCACTTCCGTCGAAAGGAAAACTCAGCGCCTACTCGCCGAGTGCACATATCCTACTCGGCGAGTGCATGGACAATTACACGACTTCTCTGCAAGTTAGCAACATACTCGCCGAGTACACGACTTACTCGCCGAGTCCATCATCATTTTTCGGATTCCAGAGTTGTTTTGGGCACGTTAGTTGCAGTTTTATCCAACTCTTTCATAGAGAATCATTGCTGGAGGTTTCTAGGAGCTGTATCCTACATATTTAAGTCATTTGCAAGTCTACCACACGCGACATGACACCCAAGACATGGATGAGCTGTTCCCATGTTTAAATTCATTCAAAGATGGAGCTAAATTGAAGATGATCAGCCTCGCCACTGCTATCCCAGGGGAGTTTGCTCCAATTCCCTCTATACTTTAGTATTTTTCTTTATCATGCATAGCATGCAATGGGGACATTGCATGAAATAAGTGTGGGGTAGGGGGTTGGTTGAACCTTAGCAAATTTAGAATCCTAATATCATAATTTAGGTCTATTTTTTTTAAATTTTTTTTTTTGCACTATTGCATACCAAAAATGTTACTTAGGATTTAATTTAGAAAATTTTGGTAAAAAGTAATTAGGATTCCATGTTAGAATTGTGTGGATGATTGTATGAAGACCCAAATGTTTAGTTGAGCCTATATACGTTATAGTGCATTTGTGGCCCCCTTATTCTAGTGAAATCATGGGACAAAAACACAGCCTCGCTTAGCCCGAAGGATGCAATATGTTTAGCATCGTGTACTTGAAATGTATCCAGGAAAATTGTTATCATTAATCAATAAAGGTTGAAGTTGAGCGCCCCAGCTTAAGCATGTAGGTACTGAGTGAAAAAAAAAGTGAGTTACATGAAAAAAAAAGAGAGAATTACAAAAGAAGTTTGAAGAATTTTTGGAGCATCAAAGTCAAATATGAAATTAGAAGATCAAAAATTCCAAGAAATTCAAAAAGTTGAAGATACCAAAAACCAAACAACAAAGTGGTGAATTCAAAGAGATCAAAGATCAAATGCCAAAGAAATGAAGAATTCCAGAGAGCTCCAATGTGGTATCATACATTGTAATTATCTAGATTATGTATGCTTGGGTTACTCAACCAAAAACACCTTGAGGTTAAGAGGTTTTCTGAGGATGGATTCGGAGGGATGCATAAAATGAGCATAGTTCGGGGTGAGTGGGCGAATGTTTATGAGGATTGTGAGTATTTAGAGTATGGGGGGTTATTAGGAAAATTTTAGACACAAATGTGCGCGTTGCGGTCTTGGCATAATGGCTGGGTTTGACTGGAGTTGTCCTATGTGATTCTAATGTGTTAAAATTCAGTTTTGCTTGGGGGCAAGCAAAAGTCAAGTGTGGGGTATTTTGATATGTGCATAATTAATCATATGTTTAACATATATTTCTATTCATTTTTGGCTAATTATATGCATAATATGGACAAAAGGTACTTAATAATGCTTATATTGTGTTTTCAGTCCAAAAGACATGCTTGGAAGCAGAAAGGAAAAAAGGAGAAGCAATTAGAGACCAAAGAATGAAGAAAAAGGGAAAACTACACACCTACTCGGCGAGTCCACGCATGTACTCGGCGAGTTCATTAGAATGTTCCCGAAAGAAAAGTCAAGATTCCTTACCGAACACGGATTTCACACTAGTACTCGGCGAGTCCACGACCTACTCGCCGAGTAGCCCCTGTTTTGTGATAATTATAAATAGCGGGTCTTAATCCGATTGAAGGACGACTGGAACCTTTGGGGAGAAGCAAGCTGCGATTGAAGAGCCAGAAGAACCCTAGAAAACGAAGATACAACCTAGAATCCAATTCCGAAGAAGATTTGAGGCACATTATCATCATTCTACTTAATCTATTGTTTCTCAATTATGGTTAGACAATTAGAATTCGTTTTATTGCTGTTAATTACCTCAATCATGAGCTAAAACTCTTAAACTTCTGTTTGGGGATACAAAATTGATATTATGGTTTGATTAATGGTATGATTAATTAAATATTGGTGATTTTGTTAATTTTAGCTTGTTAAAGAACCTTGTGTGTGAATGATAACTAATTTTCTGTTAATAGGAAGATAATTAAATAGTATGAACATCTTTTAATTATCAACCCCATATGTTTATGTGACCACTTTATCATATGTCTAGGACTAACGAACGCGAAACTAGAATTAATAAGAAAAATTAGGTAAATTCATGTGTGAGCTTGTTTGATGACCATCAGCAAGAGGTTAACTAAAGGGCCAATTTAGTTAGCTATTATAAGTCTAAATTAACCCGAATAAATAATCTAGTGAATTAAATTAAATTAGACAACTGATCACTGTTTGAGTTAGTTTGTTTTCTAAGGATTATCGTAGCGAACGCAAGGCTAATCACTTGAATCGGTAGCCAATAGAAGAATTAATCCATTGCACTATTACCATAATATCAACCATAGGATCAATTGAGTTGAACTAAACAGAAGTCCCTTTTTCTTATTAAATTCAGTTAAATCTTTGTTTTTCTAGTTCTTAGCCTAAGTAGTATTAGTAAGTTTCTAGTCTTGTAAAACTAGAGAAAACCCATATTTACTATTTAATTTAGATAAAATTAGTCTTTAGTTTTAATTTACCGTTCCCTGAGTTCGACACTCTACTTACCCAACTATACCACTAAAAGACAGGTTCACTGCCTTTGTGTGCTTAATTTATAACTCAAAAGTAGGATTAAAACCAGTGCATTTCACACACATCAGTAACATTCATCCTACCTTCCACGTTTCGAACTTGAAAAAATGTCTATCTGATGAGACTCTTGTGATCCCACTCGAGGAGATCGAGTTAAACGAGAGCCTCAACTTTGTGGAAGAACCCGTAGAGATTCTAGACAGGGAAGTTAAGAAAACTAAACAAAGCCGTATCCCGATAGTGAAGGTTCGCTGGAATGCAAAACGGGGACCTGAATTCACTTGGGAACGGGAGGATCAAATGCAACAGAAATATCCACATCTTTTTTCCTAGTCTTTCCATAACGTTATAGTCCTAATTTCGGGACGAAATTCTCTCTAACGGGGGAATAATGTAACAACCTGTTATTTCGACTTTATGTAAATAGTATATATATATATATATATATATATATATATATATATATATATATATATATATAAAGAGAAATTTTGTATACTATGTACATTTACATATCAACCCTCAAAAATGAAATGTTAAACAAACTTGTTTGGAATGAACATAGTGGTAGAAATCGTGTCAAGGATTCCAAAAATATAAAGAATGCCCAATTCCAAGTTATAACGAAGAAGTTATGACCTATCGAAAATCCGCGACAAAACCGACAAAACACTGTTTAACGTAAAAAGTGAATTTTTAATAAAATACTTTTTAACCTTAACTATCTAGATGAAAGTTATAGTATACGTTAAACCGAGAATGTCCATAAAAAGAATGTCAAAATCTGACTTCATATGAAGAAGTTATGATTTTTCTAAAATTCGACATAGCAGTACACAACTAAAAACTCGAAATAAAGATCGAGTGATTTTTAGCCGACGCAACCTAAACGAGAATTGAAGATCTCGTCAATAGTAGTACAACGATAAAAAGACAGACGAAAAACGGACGTCAGATGAAGAAGTTATGATTTTTTAACGGACTTTTTCTGTCCCGGCCTGTTAAAAATATAACTTTAGAAATAATTCAAAATTAGCCGACGGAGTCTAAATGAAAGTTGTAGAGCATAGTCTCACCTACGCGTGGATATAAAGAACGTCAAAAACAAAGCTCGTATGCAATAGATATGAATTTTAGATGTTTGGAAAAAGGGAGTACGCCTCGCGTACAAGAGTACGCCCAGCGTACTCGGAAACAAGGCCGAGAGCCGGCCACGTCGACGCTCCGTCACCCACTCGCTGCATGCGAGCCATGCAAGCATACTAGCTTCGACGCGTAACGACTAGACTGGGCACGTACGTTATGCCCAGCGTACGCAGCGTACGGGGAGGCCTCAGCCTCCTATAAATAGAAACCGCGACCTCCGGTTTTAGGTGCCATTTTTTATCCTCTCTCCTATATTTTCTCACTTTTAAGCCTCTCGATACTGCCCCGACGCCCCGGTGACGTATCCAAATTCCGACGCAAGCCCGAAGCCCCGAAATTCTCGAAAAGCTAACCTCTTTCCAGTCGAAGTGCTGCCCGCGTAAAGCCTAGTTTTTCATCAAATCATCACTCTTACCAAGTGAGTTCATACCCCCCGTATTTTCATAGTTTTTACTGTTTTAAGGGGGGAGGGGGGGGGGGGGAATACAAGTCTAACACAAAGATTTTGTGTTACAAACTAATGGTTTCAAAGATTGTGTTAAAATGACATCAACTCATCAAAAGTATTTCAAAATGTTAAACTTTTCTTAAATGATTTTATAAACTTATATTTTTCCCCAGAAGTCATATATATATATATATATATATATATATATATATATATATATATATATATATATATATATATATATATAAAGTTTAAAAGGCTTAGGACTGATAGCTCACTTTGGTTCATTTTCTTTGTTTGGATGTGGGATTATAAGTAACGGTTATTTGTCCAAATGTCATTTAAATATTTACTTATATATATATATATATATATATATATATATATATATATATATATATATATATATATATATATATATATATATATAAGTTAATTCATTCAATTCAAATACCCTTTGTAACATGTTGAGCAAGAGGTTACATTTATAAATAGTTAGTATCAGTTCAGAATGTACATATAAATTATAATAGGTATAATTTATAATTCATAAACATTAAATCACGACTCAAGTATACTAAAATACACTGTTTTATAAGAATAAATGTTTGATTCAAAACTAATCAAGAGTATACATCTTTCAAATACTAATTCAAAGGCATACTATCAATTATTCATTTCAGAATGATTGGGTTTTCATAACTATTATACATGTAACGTCTATATGTTTTTTATGAGTCATTTGATTCATGTTGTTTAGTCCATTTAAACAACATAGTTAAAGTCCTGACATTATAACCAGAATCTCCAGTCGGGGATCGAAACAATGTGTGTATAGATCTATATTGGGATTGACAACCCCGCACTCAGACTGCTAGCTACAGTCAAGCATACACGCCTACGATTGACAGTTATTATCAACAGTTTTAGACGCCTTCAAAGCGTTGAGTCAGTTCATCTAGTCTCAGTATGGTTATAATAACTCATTAAAAAGATATTAACAATATGTTAGTGTATAATTAACTAAAGTACATTTTCAAAGTACCAGTTTACCATGATACAGTTTTTACAATATTATATCTCAGTATTCAATAAAGAGTTGGTTAAGCCAGGCACACTCTCACTTATACAGTTTATACAAAAAGGAATTCAATAATAGAACATTGGTTTGCAAATAGAACGGTTTTATGTGATTAAAACTACTTTTCATAAACAGCAGAAAATATAGGATTTTCTGGAACAGTTTACATATTCAAGAAATAGAAAACATACTTTCAAACATAAATACTTATGCACCCACTCAACTTTATGTTGATACTCTCTTTTCAAATTACTTGTATTCTCAGGGAATCAGTAGACATGTACTCCCCGAGCTTTTGAGAAGATGGAACTATTTTGAGTCATGTCTTCTTCTTTTGTATAACTGTTTTGGTTTAAATATACAATGATTGAACACATGTAAATACTTATAATTTTTAAATACAATGGTTGTTTGTACTTTAATTACTATGATGCATGTGTTGTGATACTACAAATGAAGTCCTCCACCCCCAGACGTTTCCGCCGTCTGGTTTGGGGGTGTGACAGTTTGTTAGAGCAAAAAGTGAACCAAGAACCCAACCTATATGATATAGAAGGGTAAAATGGTCATTTTATAATTCAGCACAACAATTCAGAGGTTGCAACCAAACAACATGTTAAAAATTCAGACTCTCTTAGAAATTCAGACCTTTTAAAAATTCAGATCTTAAAAATTCAGGTCCTGCCAAACAGCCCCTAAGAACATTTGACCCAAAGCTCCATTCTTCAATTGCTAGCTTTTATATCGACAACTAAAACACAATTAAAAAAAAGTAACATGTTGTCAACTAACCAATATGGTCTAAAAATAGCAACAACATCGATCTTTGTTTATAAAGTTAACATTATATTTGAATAAACATGAAACATAATCTACATTACATGTCATTAGCAATCATGATTTAGATCTAACAAAATAGCAAAAATAGTTACAATTAATGAGATAAAATATAATAAAACAATAAAAAATCATATATTTCTAAGTGACCTAACACTTATAATCTTCCAAGTTTAAATATTCAAGTTATAAGATAATATATATATATATATATATATATATATATATATATATATATATATATATATATATATATATATAATCATAATTTCGGATACTGGATATCCGAAATATCCGAAAATTTATAAAATGACTATCCGTATCCGAATTCGAAAATTCGGATAATCTCAGATTCGGATATCGGAATTTTCGGATCGGGTTATTGGATATGGTTGTTTTTAATACCCCTACCCCAAAATACCCCTCCTCGAACAACAATGTCTATTTCCCTTTAAATACAGTCATTAAAAAAAAAAAAAAAAAAAAAACTTACCATCAACACCATATCAAAACACGAAAACGATTTAATTAAAACATTAAGCTAATGATGTCGTGTTTTGTTTTAGTAATATAAAAACAGTCAATTAAAACACTATAAAACGATAAACACGAAAAAATAAAATAAAATAAACATTTATTTATTTAATATAATTAATCATACAAAGACGACAAACAAATATTAATATGGTGTCAATTTCATATCGAATTTTGAACGCGAAACAATAAATCATGACAACGTGTTTTTTACACTTGATACAAACATGAATTTGAAATTTAATTTCACTTCAAATTTATTTTATGTCGTATATTTTTTTGAGGTTGTGCCATAAATTACCACTTTCATAGTTTCTTTTTAGGTAACACAAAACCAATCCTTAGGTAACACAAAACCAATCCCAGATCTAGTACCTTGAAATGTAAAGTTGTAGTCAAGTTAGAATTTTTAAAAATCAAATTTGTCTTAAATTAATTTGATATTAACTAAAATAACATGACGTTTACGACCCATCGACCATCATACCACCATAAATGTTTGACGCGTATAGTGCCTTTCTCGAATGTTAAAAAATAAAAGAAGGATAAGAATTAAGAAGATTCCAAAATAAGAAACAAATATTAAATGTTAAATAATACTTTGTCCAAAGAATGAGAAAGGAGGTCAAGAGCGTGAACATCTCCTTTCTATCCTAATAACTTTATATAAAGAATGATTTCATAATTTAATTATCTACCACTTCAAACCACAATGGCTTCGGCCTTAAACCAAGTAATCTCTAATAAATGAATGTTTTTTTATAATTTGTCAAATTTTTAAAAGTTTTGCCACATGTAATTTTGTGGGAGTTTTAGAACTATTATTTTGCACTTGTCATTTTTTGAAATTTCCATTTTTTAAAAAATAAAATTCCACAAAATTCTAATGAGTTTTATAAAGAAAGAAAATCATTCTATTAATTTGATAATAAAGTCTTATAAATGTTCTAAATAATATTTGATTTCTTTTATAAATGTTCCAAAAGATTACATTATATTATGTAAAAATATTATTTTATAAAATATTTAATGTTTAATTATTGATATTAAATTTTTATTTTTAATAAACTCGTATAGTACACGGGTCTCACACCTAGTAAATAAAATATACAAAGAAAATTCAAAACTACATTTGTTTTAAATTTATTTTAAAAACAAAGAATATAATAACAAACAACAAGAATATAAATATATAAAAGAATCTATAATAAACAAGTTAATTTTTTTTTAGAACGACAAATCTACTCTACTCCTAAACTACTCCTAATTTCACATATGTCTCCAATGAGACTTGAACTCTCAACCTCTAGGAGGGAGGACAACACCCGGTACCGTTAGGCTAGAAGCCCTTTGGTTTGGGGTAATTTGTGTATTTGGTCCATAACTTATTTTTTTAACTCGGAAGGTCCATACTGTTTGTTTTTGTTGCGTGTTTGGTCCCTATCTTATCTAAAAATACTATTTTGCCTTTGATTTTTCAATTTATTTAAATAAACACATCCTCAACCCCACTCCCATTTCACATTATCTTACCTAAAAAAACTATTTAATTTATTTAAATAAGGGCATAATAGTTCTTTTAGATAAAACAGAGACCAAACTCATAACAAAAACAAACAGTAGAGACATTTCAAATTAAAAAAATAAGTTAGAAACGAAACACATAAATTACACGAACAATAACCATTCGTGTAATTTACTCTAAATTAAAATCAATCACAAATTACTACCCTTGTTTGATGGGTTCGCTGGGAAGACCGAACCAGGCACAAATTTTGACTAAATAATTCAAACAAAAAACATTTAAAATATTTCAAAATTCAAAAGTTGACCAAGTACACGGTTGACATAAACAACTCATTTCTCAATCAAGAAAATCACTATTATACATCAATGTTTGAAATTGTGAATGTGTCATCCACTATTTTCTTATATTAATTCAGTCCAACTCCAAGAATCCAAGCTCATCAATTCGTATCTCATTTTCGCAACACCATGCCAATGGCAACTGAAGAATCAATTTTGTTTCTCATCATTATAATCGTGAATTTATTCACCCTTTCAGTCGCTCAAAATTTAACGTTCCCTACCTGCGATAACCTAAATTTCACTACAAACAGTGCGTACCAAAGAAATCTGGACGAAGCTTTGTCGTCCCTCACCTCTGATACAAGCATCACGTATGGTTTCTACAATCGATCAGTTGGTCAAACCCCCAATCAAGTCAACGCGATTGCACTGTGTAGAGGTGACGTTGAGCCAGAAGATTGTCGAACTTGCATAAACGACGCCATTACAGGCTTAAGAGAAACTTGCCCAAATCAAAATGGTGGAATTGGGTGGTATGATAATTGTATGTTAAGGTATTCTAATTCGACCATTTTGGGAGTTTTAGATACCAGCGGAGGTGGTTACATGTGGAACAATAACAACGCTTCGAACGTGGACGAGTTTAATCAAGCTCTCCGCCAGTTGTTGGATCAACTAAGAACGGAAGCTTCAAGTGGTGGGTCTCTTCGTAAATATGCTTCCAACAACATTAGTGGCCCTAGATTTTCAACGATCTATGGGTTTATGCAGTGTACACCGGATTTATCTGAAGATCAGTGTTATGATTGTTTGGATAGTGCAATTCGACAAATTCCTAATTGTTGTGATAGCAAACGTGGAGGAAGAGTTCTATATCCTAGTTGCAATATTAGGTATGAAGATTATAGATTCCTTAATGATACGGTGGTTCTTGCACCACCACCATCAACACCGGCAGCTTCTCCGCCACAACCACCACCAACTTCAGGTATATATATCTAAACCTCCGACCACCATCCTATATAGTATATACTCACTACAACAATCGGACCCTATGGCGACAACAAATTCGGACCCTATCCAGACGACAAGTCGTCGGTATAGGGTATGGCGACGACAAGTCGTCGGCAAAAGGCCGTCGGCACAGGCGTGTCGGCATAGGTCTCTGATGCGGATCGCCACGTGTCCTGCCGATGACAAGTCGTCGGTATAGCATTACACAAAACTAGGTCGTTTTTTTTTTCTGGCACATGGATTAAAAATAAATGGAAAATATATTTATTGATACCTATACTGACGACATGTCGTCGGTATAGAATTTCAGAATACCGCCAATATTTTTGTCGTTCCCGCCAGACTTTTGCCGACGACTTGTCGTCGGAACAGAGGTCCCGGTCAAAGTAAATTGGTCAAAGTTCGCAAACAGGTATGGCGACGACATGTCGTCGGGATAGGGGTACTTTTAGCGACGACAATTGTCGTCGGCATAAGTGTCGTCTGCATAGGTCCGTATCCTTGTAGAAGAATTAATCTGATTAGTTCTATTACAATAAAATTCAGGTAAGAGTAGTAACACGATTATTATAGTCATTGTTGTTGTTGCAACCGTTGGTGTTGTGATATCATTGGTGGTTTCCGTTTGCATCTTCATGAGAAGAAAAAGGAAGCTGCAAGGAGGCCCTCCACAAAATTCAGGTTGGTGTTTGATTGTTTTTCTTACTTACTTTTTTTTATTGCTTGACTATCCTTTCGTAATAATCCAATCTAACTATTTATTAAAAAATTAATTTTTTATTTTTCTATTTATACAATCCAACTAAATCCAAACTTTTATTCCTATTAACAACCCAACCATAATCACTTTTTTATTAAATAAATATAATTAACAGTTCTTTTTTATTCAAATAAAAAATATTAAATCTAGATACATATGGTTTTCTTTCTTTTTTAAAATTATATTTTATAAAAAAAATCATATATTTATTAAATATTGGGGAAAATAATTAATAAAAAATAGGTGGTGTTTGATATGAAGACATATTTGGTGCATTGTTGGATTGTTTTCACTTTTTTATTATTAATATACCAATCGAACCCCAAAATCTTTACTAGTGTGGATATTCTTAGCTAGAGCATTAATTAGGATTTTAAATTATATAATAATTTTGATGATATTTCTAGTTTATGAGGAAGGAGATATCGATGAAATTAGTACGGCAGAATCATTGCAATATAGCTTTGGTATCATTAGAGCAGCAACAAATGACTTCTCGGAGAACAATAAGCTTGGACAAGGTGGATTTGGTTCAGTTTATAAGGTTAGTAACAAACTACGACAAAATCATCACTCTGTAATGTAATATTTGACACAAAATCCATTTTAAAGAGTGTATATTAAATGTATTCTACTATATTTTTTAGGGTAAGTTACAAAATGGACAAGAAATAGCCGTGAAGAGGTTATCGAAGGACTCGGGGCAAGGCGAACAAGAATTCAAGAATGAAGTCTTGTTGCTTGCAAGGCTACAACATCGAAATCTGGTTCGGCTCCTAGGATTTAGCCTAGAAGGGTCCGAACGACTTTTGATGTATGAGTTTGTGCAGAATGCAAGCCTAGACCAATTTATATTTGGTAAGTTGAGTACTATTCTTGAAATTATATTATCCATATAATAAGTATTAGAAAATGCATTCATTTAATATTAATTAATAAGCTTATGTTTGACTAATAAATTAGACCCAACGAAACGAGCGACTCTGAATTGGGAACGACGATACAAAATAATAGGGGGTATTGCGAAGGGACTTCTGTATTTACATGAAGACTCACGACTAAAGATAATTCACAGAGATATGAAAGCTAGTAATGTTTTGTTGGATGCACAAATGATCCCTAAAATTGCAGATTTTGGTATGGCAAGGTTGTTCACACAAGAAGAAACGCAAGGCAACACTAGTCGAATTGTTGGAACCTAGTAAGTCGTCATCCGAAAAATTAATTTTTATACTAATTGTCAATATATGACAAATAAACACTTAAATGTGTCCGATGAAACGTGCACTAATTAATGTTAAACTTCCTTTAATGTGTGAATTAACAATTCTTCTTGTTGTATTAGTGGATACATGGCACCGGAGTATGCAATGCATGGACAATTTTCAGTTAAGTCGGATGTTTTCAGTTTTGGTGTATTGTTACTTGAAATTGTAACGGGTCACAAGAACCATAACTTCCAAAACGGAATGGTGACAGTGGATCTTCTTAGTCATGTATGTGTTAAATATAGTTTGCTAATAAGTTTTTCTTTGTTCAAACATATAAGTTCTAGTTTAACTATACTAACTTTTCTTATTACAAATTGTTTAATATTTCTAGGCATGGAAAAGTTGGAGAGATGGAACAGCTTCAAGTTTGATTGATCCGACATTAAGAGATGGTTCTGATTCTATACGTGACATGATTAGATGCATCCACATTGGCTTATTATGTGTCCAAGAAGACATTGCTGAGAGACCAACAATGGCTTCTGTGGTTCTCATGCTTAGTAGCTTCTCTTTAACGCTTGCAGTTCCTTCAGAGCCTGCTTTTTTCATGCGTACAAGTACCTATCCAGAAAAACCTCTATTTGAAGGGCATACTTCAAGTACTACAAGTGATTCTAGACATTTGGAAAGCAAATCCAGATCTTCACGACGATCTGTAGCAACTGATATTTCTATGGACGACTTATATTCCCAATAGATAAATATTTATTTCATGTGTGATGAAATTATTGTGGTAGGTTTTACTAAGGTGCCACAATAATGTTTTCTTATTCAATATTGATTTATTATTGTGTTTTGTTTTCAAATATCAAAGATTAATTGTGAACACATCTAAAGTTTTTGCTTGGTATTTACGATACTCATAATTATTTTTTTTTTATTGTAGTCGCATCTATTTACATTACAAGAAACTAGGCCGAAGTATGTTGTTGCTTAAGTCTACGACAATCACAATTGTCGCTATGGTACCTATTGTGATGAAAATGTGTTAAATTTTAGGCAAGATAATTAAACAATTGATAAATAATATTGTGAACTAATTATCACACTGTCAAAGTATCGAACAAACGATTCTACGAAAGGTAGAAGGGGATTTTTTTTGTTATCATACCAATTAAAAAACAGAACATAAACATAAATCCAACATGAAGATCGCCGATTCTTGACTGATAATAAGTGCTCAGAAGAACTTTTGTCCCTAAAGGAATTTACGCACTCAGACTACTATAAACATTAACATAGTACCTCAAGATTTAATGCAGATTCTCATTGGTTCCAACAATGATGGAAGAACCGATAAAAGCAAAATGAATAATCAGAAACATGAAAAATGAAGAGGCGTAATGGGAGAGAGGATATAATTCTCAGTTTTTTGGTATGTGTAATACGACTCCACGGGAGCGATAATCATAGTCACATAAACTCTCGGATACATCTAAAAAACGCTGAAAGTGACTATGACAGCCCTATCACTACACACCAAATGTCACACGCTTAGACTAGGTAAAAAATGCTAGTTGTGTTGCCTTGTTCCCCAAGCAACATATTTTTTGGAAACTTCTAGAAGCTTACAGGTTTATCCATGAAGTCAGTGCTAGGTTAACTCCGACAGTCCAACCCAAACTTTACTAAAAGTAAAAGTTCCAAATGACCGATGCAAAATGCTTGCAGGCTAGACACATCCCTCATCCCCCTAATAATAATAATATAATAAAAATCTTGAGGTTTACTAAAATACAAATAAACATACAATAAAAATCAATAATAAATATAAGTGTAAAGATAAATGACAATTTAATAAGGATATAACATCGATCCATTAACAGCATCTGTCACACCCCCAAACCGGAACGACGGAAACGTTCAGGGGTGGAAGACGTCATGTATAGTATCACAACAATTAAGTAATAGTAATCAAAGCAACAACAACCATTGTATTAATAGTATAATGTTTACATTGTATTCAAAACATATAACACTGATTACCCAAAAGTAAATAACAAACAAAGACTCGAAGCTACTAACTCCATCTTCTTGAACTCGGTGCGTGTACCTGTCTACTAGTGTCCTGAGAATACAAGTAGGTTTTGAAAGAGTATCAGCATTAAGCTGGTGAGTTCATAAGCGTTTTGTTTTAGAAAACAGGTTTTATGTTCTTGAAAAGTGCGTTGAGTTTCTCCAGAAAACCTTATATTTTTATGATGTAATGAATGTTAAGTAAAATGATTCATACAAGTTCCTTCTGCGAGTACTTAGTGTATACAAATCATATACAATCCAGATCGAACAAACAATTGATTGTGTGGTTCAGCCCCAAGCCCACAACCAAACAAGGAACAGGAAATGAGGCGGAAACCAGCCGTGAACGGGTTTACGGCCGTGATCGGGTTCACGACCGTGAACACCAGTCAGGCCGTTATTCGTTGATTTTCGAGCTAACTCAGGTTTTCGCCCGATTTTGGTACTGACTCATAAAAGAAAATTCAATTATATAACTTAAATGATTTTCCAAACCGTAGGAATTTGACGGAACTAAATAAAAATTAAAAATTTATTTAACGGAGTCGGGCTAATGTTAACGGAAAAAGTTCCGGGTTGTCACAACATCAACTATCAAAGGGCTTCTAGGCTAGCGGTATCAGATGTTACCCTCCCTATTTAAGGTCGAGAGTTCAAGTCTCGACGTGGACATAAATAGAATTAGGTGTTATATTAGAAGTAGATTATATTTGTTGTTTAAAATATAATAATAAATAACATCAACTATAGCGACAAAAACCATTAAACAACTTCATTATAAGAAAAATCATCAAAAATGTGTACACAATAAATACATAAAAACTTGTTGGTGAATATCTGATTTAGATGTGGCAGCATAACGTGTTCTGATCCAGAGTTCGATAGCTTCGAGTGGTGTCCAAGTAACTTCGAGTGTTGTCCAAGTTCCATAATTTTTCCTTAGCCATAAAGAATGTTTTACATGGAAAGTTATTTAGGAATCCTATTTTAATACTAATGAGTTTTGCTTAGACTGCTAGGTATGGGCAACGCCGATGGGGCATTTTTGCGCGTTATGAAGGCACAAACACTGCCCCCCTTCACCGTTCTTACGCGTTATAGGTTTGACCGTTGCTTCCCGTTACCACCACAACATCCTGTAACGCCATTTCCTTCTTTTTTCTGCTAAAATTGCCTATCTGAGTTAGATGTGGCAGCATAACGTGTTCTGATCCAGAGTTCGATAGCTTGGAGTGGTGTCCAAGTAACTTGGAGTGTTGTCCAAGTTCCAGAGTTTTCCTTAGCCATAAAGAATGTTTTACATGGAAAGTTATTTAGGAATCCTATGTTTATACTAATGAGTTTTGTTTAGACTACTAGGTACGGGCAACGCCGATGGGGAGTTTTTGCGCGTTATGACGGCTCAAACACTGCCCCCCTTCACCGTTTTTGCGCGTTATAGGTTTGCCCGTTGCTTCCCGTTACCACCACAACATCCTGTAACGCCATTTCCTTCCTTTTTCTGCTAAAATCGCCGGTGGGCGTTGCACACACCTAACAACCTTATCATATATAATATCTTAGTTTTAAAGTGGTAAATAGGAAATGAAAACTCCATAAACTAGCAAGCCTTTATTGAAGTAAAACTCACTCAAAAACTTCAATCTATTATTTGATTATAGGAACCTATCATATATATATATATATATATATATATATATATATATATATATATATATATATATATATATATATATATATATCATACTATATTATAAATGAAACATTTTTCCTTTCACCACATTCATTTAAAACTCCCATGTATTTTTCCTTTCACCACATTCATTTGAAACTCCCATGACTTTTCAATTTCTTTCTAATAATAATTATAAGTTGGTTAATAAAGTTAAATAAATATCAAACCTAAAGTGTAATCATATATAAGCTAAATTTCAATATTAAAACTATATTATAAAGGAAACATTTTTCCTTTCACCACATTCATTTGAAACTCCCTTGCATTTTTCCTTTCACCACATTCATTTAAAACTCTCATGACTTTTCAATTTCTTTCTAATAATAATTATAAGTTGGTTAATAAGGTTAAATAAATATCAAACCTAAAGTGTAATCATATATAAACTAAATTTCAATATTAAAATAATATCTTTACTTCTATTTATAAAGTTATGTTTTTTTTTTAACTTTTAACATATTATACTTAATTTATTAGCTTTAATATAGTATTGGATGTAAACCATTATCATTTTAAAGATACAATTTTGGAACAATTTGTATAAAATACTTAAATTATTAATTTAAATATAACATTATATGGTCAACTTAAATATAAATTTTATTTTAACTTAAACAACCCAAAAAATATTTTATAAATAGTTAAAAGTGATAAATTGTAGTGTCTTTCTAATAATGATTATAAGTTGGTTAGTAAAGTTAAATAAATATCAAACCTAAAGTGTAATCATAAATAAACTAAATTTCAATTGTAAAATAATATCTTTACTTCTACTTATAAAGTTATGTCTTTAACTTTTAATATATTATACTTAATTCATTAGATTTAAAATGTTGTTGTATGTAAACCATTATCAGTTTAAAGCTACAACTTTTGAACAGTTAGGACAAATTACTTAAATTATTAATTTAAATATAACATTATAGTATCAACTTAAATATAAATTTCAGTTCCACTTAAAAAACCAAAAAATATTTTTTAAATAGTTAAAAGTGATAAATTATAGTGATAAATGCAAAAACTAAATTGTAATATCAATTTAACTAAAATATTTCCTAAAGATATTTTTATAATCATTAAAAGTTTTCAAATAAGTAGCTTAAAATAACTTACAATAACAATAGTTTAAAATAACTCTATATAAATGATTATATTGTTACCTTTAAAATAAAAAAAATAATGTTTCATAATGATAGAAATTAAAACATTAAGCAAATAAAATTTAAAAAATTAATTAACAATAACAACAACTATAAATAACATTAAACCATATATTTTATTTAATTTTATTCATGTGTAATTCGCAGATAGAAGTCATTCAAACGATTGACTAAACTAGAATATTAAAATCTCATATTATATTTCTATTTATAAAATTATGAGTTTAACTTTTTAACATATTATAGTTAGCTTATTAGTTTAAATATGTTGTCGTATGTGATCAATTGTCATTTTAAAGTCACAACATTTTTATAATTTATGAGTTGATGCAAAATATTTAATTATTAATTTTAATATAATATTAAACAATTAACTTAAATCAAAATTTCTGTTAAACTTGAAAAAAATTGAGAGACTGTTTTATAAATAGTTAACGATTATAAATTATAGTGTTAAACCTAAATTATAATCCTAAATTAACAAAAAAACCATGAAACTATTTTTTATAATCCTTAACAATTTTAAAATAAATAGCTTAAAAACAACTTACAATAAAAATAGTTAAAATTAATATTATTTAAAAAACTATAATATTTTCTTTAAAAACAAAAACAATGTTTTTTATTTTAAATAACTACAATCATAGAAACTAACAATATTCATCAAATAAATTTAAAAACATTAAATTTCTGAAACCAAATTAAAATAATTAAGAGTTTCGAAATACGTTATTTTAAATAACTTACAACAACTATAGTTAAAAGTAAAATTATATACAAAAATTATATTATATTGTTGTCTTTAAAAACAAAAACAATGTTTGATGTTTTAAATAATTACAGTGATAGAAATTAAAATCTTAAGCAAATAAACTTTTTAAAATTAAGTAATCATAACAACAACTATAAATATCATTAAATCATATATTGTATTTAATTTTATTCATAAGTAACCTGTAGATAGACGTCATTACGACACTTAAGATTATACAATTTTAAAATATATCTACATTATCGGTTCTAACCGGTCAAAATGCAAACTTTTGCCGGTTTTTAGGACTTTTTCGTAAACAAAAATTAGTTTAGGACTAAAACATAAACCGAACCAAAATTTTAGGACTATATTGGAGATTTCCCTAATTCAAAACAAACAATGTTTATACCAACTTATTATAAAAATTATTATATAAAAACTAATAACAATGTCATTGATATATTTAAAAAACATATATTTGTAAAAATTTCAAATATATTGTTGTATTTTGCACAACACGCGGGTATTCGTCTAGTATATATATATATATATATATATATATATATATATATATATATATATATATATATATATATATATATATATATATATATCATCACATCTCACTTCTCATCTCATCTCATCTCATCTCATCTCACTATTCTAATAAAAGAATAGTTTTATTCTCCTATTAACAAGTGTCATATTATTACAACTCCTCATTAATATTATATGTCAACTATCATGCTATTTGTTAACATATTAATTATCCATTTCAAATTTTAAATTTCTTACTCTAATTAAATTAAATTAATAATTGATTCTCTATTTTAAATTTCAAATTTTAAATTTTCTCACTTTAATTATATTAAATTATTAACATTAGATTAAAAAATAAAATAAAATTAATACAGATTATAAGTTGATATAACTTCACGTATTTATTTAAATCAACGATTATAATTTTATATAACTAAAAAAATATCCTTTAAGTAATAATTATTTAAAATATTGACTAATAATTTTGATTTTTCAATATGAAAGTTTAATTAATTTTATAAGAGTAAATTCGGCAAATAGCCATAACTTAGGATGACTTTGAAGAAAATGATCACAAATTTGAATATTTCAGAAAATGACCAAAGGTTCCGCAGAGGAGGTTCTGAGGAACCATAAAATCCTCTGCGGAACCATGTACGGTTCTGCGGATCGATAAAAACGCCGACGAAAAACCATTCCTCATTGCTCGACTGCGGAAGGAAGGTAGGGACTGCTGCAGACGTCTCGTGCGATCGAAACGGACAAAAAAATGTCAAGGCGAGCTCGATTTGTGGAGCAACTGCACTCCGATGTGCTATCAGATGGATATGGAACTCAAGTAAATTTTTTTTCCTAATTTTTGTATAAGAACTGAAGTAATCTTTGTAGAAATCGATTATATGATTTGGAAATTGCTTGGTTAAATGTTATTTATAAACATATATGTTTGTTAGGGTGTAAGAATTGGAAATAAGAAATCAATTTATGCAGAGAAGCCCTTATTTTCGTCATGAACACATCCGCAGAGGTCCTCTGCTCAAGAACAGATCCGAAGAGGAGCCCTCTGCAGAACGATAACCGCCTCTGCGGATCTCTATTTTTTCTGATTTTCTATAATTATTATCTCTTAAATGGACCATTGAATATTGAGATCATTTTATGTTGATTATATCTCATATTAAAATTGATTTATAATTATTTGTGTAATTAAAAAAAACATTGAAAATTGAAAATTTCTATAATTATTATTAAAATGGACCATTTATGTAAATTTTATAATATATATGAGACCAATTATGTAAAATTTTGTAAATTTGTTATAAAAAAGGGGCAATTTATTTTGAAAGATAATTAATCAGGTAGACTATTGTATAAAAAGTTATAGAATAAAAACGATATTTTTGATGCATAAAATTGTTAAAAAACAATATATCAGTATTATTTTGTTTAATTTTTGGCATATATGTTTAATCTCTTGCAGCATAGTTTTCGTAAATGGCCTGCAGAATGTACTTTTAGAGGGGCGTTTGGGACTGTGTTGAAAAAGTATATTACAAAACTAAATAGTAGGCGACTTGAATTATTTCGAGAGACAGCTTTTGGGATCTTCATTGGTATGCCCACCCCGAATGGTGACCCGATGCTCTGTCATTTGATGATGTTGCATGAGGTTCGTGATGTAGAGGTAGCCAGGGCTGGGAGGTTTCGGTTCGAGTTACAAGGCAGGGTGGTTGAATATGGTGAAACATAATTTTGTTTGATTAGCGGTTTGAGATTTGGACTGTATGTTGATATAATAAATACAAAAGTCAGCAGAAGTTCAGCATTAAGGAATCAGTTGTTCCCTAATGTGAGAGATGAAGATTTACGGCTGAAAGATTTAGAAGACTACGCAAAAGGGTCAGCATTCTCGACGTGTAGCGATGAGGATGCAGTAATGGTTATGCAAATGATATTTTTGTTGAGGGGTCTCATAGGACGAGACGACAATACGTGCATTCCGTCGGCAGTGTATGAGTTAGCCGATAGTCAATATAATTGGAACATGTATTAAATTTATTATCTATTATTTATTTATAAATACTTGATGATTTATATTCTTTATTAATGAGTACGACAGATTTGCATGGGGTACGTATTTGTGGAGGTATAGTGAAACACAATTACGATTATGGTTTGGTAAAATCTCTAGATATTTACGAGATAATGAGGGTGAGGGTTACACGAAGACGATGAAGTATACTGTTTTAGGTTTTCAGTTTCCGTTTAAGGTTAGTTTTAGGTGCAATTAATTGGTATTTTTTTAGTGCTTATAAGTTTGGACAAAGCATAATTTTTTGTCGTAATAATAGGTATGGATTTTGGAGACATTTCCTGAAGCATTGAGGTTTGCGCATCACACAGAAAATGAAATTCCAAGAATGAGGGCATGGAGAATAAAAACACAATTGTCTCTCGAGCAATGTTTACGTATATTAGATGTTTCAGTGATATAGTTATGCAATCCTTATATTAAATATATATAGGTTAAAATTACAACAATTTTATATACTTAAATTTATATTAATTTTACAGGAAAATAACATCCCACGTGATTTTGAACCAACGTCTGTTGAGATCAATTTGCCATTCTTTGTGCGTTATGTTAGTTGGACTCTAGACAAAGTGCAGTCGTCACCGCAACAACAGAGTCCTCCTAAGGAGCGGTCTCCATCACCGCAAGTAAGGAGTCCTCCTATGCAGCGTTCTCCATCACCTCACCCGTCTCAATTTCAGGGAGCAGATTACACCTCAGCCTATCATTTTCAGGAAACATACCACAGACCTGTAGAAAACAGTCAAATAGACAAGTTATTTGGCGTTGTTAATGAATTGAAAACCACAATCGAGCACTTTGGGAAGAGAATGGATAATTGGGAAAAAGATAAACAATTTGGTGTGAACGATATGGAAAATGTGGATGCGGGTGAAGCATTTTTTGGTGGTTTGGATCCCGAATCAGGCCATACGTATGTGCAGACGCCACCGCCTATTGTTGAAGTTGAGGATAACACAGTTACACCGTTTAAAGGGCAGATAAAAATGAAATCGAAATTTTGTAGGGAGCCTTACACACAGGTATAAAATTAAGTATTTATATATATATATATATATATATTATATAATCGTTCCAAATTAATTAACATATTGATTTTGTAGCTTCCTCCGTCGACGGAACCATTGAAGAACAGAAAAGGGAAAAAACCACAGAAGGAAAATAATGTAGCAAAAATACAATTACTATTGGACAATTATGCAGATTGTGATGATGAATTTTGGAAATTATGGGGAAAGAAGATGGGGGCGGTATTTGTGGAGCATAGAATATTAAGAGGTATTGACATGAATTGGGAATTTTGGTCTAGTTTACTTGGTATTGGCTCCGGATGGTTGCTCTCTGAGGTAACACGCATCCCTTATTTTATATTACAAAAAGGGTTAGATAATTAATTGTTCAAAATGAATTTATTTTTTCTAACACGCAGCATTTGGTTATCTGGTCGTCCCTGCTCAAGGAAATAAGTCCGTCGAATGGTAGGTGGACGATTATTAATCTTGAAGGCACGACTTTGGAACCTGGGAAACAACATTATTTGAGGCGTATAGCAGTCGGGATGGTTGATGGAACACATTGGAAGGATATTGATCGGGTAAGTGACCATATATGGACAACATTATTAGATATTTGAGGCGTATATATCTAATAACTTATAATTTTTTTGAAGGTTTTAATTCCAATTAACATACCGCAACTGCATTGGTATTTGGCTGATTTGGATCTCCTTACATGGAAAGTGACCATATATGATTCAACTGAATGGTGTGGTTTCTTTAAAAAATATGCGGGTGACGGTAGTTTCAAATCGTTGGGAGATAGTATATTAAGTGAACTAGACCACATATCATATTGGGCCCATTTTCCCAATAGACAGAAACCTACTGAGGTTAAATTCATTAAAGCTACACAGGTGCCGCAGCAGGAAATAGTAGAAGAAGGAGAAAGAGGAGATTGTGGAGTTTTTGTGTGCATGTTCATGGAAATGCTTGCATCGGGTGTACCAGTGGAGACACGTCAATCACCTAGAGATACGGGATTTACTTACCGTAATCGGATGGCAGAAATTATTTGGAATAGTAGATTTTGATTGTGTTATTTGGAATAGTAGACTTTGATTATGTTATTTGGAATAGTAGACTTTGATTGTGTTATTTGGAATACTAGCTTATGATTGTGTTATTTACATACAGCTACACCTATTAAAACAAAACAAACATGAGATACCCAACAATTAGAACAACTACCAACAGCTTGTACATACATATGCTCTTCTTGGAATCATACATCCCTTTCCCCATGCTTGCCACTAGACTCTTCTCCTTACTCAGGAGAAACTCAAACTCAACATTGTTAGTCCTCAAGTTTTTTATGACACCAAGATCCTCTTTGGAATCCAACTGTTGCTTCATGGAATAGACGAGGTTTTTGTAGTAACCATCTTCAAGTGCAACATCTTTCCATTCAAAGTAATCACATTTCCTCAGTCTTGTCTGTATCAAACCCACAGAATAAAACATCAAAAAACAATGAGTAATCACCCAAGATGTATTTTACACAATCGCGATTGTACATGTATTTTTATAAACGAAGCTTACCAAGTTGTTGTTGCAGTTCCAAAAACTTCTGTCGGGGTTAGTGAGTTTCCAACATGTTCGTTCCTTAGCTGGAACATCGCAATCACAATTGTTAACATTATCTTTAACAAACACACGAGCAACTTGGAGGCGGTTTATTGCATTTGATGAGCTCATAGACATTGTGTTGAAGAATCGAAGTGGTAAGAAAGAAATGAATGAGGTCCAAATTGGGGTTTTTGACACATCACTTAACAACTATTTTCTGCGGATCATTGCACACCTCTGCGGATCAGTACACACCTTTGCGGATCAGTGCACACCTCTGCGGAATAAGTAATAAAAAAATCTTTTTTAAAAAAAATTAACACTTATATTTTCCGCCATAATGGCTTCCATACCATGGAGCGCTGATGATAACCTCCGTCTAACTCGTGCATATATTAATATCCACGAGACCACCAGGGTGAATGATCCAAGTTATTGGATGCGTTTGACTTATGCCTTCAACGCTGACCCTCAAACTGCCCCAGAAAACTACCGCAACACCGTTGACATCACAACAAAATGGTATGAATTAAAAACAGAAGTCTTGGTTTTCAACAATCTTTATACCAAAATTGATGACGCACGTCCAAATGAAGATGAGGAAGTCATCCTGGACGCAGCTAAAGCGGAATACATATCCATTAGTGACGGGTTAGAATTCGAGTTTGAAGGCCCTTGGAATCTATTAAAAGATCTCCCGTATTTTTAATTTGTATTGCGTTTGTAGAAGAATATTTTAATGTAGTTTGTTTTTATTAGGTTATTTATATGCACCAGTTTGTATTACGTTATTTATATGTATTTGGTTTGTATTAGGTTATTTACGAAACCAGTTGAGTTAACTTCTACTTTATTCCATAGAACATAAAATACCAAACAATACAAATACATGGAAAACATACATCAGTGGCAAACATATTACATAAAACATTTCACATAAAAAACTCTTCTACATGAAATACTGGTGGTTCTTAACTAGATTCCAAGCGTCCACATACTCGAAGTCTTTTTCCTCATGCTCGAAAATGTAATGATCTAAAATCATTTCTACAAGAGCTTCCTCGTTTGAGTAATAATAATTACTACTATTTTTAAGATGATGATACCATCGATTGAACCATGTGATTTCGTTCTTTAACTCCATCCACTTACTAAGAATATCTACTTGTACCCGATATTTTCCTTGTCCAAATGAGAGGTTGAACATACCTGTTATGCGGATCCATTCATCACCTCCAAGGTAATCAGGGGTAACCATTGTTTTTTCACCTTCAAAAATGTTCAACCAACATCGTATTATAACCATCACCTCTCTTGTCGTCCATGGACGTGGAGTATCGGACGATGATGTTGCATTCGTAGAAGTTGGTGCACTGGAGGCCATTTCTATATTTTTCAATACTGGGGTAAGTTGATACAATATTTAGCCGGTATGACAATTTATACACTGATCCGTAGAGGTGTACACTGATCCGCAGAGGTGTACACTGATCCGCAGATAACAGTTATGTGGATTCTCAAACAGTTATATGGACTGATATCAAACATAAGTTCAATATTTTTAACCTTTTTTTGTCAAATTATTTACATAATCACATAAGGTATTAGTGTATTTAAAAAAAATTAATATTATTAAACGAAAATGAACGGAAAAAAAATCGAGAAAACGAAAAAAAAAATCAAAAAACAGCAATTCTGCAGAGCTGTAGCGGATCCGCAGAGCATCTAATGGATCCGCAGAGGGTGTTCTGCGGATCCTTTGGTCATTTTACAAAACATGTTTTTCATTGGTTATTTTCTTCAAAGCCATCTATTTTTTTGGTTATTGTTTACGGGTTATAAACTAATATATATATATATATATATATATATATATATATATATATATATATATATATATATATATATTTATTGAAGTAAAACTCACTCAAAAAAATTCAATCTATTATCTCTGATTATATTATATTATATTATATTATATTATATTATATTATATATATATATATATATATATATATATATATATATATATATATAATATAATATAATATAATATAATATAATCAGAGATAATAGATTGAATTTTTTTGAGTGAGTTTTACTTCAATAAAGGCTTGGTAGTTTATGGAGTTTTCATTTCCTATTTACCACTTTAAAACTAAGATATTTGTAGTGTTACAGTATTAAACTAGAAAAGATTCTCCGGCGTTGCCGGGGTCGGAAGGTATTGCTTTGTAAAGTAAAGTAGCATGTTGGTTGCTTTTTGTCCGTTAATGTGAGGGTAATTTGGTCTTTTCAGGTAGTAGGGACTGAATTTGTCACCATGGGTAAACCATATGGACCATTTATGTAATTTTGGCGGTGGTGGTGGTGGTGGTGATGGCAGATGGTGGGTGGGTTTATGGTATTGGGTGGATATTTTCTAATAAATAAAACATTAATTTAAAACCAAAAAGAGAATGTTAAATCTAGTAAACCACAGGGACCAATCGTGTAATTTTGTCTAACAATAATAATAATAATGATGAGGGACCATTTCTGCCAAAAGACTAAATACTAATAATATGTAATAAAAGGCGAGGGTTATGAAAAATTCAAACCAAAGTGAAAGGGTTGTTTGTGAACAAAAGCATAAAGATGAAGGGTCAATGTTGTAAGTTGGAGGACCAAAATTGACAAAAAAGGTGCCACTTTACTGTTAAAATCTTTCATAACTTTAATATATATATAATAATGTAATTTTGGCGGTGGTGGTAGTGGTGGTGATGGCAGATGGTGGGTGGGTTTATGGTATTGGGTGGGTATTTTCTAATAAATAAAACATTAATTTAAAACCAAAAAAAGAATGTTAAATCTGGTAAATCACAGGGACCAATCGTGTAATTTTGTCTAACAATAATAATAATGATGATGAGGGACCATTTCTGCCAAAAGACTAAATACTAATAATATATAATAAAAGGCGAGGGTTATGAAAAATTCAAACCAAAGTGAAAGGGTTGTTTGTGAACAAAAACATAAAGATGAAAGGTCAATGTTGTAAGTTGGAGGACCAAAATTGACAAAAAAAAGTGTCACTTTACTGTTAAAATCTTTTGTAACTTTAATATATAAATATATATATATATATATATATATATATATATATATATATATATATATATATATATATATATATATATATAGTGTGCCACTCTACCAATATATGTAAAGTTCAAACATCGTATAAGACATGTATTACTTAAAAGTAGATTAAAATATCTTCGAGTAAACCATTGATGAAAAAAGCAAATACATGAAAGAAAACATGAAAATAAAAAAGATACATATGTATTATTTAGGGTAAATTACACCGTTCGTCCCTGGTGTAGGTGCCCAAAAGCATGTTCAGTCCCTATTTTCAAAAATTAACTCGGACCGTCCCTCGTTTATTTAAAAGTTGCACACTTCATCCCTCTTGACATAAAAAGTCTATTTTGCCCTTAATATTTTCTTTTTTAGTTTTCTTTTATTCTTTAATCCTTTTTTAACTTAAAAAAAAAGAAAAATAAAATAAATTTCTCCACCTAACCACCCTCCCCTTCCCTTTCCCCAATGTCCCTTTCTCAATAATTAGAAGAAAGCTCCCCACCTCCGATCAATACCCTCGGGCGATTCACTGGTGACTTTTCCATCTCCACCCCATTCTCGTTCCGGACTCACCTTAGCATCTCCGCTTCACCATCGATTCTCTTCCTGAGTTGACTTAAAACTGGTCTAACAAACACCGGTCACACACACCATGTACAACCTCCTGAAACCGTCGATCGAACTCCAATTGCGGTGGGGACACATGACGGAAGCATAGATTACAGGTGGTGGTGGTGTTCAATCTGAGACCCCCAAAGTAAAATCTGTCATGAAATAGGTGGCAGCTCGAAAACTTAGGCGGCAACCATCTTAGATCTGATGTACAAGGTGGTGCAACCGACGGTGATTCAGGTGATGACAAACCATAGATTGTTCGATGATGACAACACATTTCAAACTCATGTCCATATTTATTCGAATATGTTTCTCGTTTGGAACTGAAGTTAAACCAACCTCTTTCTTTCCTGTTTCTTTTAGATACAGATCGAGAATGGAACACACCTTTATAATTTGGGTATTGTTTTTTTCTATTGAGGTGAAGAAGACAACGAATTGGAGGTTAGGGAGTATGAAATCGACGAACAGGGGAGTTTTAATTTCTTTTTTTAATTATTTGTGTGATCACTGATTTGCATAAGGTGCTGGGCTGGTGGGGATGTGATGATTAAGGTGGTGGTTTGCAGTGGGTTATGTATAGTGTTGATGGTGGTTGGTGGTGGATGGATATAAAGGTGATTATGGTGCTAATGAATTCCAGGTGAGATGACTTTAGTGATGTCGGTGGTTGTGTAATTTTTTTAGTGATGAAGGCTAATTCGAGTAAAAATAGGTGGTGGTTGATGGTTGTGGGTAGTGGTGATGGTCCGACGGTGGTGATTTTGTCAAAGAATTTAGGGGGGAAAGATGGTTTAGAAGGGAAGGCAGTATAAGACGGGTGAGGTGGGGTTTTTTATTTTATTTTGTATATGATAAATAATTGTAAGAAAAATAAAATAAATGAAAAAAAAGAATAAAAGGGTAGAATAGTCATTTCATGTATTGTAAGGGATTAAACGTGCAAATAAAAACCAACGATGGATGACATGTGCAACTTTTAACCAAACCAGGGACTGTCCAAGTTAATTTTTAAACATAGGGACTAAACACGCTTTTTGGCATGTGCACGAAGGACGATTGGTGTAATTTACCCTATTATTTAAAAGTAGATTAAGTAAAAGATATCCGAGTTATCCATTAAAAAGATAAATACATAAGAACGCATGAAAATAAAAAGATAATATATATATTTTACAACGTAATTAAAAAAAGAATTCGTTGCCAGCCCTAATTTCCTGGAATCTTTATACAAAAGTAAGTTTGGGAATGGACTCTTTCAATGCTTGGATCTTTAATCTTTTAATCTTTTATAGTATGGACAAGTAAACATATTTTTTTTTATTTTTTATTTTTAACCGGCAAATACAAATATATAAATCTACTTCCAATCTAACACCTAATATAATCTATGTCCACAACGGGACTTGAACCCTCGACCTCAAAGAGGGAGGACACCATCTGATACCGCTGGGCTAGAAGCCCTTTGGTAGTGAACATGTCGAACTTGAATACATGCCATTGAGCCATTCCACGATTTCTTTTGTCTTCAATAACTTATGTCTCAATCAAGAAGAAGTCAACATTCAATCTTTCAAATATAATATAATATCTAAATATGTGTTATTAAAAAGTAAAAATATAGAGCAACCAGCCAACCAAAACCGTCATAATTTGACCTTTCAATATCCTTTAATATGTTTGTGAGGACCGAGGACCAATTTTTAAAAAGTATTGACCTGTATTGATGTAGGGTTTAATTGCAAAAGCTAACATAGTTTGTAAAAATATTAGGAAATATTATTTATCTTCTAGAAAATTAAGATAAATAACACAAAAGACACTAAGTTTATATCAAAATTCTAATTTGACACTGTATTATTTTTTGTCTCAAATTTGAAGCGGTGTTTTCCAATTTGTTACAATTCTAACCATTTGATCGGTCAACCCGGTTACTTGCTGATGTAGCATGATGACGTGGCATGCTGACGTGTCAACATTGATATATATATATATATATATATATATATATATATATATATATATATATATATATATAGATATTACAAAAGACATTAAGTTTTCATTTTTTTTTCCGATTTTGACACTCTATGTTTTTGTTCCAAATCGAACATTATTTTCTTCTAATTTTATTCAATGTTGACCATTTTTCATTTGAAACCGTATAAATATTTTTTTATTACATTTCAAAGCATATAAATACAATTTTTTTCATTTAAAAACCATATTTTTATATAAATACAAGGTTTTTTTTTTCTTTTTACATTCAAAGCATATGTTGTGTATAAATATTTTTATTTATATTATGAGAACCAAACTAACTATAAACTTCGAATAAGAATAACAATATATTATCAATTATCGCTTATGAAATATTATTTATTTTATTTTTTGTTGTAGATTTTATACATATTTTTATTTACGATTAAATAATTATATTAGATATATATTGATGTCTAACGTTCGTTTGAAACATTGAAGAAGAGGTGGGAAATATAGAACAAAATACCAAAATTTAATGTGAATACTAAAATAGATGTAATAATGGCCATATTTATCCTTCATAAATATTTTTGAAAAAATTAAGCTGAAAAATATGATTTAATGGGTGTCACACCATGAGATTCAAGATGTTTCTAATAATATAATGAATACTATATTAGATGTAAAAATTTCACGGGTTGCAAACTTGACCTCTGGGCCTTGATCGACTACACGCCTCCAAACATCCAAATTCATTTTAAACTTTTGTATTTAATATAAAATACGTTTTTTATATAACTAATACATATTTATACATAACATTATGGTTTGAATGTAAAAAAAACATGTATTTATATAAAAATATGGTTTTTAAATGAAAAAAATATATATATATACGATTTAAAAACGTATTAAAAGAATAATTATATAGTTTCAAATGGAAAATGATCAACATAGAACAAAATTGACAAGAATAATTTTTGATTTGGAACAAAAAAATAGAGTGTTAAAATTGAAAAAAAAAACTAAATTTAATGTCAAAATCGGAAAAAAAATGAAAACTTAATGTCTTTTGTGGGAAAAAATTTCAATTTTGACACGTCAGCATGTCATGTCAGCATGCCACATCATCAAAACTGATACATCATCATGCCATGTCAGCAAGTAACCGGGTTAACCGGTCAAGTGGTCAGAACTATAACAAATTGGAAAACACAGTGTTAAATTTGAGACAAAAAATAACACAGTGTCAATTAGAATTTTGATATAAACTTAATGTCTTACTTAGAAATTATTATAAAACCACAAGTTAAAAAGACCATTTTAAAATTGAAAAACCATTTCATTTTTTTTTTATTTTTTAGTTGGAACTTTTGGAGGTTCTCTAAAAAAGATAGCGAAAAAAATTATGTGTAGAGTCGAGACTAAGAGGAATGTATAAACAAACGCTTCCATATATTCGATCGTGGTTTACAATTATAGCTTCCATACTTGTTTATTTTTTTGTTTCTTTTTTGGGGGATCATATCCCGAATAAAGAAAGAGCAAAGGTAACAAAAAAATGACGAAGGAAATCAATATTGGTACCCTATATAAAAAAATAAAAAAGATTTGAAAGACACCAAAGAAATGTTATATCTTTTTACATAATATTTTCAGCTATATATAATATTTTCATAATATTGGTACTCTATATAAAAAAATAAAATATGGAAATGTTATATCTTTTTACATAATATTTTCAGCTATATATAATAATTTATGCATAATATAATTCAGCTATATATAATTTATGCATAAATTGTTATCATCCTTTTATAATTACAAACATAATACATACATGTCATCATCAATGAACCCACGCCCACCACGAATGATATGCATTTTTCTTATTGTTGGCCTGAGTTTTGAATCGAAGTAAAGCTGACAGCATGCAAAGAATCATCCCCAAATCGATTTTCTTTCTGTGTTTCAATTTGTTAACACTAATTTCCCCATCTCACTCTCGATTCCTGTTTCATCGCTGTGATGACAACAATGGCAATTACACATCAAACAGTACATACCAAACAAATCTCAATTCCGTCCTCTCATCACTCGTCCCCGCCGCCGCTACCACCACCTACGGTTTCTTCAACCGATCCGCCGGTCAACCACCAGACACAGTCAACGCAATCGCCTTGTGCAGAGGCGATGCTGACCTGGATACGTGTCGCAGTTGCATAAATAATGCAAATGTGAGTGCGAGAGATCTTTGCCCTAACCAGAAAGGAGCAACGGTTTGGTACGACGATTGTATGTTGAGGTATTCCGGTGACACGATTTTTCGAAATCTGGATAGTACTAATGGCGGATTTATTTGGACTCTTGACAATATTCCGAATTCGAATGAGTTGTATCAGGCGATTAGACCGTTGATGGATAGGCTTAAATCCGAAGCTGCCGGAGGAGATTCAGTTCGGAAATTCTCCTCCGGTAGTACCTTCGGGCCGGGATTTACCACCATCTATGGGCTTATGCAGTGTACGCCTGATTTATCAGAGGATCAATGCTATAGTTGCTTAGAAACCGCGACTAACACGATTCCTAACTGTTGCAATGCCAGTTTAGATGTTCGAATTCTTTATCCTAGTTGCAACCTTCGGTACGCGAATTCACGTTTCTTTAACGCCACCGTGGTTTTTCCACCACCGCCAGTAGAAGCTCAGCCGCGGGCACCGCCACCATCGTCACCACCACCACCACCACCTCCAAGTATGTTGGCATTTGCTGCTTTACTCGATTAAAAACGTAGACACGACAGTTATTTACATATCTCATAATTTATATTAAACTTTTTTTATAGATTTATGATTCCTTTTGCAACCAAAAAGCGGTGGAGTAGTTGCACCGATTCCAGTATTCCACTCATTACTTTTTCGGATTTTTATCATTAATTGATTTTGTTCAATTTTCCGGCGAGATTTTTCAGGCAAGAGTAGTAAGACGACTGTTATAGTCATTGTCGTCGTTGCAACCGTTAGTTCTGTGATATTGGTCTCCGTTTTCGTTTGCATCTTCATACGTAGAAAGAGGAAGCCGGAAAGACAGCTATCGGAGAATTCAGGTGGGATTTTTTTTTCTCTCAATTTCTGATTAATAATAGATTAGGGTTTCCAATCAATTTATATTTATGACAATAATTCTAGTTCATGAGCATGGAGGTATCGACGAAATTACCACAGCCAAATCATTGAGATATAGCTTTGGTGTGGTTAGAGCAGCAACAAATAACTTCTCAGATAACAACAAGCTTGGACATGGTGGATTTGGAGTGGTTTACAAGGTAAACAACATGTACCCTATACGAAAATTATTTGGGATATATACTCACTAAAATACTAAAATGGGGTTAATCACTTAAATAACAAAATGGTTTTTGAGTACTATACAAAATGGCATTGTTTTAACTAACATATATCACATAATGATAATCCATTTTGCAAAACTCTATTTTTAAGTTTTAAGGATCATTATAAAATCTTTGGGAGTAAAATTCTCAGGGTAAGTTACCAAATGGAAAAGAAATAGCAGTGAAGAGATTAGCTAGTGATTCGGGCCAAGGTGAAGAAGAATTCATGAACGAGGTTTTGTTACTTGCAAAGCTCCAACACCGAAATCTTGTTCAGCTTCTAGGGTTTAGCCTACAAGGTTCCGAACGACTTTTAATGTATGAATTCGTACAAAATGCGAGTCTAGACAAATTCATATTTGGTATAACTCAACTCTTAAAATTTAACTAATTATACTATTTTTGTGTAAATTAATTATTAATTAATAATATGATCATATCAACTTTAGATTCAACGAAGCGTGTGACTCTTGATTGGGAGAGACGATACAAAATAATAGGAGGTATTGCAAGGGGACTTTTGTATTTACATGAAGATTCACGATTAAAGATAATTCACAGAGATATGAAAGCTAGTAATGTTTTGTTGGATGCACAAATGATTCCCAAAATTGCGGATTTTGGTATGGCGAGGTTGTTCACACCTGAAGAAACACAAGCCAACACTTGTCGAGTTGTTGGAACCTAGTAAGTCGCTAAATGTTAATATTTGTAACAAAACTTTAAAATCAAATTACATTTAACTCGTTACAATCTATCAATTAATTGTTATTGACATTAATATATAGCGGATACATGGCGCCAGAATATGCATTGCATGGTCAATTTTCAGTAAAATCGGACGTGTTTAGCTTTGGTGTACTGTTACTCGAGATTATAACGGGTCACAAGAACCATAGTTTCCAAAACGGAGTGGTGACAGAAGATCTTCTTAGCCATGTAAGAGTTGATAAATTGTTAATTCAACATATATTAATTACACCATTTTTAGTACTAATTAAATAGAATATTTTGTATATTTTTAGACATGGAAAAGTTGGAGAGATGGAAATGCTTCGAATTTGATTGATCCAACACTGAGAGATGTTTCTGATTCCATACGTGACATGATTAGATGCATTCATATCGGGCTATTATGCGTTCAAGAAAATGCTTGTGATAGGCCAACAATGGGTTCAGTAGTTCTCATGCTTAGTAGCTCTTCTCTATCTCTTGCAGTTCCTTCAGAGCCTGCCTTTTTTGTGAATACCATCGCTAATCTCCAAAATTAAGCCGCTAGCTAGCTAAAAGATTGATTCTAACCCTTTGAAAAGTAAACTTATGTTGTGATATATATTAATTAGGTGAATAATTATTTCATATGTTATGATTTGTGACACTACATTCTTTTGGACTAAACATATGTTGTGTTATTAATTAGATATTCATTTATTCTTGTCTTGTGTTTTTGTATTTAAATTATTTTGCATTTTTAATTAACTTGTGTATTTTTATGTTTTCAATTCATGCATAAGAAAAAAAAGATAATGAACAAATTCAAATAGAGTCCATATCATATATAACGATGTAGCTATCACTCCCTTTGGTTCTATTTAGAGACCAAGGGCAAAAGGTCATCATGTATGGCATGATTGTATATAATATAATAATTAATATTATATTCAAAGGATGACCAAAGATAAAATGTCAACTCATCGTGTATGGCGTTGAGAGAGGAGGCAGGTAGGGAGGAGAAACAAAAGAGAGCATTTAGAGGAAAAGAGTAAGGAAGGAATATCAAGTTTATGACACCAATATACCATGTTGGCTAAGATAATTGATAATTCTCATTGATCACAAAATCGGCTGTCTACATTGGGCATGGATTAATGTGGGCTGTCAAGCTATTGGGCTAATTAAGATAAGTGCTTAATGATTTTCATTATCATATACCGAGGCTATGTTATATTTGACGAACCGACAAGCTACAAGCTAACAGCTAACTAATAACATTTGGTAAACTAGTTGATAAACTAGCTGGAAGATATAAAATGACATAAAAAGATATTTAAGATAATGAGTTTTCGACATATAGTTAAGTAAACTTATAAAAAAAACTAGTTTAAGTAGCTTTATAAAAAACTAGCTTATAACTATTTTTTGACTTTTCAACATGACAATCGTAAAGAAGCTCAAAAATTAATCTAGCTGTGACGCGCCAAACACAACCTAAACATATTGAGATCAACCGTCATTTTGCTCGGGAGCATGTTATTGGCAAAATTGTACACCTTTCTTTCAATCTCTTCAATTAATCAGCCTGCAAATATCTTTAATAAATAGGCATACTTGTCAAGCCATTTTTAGTTTCTCGTCTCCAAGCTCAAGTTGGATCGATCATACATTCCCTACTTGAATTAGAGGAGGGATGTTAGAGTAGACTTCGTTAATTATGGGTTTCTTTAGGTTGCCTTCATTTTATCCCATAACTAGTGGTTATTTCTGTTATTAATCTATTATAGCTAGGTATTATTTTGACATTGTATTTTACTTCCTTTGTAGACAATGATTTCTTAATATCAACTACAAATCTACCGATTCAAGCCTAAATCGACTTTTTTTTTTCAATCCTTTTTCTTGATCTAATCGAATTCCACACATGAATCCTACCAGTGATTATCCCTTCTTTTTTATCGGCGAACAGTAGGAAAGAATCATTCACACATGTTGATTATCAACAGAAATCCATTCGCTGTATTACAACTATTGATGCAGGAAAAGTTTCTTTCGAAATAAAAAAAATATTGATGCAGGAAAAGTAATAGAAGCCTGATGCTTATCAAGAGAATATATTCCTGCCAACTTGCAGCAAAAATTATTGTGTTTATAGGTAGATTATTGATGCCAGCTTGCAGCAAGACCCGATAACATAGATCCGAAAACGAAAAAGATAAAACAAATAATAATAAATAAATAAAAATAAGTTCAAGCGTGTGATGTACTTTTGGAAAAATTCTCAAGTTCTTGTCTTTTAAAAGGTAGAATAATAGTTTATTTATTCACCTCATGTTTTTTCTCAACACCATGCATCTATCACATTGGAAAACTTACTATATACTTTTTCATTAAATAATGGTATGAATAATATAGTTTAAATAATTAAATGGTTGGGCTACCAAAGTCCTAGACCAACCATGGGTTAATCAAATAGTCAAAAACGCATGCACAATGTGGCCAAGTCAAATGGGGAAACCCCATTTGTTTAGTAAGTGACATCATGAGCCGAAATTTTGCATCAAAGCTAATCCAAGATCATCTTAATAATATATTGATTTGGGTTCTTGAATACCCCGCCATTCAAGGAGAAAGATCGAGATTATCTTGCTTATAAATACTATTATTTAGCTCTATCAATCTATGTAGGATTAAAATAATAACTTTTCAAACATCCATCCTCATTATTTTCAAAAGAAAAAAAACATTAATACACATTACCCAAATTTTACAAATTAGCTTTGTGAATATAATCAAACCAGCCATAGACCTCCTGTGCTTGAATAGAGCTTAACATAACACTTAATTATCCAAGGCCTTGTTTGTTAACAAAATGGAACATATTATATATATTTTTATATTGAATTTGACATTCATTGAACAATGATACCAATCTTGATGAGACAAATGGCCTGTATGGCAGCTTTGAAGAGTTTTGAGTGTTTTTAAGAACTTTTTTTTAGTTTAAGAAAAACTAGAATAAAAAAAAATTGTTCTGGAGTCCGCTCTTACGTTATATAACAAAACCTTCTAATTCAAAAATTACTTCAAATAACTTTCATGTAATTTTTAAGAACTTTTAGATTTTAGCGTTTAAGAAAAACTCAAATAAAGAATAAACTTTGTTTTGAAGTACCACCTTAAAACTTATATTTTATAACAAAAATGTTCTAATCTAAAAACTACTTCAAATAACTTTTATGTAATTCTACATTTGTAAAAAATTTACATGTCAAACACTCTATACAAATAAAAACTACAATACTAGTTGCCAACTATTTTTGTCAAACATATCCAAATTGTTTTTTTAACAACACTAAAAGATAGAGTAACTTTAGAAAACTTTATCTTTATCTTATCCTATCCTATCCGGTCCACTCTAGTCTAGACACATGTAACAAATATAGTCTAAAGACCCATAAAATAATATATTTAGATATATAGAAGACCACATTCATGTTCACCACAACATATATAGAAAAAAAAATCCTTTAAATCTCTTAACATCCATAATGTATCTCCTTTCCTCCATATCTATAACCGGTTAGTTCCAACCAGAACTTGAACCCGAAAAAACATCCATAAAAAACGAAGGTAAAACGGGTAAATGGAGGAACCTTTATATATACACACACATACACAAATCAGCAATTCGTTAGGTTATCGGGGACTCATTTTGCCAGCTGATGATTCATCTTGAGAACTAACTGTAGGAATTGACTTGTCAACATCACCCAAGATTCCAGCAAACAGTCCTTTCGAGAGAAAATATGGTGGTTTTTTAGGTTCGGGTAAAGTAATTGAGTTGTTATTCAACACATTGAGAATAGAAGCCATGGAAGGCCTTGCATCCGCATCTTCTTGCACGCATAATAAACCAATATTTATGCACCTAATCACTTCCTCCTTTGAATACGATTCACCAAGTCTCGGATCCGTTATCTTTAATGGCTTTCCACCCGTCCATTGTTTCCAAGCCTACAAAAATTATATTTTAATTAAACTGTGACTGTGGCTATAACTGTGACTGCAGATTAAAATAAGTAGTGAAATGTACTTACAGAAAGTAGGAGATCCTCCTCTTCATCTTGTTGATAGAAGTCAGAGTTTCTTCGTCCACTCACAATCTCAAGAACTATGACACCGAAGCTGAACACGTCAGATTTCACTGAGAAATGTCCGTGCATAGCGTATTCTGGCGACATGTATCCCCTATAATTAATTATACATGTAACATATGTCAAAATCATTTACTCAACATGTTGTACTGTGTTTGGTGTGTAGTAATGTCAGTGGAACAAAAATTGTTAACTTTTTGTCCCATCCAAAAATGTAGGACAAAAATTGTTAACTTTTTGTCCTATCGTGTCGCATAGACAAAACTAATATTCTATTATTGACAAATTTTAGCAATTTTCTTACAGGGTTCCAGCAATTTTCTTGGTGTTTCCAAGAGTTTGATCAACACCAAAAGTTCTAGCCAATCCAAAATCCGCAATTTTTGCGTTCATATCTTGATCAAGTAAGATATTACTAGCTTTTAAATCTCTATGGATAATTCTTAATCTTGAATCTTCATGTAAATAAAGCATTCCTCTAGTGATCCCTCCTATGATTTTCCATCGTGTCGCCCAATCCAAAGTCCCATGTTTGATGGGGTCTACATTGTAAATAATAATCTTTTTAGACGTCAGAATAAAAAAAAAAATGATAAATGGCATAAAAAATTATGAGGGGTGTATTTGGGAATTGTGACTAACCGAATAAAAAGTAGTCTAGACTTTTGTTTGGGACATATTCGTAAATAAGGATCTTCTCTTTTGCATCATGGCAAAACCCTAAAAGCCTCACAAGATTTCGATGTTGAAGCTTTGCCACTAAAACAGCTTCGTTTACAAATTCTTCTACACCTTGTCCTGATGTTTCTGATAGTCTCTTCACTGCTACTTCTTGCCCATTTTCAAGAACACCCTGATAATGTAAGTGAATAATCAGCTCATATCAAGAAATAGGTTTTACAATACTAGTAGAAAAGAATTACTCATACCTTGTACACCAAACCAAACCCGCCTTTACCAATCTTGTTTTTTGGAGAAAAGTAGTTTGTTGCAACTTCAATTGTCTCCAGATCATATTGCAAAGATTGTTCTGTTACAATCCCCATTCCAACTAAAAAACCATAAAAAGCCAACAAAATCACACAATTATGATTGTATCAATTTTGGATAAAAAGTATGTCATCAATTATCAATATAGTGCCATTTGTATGGAGACAAAACTTACCAGTGTCATGAGTTGAAGCTTGTCTATGTCCCACAAGTAAAGAAGAAAAGCTGGAAGTTTCTTTATTTGACATTCCGTCCTTCTTCTGTCTTTTTATACAAAAGAACCAGACGCCAATTCCAATTAGCCCCACAGAAATACAAGCAACTGGAACAATGATATAAATCATTCTTGTAGTGTTGCTCTTCTTGTCCTTTTTGTCTGCATAAGGAGTATTTGTTAAGATTTGAACTCGTTTTAGCACCCAGATTATTGATTGATCTCGAAAAAGAAGTTGTCACATAGGAAAAAGAGTACGAAAACACAGGGTGTCAACTATTAACAATTCAATTATTGAAATAACTAATTTGAGAGTAATTGGTAGAATAGGAACTTATGGACTTGATTTTTGAGATTAACGCTCACAGATTTGATGAAGAGTTGAATTTCAATCGGGTAGATTGTGCAATCAATACCTGAAGGAGAAGGAGAAGGCATTGATGTGGCTTCGTCGTAGAATTTTTCATCCGCGTACCTCAGAAAACAATTGGGAAAAAACACTCTTGCTGCCACTCTGCCGCTACAACAATCATGAATCCCAGTGATTGTACTGTTCAGACATTTGTTGCACTGCTCCGTTGATAAATCGGGAGTACATTGCATCATCCCGTAGATCTTTAACGAATCACTCCCATAAGTTACTTTTCCTACCGCTAATTTCACTAAGGAGTTACCTCCGGCAGCTTCCGCCTGTAACCTGGTTGTCAAATTCCTAAACGCCTTGTCAAACTCGCCGACGTCGGAAACCGTCGCCGTGGTCGATATGTTGTCGGAAGTCCAACTGTCGAGCACTCCGAGAATTCTCCGATCCGAGTAACGCACCATACAATCCGAGTACCACGCCGCAGCTTCCTTTTGGTTGGGACACTGCCGTTGAAGCAACGGGATCGAGTTTCTCACACAGGTCCTGCAAAGCTCCTGTCCAATATAGCCGCGGCACAATGCGACGGCATTAATCTGTGCATCCGTGTTGCCGCCGGCGGTCGAAGTTACGAATTCGTGGTCGTTTGTGACGTTTCCGGGAAGTGAATTGAGTGCGACTTCGATGGTTTTTAGGTCTGTTGCGCTTGTGAAATTGCCATTGTTTCTGCACCTGTAGACTCCGAAATCTGCACACTGAACTATCCCGAAAAGATCACCATTGATGATTATTTGAAGAAGAAACAGTGATGATTTTACGGATTTCATATCCATTTTTCGACAGCAGCTTCTGAAAATTTGTGTTGTTATAAATCAAAAATAATTATGTCGCAACAGAATACGCGTTGACCACATTCTTTCACTTTCCTTCTAGAGATCTGTAATTGCAATTGCACCTCATGTTAAAAAGAAATAAATAAATAAATAAATAAATAACAGAGTATAATTCAAGTTTAGTCCCTCCAATTAAAAATAGAATACTTTTTGTCCAAACATTAGACAAAATTGCAAAAATGGTCCTTGTGGTATGCATTTTTTTGGGGTTTTAGTCCAAACCACGACTTTTTTGGATTGGTGGTCCTTTTGAGGTAGTTTCGTTGCGTTTTTGGTCCCTCGGTAAACTGAAATGACTGTAACGCCCTTCTGATATTTTTTATATTTTTTCTTTTTAATTTAAATGAAAAAGAAAATAAATAATTAAATTGAACCCACATTTCTCTCTCTCTCTCTCTCTCTCTCTCTCTCTCTCTACACAAACACATACACACGATCCCCACCTCCTTTCTTCCCCAGTCGGACCATCCACCTTCATCGCTCCTTGCTTCATCCCACACCTTCGTCTTCTTCTCTCGCACATTTGTTTGAGTTCACCCCTAATCTTCACTTCTCATCTCATCCACCCCTCTCTGCCCCTCTTTCATCTCCTCCTCCCTTTTGGAAGAATTCTTAGCTCATCGTCGCTTTAGGAAGGATTCACACACACACTTTTTGAAATCGATTGAGAAGTTGAAGACATACTAGGAGACAAAATCGATTTCAAATATGTCAAGATTCAACCACTTTAAACCCAGTAAACCCTAATGGCTCGATTAATAGGTGTGTGTGTATGTATTTTCAGTCGCAGCTCTCAAGGATCCGATTTAAGGGTGGTGTTTGGTGGTTTAGGAAAGGGGTGAATGAAAGTGTTTGATTGTGGGTGATTAAGGTGACTTGGGAGATGGTTTATCAAGAGGATTAAGGGTAGTGTTAAGTTGCAGGGTTGATAATCGATGATGATTCTTGAAATTGATTGAGATGGTAGGGGTGTTGGTATGATGAACCCGATTCTGAAAATGGTTGAATGGGTATCACGTTATTTGTTTTATCAATTACAATTTGCTTGACAATTTGTAAATCGATTCTACCATATTTGATGTCGATTCATTCTTGTATCTGTTAGACTAATCTCGACGGTGACTCTTGAATGACTGAGATTTGTGAAATTTTCTTCTGATAATGGATGGAGGTGATGATGGTGAGACTGAATTTCTATGGTTGTGGCGGTGGGTAGATGGTGGTTGATATGATAAGAAAATGGAGTGGTGCAGGTTGTTGTGGAGAGGGAGAGATGATGATGGGTGATTCATAAAGAAGACGATGAACATGCCCCATTTCTTCATCTGGTAAATCATGTAGAGAGAGAGAGAGATGGGCCCTTCTTATTGTATTAATTATTAAAATAAATAAATTAGTATTAGATTTAAAAAGAAATGAAAGGAAAATGAAAAATAAATACCCCAAGGGTATTATAGTCATTTCAATTTTCAGAGGGACTATTTTCACATACAAACTAGTCCAAAAGGACCACCAATCCAAAAAAGTCGTGGTTTGGACTAAAACTCCAAAAAAATAAATACCACAGGGACTAATATGTAATTTATAATGATTTGGTTGTATCTTCGCAATCTCACATAGTCTTAAACTAATAAGGGGAGTTAAAAATCAGATGTTTGAAATTTTAGATATCTAATTTAGAATATTTAAAATTTTCAGATAAATATATATTGATAACTGAATTCTTATCCAAAATTTTAAATGTCTGAAATTTCATATAAAGATTCGCATATTAAGGTGTTGTTTGATTTTTTGAAGCAAAAATTCATCAAGTCTGCGAACCACCTCTACAACCCTCTGCAGCAGAAGAGGTGAACCAAACGGCTGTAGACTGTAATAAGAAACATGTTTGTTTTTTAACATCGGAATGCTGCTGCATATATTAAAATATTAAAATATTAAAATAAACTGATTTTATATACCGAAAATAGTTTTTTTATACCGAAAATTTAATAATCTATGACATTTCAGCAAAATTTTATTATGTTTCAGCAAAAAATAACGATACTTCAGCAAAATATAATGATATTTCAGCAAAAATTATATTATTCAATATAAAAGACGAACAAAATAATTTAGCAAGAATAAACAAAAAAAAACGAAAAAAAGAATATGAAACAATAATTTAACAATATTTTAGCAATATATAATCAATATTCATCAAGATTTTAGCAATAAAAAAAAGAATAAGAGGTTGGAAGAGTCAATACAAGTGTTGCGCCAAACGGAACATGCACAAAGATTTTTTACTCTGAAGACTTCTAAAAAAACAAACAGCTGTGAGATGAAAAGTATTGCGCGTGTGTTGCGCCGCACATCAATAAAATGTCTGAAGAGGGTTTTTTTACAAAAAAACAATTAGCACCTAAATTGATATCAGAAAATACTAAACTGTAAAAAAAATATTTTATTTTTAGACATTATACATAATAAAGCATGATTGTTTTCTTTTCACTTTACTAATTAACTAATTATATGAAATATACTAAGTTAAGGTAAAAATGTTTTGAGGTATCAAGTAATTAAAATAAAAATATTTAAAAACTAAATGAAAAGACATAAGGAAAGTCATTAATTAAACTACATTCAAACCCATATCTCTTCCATTTTATTATGTTTTGAAATGAAATATGTTAAAAAACATGTAAAAATATATTTTTAGATAACGGATATCCAAAATATCCAAAAACTTGGAAAAAGACTATTTGAATCTAAATCTAAAAAATCAGATATCCGAATTTTGGATAATTTTACGCCTGATTTATATTTTCAAATACTCATAGTTTTGAACACCTACAGATAATGTATATATATATATATATATATATATATATATATATATATATATATATATATATATAAAATCAATTCCATTTTCTATTTATCATAATAAAAAATATTATATATATATTTAATATATATATATATATATATATATATATATATATATATATATATATATATATATATATATATATATATATATATTCCATGTGTATAATTTATATTTTTGTAACATTGTGTTTTGAGGTACTTTCATTTTTTACCCTTATATTGAGATTTATTGCATTTTGGTCCTTATAATGTAAGACTTGTGGATAGGAGGGGTTGTTATTGACACTTTGGGATTGTTGGGGCAGAGCCACGTACGCGGGGCGTACGCTTTGTGTATGTCGGGCGTACGCGGTGAAGTCCCAAAACCCTAATCTTTAGGGTTTGGACCCTATTTATTCATCAATAACTCCCAACCTTGGCTCCTTCCATCAGCCTCCATCCTTTCAAACATCCTTGCAACCCTAATCCGCCTTGTGAAGCATGTCTAAGCTTGTGTGTGTGTGTGTTTTGTGCCTTTGAAGAAGAAGGAATGAAGTAGAGACCATCTTGGAGGAGTGAAGCACTTTAGATCCAGAAACACACCATCATTTGGTATCACTTGGAGGTATAAATTTCTGGACTTGGTGAAGTTTCCTTTAGATATTGTTTTGGGCTTGATTTTAGGTTCTTTTTGTCCCAAATGTGGTGTTTCTTGAGCATAGCATGCTCTTGACCCAATAAGTCGTCCTTTCAGACCTTTTGAGGGGTCTTAAGTCATAAAAATGTAATATTGGGGGTTAGTTTCACTCCATGCATTCCTTAGAATGTCTTAATGCATTAAGATGTTGAGTTAAGCACTTAATGGACATGAAAAGTCATAAAGTTAGAAACGTTATGACTCCTAGCAGTATTTTGGCCTTGGATCTAAAAGATGGACGTGAGAACTTAAGGCATTAAGATCTTAATGGAGATTTGAGAGGTCTGGGCGTACGCGCGTCGTACCTGGAGTATGTAGCGTGTACGAGGTCAACCATCCCGACTACGGTCAAGGCTTGAGTACTCCCCGCGTACGCATTCTGTGTCGACTCGGCTGAGTTGACTCGTCTGGGTTGAATCAGTTGACTTGTTAGCTTTGACCAAGGTTAACTTAAGAAATTGTGATTATTTTATTAATACGAAATGTTTGGACATTTGGAACTTGGGTGGAGTCGGTATTCGGGATCATAGTATTGATCAGTTTCTTCGTCGGGCTGTGAGGTGAGTCTTCCTCACTGTACTTATAGGTCGCAAGCACCAAGGCCGGCCTAGTGGATTGTATATCCTGTTACATGATAGTATGTTGTTATGATATAGAGATCTGTTAGATCGGTATCCTGGTATATAGGATGTTAGCATGCGGTAATGATCTGTGAATCTGCCTGTTTGTCTGATGCCTGGTTATATGTTTATTTGTTGTATGTCTACATGTTATGGTTGATTGGGTTAAGGCGGTCCTACTTTGTGCTGAAGGCCAAGATTCCCACGGCGGTACGGATAGACCGTAGGCCCCACAAGGCGGTACACTCAAGCCGAAGGCCCGATGAGCGGTCTGGATAGGTTGTAGTCCCTGCGAGGCGGTCCAATCATATTGAAGGCTCAAGAGCGGTCCAGATAGGCTGTAGGCCCTACGTGGCAGTCTAGTCAGGTTGAAGGCTCAGTTATGCATGTTGTTGTTTGATATGTTGTATGTGGTGGTACTTTGGGGGAACTCACAAACTTTGGATTACGATTTTTAGTTGTTGTTTCAGGTTCTTCTGATGATCGCGGGAAGGTGAAGGCGTGACCGTACACATCCTCTGTTTATGGCTTTATGATTTTGGGATACTATGATATGGATAAAATATTTGGAAACAATTATTTTGTAAACATTTTATGACTATGGGTTGTTTTTAAAAGTTTTAATTTGTTGTGATTTTTGGGATGTTACAAGTTGGTATCAGAGCCTTGGTTTGAGTGAATTGGAGGAACACCCATGTGAATCCATTCTCAAACTAAGGAAATGAAAAGGTTTTAAAAATGATTTTCAATTTTTTTTTTCAAAATAATCAAGAGAGGATGTGATGTGTACGATTAGCCAAAGCCAGTAAGTAGACCCCAAAATTACCACACTGTTATTTGATATTGTGATATGTTAGAATATCATGCTAGTGATAGGCTAGGGATCTTCAAGAATCGCATGATAGAATTTCCTGATTATATTGCCTGATAGCCTGGGCTTTTCCTTATATGAAATTGACATCATTACTATAGTTTCTTAGTGTATGCATCAAATTTGTACATAACTAAGATTTTATAGCATGAGAATGTTTGATTTAGCCTTATTTCCTATTCCTTGTTTGGTTGTAAGCGTATGGTAGAATCAAGTATTCTACTCTTTTGTAATATCCAGTGTTATGTATGATTAGCATACACGAGTGTTGCAGGGTTGGTGGAAGTTTCATAGATGAGTTATGTAGGGTCAGCCGATCAGTCGATGAATGTCTAGCCTTTCTCTAGGAAGTGAGAATAGGGTGTATGTGTATTTCATTGAGTGTTGTTAAGGTGGTTGTGATGATCATCTGAGACAAATACGGGTAGGTTAGGAAGGCAATATAGGCTCGTACTACTGGAAGCACAGATCCGTACGCGTAGCAGGGAAGTCACAACCCTTAGCGTTTTGTTGGGAGTTGGTTCCCACGATTTGATATGATTTCGTCTGATATCTCCCTGGTTTATTTTTAGTATGGTAGTTACGAGGCGATTTGAGTCAGGATCCGGATCAGGAGTCGGGACAGTCGGCCAGGATGGGTCGGGATTGACTGAGGATCGGGTTAGGGAGATCATTCAGGAAGAGGTTGTTTCTATTATCCAGGAGCAGATACCGGTGTTGTTTGGGTCTATCAAGACCGCTATGATGGAGTTCTTTGACGACCAATATGCTAAACTTTTAGAGACTGTTGCTACTACAGCTGTTGGATAAGGTGTCTAAGTCCATAACTTATTTGGTATATACTTGACCCGACCCGGCATGGTCCATTTGGGTTGCACTTCACCCGAACTATTTATATGGATAACATTATGAGAAGAGTATATTTGCGGCCTACTAATATATTATAAGTTATAATATATTAATATGAAATTGTATTATTTAATTAATATTGATCTTAAATTAATTATGAATTAATTTAGTGATCATAAGGTGACTAATTAAATAATGGGCTATTGTACTTATATAGTGTGGGCTAACACTCATAAGGAAATGGGCTAAGCTTGAATGGGAGTCCATGGATGATCCATGGAGCTTTTAACCCATGGATCCTTGGAATAGGAAAAGACATGGGTTATTAGGGTTTGCATGGTTCATAACCCTAATCATCTACACTATATAAAGAGGCTTATAGTGCTTGAAAAGACACTATGTGTGTGTGCATAAGGTGTGGCCGATTTCTAGAGTATTAGAGTGCTCTCTCATAAGTTTTCCAAGTTTGTGGTGATTTGTGATTTCCATTTGAGGCATTCACATTATTGGTGCTTGGCTATCAAACTCCCAAGGAATCAACTCACTAACAAAGGTATGTAATTCTTCTAGTATCTTTTATGTTTAAAAGAACCCCATGTATGCTAGATAGGTTATAAACCTTGGAAAATTATTTTGCATGTATTTTAGACAAACATAGATCCAAGGTTTCTAGGGTTGCATGAACACCTTAGGAGTGTTAGTTTGCTCAAAACCCAACAGTGGTATCAGAGCCTAGGCTTGTTTGTTTGATACTTGATGCAAACTTGTTGAAAAACTCAAGTTTTCTGCATTCTGCAGCATGAACTCGCCGAGTCCATGGGGGGACTCGCCGATTCCATGAGTAAATTCATCCTACTCGTCGAGTAGGTTCGTGCACTCGACGAGTAGAAGCCTCAGAATGCAGATTTTCGAGTTTTGCTGTTGGAAATGGACTAGAAACATTACCCTAAACTGTTTTGGTGTTATAAAACCTGTTTTAGATGGTGTAATGTTTATGCTAATCCATTTACATTGGCTTATATCAAAATTTCATGATGATATGCGTTCATATGTTCTTGGAATTTTTGATATGATGTTCATGTTCTTATGAATTATTGTTAGATCATAGGACTTATTTGCTAAATTGTTTATTGATAATTCTTGATCATTTATGTGTTTTAATGGAGTCCATAATTTGTCCTCAAGTTATGGATTTCCAAAGGTCACTTTCATTTATGCACACTTAAAACACATAAGTTACATGAAAATGAAGAGTCTTCATTTTATGAACCTTTAATTCATAAGTTATGAAATGAAAAGTTTTGAATAGTTTCAAAACTTGTCCTCAAGTTGTGGAATTTGTAAAGTTACACACACTTTAATATACTTTAATTCCAAACCCTTAGAGTTTTAAAAGTTAAAATTCAACCCTTATACTATTTATAACATTAATGGTTAATTATTATATATATATATATATATATATATATATATATATATATATATATAGATATATATGTATAAGATTAAGTCGTTTTACCGTTAGTAGGCCTCATTCACGAAGCCGGTCTATAAGGGGGGTATAAGGTTGTTGCCTATAAAATGGCAACTTAATGGGTGTCCATTCTCACCCACCGCTTCCTTGATCGGTGGAGGGTCGTTAGCCGAACGGGTAGGACAATGACTTTAAATTCTCATTAAAAGTATAATGAATATTATAAAGTAACTAAACCTTTAATAAATTCCCAATCTTAGTTATTTTAGGAAAATGTGAATATGGTGCTAACCCATGAAATTCACACTTTGTACCTTACCAAGTCGTTGGTGGAGCGTTTGTGGTTAACCGGCACACTAACTTGGACTAGTATGGATCACGAAGGGTGACTTAATGTTTATCATAGATCGGTGGAGCGTGTGTGGTTAACCGGCACATTGATTAGGTGATAATATTAAGGGTACCAAGTGAATTTGCATGGTTATTCACACCTTGTTTTGTGATCCTCGGCATCCCAGTCACAAAACTTGAAGGGCACAATCGAGATTGAAACATGCCATTGAAAAGTTCAATGAATCTCAAAAGAATCTAGGAATTTCAAAACCAATTAAACCTAATAATTCATTTCGTTTTCATGGTGGAAGTTGGTGAATCGTCATTCACCTACCTTCAAATATGTTATAGCTTAGATTACGACATCCCTCTTCTAAGTTATAATATATTGTGTTGGATCCTAGCCTTAATATTACATTTGAGTGTATTATTAAGGATTCGATATATCTAATCTAAACTTGTTTTCTTCTTTTCAGATGTCTTCCAACAACAATGCTTCGGGCTCTAACCCTAGTGGCTCATATTCCCTCATGAACCTTTGTGGGAGGGTCATGTTTGATGGTTCCAACTTCATGGATTGGATCCGGAACATCAAGATGGTCACTCGTTACGAGGACAAGGAATATATCCTCGATAAGGAGCTAAAGGAGCTTGATGAGTCCACTGCTACTCCTGAGGAGGTCGCTGAGTATCAGGCACATGAAAGAGATGCCACCAAGGTGGCATGCATCATGATGGCCACCATGACAGCTGAACTCCAAAAGTCCTATGAGGACTATTACCCTTTTGAGATGCATCAGGATCTGATGGAAAGGTACCATCAGAGTGCTCGTCAAGAGCGATATGAAATAATCTCCTCCATGATCACTACCCATATGAAGGATAGCGAACCAATCACGAGCCACATGCAGAAAATGCAAAGGTATGCGGACCGTCTAATGAAACTGAATGTGAACTTCCCTGAGGAGTTGGCAATTGATATCATTTTGCACTCCTTGCCCTCGTGTTATGATCAATTTCGTATGACATACCGCATGAACAAGGAGGAAGTCACACTCAGTAAGCTTCAAGGACTTCTGAAGAGTGCCGAAAGTGGTCTTAAGAGTAAGTCGGTTACTACTCCTACTCCTACTGCTACCCCTGTTTTGGCTATCGGGCAAGGCAAAGGGAAGAAGAGGAAGCACCCTTCGAAGGGTACCAAGGGAAAGTCCCTTGAAGGCTCCTCATCTAGAACCAAAGGTGGTTTTATCACTCCTTCTGCCATCCCTAAGGATGCTGAATGCTTCTACTGTCAAAAGAAGGGGCACTGGAAGCGAAACTGCCCAAAGTACTTGCAGGATGTCAAGGATGGGAAAGTGAAACCATCCCATGCAGGTGTTTACACTATATTGTCTAATAACTCACCATATTCTAATTCTTGGGTTCTTGATACAGGTTGTGGTATTCACATATGTTGTGACTTGCATGGCCTAAGAAGAAGTGAGGATGTGGAGCACGGAAAGATAAACTTAATCACGGGGAACAAGAAGGTTGCACCTGTTGCCAAGATTGGAGTTTATACTTTATTGCTAGATAGTGGGTTAAAGTTAGATTTGAATAAATGTGTGTACTCGTCTGAAATGTCGAGGAATATTATTTCCTTTCATGCTTTGTACAAACAAGGTTTTACCTTTTCTTTTGATAATGAAGTTGGTAGTATTAATGCTTTCTTTAATAATGTTCTTTATTTTAAAGCATTACCTTGTGATGGTGTGTATGAAGCTGTATCGGTTGTAGATAATTTAGGAAATAATGTATTATGTATTGATTCTTCTACTAGCTTGGATAAAGCATCTTTGTGGCATTGTCGTCTTGGACATGTAAGCAAGAAACGCGTAGGCCAGCTCCAAAAGGATGGAGTCTTGGAGTCGTTCGACCTCAAGTCGGATGATAGTTGTGAGTCTTGTCTAATTGGAAAAATGACAAAATCACCCTTCACTGGTACTTGTGCAAGGGGTGAGGGTTTGTTGGACCTTATACATACTGATGTATGTGGACCATTCAAAACCGCCACAAGGGATGCTAATCGCTATTATGTGACTTTTATTGATGATTTTAGTAGATATAGTTATGTCTACTTAATCAAACATAAGTCAGAAACTTTTGAAAGGTTTAAAGAGTTTAAAAAGGAAGTAGAAAATCAATTGGGCAGGAACATTAAGATGCTTCGATCCGATCGAGGTGGTGAGTATCTTAGTACTGAGTTCCTTGACTATCTTAAGGAGTGTGGGATTGTCTCACAATTGACACCTCCCAGGACACCACAACTGAATGGTATAGCTGAGAGGCGTAATCGAACTTTGTTTGACATGGTTCGCTCTATGATGAGTCGAGCTTCGCTACCAATCTCTTTTTGGGGGTATGCCTTAGAGACTGCCACCCACATCCTTAATCTAGTCCCTACAAAGAAGGTTGCCAAAACACCTCATGAAATGTGGACTGGGAAAGTTCCCAATTTGGACCATATCAAGATTTGGGGTTGCAAGGCTTTCGTGAGGCGCGAGACTCATGACAAGCTCGAACCTCGAAGTGAAAGGTGTATTTTCATCGGCTACCCACAAAAATCCTTTGGTTACCTCTTCGACAAACCCAGTGAGAATGTGGTCTTTGTGGCTAGGAGAGGGGTCTTTCGAGAGAGAGAATTTATAAACCAAGGAGACAGTGGGAGGCAAATTGACCTTGAAGAAATTCAAGACTCAATTGGTGAAGGAACCTCAGACACTAGCAATCAACTTGAGGAGGAAATTCCTGTTGATCCAGCTGACGAGTCTATACTTCCAAGGCGTTCCACAAGGGTTAGGAACACACCTGAGTTTTATTATGGATTTCATATTACTACGGAAGGTGATACATTTATCAGTGACAGTACACTGGTAAATCTGGATGAACCTAACAGTGTTAAGGAAGCCATGGCAGGCCCAGAGTCTGCTAAATGGAAGGAGGCTATGGACAGCGAGATACAGTTCATGTATGACAATCAAGTTTGGAACTTGGTTGACAATGTACCAGGCCGTAAGACAGTCAGGTGCAAATGGATCTTTAAGAAGAAGACCAACATGGATGGGAAGGTGCACACTTATAAGGCTCGACTGGTTGCGAAGGGTTTTACTCAGACTCATGGTATTGATTATGATGAAACCTTTTCACCAGTAGCAAAGATTAAGTCTATTAGGGTTATGCTAGCCATTGCTGCATTTCATGATTATGAAATATGGCAAATGGATGTCAAAACCGCTTTCCTTAACGGAAAGTTGGCTGAGGATGTTTACATGAATCGGCCAGAGGGTTTTGTCAGTGCAGAGTACCCCAATAGAGTGTGCAAGCTTGAGAAATCCATTTATGGATTGAAACAAGCATCTCGAAGTTGGAATCTTTGTTTCGATGAGAAGGTCAAAGAGTTTGGTTTCTCAAGAAGTGAAGATGAGTCATGCGTGTATGTCAGAGCTAGTGGGAGTATAGTTAGCTTTTTGGTACTGTATGTGGATGACATACTACTTAGAGGAAATGACATCCCAACCTTACAGGAGGTTAAGTCCTGGCTTGGGAAGTGCTTTGCTATGAAGGACCTTGGAGAAGCTGCCTATATCCTAGGGATAAGGATATTAAGAGAAAGGAGTAAAAGACTAATTGGACTTAGTCAGAGTATCTACTTGGATAAGGTGTTGAAAAGGTTCAACATGCAGAATTCCAAGAAAGGAGAATTACATATCCAAAGCAATGCCAAACTGAGCAAGGCTCAGAGCCCGAGTATAGAAGATGAGATAGCTGAGATGAGTCGATTACCTTATGCTTCAGCTGTTGGTTCGATCATGTATGCTATGACTTGTACCCGTCCTGATGTGGCCTTCGCTTTGAGCATGGTCAGCAGATATCAGGGGAACCCTGGCAAGGCTCATTGGACTGTCGTAAAGAATATTCTCAAGTACCTGCGGAGGACTAAGGATTGGATCCTTACCCTTGGTGGGAGTGATGACTTGAGAGTAGTAGGGTATAGTGACTTTCAGACTGATAGGGATAACTTCCGCTCTCAGTCGGGCTGGGTCTTTACCTTAAATGGAGGGGCAATCACTTGGAAGAGTTCCAAACAGGAGACTGTAGCTGATTCGACTTGTGAATCAGAGTACATAGCAGCGAGTGAAGCGGCAAAGGAGGCGATATGGCTGAGGAACTTCATCGGAGACCTTGGAGTTGTACCAGCTATTAAGGAGCCTATGGAGATTTTCTGTGACAGCAATAGTGCGGTTGCCTTAGCCAAGGAACCAAGAGATCATGGCAGATCCCGACACATTGACAGAAAATATCACTTCATAAGACACAAGATAGAAGAGTGACTCCTCGTGGCAAAGAGGGTATCGTCAGATGAGAACCCTGCGGATCCCCTTACGAAGGGACTGATGAGGGTGAAGCATTTGCAGCATGCGAGACGCATCGGGGTGAGGGACGATATTAGTTTTACAGATTAGATAGTTATTACTGAAACTTGTAAAATGTAATCGACGTTTGATGATGAATAAAAGTTGTGATTTATTTATGAGTAAGGTGTTGCTATCATTGTCAATTATTTACTATTGTTTTAGCTTTGCATGTTTTGACTTCCAGAATAATAAGTTTATTCAAACTCTCCACAGTCGGTCATATGTCGGAAGTAGGTATGAATCAAGACTGTCATGAATTGGGATTGTAGATGTCTAAAGGTGTTTAGCCATAGCAATGGTTGCTACAACATTCATGAGTACTCATAAATTATGAGTATTGGAATAAACCCACGCTCACTTGTATCACTTCATGGAATTTATCTCGAGTGATCGTGAGATGGTAATATCATATAAGTCTTCAAACCTAGAGATATGAGTTGTTACCTATGAGTTGGTTGTGCATTGATTGCATGTAAACGCATCAGTAACTTGATGTTATAAAACGTGCCTTTGTGTGCAATTCAATAAGTAGTAGAACAAGCATATGAGTCGAAGTTTATCTGTTCCTTCTAGAAATAGAAGGGATATCTGGGCCCCTCGATGATTTTGTTTTGACCTATGTACCGGGCCCGGTCAGAACTAAATTGATGTGTTCGATTAAGTTCTTCGTCAAACAAATCGGAAATCGGGAAACAAACTGCTGGACAATAAGTAAGACATTGTTCCATGTATTTGTCCGGCTGATATCATGAGAGCAGAGGATTATGTGATCACTTATCTAAAATGGCGCTTCATAGTTCAACAGAGTTTTTGAGAGCTACGATTGCCGGTTGGTTCCTGAAGCTATATAGGCAAATAAAGTTATCAGACTTATCCAAGTGGGAGACTGTTGGATAAGGTGTCTAAGTCCATAACTTATTTGGTATATACTTGACCCGACCCGACATGGTCCATTTGGGTTGCACTTCACCCGAACTATTTATATGGATAACATTATGAGAAGAGTATATTTGCGGCCTACTAATATATTATAAGTTATAATATATTAATATGAAATTGTATTATTTAATTAGTATTGATCTTAAATTAATTATGAATTAATTTAGTGATCATAAGGTGACTAATTAAATAATGGGCTATTGTACTTATATAGTGTGGGCTAACACTCATAAGGAAATGGGCTAAGCTTGAATGGGGGTCCATGGATGATCCATGGAGCTTTTAACCCATGGATCCTTGGAATAGGAAAAGACATGGGTTATTAGGGTTTGCATGGTTCATAACCCTAATCATCTACACTATATAAAGAGGCTTATAGTGCTTGAAAAGACACTATGTGTGTGTGCATAAGGTGTGGCCGATTTCTAGAGTATTAGAGTGCTCTCTCATAAGTTTTCCAAGTTTGTGGTGATTTGTGATTTCCATTTGAGGCATTCACATTATTGGTGCTTGGCTCTCAAACTCCCAAGGAATCAACTCACTAACAAAGGTATGTAATTCTTCTAGTATCTTTTATGTTTAAAAGTACCCCATGTATGCTAGATAGGTTATAAACCTTGGAAAATTATTTTGCATGTATTTTAGACAAACATAGATCCAAGGTTTCTAGGGTTGCATGAACACCTTAGGAGTGTTAGTTTTCTCAAAACCCAACAACAGCCACCGCAGCCGTTGTTGCTGTAGGGATTGGCGTTGGGAGAGCCTTCCAGTATCGGGACTTCGATAATACGAAGCCTCGATATTTGAAGGAGTTTAGGATCCGATCATAGCCATGAGGTGGTTGTCTAACGTTGAGGGATGTTTCTTTACGTGTTCTTGCCTAGCTAACCAGAAGGTCAAGTGCACTCTGAACCTTCTTCAGTCTAGAGTGAATGACTGCGAGATCCTTTACCATCTGGGTAAAGCGAATGTGGTGGCGGATTCCTTGAGCCGCAAGTCGGCCGGATCTTCTATTGGGTGCCATGTATGAGGATATTCGTGGACTCTCCGCTCGTGGGGTTGATTAGAGAGGCCCAGGCTGAGGGTGTGCGGGAAGAAAATTGGAAGATTGAGAGGATCTGGGGCGAGATCACCAGGTTTGTTCCGGACAGTCGTGGTTTGCTGACCCGTTGCGGTCGAGTATAGGTTCCTATGTCTAGTGGGGTCAGACATATTATCATTTAATGAAGTGACTCTTGAACCTCCATAACTTGAGGACAAGTTATGGAGTCATAAAACCATTTAATGAGGACAAGACTCTTCATTTTTGTAACCATTGCCAACTTTTTATGAGTTTTATGAAACTTAAATGTGACTTTTCATATAACTTGAGGACAAGTTACAAAAACACATTTTAGAATCAACTCTTAGATTAAAATGGATTGAAAACACATAATCAATTAACTTTTCTATTAATCTAATAAACTCATATGAACAAAGATAATTCACATCAAATTTTTTTCAAGTAATTAGCATAACTTTTAAACTAATACAATTCGATTTTTCAGCTAATTTTGCAAGTATAACAAGAAAACAAGCCTTGGCTCTGATACCACTGATGGGTTTTGTGCATTCTAACACTCCTAAGTGTACATGCAACCCTAAATACCTTGGATCTATGTTTTCTCTATTATACATGCAATTATGAACTTTCCAAGGTATTACCCTATCTAGCATACAATACTTGATACTTGGGTAATCAAATGGATAGAATACATACCTTTGTTTTATGTAGCTTGTCTCCATGAAGCTTGAGTGCCTAGTGCCCCAAGTGTGACACCTCAAATGGTTCACACAACACCAAATGCACATGGAATGACTTGAGAGAAATGAAACACTCCTTGAAATCGTCTAGCCCTCATATTCACACATTAGTGCACAATTTCTTGAGCCATGGGATTCTTTTATATGGTGGCTATTAGGGTTACACCATGTAACTCATAACTTTACCCATTCCTTATGCTCCATGGATTTTAACCTCCATGGAGTATCCATGGGTCACCCCATGGACTTAGTCCAACATAAGGAATCTTGGATCGCAAGCCCACATATATAAGAATGAATGATTTACACAATCAACCCATATATTTAATTAGTCTCCTTTTGATCACTTAATTAATTCCAAATTAATTCTTGATCAATACTAATTAAATAACCTTATTAATATATTAGAACTTATAATATATTAACCAACCTTAAGTGTTATTTCTCTCATTATAGTCTATCCAAATGCATGATGCCATGCAACCCAAATGGACAAGAGTTGCCTCCTTACAGATTATGTCAATATGGTCCTTCCAGAATTAACATTATACTTCCAACTGTCCTTGAGCAACCAATCTTTGGTAAACCTTAGATTGTCCTCGACAATTGCTTAATCATTTTAGTCATATCCAATTCTAGACCTTTTCCCTTCATAATGCCCCAGGCATTTGGAAAATTTTAGAAAGGATGAATATAGCACATGTAATCGATCCTATATCCGAAGCATATGGGACACGATTCATGATGTCTCACATAAAGACTAAACCAGTCTTTTGCTATAATATTTCCATTTCAATTTGCCAAGTTCTCAAAATTCAGATTATGAAAAGGGATGCTGTAATCATAATCGAATTTTAGAACGCAAATAATGGACCCATATATAGAATTTCCTTATGTTGAGCCATTCCAACATGAAATTCATATATATATCCTTGATTAAATACGATTAAAATCTCAATCTAAGCTTTTAGAATTGAAATGAAGTATAATTTCCTCTCCCTTAATTATAACAAAACAACTTTTTCAACCCCTGCAACCTCACGAATTGAAACTTTTGTTTTCTATAATTAACATTGCTAACTTGCAACCTTTGTCATAATTATCATGTTCCCACTAACATGATGATTATTAGCATAACACTTATGCTCCCACTAGCTTTGACATGTACTCAGAAATCAGCTGACTTTCTTACCAAAGTTCAGATTTCTGATACTAGATTGTTTTGATAAAACTTTATCAAAATCATACACCTCTCTTAGATAGCTCACATGTATGTCTAAACAATTTTAGAACTATGAAAAGGGATGCCGTAATCATAGTCTCAATTGTTTAGACCTTTGCCACTTCTCACAAGTCCATGTTAGTGTGCCGGTAAACCACACACGCTCCACTAACGACTTTAAGAATGCAAATATCACAATTGCTATCTAGCTAAAATCTACTTAGTGAAAGTGTTTCCTCACCATCATTTTCATGAATCGGAGAGAAACCTTATGACACTTAGATTTAATAGTGTATGTGTTCTTATCCATGTGAATTTGTCAAAACCATAATCACAAGACAAGGTTAGTGACAAATCCAAACTCATATTGATTAAACTTGTGCAATCTTAAATTCTTGCCATTTGGCAGCTCAGGTGCTGCCATTGCTTCCAAGTAGTTGTGCAACCAATTGAGAACTCTCAGAACTCCTATGCAAAGCCAACTTGAATAGGCACAAAAATTTCAACACGATAGGTTATAAACCTCAAGTCGTGTGCTAGTGAAGGACTTTTTATTCTTGATTAAGTCTTGAAACTTTCAAGAACTTTAAGACTCCCACTGTCCTCTTGACATATAAGGCTCCCTTGTCAAATATTCAAGAGATAGTGTGGATTCTTTATCAAGACTAACACTTTACACAATTGGCCTAAGTTGGTCTCTGTTTTATCCAAAACATCATAACTTACCAATTTCAAATGTACAAGAGTAGATAACCTTTTACTCTTACATTTGACTAGTGTTAACAAACCCTCTTTAAGATATGTCACTCAAGTTATAATCTTGGAGTATGACTCTAAGAATTGTTTTGGAACGAAGTATGACTCATCTTTTTGATTTAACCATTTCAACAATTCATGACTCCTCTTCTTAGTCATAAGAATGCACTAAGATGACTTTAGAGGACCAATTGTGATATGGTATCTTAATCATTAAGATGATCATAAACATGATACTAAAGTATTCTCCCATCTTTTCAGATTTGAGAAACTTTTATCTTTCTGCCATACTTTGATTCTTCTTATTCGTTCTATCTCACATTGAAACTTCTCCAATGCTACAGACTTATACTTAAACTTATAAGTATAACCATATTTACTGAACTTAAGTAAATCATGACGAATAGTCTTCTTGATCTTTTGTGGTGGACTTGACCAGTGCACAAGAATGTGTACTCGATCCCTTAGTCCTTTCCTTATTCACATAAGGAATTAGTCTTAATTTTCCAAGCTGAAAGTTCTCATTCATCATACTATACAACTTGCATGATTCCAAGTTTCGGTCCAATTGAACCTTGGGTGATGAGAATCTTTCCTTATTTGGTAATATTAGACACTACCACAACCGAAAGAATCAAATCCATTTTTCCAATATTGCTATCAATGGAATCTTATAAGCAACAACTTTTCACAAATGCCATTGTAAGGATACTTAAAATAAACAAAATCAAAACCTTTTTCTTTTATTTTAAAACTTTGCGGAAAAACTTATCCTTACAATCCATATGAAAACCTTGTTGTTATCTATTCCAAAGCAATATAAATATCATAACTCTTAAGTAATAGCCCAAAATTCTGATCACCGAACCATGCGATTGAAATCCATCTTCGCGATCAGAATCAGCATGTACTTAATAGAGTTAGACAATGGACTTTACCTGAAGTAGAGCCAAACTTATTGACTTTAACATCCTTAGGTAAATTTGGCAGCTTAGTAACCAATGCCCCTTCCTTTGGCAATAGTTACCTATGGACCCTTGATAATGGGACTATCTCAGACTTCGCCTCTCTCTTTACCATTGGGTCAACAGAGTTGACTATGGCCGATCCCTTTCCATTGGGAAGAGAGAGCTTTACTGGATATCCAATGTCATCATTGTCAATGTCCATAGCGTTTTAGGAAGTTGATCTTAGCAAATAGATAAGACCATTAAGGGTCTTGTCTTAGTCTGTTTCATAGGATTCCCAAAAGAACTCACTATGTGACTTAGAAAGTAGTTGAGCCACCAACTTTCTCAAGACTTTGACACCCAACTCTCCCGGCTTGTCAATATGTGACTACATCTCCAAGATGTGATCACACCTAGACCTTGCCTTGCCAATAGGGCTTGAGTGACCTTAAACTTTTTAGGAACTTGTGGGTTAGGGAGAATAATTGGAGGAGGTGAAAGAAGTATGATATCCATGGGATATCATCTTCATTTAGGAAAGCTTGTTTCAAGAGATTTGGGAAGATCATAAATGTCTAGACCAAACATCTTTTTGGGAGATATTCAAGATAGTTGATTTAAAGTCCTTAATATGACACCCAATATGAAATATTAAGGCTAGGACCCAACAAACTATTTTATAACTTAGAAGAGGGATGCCGTAATCCAAGCTATAAAATATTAGAAGGTAGGTGAATGACGATTCACCAATTTCCACCATGAAAAACGAAATAATTTATTAGGTTTTAATTGGATTTGAAAGTCCTAGATCTTTGAGATTCATTGAACTGTTCAAAGGCATGTTTCAATCTCGAGTGTGCCCTTCAGGTTTTGTGACTGGGATGCCGAGGATCACAAAACAAGGTGTGAATAACCATGCAAATATACTTGGTACCCTTAATATTTACCCCTTAATCAGTGTGCCGGTTAACCACACACGCTCCACCGATACTATGATAAATATTAAGTTACCCTTTGCCTACCTTGTTATGTCCAGGTTAGTGTGCCGGTTAACCACACACGCTCCACTAACGACTTAAGCAAAGTGCAAAGTGTAATTTCATGGGTTAGCACCAAATTCACATTTTCCTAAGTAACTAAGATTGGGTATTAATAAGAGTTTAGTTACTTAGTATTTATCATTAATACTTTTAATGAAAGGAGAATTATAGTCCTTGTCCTACCCGTTCGGCTAACGACCCTCCACCAGTCAAGGAAGCGGTGGGTGAGAGTGGACACCCATTAAACTGCCATTTTATAGGCAGTAACCTTATACCCCCCTTATAGACCGGCTTCGTGAATGAGGCCTACTAACGGTAAGACTGACTTTACTCTTATACATATATATAAATATGATTAACTTATAATATTATAAAGTATAAGGGTTGAATTTTAACTTTTAAAATTCTAAGGGCTAACTTGGAATTAAAGTATTCATAAGTGAAAACTTTTCAAATTCCAAAACTTGAGGGCAAGTTTTGAAACTATTCAAAACTAATTAATTCCATAACTTATGAGTTTAAAGTAGTTTTAATTAAAAAAAAACTCTTCAAGTTCCATAACTTGAGGACAAGTTATGGAAGACTTTAAACTAATTAATAATAAAAAAATAACTTTTTTTTATTGTAACTTATGGAACTAATTAAGGTTACACTTTTTTTTTTAATTTAATGAAGAGACTCTTGAACCTCCATAACTTGAGGACAAGTTATGGAGTCATAAAACCATTTAATTAGAACTAGACTCTTCATTTTGTAACCTTTGCCAACTTTTATGAGTTTTATGATTCTTAAATGTGACTTTTCATATAACTTGAGGACAAGTTACAAAAACACACTTTGGAATCAACTCTTAGATTAAAATGGATTGAAAACAACTATTTCACACAACTTTTCTATTAATCTAAGAACCTCATAAGAACAAGATAATTCAAATCATCAATCTTCAAGAAATTAGCATGAACATACAAACTAATACAAATCTTGAAATTATGACAATTATCTTAGAAATTGGATTAGCATGAACATTACCACATCAAAAACAAGTTTATAAGTCCAAAAACATCTTAGGGTAATGTTCCTAGTCCAATTCCAGCCAAAACAATCGAATATATGCATCCAACTCGATTTTTCAGCTACTTTTGCAAGTATAACAAGAAAACAAGCCTAGGCTTTGATACCACTGTTGGGTTATGAGCATTCTAACACTCCTAAGTGTACATGCAACCCTAAATACCTTGGATCTATGTTTTCTCTATTATACATACAATTATGAACATCCAAGGTATTATCCTAATCTAGCATACAAAATAATAAATATAACAAGATAGAATACATACCTCTTTGATGTAGAATGTCTTCATGAAGCTTGAGTGCCTAGTGCCCCAAGTGTGACACCTCAAATGGTTCACACAACACCAAATACACTTGGAATAACTTGAGAGAAACTTGAACACTCCTTGAAATCGTCTAGCCCTCACACTCACACATTAGTGCACGATTTCTTGAGCCATGTGATTCTTTTATATGGTGGCTATTAGGGTTACACCATGTAACTCATAACTTTACTCATTCCTTATGCTCCATGGATTTTAACCTCCATGGAGTATCCATGGGTCACCCCATGGACTTAGTCCAACATAAGGAATCTTGGATCACAAGCCCACATATATAAGAATGAATGATTTACACAATCAACCCATATATTTAATTAGTCTCCTTTTGATCACTTAATTAATTCCAAATTAATTCTTGATCAATACTAAATAAATAACCTTATTAATATATTAGAACTTATAATATATTAACCAACCTTAAGTGTTATTTCTCTCATTATAGTCTATCCAAATGCATGATGCCATGCAACCCAAATGGACCATGCCGGGTCGGGTCAAGTCTTACCAATTATAGTTATGGACTTAGACATTAATCCAACATATGCTTCACGGTAGCTAATGCCACATGAGACGAGGTATCCCATGTATGATATTGAGTTGGTGGTGGTGGTTTTCGCCCTCAAGATTTGGAGGCATTACCTTTATGGAGTCCGTTGTACTATCTACACGGATCACAGGAGTTTGAGGCATATTATGGATCAGCCAAACCTGAACATGAGGTAGCACAGGTGGCTGGACGTAGTCAAGGATTATGACTGCGAGATCCTTTACCATCTGGGTAAAGCGAATGTGGTGGCGGATTCCTTGAGCCGCAAGTCGGCCGGATCTTCTATTGGGTGCCATGTATGAGGATATTCGTGGACTCTCCGCTCGTGGGGTTGATTAGAGAGGCCCAGGCTGAGGGTGTGCGGGAAGAAAATTGGAAGATTGAGAGGATCTGGGGCGAGATCACCAGGTTTGTTCCGGACAGTCGTGGTTTGCTGACCCGTTGCGGTCGAGTATAGGTTCCTATGTCTAGTGGGGTCAGACATATTATCATTTAATGAAGTGACTCTTGAACCTCCATAACTTGAGGACAAGTTATGGAGTCATAAAACCATTTAATGAGGACAAGACTCTTCATTTTTGTAACCATTGCCAACTTTTTATGAGTTTTATGAAACTTAAATGTGACTTTTCATATAACTTGAGGACAAGTTACAAAAACACATTTTAGAATCAACTCTTAGATTAAAATGGATTGAAAACACATAATCAATTAACTTTTCTATTAATCTAATAAACTCATATGAACAAAGATAATTCACATCAAATTTTTTTCAAGTAATTAGCATAACTTTTAAACTAATACAATTCGATTTTTCAGCTAATTTTGCAAGTATAACAAGAAAACAAGCCTTGGCTCTGATACCACTGATGGGTTTTGTGCATTCTAACACTCCTAAGTGTACATGCAACCCTAAATACCTTGGATCTATGTTTTCTCTATTATACATGCAATTATGAACTTTCCAAGGTATTACCCTATCTAGCATACAATACTTGATACTTGGGTAATCAAATGGATAGAATACATACCTTTGTTTTATGTAGCTTGTCTCCATGAAGCTTGAGTGCCTAGTGCCCCAAGTGTGACACCTCAAATGGTTCACACAACACCAAATGCACATGGAATGACTTGAGAGAAATGAAACACTCCTTGAAATCGTCTAGCCCTCATATTCACACATTAGTGCACAATTTCTTGAGCCATGGGATTCTTTTATATGGTGGCTATTAGGGTTACACCATGTAACTCATAACTTTACCCATTCCTTATGCTCCATGGATTTTAACCTCCATGGAGTATCCATGGGTCACCCCATGGACTTAGTCCAACATAAGGAATCTTGGATCGCAAGCCCACATATATAAGAATGAATGATTTACACAATCAACCCATATATTTAATTAGTCTCCTTTTGATCACTTAATTAATTCCAAATTAATTCTTGATCAATACTAATTAAATAACCTTATTAATATATTAGAACTTATAATATATTAACCAACCTTAAGTGTTATTTCTCTCATTATAGTCTATCCAAATGCATGATGCCATGCAACCCAAATGGACAAGAGTTGCCTCCTTACAGATTATGTCAATATGGTCCTTCCAGAATTAACATTATACTTCCAACTGTCCTTGAGCAACCAATCTTTGGTAAACCTTAGATTGTCCTCGACAATTGCTTAATCATTTTAGTCATATCCAATTCTAGACCTTTTCCCTTCATAATGCCCCAGGCATTTGGAAAATTTTAGAAAGGATGAATATAGCACATGTAATCGATCCTATATCCGAAGCATATGGGACACGATTCATGATGTCTCACATAAAGACTAAACCAGTCTTTTGCTATAATATTTCCATTTCAATTTGCCAAGTTCTCAAAATTCAGATTATGAAAAGGGATGCTGTAATCATAATCGAATTTTAGAACGCAAATAATGGACCCATATATAGAATTTCCTTATGTTGAGCCATTCCAACATGAAATTCATATATATATCCTTGATTAAATACGATTAAAATCTCAATCTAAGCTTTTAGAATTGAAATGAAGTATAATTTCCTCTCCCTTAATTATAACAAAACAACTTTTTCAACCCCTGCAACCTCACGAATTGAAACTTTTGTTTTCTATAATTAACATTGCTAACTTGCAACCTTTGTCATAATTATCATGCTCCCACTAACATGATGATTATTAGCATAACACTTATGCTCCCACTAGCTTTGACATGTACTCAGAAATCAGCTGACTTTCTTACCAAAGTTCAGATTTCTGATACTAGATTGTTTTGATAAAACTTTATCAAAATCATACACCTCTCTTAGATAGCTCACATGTATGTCTAAACAATTTTAGAACTATGAAAAGGGATGCCGTAATCATAGTCTTAATTGTTTAGACCTTTGCCACTTCTCACAAGTCCATGTTAGTGTGCCGGTAAACCACACACGCTCCACTAACGACTTTGAGAATGCAAATATCACAATTGCTATCTAGCTAAAATCTACTTAGTGAAAGTGTTTCCTCACCATCATTTTCATGAATCGGAGAGAAACCTTATGACACTTAGATTTAATAGTGTATGTGTTCTTATCCATGTGAATTTGTCAAAACCATAATCACAAGACAAGGTTAGTGACAAATCCAAACTCATATTGATTAAACTTGTGCAATCTTAAATTCTTTCCATTTGGCAGCTCAGGTGCTGCCATTGCTTCCAAGTAGTTGTGCAACCAATTGAGAACTCTCAGAACTCCTATGCAAAGCCAACTTGAATAGGCACAAAAATTTCAACACGATAGGTTATAAACCTCAAGTCGTGTGCTAGTGAAGGACTTTTTATTCTTGATTAAGTCTTGAAACTTTCAAGAACTTTAAGACTCCCACTGTCCTCTTGACATATAAGGCTCCCTTGTCAAATATTCAAGAGATAGTGTGGATTCTTTATCAAGACTAACACTTTACACAATTGGCCTAAGTTGGTCTCTGTTTTATCCAAAACATCATAACTTACCAATTTCAAATGTACAAGAGTAGATAACCTTTTATTCTTACATTTGACTAGTGTTAACAAACCCTCTTTAAGATATGTCACTCAAGTTACAATCTTGGAGTATGACTCTAAGAATTGTTTTGGAACGAAGTATGACTCATCTTTTTGATTTAACCATTTCAACAATTCATGACTCCTCTTCTTAGTCATAAGAATGCACTAAGATGACTTTAGAGGACCAATTGTGATATGGTATCTTAATCATTAAGATGATCATAAACATGATACTAAAGTACTCTCCCATCTTTTCAGATTTGAGAAACTTTTATCTTTCTGCCATACTTTGATTCTTCTTATTCGTTCTGTCTCACATTGAAACTTCTCCAATGCTACAGACTTATACTTAAACTTATAAGTATAACCATATTTACTGAACTTAAGTAAATCATGACGAATAATCTTCTTGATCTTTTGTGGTGGACTTGACCAGTGCACAAGAATGTGTACTCGATCCCTTAGTCCTTTCCTTATTCACATAAGGAATTAGTCTTAATTTTCCAAGCTGAAAGTTCTCATTCATCATACTATACAACTTGCATGATTCCAAGTTTCGGTCCAATTGAACCTTGGGTGATGAGAATCTTTCCTTATTTGGTAATATTAGACACTACCACAACCGAAAGAATCAAATCCATTTTTCCAATATTGCTATCAATGGAATCTTATAAGCAACAACTTTTCACAAATGCCATTGTAAGGATACTTAAAATAAATAAAATCAAAACCTTTTTCTTTTATTTTAAAACTTTGCGGAAAAACTTATCCTTACAATCCATATGAAAACCTTGTTGTTATCTATTCCTAAGCAATATAAATATCATAACTCTTAAGTAATAGCCCAAAATTCTGATCACCGAACCATGCGATTGAAATCCATCTTCGCGATCAGAATCAGCATGTACTTAATAGAGTTAGACAATGGACTTTACCTGAAGTAGAGCCAAACTTATTGACTTTAACATCCTTAGGTAAATTTGGCAGCTTAGTAACCAATTCCCCTTCCTTTGGCAATAGTTACCTATGGACCCTTGATAATGGGACTATCTCAGACTTCGCCTCTCTCTTTACCATTGGGTCAACAGAGTTGACTATGGCCGATCCCTTTCCATTGGGAAGAGAGAGCTTTACTGGATATCCAATGTCATCATTGTCAATGTCCATAGCGTTTTAGGAAGTTGATCTTAGCAAATAGATAAGACCATTAAGGGTCTTGTCTTAGTCTGTTTCATAGGATTCCCAAAAGAACTCACTATGTGACTTAGAAAGTAGTTGAGCCACCAACTTTCTCAAGACTTTGACACCCAACTCTCCCGGCTTGTCAATATGTGACTACATCTCCAAGATGTGATCACACCTAGACCTTGCCTTGCCAATAGGGCTTGAGTGACCTTAAACTTTTTAGGAACTTGTGGGTTAGGGAGAATAATTGGAGGAGGTGAAAGAAGTATGATATCCATGGGACATCATCTTCATTTAGGAAAGCTTGTTTCAAGAGATTTGGGAAGATCATAAATGTCTAGACCAGACATCTTTTTGGGAGATATTCAAGATAGTTGATTTAAAGTCCTTAATATGACACCCAATATGAAATATTAAGGCTAGGACCCAACAAACTATTTTATAACTTAGAAGAGGGATGCCGTAATCCAAGCTATAAAATATTTGAAGGTAGGTGAATGACGATTCACCAATTTCCACCATGAAAAACGAAATAATTTATTAGGTTTTAATTGGATTTGAAAGTCCTAGATCTTTGAGATTCATTGAACTGTTCAAAGGCATGTTTCAATCTCGAGTGTGCCCTTCAGGTTTTGTGACTGGGATGCCGAGGATCACAAAACAAGGTGTGAATAACCATGCAAATATACTTGGTACCCTTAATATTTACCCCTTAATCAGTGTGCCGGTTAACCACACACGCTCCACCGATACTATGATAAATATTAAGTTACCCTTTGCCTACCTTGTTATGTCCAGGTTAGTGTGCCGGTTAACCACACACGCTCCACTAACGACTTAAGCAAAGTGCAAAGTGTAATTTCATGGGTTAGCACCAAATTCACATTTTCCTAAGTAACTAAGATTGGGTATTAATAAGAGTTTAGTTACTTAGTATTTATCATTAATACTTTTAATGAAAGGAGAATTATAGTCCTTGTCCTACCCGTTCGGCTAACGACCCTCCACCAGTCAAGGAAGCGGTGGGTGAGAGTGGACACCCATTAAACTGCCATTTTATAGGCAGTAACCTTATACCCCCCTTATAGACCGGCTTCGTGAATGAGGCCTACTAACGGTAAGACTGACTTTACTCTTATACATATATATAAATATTATTAACTTATAATATTATAAAGTATAAGGGTTGAATTTTAACTTTTAAAATTCTAAGGGCTAACTTGGAATTAAAGTATTCATAAGTGAAAACTTTTCAAATTCCAAAACTTGAGGGCAAGTTTTGAAACTATTCAAAACTAATTAATTCCATAACTTATGAGTTTAAAGTAGTTTTAATTAAAAAAAACTCTTCAAGTTCCATAACTTGAGGACAAGTTATGGAAGACTTTAAACTAATTAATAATAAAAAAATAACTTTTTTTTATTGTAACTTATGGAACTAATTAAGGTTACACTTTTTTTTTTAATTTAATGAAGAGACTCTTGAACCTCCATAACTTGAGGACAAGTTATGGAGTCATAAAACCATTTAATTAGAACTAGACTCTTCATTTTGTAACCTTTGCCAACTTTTATGAGTTTTATGATTCTTAAATGTGACTTTTCATATAACTTGAGGACAAGTTACAAAAACACACTTTGGAATCAACTCTTAGATTAAAATGGATTGAAAACAACTATTTCACACAACTTTTCTATTAATCTAAGAACCTCATAAGAACAAGATAATTCAAATCATCAATCTTCAAGAAATTAGCATGAACATACAAACTAATACAAATCTTGAAATTATGACAATTGTCTTAGAAATTGGATTAGCATGAACATTACCACATCAAAAACAAGTTTATAAGTCCAAAAACATCTTAGGGTAATGTTCCTAGTCTAATTCCAGCCAAAACAATCGAATATATGCATCCAACTCGATTTTTCAGCTACTTTTGCAAGTATAACAAGAAAACAAGCCTAGGCTTTGATACCACTGTTGGGTTATGAGCATTCTAACACTCCTAAGTGTACATGCAACCCTAAATACCTTGGATCTATGTTTTCTCTATTATACATACAATTATGAACATCCAAGGTATTATCCTAATCTAGCATACAAAATAATAAATATAACAAGATAGAATACATACCTCTTTGATGTAGAATGTCTTCATGAAGCTTGAGTGCCTAGTGCCCCAAGTGTGACACCTCAAATGGTTCACACAACACCAAATACACTTGGAATAACTTGAGAGAAACTTGAACACTCCTTGAAATCGTCTAGCCCTCACACTCACACATTAGTGCACGATTTCTTGAGCCATGGGATTCTTTTATATGGTGGCTATTAGGGTTACACCATGTAACTCATAACTTTACCCATTCCTTATGCTCCATGGATTTTAACCTCCATGGAGTATCCATGGGTCACCCCATGGACTTAGTCCAACATAAGGAATCTTGGATCACAAGCCCACATATATAAGAATGAATGATTTACACAATCAACCCATATATTTAATTAGTCTCCTTTTGATCACTTAATTAATTCCAAATTAATTCTTGATCAATACTAATTAAATAACCTTATTAATATATTAGAACTTATAATATATTAACCAACCTTAAGTGTTATTTCTCTCATTATAGTCTATCCAAATGCATGATGCCATGCAACCCAAATGGACCATGCCGGGTCGGGTCAAGTCTTACCAATTATAGTTATGGACTTAGACATTAATCCAACACAACTGTCCATTGCTCGTCACCAAGCTGGCGTAAAACCCGATGCCAACCACTCTGAGGATCACCGATGGGCGCTAGGGGAGGGTGGAGCCCCCGAGGGCTTGGGGCTGTGCTTTTCAGCTCACTGCCGAGGAGGCCAGAGAAACGTCAGACGTTGTAACAGATATGTTTCTATTTATTGTTCTGTTAATTATTTTTATGGTATGTTTATGTTTATGCTTCTAATAGGTACGTTCTTAGTGAACTCTTTGCCCGCTCTTGTGTTATTTGACTCGGGCGCGATTCGGTCCTTTGTGTCTTGATCTTTTAGTGAGGATTTTGGTATGCCCCTTAGTGACTTGGAGTGTTCGTTGCAGGTTTCTATTGCCAATGAACATGGGGTTTCTGCATCCAGAGTGTATCGAGGTTGTGTATTGGAGATTTTCTGGGTGCTCTATTTGATTAATTTGATCCCTATGCCCATGGAGGTGTGTGTGTGTGTGATAGTGAGGATGGATTGGTTGAGCAAGTTTGTTGCTATTATCGATTGTGAGGGTCAGCGAGTGGGAGTTCGAACTCCAAGTGGGGGAGAACTGGTTATCTATGGAGAGGGTATCGGGGTTGGTTCAGGGTTTTGTTCAGCAGCTAAGGCTCGACAGTATATTCAAAATGGGTGTGCGGGTTATCTGGCTTATGTGGTTGATACTCGGGTCGGGGAGCAGACTTCAGTTTCAGAGGTACCAGTTGTCAGGGAGTTTGCCAATTTTCTCCCGGAGGAGTTGCCCGGTGTGCCTCCCGAGAGGCAGGTTGAGTTCAGGATTGATCTAGTGACAGGTGCGGCTCCGATTGCCAAGGCGTCGTACCGCTTAGAACCACCTGAGATGCAAGAGTTGTCCTCTCAGCTTTAGGAGCTGTTAGGCAAGCAGTTCATCAAACCGAGTAGTTCGTTGTGGGGAGCGCCAATACTGTTCGTCAAGAAGAAGGCCGTTTTCACACCGGATGTGCATTGATTACCGGGAGTTGAACAAGTTAACGATGAAAAACCTTTATCCCCTTCCACGAATTGATGATATATTTGATCAGTTGTAGGGTTCATCTTGGTTCTCGAAGATCGATCTGAGGTCCGGGTATCATCGGGTGAGAGTGAGAGAGGAGGACGTGGAGAAGACCGTGTTCCATGCTCGTTATGGGCATTACGAGTTCGTGGCGATGCCATTTGGGCTCACCAATGTGCCTGCTGTGTTTATGGATTTGATGAATCGGGTGTGCAGGCCGATGCTCGACCGATCTGTCATTGTATTTATTGATGATATCTTGGTGTATTCCAAGACCAGAGGGCAGCACGAGGAGCACCTTCGAGAGCTTTTGGGAGTGTTAAGGCGGGAACTACTGTATGCCAAGTTCTCAAAGTGTGAGTTTTTGTTACGAGAGGTCCAGTTCCTAGTACATCTCGTTAATCAAGACGAGATTTTGGTCGATCCGGCCAAAATCGAGGCTGTGATGCAGCGGGAGGTTCTGAGATCTCCCTCAGAGATTAGGAGTTTCTTGGGTTTGGTGGGATACTATCGGAGATTTATTCAGGATTACTCCAAGATTGTGGTACCCCTCACTCGTCTGACGAGGAAGGGAGTGGATTTTCAATGGGGCCCTGAGCAACATTCGAAATTTAAGACTCTTTGGCGGAGGTTATGTGAGGCCCCGGTATTGACCCTTCCGGAGGGAGTCAAGGATTTTGTGGTATTTTGTGATGCATCCATCACTAGTTTGGGGTCGGTCCTTATGTAGAGAGGGCGAGTGATTGCTTATGCTTCACGGCAGCTGAAGCCGCATGAGACGCGATATCCTACTCATGATCTGGAGTTGGGGGCAGTGGTGTTTGCCCTCAAGATTTCGTGACATTATCTTTATGGTATCTGTTGTACTGTTTACACGGATCATAAGAGTTTGAGATATCTTATGGAACAACCGAACCTGAACATGAGGCAACACAGGTGGTTGGACGTGGCCAAGGATTATGACTGCAAGATCCTTTACCATTCGGGTAAAGCGAATGTGGTAGCGGATGCATTGAGCCGCAAGTCGGCTGGGTCTTCAGTTGGGGTGATGTGTATGATGACATCCTTTGATTCTCCGCTTTTGGGTTTGATCAGGGAGGCTTAGGCAGAGGGTATTCGGAAGGAGAACTGGAAGTAGGAGAGGATCAGGGGCAAGATCAACAGGTTTGTCACCGATAGTCGAGGGTTATTGACCCGGTGCAGTCAGGTTTGGGTTCCATTTTCCGGTGGGATCAGGAAGATAGTGCTGGAGGAGGCTCATAAGTCTCGCTTTTCTGGATACCCGGAAGCCACCAAGATGTATCAGGATTTGAGATTGAGCTACTGGTGGTCGTGTATGAAGAGGGAGATAGCCTGGTATGTCGAGAGGTTCTTGACTTATAGGATGGTCAAGGCCGAGCATCAGAGGCTGCATGACAAGATGCAGCCTTTGGAGGTTCCCATGTGGAAGTGGGAACAGATCATCATGGATTTTATCACTAAGTTGCCGAAGACGGCCAAGGGTTATGATGCTATATGGGTCATCGTGGATCGATTGACCAAGAGTGCCCACTTTTTGGCCATCTGGGAGAGCTCTTTGGCGGAAAAGTTGGCCGATGTATATGTCCGGGAGATCGTTGCTCACCATGGGGTTCCACTCTCCATTGTTTCTGACTAAAATGTTCGGTTCACTTCCCGGTTGTGGCAGAAGTTCCACGACGAATTGGGCACGAGGTTACATTTTAGCATTGCTTCTCATCTGCAGACCTACGGTCATAGTGAGCGGACCATCCAGACCCTTAGGGATATGTTGCGGCCCATGTCATTGATTTCGGTGGGAGTTTGGATTCCTACCTACCTCTTGCAGAGTTTTCCTACAACAACATTTATCACTCCAACATTTGTGCCCCACCTTTTGAGCTCTTGTATGGTCAGATATGTCGTACCCCAATATGTTGGGGAGAGGTTGGTCATAGGGTCATGGGAAGGACCGAGGTAGTCCTTCAGACCATGGAGCTCATTCATCAGATCAAGCAAACTGCTCAAAGTCGGCAGAAGAGCTATGCCGACCGGCACCGATCAGAGTTGGAGTTTTCAGGTTGGCGATATGGTGATCTTGAAGGTCTCGCCCTGGAAGGGTGTGATGTTGGATAAGGTGTCTAAGTCCATAACAATAATTGAGATGCACTTCACCCGACCCGGCATGGTCCATTTGGGTTACACTTCACCCGAACAATTTGTATGGATAATCTTTTGAGAATAGTATGTTTATGATTTATTAATATATTATAAGGTATAATATATTATTATGAAATCATATTATTTAATTAGTATTGATCTTAAATTAATTAAGAATTAATTTAGTGATAAAAAAGGTGACTAATTAAATATGGGCTCGTGTATTTATATAGTGTGGGCTAATGCTTATTTAGTATGGACTAGGCTTGCATGGGAGTTCATGGATGGTCCATGGAGCTTTTAACCCATGGATCCTCGGAAAGGAAGAGTCATGGGTATTAGGGTTTACATGGATGTAACCCTAATCCTCCACACTATATAAATGAGTCTTTGGCACTTGATTTAGCACTAGTTATGTGTGAACAAGAGTGGTGGCCGATTTCAAGAGAGTGCATTATTCTCTCAAGAGTTTTCCAAAGTTTGTGGTGATTTGTGATTTCCATTTGAGGCATCCACACTATTGGTGTTAGGCTCTCAAACTCCAAGCAATCAACCACTACTAAAAGGTATGTCATTCTATTAGTAATTTTATGATTCAAGTTCCCCATGCCATGCTAGTTAGGATGTAAACCTTGGAAATTCTTATTTGCATGTATTTTAGAGAAAACATAGATCCAAGGTTTATAGGGTTGCATGTACTCCATAGGAGTGTTAGAATGCTCAAAATCCAACAGTGGTATCAGAGCCTAGGCTTGTTTTCTTGAATACTTGATTCAAAATGCTAAAAAAAGTCGATTTTCTGTCCACTGAACAACGGACTCGCCGAGTCCATGGGGGGACTCGTCGAGTCCAAGCATATCTTCATCCTACTCGTCGAGTAGGTTCATGCACTCGACGAGTAGGAGGCGCTGAGTGCAGATTTTCGAGTTTTTTAGCTGGAATTGGACTAGAATCATTACACTAAACTGTTTTGGACTTATAATACCTGTTTTTGATATTGTAATGATTATGCTAATCCAATTTCAAAGGCTATTATCAAAATTTCAAGTTTTATATGTGTTCATATGATTCTTAAAATTGTTGATATGGATGTTCATGAACTTATGAGTTTTGTTAGATCATAGGAATTATTTGCAAATTGTTTGTTAGTTAATTCTTGATCTTGATGTGTTTTAATGGAATCCATCATTTGTCCTCAGGTTATGGATTACCAAGAGTCTTTTCTTTTAAAGTCCATTAAAAAACATAGGTTACACAAGTTGAAGAGTCTTTTTCATCATAAATAGTTTTATGGACTCCATAACTTGTCCTCAAGTTATGGATGTCCAAGAGTCTCTTCATTAAAAGTTTTTTAAACCTTAATTAAACTCATAAGTTATGAAAATCCAAAAGTTTTTGAATTGTTCAAAACTTGCCCTCAAGTTTTGGAATTTGTAAAGTCTCACACACACTTTAGTTCCAACCCTTAGAGTTTTAGAAGTTAAAATTCAACCTTTATACTTTATAGTATTATAAGTTAATAATATATATATATATATATATATATATATATATATATATATATATATGTATGTATAAGAGCAAGTCAGTCTTACCGTTAGTAGGCCTCATTCACGAAGCCGGTCTATAAGGGGGTATAAGGTTGTTGCCTATAAAATGGCAGCTTAATGGGTGTCCACTCTCACCCACCGCTTCCTTGACTGGTGGAGGGTCGTTAGCCGAACGGGTAGGACAAGGACTATAATTTTCTTTAAAAGTATAATGATGAATATAAAGTAACTAAACCTTTTATAAATTCCCAATCTTAGTTACTATAGGAAAATGTGAATTTGGTGCTAACCCATGAAATTTACACTTTGTACCTTACCAAGTCGTTGGTGGAGCGTGTGTGGTTAACCGACACACTAACTTGGACTGGTAAGGATGGCAAAGGGTGACTTAATTTTTATCATCGATCGGTGGAGCGCGTGTGGTTAACCGACACATTGATTAGGTGATAATATTAAGGGTACCAAGTGAATTTGTATGGTTATTCACACCTTGTTTTGTGATCCTCGGCATCCCAGTCACAAAATTTGAGAGGGCACAATCGAGATTGAAACATGCCATTGAAAAGTTCAGTGAATCTCAAAAGATCTAGAAGTTTCAAACCAATTAAAACCTAATTTTATTTCGTTTTTCATGGTGGAAATTGGTGAATCGTCATTCACCTACCTTCAAATATTCTATAGCTTGGATTACGACATCCCTCTTCCAAGTTATAAAATATTGTGTTGGGTCCTAGCCTTAATATTTCATATTGGGTGTTATATTAAGGATTTTAAATCAACTAACTTGAATCTCTCCCATTATAGATGTCCGGTTCAGACAAGTATGATCTTCCCAAATCTCTTGGAACAAGCTTTCCTCTTGAAGATGATGTCCCACAACATCATGCTTCACTTCCTCCACCTCCTCCAATTATTCTCCCCGACTCACAAGCTCGAAGACTTGAAAAGTTCAAACTCACTCAAGTCCTATTGGATAGTAAACACAAGGATGGAAAGCCAGTGTGTGCTCATGTCTTGGAGATGAAGGCACACATTGATAGGCTAAGAATGATGGGTGTCGGGTTCCTGAGAAAGTTGGCTATTGACTGGGTTCTTCTGTCACTTCCTGAGTCATACAGTGAGTTTGTTAAAGACTACTATGTGACAGATCTCGACATGACCCTAATAGATCTTACATATTTGCTAATTGCTGCTGAATCAACAATGATTTGGCACAATGGTCAAGCAACTTTGATTGGAAGGTCTGCCTCCCAAGCTGACATGGACATCCCAGAAATGATTCCTTCTCCTAAAGGGAAGGAATTAGTCATGGTCAAAAGTGATGATCATAAGAGAAAGGCCATTTCTGAGACTGCTCTATGTGCTGGCTCAGATGAGCATGTGTGTTTCTATTGCCAAGGAAAGGGACATTGGAATCAAAGCTGCCCTGACTACCTGAGATCATTAGTCAGAATGTATGGTTCTGCTTCAGGTAAGTCCATTATCTAACTCTGTTAAGTTCCTAATTGTTGATTCTTAATACATGATGTGACTGGGTTGCATTTTAATGTTTTGCAGGATCAAGCAAAGGGAAGGAAGCTTAAAAGAAGAGTATGCTGAATCTGATCGCGAAGATGGATTTCAATCGCATGGTTCGAAGATCGGATTCTTGAGCTACTACTTAGGAGTTATGATAGATTTCTAGGAAATATGTAATAGCATAGTTTCCATTTAAAGTTGCATTGTAAGGAAAAAGTTTTTTCCGCATTTTATAAATAAATAAAATTTTTGTTTTACTTTATTTTATATCTCATTGTAATGACATTTATGGAAAGTCAATGTTTCTATGTTTCTAGCAATAATGAATTTGATTCTTTCATCTGTGGTAGTGTCTAAATTTACCAAATAAGGAAAGATTCTTATCACCCAAGTTTCAATTGGACCGAAACTTGGAATCATGCAGGTTGTATTGCTTGATGAATGAGAATTTTTATTTTTTTGGAAAGTTAAGACTAATTCCCTGACCACATGTATATGTGAGTCAGGTGAAAGACTAAAGGATCGGGTACACTAGGTGTGTGCAGGTCAAAGTTCACCACAAAGATCGATAAGACTATTCGTCATGATTTACTAAAGTTTAGTAAATATGGTTGTACCTACAAGTTTAAGTACAATTCTGAAACGTTGGAAAAGTTTCAATGAATGGCAGGGCGAATGGGAAGAATCAAATTAGGCAGAAAGATAAAAGTTTCTCAAATCTAAAAAGATAGGAGAGTACTTTAGTATCACGTTTTATGATCATCTTAATGATTATGGAACCATATCACAATTTGATTCTCTAAGGACATCTTGGTGCATTTGTATGGCTAAGAAGAGGATTCATGAATTGTTGGAATGGTTAAAATCAAGAAGATGAATCATACTCCATTCCAAAACAATTCGTGGAGTTATACTCCAAGATTGTAATTTGAGTCACACATCTTAAAGAAGATTTATAAGACTTGTCAAATGTAAGAGTAAAATGTTTTCTACTCTTGTACATTTGAAATTGGTAAGTTGTGATGTTTTGGATAAAACAAAGACCAACTAAGGCCAATTGTGTGAAGTGTTTATCTTGATAAGAATCCGCACTAACTCTTGAATATTTGTTTGTTTGTCAAGGAATGGTTCTTGACAAAGATAAACTTATATGTCAAGAGGACAGTGGGAGTCTTAAAGGTCTTGAAAGTTTCAAGAACTAATCAAGATAAAACCTATTGTTTATCGCTAGCACACCACTTGAGGTTTGTAACCTATCGTGTTGACATAATTCTTGTTTTTGTGCCTATTCCGGTAAAGTTGACTATGTATGTGAGTTCTGTGAGTTCTCAATTGTGTGCATAACAACTTGGAAGCAATGGTGGGCCCTTGTGCTACCAAGAGGCAAGAAATCAAGATTGAACAAGTTCAATTCATATGGGTTTGAGTTTGTCACTAACCTTATCTTGTGATTATGGTTTTGACAAATTCACATGGATAGGAACACATACACCATAAAATCTAAGTGTCATAAGGTTTCTTTACGATTCATGAAAATGATGGTGAGGAAACGCTTTCACTAAGTAGATTTTAAGTAGATATCAATTGTGATATTTGCATTCTCAAAGTCGTTAGTGGAGCGTGTGTGGTTAACCGGCACACTAACATGGACTTGTGAGAAATGGAAAAAAGGTCTAAACATTATGATTACGGCATCCCTCTTCATAATTGTTTAGACACACATGTGAGCTATCTAATGAAAGATGTATGATTCTGAGAAGCTTAGATAAAGTTTTGTCGAAGCATCTCGTATCAGAAGTCTGAACTTTGGTGATGAAAGTCAATAAAGTATTGATTTCTAGAAGTCGATTTCTGAGTATATGTTAAAGCTAGTTGGAGCATAATTGTTATGCTAAATAATTATTATGCTAGTGGGAGAATAATCAATTATGATAAGTATTGTTAATTATAGAAAACAAAAGTTTCGCTTGGAAAAGGTTGTTTTGCTATAATTAAGGGAGAGGAGATTATACTTCATTTCAATCCTAAAAGTTTAGATTGAGATTTCAATCATCTTTAGTCAAGGATATATATATGAATTTTATGTTGGAATGGTTCAACATAAAGGAATTCTATATATATTGCGTTCTCAAATTCGATTATGATTACGACATACCTCGTCATAGTCGATTTTTGAAAACATGGCAAATAAAAAATATTGTAGCAAAAGACTGATCTAGTATCAGGACTTTATGTGAGACATCATGAATCGTCTCCCATATGCTTCGGGTATAGGATCGATCACATGTGCTATAATATTTATCTGTTCTAAATTTTCAAAATGCCTAGAGCATTAAGAGGGAAAAAGGAATAGAACTGGATATGACTGAAATGATTAAGCAATTGTCGAGAACAATCTGAGGTTTACCTAAGATTGGTTTCTCATGGACAGTTGGAAGTATGATGTTAAATTTGGAAAGGGCCATATTGACATATTCTGAAAAGAGGTAGCTCTTGTTCAGAAGTGATAGTCAAAACGGGAATATGGAAATGTTTTCCATATTGGGAGTTGGATTTTAAGAATCTGTGAGAAAGTTAGAAACTTTTATGCAAGAAGGATATTCAAAGGAATGTACTTTGAATATGAGACTTCGTTTCCATGGAATTGATCTCCACTGGAATACTTTGTAATGTTTGTTGCCAGGTCCTTGTGACTTTTGTGCATAGTCATTGCAAGAGGATCAATGCATATGAGTTTAAAATCTAACAGATTACAGTAAATGACAAGAATTTGATATTCTTACATTTACGGTAAGGATTTGGGATTGTGAAATGAGCATCATTGGAATCATGTGCAATTGATATACTTCACAAAGTAAGGATCATAGACAAACATAGTTTGCATACTTGGAGTATGGCATGACTATTGTTTAGAAAACATAGTGTACATGCTTGGAGCATGGGACAACTATTGTTTTAATTCAAGTGTTAAGTTGATAAATTGAAACAAAATAATGTGTAATCAATATGGTGATGAATAAAAGGTGTTTTATTTATATTCATAAGTGCTGAGACCATATTGGATTCAGTTATTCTTGTGTTTCACTTTGCATGTGTCGAATTCCATAATAACTAGGTTATTCTTTCCGAATGACTAAGTTATTTAAAGTCTCCACAGTCAGTCATATGTTGGAAGTAGGTATGAATCAAGACTGTCATGAATTGGGCTTGTAGATAACTAAAGGTGTTTAGACATAGCAATGATTGCTACAACATTCATGAGTGCTCATAAATTCTGAGTATTGGATTAAACCCACACTCACTTGTATCACTTCATGGAATTAATCTCGAGTGATCGTGAGACGGTAATATCATATAAGTCTTCAAATCTAGAGATGTGAGTTGTTGCCTATGAGTTGGTTGTACATTGATTGCACGAAAACGCATCAGTAACTTGATGTTATAAAACGTGCCTTTGTGTATAATTCAACAAGTAGTAGAACAAGCATATGAGTCGAAGTTTATCTGTTCCTTCTAGTCCTTGGAGGATTAGAAGCGATATCTGGGCCCCATGATGATTTTGTTTTGACCTATGTACCGGGCCCAGTCAGAACCTAATTGATGTGTTCAATTTAGTTCTATGTCAAACAAATCGGAAATCGGGAAACAAACTGCTGGACAATAAGTACGACGTTGTTCCATGTATTTGTCCGGCTGATATCTTGAGAACAGAGGATTATTTGATCACTTATCTAAAATGGCGCTTCATAGTTCAACAGAGTTTTGAGAGCTACGATTGCTGGTTGGTTCCTGAAGTCATATCTGCAAATATAGTTATTAGACTTACCCAAGTGGGAGACTGTTGGATAAGGTATCTAAGTCCATAACAATAATTGAGATGCACTTGACCCGACCCAGCATGGTCCATTTGGGTTGCACTTCACCCGAACAATTTGTATGGATAATCTTTTGAGAATAGTATGTTTATGATTTATTAATATATTATAAGGTATAATATATTAATATGAAATCATATTATTTAACTAGTATTGATCTTAAATTAATTAAGAATTAATTTAGTGATATAAAAGGTGACTAATTAAATATGGGCTCTTGTATTTATATAGTGTGGGCTAATGCTTATTTAGTATGGACTAGGCTTGCATGGGAGTTCATGGATGGTCCATGGAGCTTTTAATCCATGGATCTTTGGAAAGGAAGAGTCATGGGTATTAGGGTTTACATGGATGTAACCCTAATCCTCCACACTATATAAATGAGTCTTTGGCACTTGATTTAGCACTAGTTATGTGTGAACAAGAGTGGTGGCCGATTTCAAGAGAGTGCATTATTCTCTCAAGAGTTTTCCAAAGTTTGTGCTGATTTGTGATTTCCATTTGAGGCATCCACACTATTGGTGCTAGGATCTCAAACTCCAAGCAATCAACCACTACTAAAAGGTATGACATTCTACTAGTAATTTTATGATTCAAGTTCCCCATGCCATGCTAGTTAGGATGTAAACCTTGGAAATTCTTATATGCATGTATTTTAGAGAAAACATAGATCCAAGGTTTATAGGGTTGCATGTACACCATAGGAGTGTTAGAATGCTCAAAATCCAACATGTGATTGTTGGGGTTTGACCATAACATCATCCCTATGGTGTACATGTAACCCCAATTGCTTTGGATCTAGGTTTTTCTAATTTGAACATACAACTATGAATACCAAAGCAATAAACCTATGACTAGCATACACATTTCGAAATTGACATATGATTAGGGTTAGAAACTTTACCTCTCTTGTTATGTAGAAATAACAAGTTTAATCTTTCTTGATCTTGACTTCTGAAAGCCTAGTGCCCCAAGTGTTGCACCTCTAATGGAGTCACAAACACCCAATGCAAGGAGGATGACTTAGGAGAGAAGGATTTTGGCTTGGGTTTCTGTCTTGAATGCTTAGCCGAAAATCCTTAGTTATGCGGTCTATTTATACTTGTGGTTGCTAGGGTTTTAGGTGGAAACCCTAATATGACTGCTTAAGCCTTAAGCAACCCATGGACATCTTCTAGAATAGCCCTTGGACGAATTATTTATGGGCTTCCCATAGAATTCGTCCAGCCTTATTCCAAGATGATTCATCAGCCCAATTGAAACTATCAATGATTTGCAATATCAGTCTCCAATTATTTAATCAGTCTCTTTTGATCACCAAATTAATTCCAAATTAATTTCTGACAAATACTAATTAAATAATATGATTTCCAAATAATATATTAATCTTGTAATATATTAATAAAACCATTTTGAGTACCAATTTATTATTCACATAATAAATTCTACTCTCTCTCCTCTTGTCATCTTATTAAGTTGCATGAGTGAAGGCAACCCAAAAGGACCATGCTCATAATGAAATCAAGTACATACCAAAATAGTTATGGGCTTAGACACCTAATCCAACAGTCTCCCACTTGGATAAGTCTAATAACTATTATTGTGTACGACTTCAGAATCTAATTAGCAATCGTAGCTTTCAAAAGCCGCTGTCGAACTTTGATCTTATCAGCAACGCGTCCTTTAGATAAGGGATCATATATTCCTCCATTATCAAGATATCGTATAGACATGAGACATGGATTATAATCATTTTCTCTGTCTATGTGTTGTTTCCCTATTTCCGATTTATGACGACTGACAACATACTACAGTTGAACACATCAACTTAGTCCAGGCTTGGCCAAGCGCTTAGGGCTGTCATCACTAAATCATCGAGGGGCCCATAGATATCGCTTTTATCCCACTTTGGGTGAAAGGAACGGATAAACGCTGACTCATATGCTTGCACTATTTACTCATCAAATCACACACAACAACGTTTTATAACATCAAGTTACTGATGCGTTTACATATTATCAATGTCCAACCGACTTGTAAACAACAACTCATATCTCTCTGTTTCAAGAATATAAGATATTATTATCTCACAATCACCCATGATAAAATCCATGAAGTGATTCACGTGAGCGTGGGTTTAATCCAATACTCAAATCTTATTTCAGGAGCACTCATGAACACTGCATCAGACTTTTTCTATGTCTAAACGCTTTAGACAATCTACAGTCGGATTCATGACAATCTTACCTCATTACCTACTTCCAAAGTATGATTGATTGTGGATGTTTGAATAACCCAGTTATTTGGGAAGTCAAAACATGCGAAGTGAAACACAAGAATAATCGAATCCAATATGGTCTCAAAACTTTTGAGTATAAATAAATCACTTATTATTTAATCACTATATTGATTACACATCATTCATAGTATAATGTTTCGGTTAATCAACTTAATACTTGAAATATAACATTAGTTATCCCATGCTCCAAGCATGCACACTATGTTTGCCTACGGTCCTTACTTTATGAATTAGATCAATTGAACACGATTCTAATGATGCTTATTTCACAATTCCTAATCCTTATTACAAGTGTAAGAACACTAAGTTCTTCCCACTACTAGAACTTGTTAGATTCTAACATTTTATGCAATGATCCTTTTGTAATGTCACAGTACCAAAGTCACCAAGACTTTGCCAATTATATTACAAAGTGCTATATTAGAGATTGTCACAAGACAACTCCATAGATGTGAAGTCTCACATTCAAAGTACATTCCTTTGAACATTCTTCTTGCATAAACATTTCTAATCTACATAGATCCTTAATATCCAACTCCCATTATGGAAACATTTCCATATTTTCCATATGACAAAACATTCTAAATAGAATCCTATTTATTCATAATAATGTCAATACTGTCCATCCATTACTATACTTCCAACCGCCCACAAGTGACCAATCCTTGGCGAACCTTAGATTGTACTTGACAGTTGTTTAACTTACTTTAGTCATATCCGATTCTTGTCCTTTTCCCTCTTAACGCCCTAGGCATTTGGAATAGACAGAACGGTCAAATATTACAGCATATGTAATTGATCCTATACCTAACGCGTATGAGATACGATTCATAATGTCTTACATAAAGACGTGAGTCTTTTGCTATAATATTTTCATATATATAAAATTCCATTATGTTGAAACTTTTCAACATAACATTCATATATGTCCTTTGACTAAATTTGATTAACTTTCTCGATCTAGGCTTTTAGATTTGAAAATGAAGTATAAATTTCTCTCCCTTAATTATAGCAAAGCAACTTTTCAACCTCTGTAACTTTGCGAATTGAAACTTTTGTTTTCTATAATTAATATTGCTAACTTGCAATACAATTATCGTGCTCCCACTAACATGATAATTATATCCTTACCAGCATAACACTTATGCTCCCACTAGCTTTGACATGTACTTAGAAATCAACTGGACTTCTAGAAATCAATACTGATTGACTTTCATTACCAAGGTTCATATTTCTGATACATAATGCTTCGATAAGACTTTATCTAAGCTCATACACCTTTTATTAGAAAGCTCATATGTGTGTATAAACTATTTCATAACTTATATCAATAAGTCCCAAACGTTCAGACTAATTGCCAAATCTCACAATTCGAACTATGAAGAGGGATGCCGTAATCATAATTGAATTTGAGAATGTAATCTACACAATTGCTGTCTCCTTAAAATCTTCCTAGTGAAAGCGTTTCCTCACAATCATTTTCATGAAATGGAGAGAAACCTTGTCACTTAGATTTTATGGTGTATGCGTTCTTATCCATGTGAATTTGTCATAACCATAATCATAAGATAAGGTTTGTGACAAATCCAAACGCATATGGACTGAACTTGTTCAATCTTAATTTCTTGCCACCTTGCAGCACAAGGGCCTACCATGTCTTCCAAGTAGTTGAGCAGCTCACCCATACAAATCATTGAACTTTCATTGATCAAGGTGCTTTGCCTTATGCAGTCAAATGAGAACTCATAGAACTCGCATACATAGTCAACTGGAATAAGCAACGAAATAAGAATGTGTCAACACGATAGGTTACAAACCTCAAGTCGTGTGCTAGTGATAAACAATAGGTTTACTCTTGATAGGTTCTTGAAATCTTTTTCAAGATCTTTAAGACTCCCACTGACCTCTTGACATATAAGATTCTCTTGTCAAGAAAAATTCCTTGACAAACAAATATCCAAGAGTTAGTGTGAGTTCTTATCAAGACAAACACTTCACACAATTGGTTTAAGTTGGTCTTTGTCTTATCCAAGACATTCAAATGTGCAGGAATAAGAAGACATTTTTCTACTCCACATTTGATGAGTGTTATAAACCTTCGAAAGATGTGTCACTCAAGTCACAATCTTGGAGTACGACTCTAAGACTTGATTTTGGAACGAAGTATGACTCACCTTTTGATTTAACCATTTCAACAATTGCCGATTCCTCTTCTTAGCCATACAAATGCACTAAGGTGTCCTTAGAGGATCAATTGTGACACAGTTTTATAATCACTAAGTTAATCATAAAACATGATACTTAAGTACTCCCCCTTCTTTTCAGATTGGAGAAACTTTTATCTTTCTACATAATTGATTCTTCTTATTCGTTCTGCTTTACATTGAAACCTTTTCAACGATTCAAAATTACACTTAATCTTGTAAGCATAACCATATTTACTACACTTTTAGCAAATCATGACGAACAGCCTTATCGTTGTGTGTGGTGGACTTGTCCATTGCACGACGATGTGTACTAGATCTTCTAGTTCTCCACTTGACTCACATACTTATGTGAGCAAGGAATTAGTCTTAATTTCCCAAATATGAAGGTTCTAATTCATCACACAATATAAGTCGTATGACTCCAAGTTTCTGTGCAATTGAAACTTGGGTGATGAGAATCATTCATTATTTGGTAAATTGTGACACTACCACAAATAACATAACTAAGAATCACATCCTTCTCAATATTGCTAACAATAGGAACATACAAACATAGTTTTTCACAAATGCCAATGCAAAGAAATACAAATAAGATAAATCAAAATTTTTCTTTATATATAAAAGTGCGGAAAAACTTGTCCTTACAATGCAATTACAAATGAAAACTATGTTACTAAATATTCCTAAGCAATCTATCATAACTCCTATGCAACAGCTCAAAAAATCCGATCATCGAACCATGCTATCGAAATCCATATCTTCGCGATCAGACTCAACTCACTCTTCCTTTAAGCTTCCTTTCTTTTCTTCGATCCTACAAAACATCAAAATGCAATCTTATTACATCATGTATTAAGAATCTACAAATAGAAACTTAATAGAGTTAGATAGTGGAATTACCTGAAGCAGAGTCATACATTTTGACTCTCCCATTCTTTCGATCCTTCAAGTAGATATGGCAGCTTCGTAACCAAAGCCCCTTCTCCTGGCAGTAGAAACAAACAGACTCTTTTGGAATAGCACATGGGACAATTTCAGATTCAGCCTTTCTCTTTACTATCCGGTCAAATGGTTTGACCATGGCCGATCCCTTTCCATTCGGAAGAGAAGACTTTTCCGGACTTCCAATGTTTCCATTGTCAATGTCCATGGAAGTTTGGGAGGTTGATCTACCAGTCAAAATTGCTTTACCAGTGCGCCAAATCATTGCTGATTCAGCAGCAATAAGCAAATAGGTAAGATCAATGAGGGTCACGTCGTGGTCCATGATATAGTAATCTTTAATGAACTCACTATATGATTCAGGAAGTGATTGAAAAACCAAGTCAACAACCAGCTTCCTTGAGACATCGACCCCCAACACTCCCAACCTGTCAATATGTAACTTCATCTCCAAGACGTGAGCACATATAGACTTTCCATCTTCGTGTTTTCTTGCCAATAGGGCTTGAGTAACCTTGAACTTTTCAAGTAGACAAACACGTGAGTCAAGGAGAAATAATTGGAGGAGATGGAAGAAGTGAAGCATGATTTCCGTTTCCACGATCCAATCGTGGAACATCATCTTCATGTGGAAAGCTTTTTCAAAAGGATTCGGGAAGACCATAGTTGTTAGAATTTGACATCTACAAAAGTGAGAAATTCAAGTTTGTTGATTCAATCCTTAATATAACACCCAAATGAAATATTAAGGCTAGGACCCAGCACAATATTCTACAACTCGGAAGAGGGATGCCGTAATCCAGTTGCAAAATATTTGAAGGTAGGTAAATGACGATTTACCAATTTCCACCATGGAAAAAGAAATAAAAAAATTAGGTATTAAATGAATTGAAACTCCTAGATCTATTGAGATTCATTGAAATTTTCAATGGCATGTTTAATCTCGATTATGCCCTTCAAGTTTGTGACTGGGATGCCGAGGATCACAAACAAGGTGTCAATAACCATGCAAATTAGCTTGGTACTCTCGATGATGTTTATCACCTAATCAATGTGCCGGTTAACCACACACGCTCCATTGATCTATGATAACCTACGAGCTACCCATTGCCATCCTTCATTGGTCCCATATTAGTGTGCCGGTTAACCACACACGCTCCACTAACGACCAACAAGGTGCAATGTGCAATTTCATGGATTTGCACAAACTTCACATTTTCCTAAAGTAACTAAGATTTGAGAATTTTATAAAAGGTGTTTAGTTACTTCGTACTTCATTATACTTATAATGGAAGGTTGTGTCCTATCCTACCCATTCAGCTAACGACCCTCCACTAGTCAAGGGTGCGGTGGGTAAGAGTAGATACCCAATGGCGGTCATTTTACAGGCCGCTTCCTTAAACACCCCTTATAGACCCGCTTCGTGAATGAGGCCTACTAATGGTAAGACTGACATTTACTTATACATATATAATATATTAGGCTTTTAATTTTATATAGTATAAGGGTGTATTTTATACTTTTAAAATACTAAGCCGTTTAATCTATTAATAAATTATACTTTTAATTTGATTAAACTTAAACCATATTTTTATGGATTTATTAATTCTCTCTTTTAATTAAACACTTAATTAATTTAATAACATCCATAAGGGTGTAATTTGAACTTTTCAAAGTACTAGGGTTTTAGAATTTAATATTTCAAAATTAATACCTTTCAATCAAGTTTTAAATTCCAAACTTGAGGACAAATTTTGAAACTTTTCAAAATATTAGGGTTTAACTATTTAAATTTCAAAAACTAAAACTTTTAATTTCAAATTTAAACTATAAAACCTAAAGGGTGTAATTTAAAACTTTTTCAAAATTACTAGGTTAAATATTTGAATCAAAATAATCCTATATTATCCATATTTAACCATATCCACCAATTTTGATAAGGATATCCATACCAATCATAAAAAATCGAATTTAGGCATGAAAAATGAGATTTGGTAATTATCCTAATCAAAATCTGGCCAGAAAATCGAAAATCACGGCACCAGGTCACTCAACTCGTCGAGTTCATGCAACTCGTCGAGTCCATACATGGACTCGGCGAGTTAGCCGGCCAGACAACAAGTTTTTTGATTTCCTGATCTTTGGTAGTTCACTTTTGCATCTATTCAATAGAAAAACGACATAGGCTCTGATACCACTTTTGGGTTTTGAGCATAACATCATTCCTATGGTGTACATGCAACCCTAATTGCTTTGGATCTAGGTTTTTCTAATTTGAACATACAACTATGAATACCAAAGCAATAACCCTATGACTAGCATACATATTTCGAAATTGACATATGATTAGGGTTAGAAACTTTACCTCTCTAGTTATGTAGAAATAACAAGTTTAATCCTTCTTGATCTTGAATTTTGAAAGCCTAGTGCCCCGAGTGTTGCACCTCTAATAGAGTCACAAACACTCAATGAAAGGAGGATGACTTAGGAGAGAAGGATTTCGGATAGGGTTTCTTTCTTGAATGCTTAGTCGAAAATCCTTAGTCATGGGGTCTATTTATACTTGTGGTTGCTAGGGTTTTAGGTGGAAACCCTAATATGACTGCTTAAGCCTTAAGCAACCCATAGACATCTTCTAGAATAGCCCTTGGACGAATTCTTTATGGGCTTCCCATAGAATTCGTACAGCCTTATTCCAAGATGATTCATCAGCCCAATTGCAACTATCAATGATTTGCAATATCAGTCTCCAATTATTTAATCAGTCTCTTTTGATCACCAAATTAATTCCAAATTAATTTGTGAGCAATAATAATTAAATAATATGATTTCCAAATAATATATTAATCTTGTAATATATTAATAAAACCATTTTGAGTACCAATTTATTATTCACATAATAAATTCTACTCTTTCTCCTATTGTCATCCTATCAAGTTGCATGAGTGAAGGCAACCCATAAGGACCATGCTCATAATCAAATCAAGTACATACCAAAATAGTTATTGGCTTAGACACCTAATCCAACAGTGATACGCTTCAGGAAGAGGGGGAAATTGGTTCCCTGATATATTGGACCTTTCTGTGTAATCGTCAAGGTAGGCAGGGTGGCTTACCGGTTGGATTTGCCTAACGATCTCAGTCAAATCCACAACACTTTCCACGTCTCTCAGTTGCGGAAGTGTGTGTTGGACAGCGAGACTGTGATTCCTTTGGATGATATTTAGGTCGATGAGCGCCTGAATTATATTGATAGACTGGTGGCTATTAGGAAAAGAAAGATGAAGGTCCTGCGCAACAATGAGATACCTTTGGTAAAGGTTTAGTGGTAGCATCAGAAAGGCTCCAAATAGACCTGGGAGCCGGAGGCCGAGTTGAGGGAGCATTACCCCGAGTTATTCGCTGCAGTAGACTTCAAGGACGAAGTCTAAGTCAAGTGGGGGAGAATTATAACATCGTGTTTTGAGGTACTTTTATTTTTTACCCTTATATTGAGATTTATTGCATTTTGGTCCTTATAATGTAAGACTTGTGGATGGAAGGGGCTGTTATTGCCACTTTTGGATTGTTGGGGCGGAGCCACGTATGCTGGGCGTATGCTTTGTGTACGCACGACGTATGCGGTGAAGTCCCAAACCCTAATCTTTAGGGTTTGGACCCATATTTATTCATCATTAACTCCCAACCTTGGCTCCTTCCATCAACGCCCATCCTTTCAAATGTCCTTGTAACCCTAATCCACATTGTGAAGCATTTCTAAGCTTGTGTGTCTCTATTTTATGCCTTTGAAGAAGAAGGAAGGAAGTAGAGACCATCTTGGAGGAGTGAAACACTTTAGATCTAGAAACACACCATCATTTGGCATCACTTGGTGGTATAAAGGTTTGAACTTGGTGAAGTTTCATTTAGATCTTGTTTTGGGATTGATTTTAGGTTCTTTTTGTCCCAAATGTGGTGTTTCTTGAGCATATCATTTCTTGAACCAACAAGTCGTCCTTTCAGAACTTTGGAGGGGTCTTAAGTCATAAAAATGTAGTATTGGGGGTTAGTTTCACTCGATTCATTCCTTAGAAGGTCTTAATGTATTAAGATGTCGATTGAAGCACTTAATGAACATGCAAAGTCATAAAGTTGGAAATTTTATGACTCCTAGCAGTATTTTGGCCTTGGATCTGAAAGAATGACGTGAGAGCTTAAGGCATTAAGCTCTTAATGGAGATTTGAGAGGTCTAGGCGTACGACCTGCGTACCTGGAGTACGTAGCGCGTACGAGGTCACCCATCTTGACTGCGATCAAGGCTTGAGTATGCCCAACGTACCTTGGAAGTACGTCTCGCATACTCGTTTTTTGTCGACTTGGCTAAGTTGACTCGGCTGGGTTGACTCAGTTGACTTATTAGCTTTGACCAATGTTAACTTAGGAAATTGTGATTATTTTATTAACGGGAAGGCTCAGGAGTGGATAGACTGTAAGCCCCACGAAGTGGTCCAGTCAAGTCGAATGCCTGGCGAGCGGTCCGGATAGACAGTAAGCCCTGCGAGGCGGTGCAGTCATGCCGAAGGCTGGGGAGGGGTCCAGATAGGTTGTAGGCCCTGCGAGACGGTCTAGTCAGGCTGAAGGCTCGGTTATGTATGATGTTGTTTGATATGTTGTATGTGGTGGTACTTTGGGGGAACTCACTAAGTTTTGACTTACGGTTTGTTGTTGTTGTTTCCTTCTGATGTTCGTGGGAAGACGAATGTGTAACCGTACACATCCTCTGTTTATGACTTTATGATTTTGGGATACTCTGATATGGATAAAAGATTTTGAAACAATGATTTGTAAACATTTTAAGACTATAGGTTGTTTTTAAAAGTTTAAATTTGTTTTGATTTGTGGGATGTTACAATTTTTAGTATATACAAAAATAAATTAAATACTACAATTTGTAAGCTAAAATATATGTCTGAACTGAAACTGGATTTGATTTTTGTTTGGAATAGTTAGTATCAAATTCAATGTCAAAAAAAAAAATCATATCAAAGACAATATTAGTTAGTATCAAATTCAATGTCAAAAAAAATCATATCAAAGAAATTGAAAACGAAACAGATAAAATTTTCTATGATTAGTGACAAAAATTGCAAACTCTACTATTTTATACAAGGGATGATTTCATATGTCTATATTTACTTTTGTTATAATTTTCGAGTTTAGATTTTTGTTTCAGTTAGTCACTTTTCTATTTGGATTTGAGCATATGGATTTTGTTTTCATGAACCATCCTGATCTCATTAGGTAGATGATGCAGAACATATTGCAGATCCTAGTCTATGAATTCATTGATAAATAGAGTAATCTAAGGAGAAAAATGCGGTACAACTTAAAACAAACGTTAGGAGTTTGAAGACCCGTTTTATATGGTCAGAAAGCTTTCACGAGCCGGAGTTCCTGACAAATAAGTTATATAGATTGCCCATTGTCATTTCCAAAATGCTTCATTTAAGCATTCATTTTTTAGTCTTTCCAAAATTTTGCTAATTTTCTTATATTATTTTACTTTATTTTAGTGGTATAATATTTGTGTTCATTGACTTCAGTTCTATCTATTTTAATTTAGGAGCTTAATTAGCAAAATTTAATGTCATTTTTAGGAATTTCACAAAACCTGTCAAATTTAGCTACAAGTATATATTATCTACATTTTTTCTTGATATCTTAAAATTATCCGATAAAATTAATAACATAATTCCCCCGCATCAATAGCCATGATCATTGTTTTTCTTAGCTAAACGACAGTGTTTCATTTGTAGAAGAGAAAAAAATTCTAAGCAAAACAATAGGATTTAATTTGCAGAAGAAAAATCTTTCTATATAATATTTAATATATGATAAAATAAAAAAAGAAATAGAATAATTTATTTTACCATTAATAAAGAACCACCATTTGTTTTATCGGCACTATTTCTCATTGTCAGCGAAATGGTGACCTCCACATTGACACCTCTACATAATGTTCACCATAGCTTTCCACGACTACAAAATGTCAAAAAACCAAAACCAAAGTTGCTTTAAAGGGTGGACCTATGTCTAATGGTGGGTATCATATTCAAACCTTGAAATGCTTTTTTCATCTTTTATAATTAAAAAGAAAGTGAACAATCTTTTATAATCTTTGTGCATACTACATACTCCCAAAAATCTTTGTATTGATAATGTATATCCAAATTATATATGAAATATGGTGCCACTACTAACGTGGTGTTTGTTTTTTCTGAGACAAAATGTCTGCAGTCAGTGGACCATATCTGTAGACCTCTGCAGCAGAAGAAATGGACCAAACATCTGCAGTCTGAAAAAAGAAGACTGTTTATTTTTTTAACATCTGCATACTACTAAAATAAAATAAAATCTAAATAAACTGTTTTTTTAAACTACAAAGTGATTTTTTAATATATTTATGACTTTGTTATAAGTAATTAACAAATCTAAATCAACTTTTATGTATTATTATATAAAAAATGAAAATAAAAATGGTACAAATTATCGTATATATTTATTAAAAAACAACAATTTGGTCGCAAAGTTATGCCTAAACATTGTAATTAGGAATTAAAGAATTTGATATATAAATGAATGGAAATAAACTTCGATTTTTTCAATTAAATCAATTAAAAACGTGCCATAAATATTTTTTCTAAGAAATTGACGATGCTTTATTAAATAATGTTTTATAAAATTTGGCACAAAAAATATAAGAATATATATATATATATATATATATATATATATATATATATATATATATTTCATATTTATATAAACAATTTTAACGACCATTATTGTAATAAACTTTTCAAAAATATTATGTTTGTGTAGTCGAACTTTTTTTTTGAGTATTGTAACTTTTTTTTTTCAAATTGTTATCACTAATAAAGTTGGAATAAATATAAATTCAAAAAAACTAAAAAAAAAATAAAATATATGTGTTTTTTAAGCTAGAAGATGTCTGAAGATGTTAGAAGATTCTGATCCACATTTGCGCGAAGAAGAGGGCGCGCAAACATCTTTAGGTCTGCAGTCTTCAAAAAAACAAACAGTCTGTAAAGGCTAATGTCTGCGCGTGGTTTTGCGCCGCGTAGACAGAAGAGGCCAGAAAGATCTGCGGACAAAAAACAAACACCACCTAAGTATGTTGTGTTTCGTTTAACCATTATCATTTTCAGTTATCACTAAGGAGATACCCACCAAAGGGATTCTAGCCGTTCAAAAAAACTAAGAAGATACCAATAGAATAATTATATGAAAACTGATTCATACATAACAGTTTTTTTTATATATAACGTAATTTTTTTTTCATATTATACAACCACTCTAAAACATTAATTATTATATGTGGGAAAAAAAACCGTTCTTTTACAAATCAACTCCTTAATTCAAAAGTGAAAAAAAGAACGAGTTTATTCTCGATATAAGTAATGGGATAAATCAAAATGTGGTTTTAGGACGGTGGAACGTGACATAAGCTAAAAAGTAAATAGAGTAAATTAGGTCCTTTTGGTTTGTCAGTTATAATATTTTTGGTCCGATTTTTAGGAAGTTAACACCATTGGTCCTATGGAGGGTTTTGGTAAGATCACTGGTCCTCCCCTCTAACAGCCCTAATGGATGGGCTGTTAAACATGTTAAAAAGATGAAAATGCCTTCTACGATTGCTTCCACCACCACCACCACCACCACCCACTTGTCACCATCAGTCCCACCACCGCTAATCACCATCAACACCACCACTATCACCAACATCACCAATCACCACCATCTCCAACCACCACCATCATCACCCATCACCATCACCCTAACAACCACTATGCCACTGCCGCACCATCATTGTTTTTGTTGTCATATTCACAACCACATGACAAAACCACCATCCCACTACCACAACACCACAACCATCACCTACCTGCTAGCCCCATCATCATTCACCACCGAGACCAAAACTGTATTTTAATCTATAAGGTAATGTCATGTTATAACTGTATGCGAAGTTTTCTTTTAGAACATAATTCTAAATTATGTCAAAATATTATGTCCATGGAGTAATAGAGTAATACTACAGGAGGAGGAAGAAGAAAGGTCAACAAAAAATGGAGGTCCTTTCTTGAGCAGTAAGAAGAGCTTGTTTAATTGAACTCATCTATCAATGTGGGTATCACTAAACCTAATATTGAAATCACAATAATAATAATAATAATAATAAAATAAAATAAATCATGTCTTGGAATCAGTTCAATTGGGTGGTGGTGGTGGTGGTGTTTGTGATAGTCCGATGAAGAACAAGTACCGAGTTAAAAGAAGAGGGGGCTATGAGATTGTAGTGATTAAAAAAACATATGACAAAATTTTGAGTCAATCCTCTTGTAGACATTGGTTAAAAGGGTTTGTTCACTAAAGAAATAGAGGAAGCGCTTCTAAATAGTGAAATCCATATTGTTGTTCATTCCATGAAAGATGTTCCTACTACCTACCTAATAAAACAATCTTACCTTGTAATCTTCCACGTGAAGATGTTCGTGATGGATTCCTTTCCCTGAATGCAAGTTCATTAGCAGATCTTCCATCTAGAAGCGTTGTTGGAACTGCATCTCTTCGAAGGAAGTCTCAACTACTTCACACGTGGTGAGTGGGTTACCTTTCGAGATGTTCTTCATGTTCCTACTATCTCAAAGGGTTTGGTTTCTGCTGACAAGTTTGACAAAGGTGGGTTCAAGATGGAGCTTGAGAAAGGTAGGATTATGATTACTAAGGGAAGAAGATATGTTGGAAGGGTGAAAAACTGTTTAGGAATGAGTCGTCTTTCCCTTAGTGATGAGGGTAGTGCAAGTATGTTAAGTGTTGAGAGTGGTGGTTCTAATGTTGAAAGTGTGTCTTGTGTGGGTATGAATGTTGTAACCGATGGAATGATTGCTAATGTGAATGAAGTAAACTTTTCTGGTTACTTTGTTTATTCAATTTCTTTATGACATAAACGTTTAGCACACACTAATGTTAAAAACATTGAAAATATGCAAACTAAAGGAATGTTAAAATATGACTCAAAAGATTTTGAAAAATGTGAAACTTGTGTGAAATCAAAGTTTACAAAGAAACCATTTCCATCGGTTAAGAGAAATACATCATTACTTAAGTTGATTCATTCTGATATATGTGAATTAAATGGAATACTTACTCGAGGAGGAAAAAGGTATTTCATCACATTTTGTGACGAATCCAGCCGATATCTACATGTTTATTTGTTGAGATCAAAAGATGAAGCTTTTGACGAATTTAAACGGTATAAGGCTAAAGTCGAAAATCAACTTGAAAGACACATCAAAATTCTTCGCTCGGACAGAGGCGGGGAATATTTCAACCAAGAGTTTGATGGGTTTTGAGCATTCTAACACTTCCTAAGTGTACATGCAACCCTAATAACCTTGAATCTATGTTTTCTCTATATACATGCAAATTTCTTTTCAAGGTTATTTCCTAACTAGCATGGCATGGGGATTACATAGAACATAAAACTAGTAGAAATACATACCTTGTTGTTGCTTGGATTCCTTCAAGACTTTGTGAGCCTAGCACCCCAAATGTTGTGCCTCAAATGCTTCACACAACACCACAAGACTTGGAATAACTTGAGAGAATACTTCTTGCACTCAAAATCGGTTATGCCCTCTCTAGTAACACTAGGTCACGATTTTGCTAGCCATAGGGTTCCTTTTATAGTGTTGTCACAATTAGGGTTTACATATGAATGCCCTTAATTGTCATGACTCTTGATTTCTCATGACCCATGGGTTTGTAACTCCCATGGACTATCCATGGAGCTCCATATGGTTATAACCAAACCCATAAACCATGGATCATTAATCCACCATAAAAGAATTGATGATTGTCATAATTAACCCTATATATTTAATTAGTCTCACTTTGATCACCAAATTAATACTAGATTAATACTTGATCAATACTAATTAAATAATACTATTATTAATATATCAGAACTTATAATATATTAATAATCATAAGTGCCTTATTCTCTCATCTAGTCTATCCAAGTATTGCAATGTCATGCAACCCAAATGGACCATGCCGGGTCGGGTCAAGTACATACCAAATAAAGTTATGGACTTAGACACTATATCCAACAGTCTCCCACTTGGATAAGTCTAATAACTATATTTGCAAATATGACTTCAAAATCCGACTAGCAATCGTAGCTCTTTCAAAGTCTCTCGGAACTGAGATGATGATGATACGCCATTTAAGATAAGTGATCATATAATCCTCTGTTCTCATGATATCAGCTGGACAAACACATGGAACATGGTCTTACTTATTGTCCAGCATTTGTTTCTCGATCTCTGATTTGTTTCGACATAGAACTAAATTGAACACATCAATTAGGTTTTGACCGGGCCCGGTACATAGGTCAAAACCAAATCATCGAGGGGCCCAGATATCGCTTCTATTTCTAGAAGGAACAGATAAACTTCGACTGATATGCTTGTACTAACTACTTGTTGAATTATTCACAAAGGCACGTTTTATAACATCGAGTTACCAATGCGTTTTCGTACAATCAATGAATAACCAACTCATAGTCAACAACTCATATCTCTAGATTTGAAGATTTATATGATATTACCGTCTCACGATCACTCGAGATAAATTCCATGAAGTGATGCAAGTGAGCGTGGGTTGAATCCAATACTCAGCCCTTATGAGTACTCATGAATGTTGTAGCAACCATTGCATTGTCTAAAGCACTTTAGACAAATCATACAAGCCAAATTCATGACAGTCTTGATTCATATCTACTTCCAACATATGACTGACTGTGGATGATTTGAATAATATGATATATACCATAACATAATTATTCTGGAAGTCAAAACATGCAAAGTGAAACACAAGAATAATACTAATCTTATATGGCCCCAACACTTTGAGTGTAAATAAAAACACCTTTTATTTAAGCACCATATTGACTACTCATTATTTATGTTTCGATTAATCAACTTTATGCTTGAATTAAAACATTAGTTGTCCCATGCTCCAAGCATGTACACTATGTTTTTCCAAACAACAATTATGCCATACTCCAAGTATGCATACTATGTTTACATATGGTCCTCTCTTTGTGAAATAGATCAATTGACAATATTCCAATGATGCTCATTTCACAATTCCAATCCTCGTTGTAAATGAAAGAATACCAAACTCTTGCCATCTACTATAATCTGTTAGATTCTAAACTTATATGCAATGATCCCCTTGTAATGACTATGTACAGAAGTCACAAAGACTTGGCAACAGAAATTACAAAGTATTCCAATGGAAAACAATTCCATGGAAATGAAGTCTCAAATTCAAAGTACATTCCTTTGAACATCCTTCTTAGCATTAAGTTCTTTAATCTTACACAGATTCAAAGAATAACTTCCACCTATGGAGACAAATCCATATTACCATTTTGACCATCACTTCTGAACAAGAGTTGCCTCTTTTCAAAATATGTCAATATGGTCCTTACTCTATACTTCTAATTGTCCATGAGCAACCAATCTTTGGTAAACCTCAGATTGTCCTCGACAACTTTGCTTAATCATTTTAGTCATTTCCAGTTCTATTCCTTTTTTCCATCTTAATGCCCTAGGCATTTGGAAAATTTAGAATGGATGAATATTATAGCACATGTAATCAAACCTATACCCAAAGCATATGGGACATGATTTATGCTATAAAATTTTTTATTTGCCATGTTTTCATAATTCGAACTATGAAGAGGGATGCCGTAATCATAATCGAATTTTGAGAACGCAACATATATAGAATTTCCTTATGTTAAACCATTCCAACATAACATTCATATATATTCTTGACTAAAGTAGATTAAATTCTCAATCTAAGCTTGTAGAATTGGAGTGAAGTATTAAATTCTCAATCTAAGCTTGTAGAATTGGAGTGAAGTATAAAATCCTCTCCCTTAATTATAGCAAAACAACTTTTTCAAGGCGAATTGAAACTTTTGTTTTCTATAATTAACATTGCTAACCTGCAATATTTAACATAATCGTCATGCTCTCACTAGCATAATGATTACCAGCATAACACTTTATGCTCCCACTAGCTTTGACATGTACTCAGAAATCAACTGGACTTCTAGAAATCAATACTTTATTGACTTTCTTACCAAAGTTCATATTTTTGATACTAGATTGCTTTGATAAGACTTTATCAAAAACATACACCTTTCCTTAGATAGCTCACATGTTTGTCTAGACCTTTTGCAATTCTCACTAGTTAGTGTGCCGGTTAACCACACACGCTCCACTAACTATATGAGAATGCAAATATCACAACCGCTATCTACTTAAAATCTTCTTAGTGGAAGCGTTTCCTCACCATCATTTTCATGAATCGAAGAGAAACCTTATGACACTTAGATTTTATGGTGTATGCGTTCCTATCCATGTGAATTTGTCATAACCATAATCAGAGGACTAGGTTAGTGACACTTCCAAATTCATATGGACTGAACTTGTGCAATCTTAATTTCTTGCCACCTGGTAGCACAATGCCCACCATTGCTTCCGGGTTGTTATGCAAACAAATGAGAACTCATAGAATTCACAAGCATAATCAACTTTTAACTGGAATAGACACAGAAATAAGAATATGTCAACACGATAGGTTACAAACCTCAAGTCGTGGGCTAGTGATTAACAAAATTCTTGATTAGTTCTTGAAACTATTTCAGAATCTTTTAGACTCCCACTGTCCTCTTGACATATAAGACTTCTCTTTGTCAAGAACCATTCCTTGACAATACAAATATTCAAGAGCTAGTGCGGATTCTTATCAAGTTCAACACTTCTCACTATTGGTTTTAGCTCGTCTTTGTTTTATCCAAAACATCACAACTTACCAATCTCAAATGTACAAGAATAGGAAACATCTTACTCTACATTTTACAAGTGTTATGAACTTTCTAAAGACTATGTCACTCAAGTTACAATCTTGGAGTATTACTCCAGGATTTGTTTTTGGAACGAAGTATGAATTATCTTTTGATTTAACCATTTCAACAATTCACGATTCCTCTCCTTAGGCAACAAACACACTAAGGTGTCCTTAGAGGATCAATTGTGATATGGTTCCATAATCACTAAGATAATCATAAAACAAAATACACAAGTACTCTCCTATCTCTTCAGATTGGAGAAACTTTTATCTTTCTGCCTTATTTGATTCTTCTTATTCATTCTGCCATACATTGAAACTTTTCCAATGTTTCAGAATTACACTTAAACTCGTAAGCATAACCATATTTACTAAACTTTAGTAAATCATAACGAATAATCTTATCTACCTTTGTGGTGGACCTGACCAGCACACAGCCAAGTGTACCCAATCTTTTAGTCCTTCACTTGACTCACATGTACATGTGAACAAGGAATTAGTCTTAATTTCCCAAAGACAAAAACTTCTCATTCATCATACAATACAAGTTGCATGATTCCAAGTTTCTATCTAACTGAAACTTGGGCGATGAGAATCTTTCCTTATTTGGTAAATTATGATACTACCACAAATGAAAGAATCAAATCCATTTTCAAATATTGCTATTAGTGGAAACATATAATCAACAATTTTTCACAAATGCCATTGTAAGGATACTTAAAATAAATAAAATCAAAACTTTTCTTTATTTTAAAACTTTGCGGAAAACTTATCCTTACAACCCATATGAAAACCTTGTTGTTATCTATTCCTAAGCAATATGTCTCAACTCTTAAGTAATAGCTCAAAATTCTGATCACCGATCCATGCGATCAAAATCCCTCTTCGCGATCAGAATCAACATATACTTTCTTTAGGTTTCTTCACTTTTCTTTGATTCTTAAAACATCAACATGTGACCCAGTCACATCATGCAATAAGAATCTCAGAATAGAAACTTAATAGAGTTAGACAATGGACTTTACCTGAAGTAGAGTCAAACATTTGACTTTACTATCCTTATGGACTTTTAGGTAAATTTGGCAGCTTCGCAACCAATGCCCTTCCTTTGGCAACAGAAACATATGGACTCTTTGGAAACGGTGCACAGGACTATCACAGACTTAGCCTTTCTCTTTACCATTTGGTCAACCAAGTTGACTATGGCCAATCCCTTTCAATTGGGAAGAGAAAGTTTTTCTAGACTTCCAATGTTACCATTGTCAATGTCCATGGAAGTGTGGGAAGTTGATCTTCCAATCAAATTTTGCTTTACCAATGCTCCAAATCATTGCTGATTCAGCATCATCAAGCAAATAGGTAAGATCATTAAGGGTCATGTCGTGATATGTTATCAGGGAGTGACCAAGTCAACAACCAGCTACCTTGAGACTTCGACACCCGACTCTCCCGGCTTGTCAATATGTGACTTAATCTCCAAGACCTAAGCACATATAGACTTTGTTTGCCAATAGGGATTGAGTGACTTAGAACTTATCATGTCTTGAAACTTGTGGGATAGGGAGATTTATTGGAGTAGGTGGAGGAAGTGAAGTATGATTTTCAGTCCCACTAATGCATAACAAAGGGATTGATCTTTCACCTTGATTGCCATTCGGGATATCATCTTCATTAGAAAGCTTCTTCCTAAAGATTTGGGAAGACCATAACTGTCTAAACTAGACATCTATAATGGGAGAAATTAAAGTTAGTTGATTTAAAGTCCTTAATATAACACCCAATATGAAATATTAAGGCTAGGACCCAATAACCTATTTATAACTGGAAGAGGGATGCCGTAATCCAAATTATAAAATAGTTAAAGGTAGGTAAATGACGATTTACCAATTTCCACCATGAAAAATGAAATATAATTAAGTTTTAATTGGATTTGAAACTCCTAGATCTTTTGAGATACATTGAACTTTCAATGGCATGTTTGAATCTCGATTGTGCCCTCTCAAGTTTGTGACTGGGATGCCGAGGATCACAAACAAGGTGTGAATAACCATACAAATTGACTTGGTACCCTCAACAATATTACCTAATCGATGTGCCGGTTAACCACACACGCTCCACCGATCTATAATAAGGTCAAGTTACCCTTTGCCACTCTTACTAGTCCATGTTAGTGTGCCAGTTAACCACACACGCTCCACTAACGACTTGGTAAGGTACAAAGTGTAATTTTATGGGCTAGCACCAATTTCACATTTTCCTAAAGTAACTAAGATTGGGAATTTATAATGTATAGTTACTTTATAATTCATTATACTTTTAACGAGTATTTAAAGTCGTATCCTACCCGTTCGGCTAACGACCCTCCACCGATCAAGGAAGCGGTGGGTGAGAGTGGACACCCATTAAGTCACCATTTTATAGGCAACAACCTTATACCCCCCTTATAGACCGGCTTCGTGAATGAGGCCTACTAACGGTAAGAAAGACATATTCTTATACATATCTATATAATAAAATTATAATAATAGTATAAGTGTTGATTTTTAAACTTTTTAAAAATCTAAGGTTTAATTTGGAATTAAAGTATTAAAGTGTAAGACTTTTCAAATTCCAAAAATTAAGGGCAAGATTTGAAACTATTCCAAGTCTCTTCAATTTGTAACTTATGAGTTTTAATGGTTCATAAAAAATGAAGACTCTTCACTTTATGAAACCTCTTTAGTTCTTTAATCATAATTAAAAGAAGTGACTTTTGGTTATCCATAACTTGAGGACAAGTTATGGACACCATCATTTCCATTAAGATCATGAATTAAACATACATGGAGGTTACATATAATCCCTATGATCTTCTAAAAACTCATAAGAACACAAATTCATGTCAAGCAATTTCAAGAAATCATATAACTATATACAATACTTGAAAATTGATAAAAGTCATGTAAAATGGGTTAACATAATCATTATCATTTTGAAAAACAGATTTTACAAGTCCAAAACAGATTGGGATAATGATCTTAATCCATTTCCAGCAACAAAACTCGAAAAAACTGCCCAGCACGCTCCTACTCGCCGAGTGCACTACTCGTCGAGTAGGATGAATTTGTTCATGGACTCGGCGAGTCCTCCCCATGGACTCGGCGAGTCCAGTCGTCAGAGTGCAGAATTTTCGATTTTTAAGCAGTTTTGCATCAAGTATACAGAAAACAATCCTAGGCTCTAATACCACTGATGGGTTTTGAGCATTCTAACACTTCCTAAGTGTACATGCAACCCTAATAACCTTGATTCTATGTTTTCTCTATATACATGCAAATTTATTTTCAAGGTTATTTCCTAACTAGCATGGCATGGGGATTACATAGAACATAAAACTAGTAGAAATACATACCTTGTTGTTGCTTGGATTCCTTCAAGACTTTGTGAGCCTAGCACCCCAAATGTTGTGCCTCAAATGCTTCACACAACACCACAAGACTTGGAATAACTTGAGAGAATACTTCTTGCACTCAAAATCGGTTATGCCCTCTCTAGTAACACTAGGTCACGATTTTGCTAGCCACAGGGTTCCTTTTATAGTGTTGTCACAATTAGGGTTTACATATGAATGCCCTTAATTGTCATGACTCTTGATTTCTCATGACCCATGGGTTTGTAACTCCCATGGACTATCCATGGAGCTCCATATGGTTATAACCAAACCCATAAACCATGGATCATTAATCCACCATAAAAGAATTGATGATTGTCATAATTAACCCTATATATTTAATTAGTCTCACTTTGATCACCAAATTAATACTAGATTAATACTTGATCAATACTAATTAAATAATACTATTATTAATATATCAGAACTTATAATATATTAATAATCATAAGTGCCTTATTCTCTCATCTAGTCTATCCAAGTATTGCAATGCCATGCAACCCAAATGGACCATGCCGGGTCGGGTCAAGTACATACCAAATAAAGTTATGGACTTAGACACTATATCCAACAGAGTTTGACACATTCTGTGAAGAAAATGAAATCAAACACAATAGAATTTCACCATATACCCCTTAACAGAATAGTTTGGCTGAAAGAAAGAACCGAACCCTTTGTGAGATGGTCAATTGTATGTTGAACCAATCGGGTCAACCAAATAATCTGCGGGGGGAAGCACTATTGACTGCTTTTTAGGTTCATAATAGGATCACTAGTCGTGTGATGCCTAAAAGCCCTTATGAGTTGCGGAAAGGTAGAAAGCCTAACCTTTACTATTTGAAGGTGTGGGGGTGTGTTGCTTATTATCAGACTCCCGATCCTAAGCAAGTGATGGGATTTCAGAATTTTAGCACTATTGTGTTGGGTCGAAAGTTATGGGATCAGTGTTTTGTTCAACACTAGGAGGTTTTGATCGGAGCATTGGCTCCCACGAGGATGGTAAGGAGTGATTTCGAGGATGAAATCTAATTTAAGTGGGGAAGAGTTGTAACACCCTGTTCCGAATGGTTTCCTAATGCGGGGTGGCGACCCGAAGATCGGGTATCATCAGATTTAGGGCATTTGAGGAAAAGATATTTAGACCCATTTGGGTGTGGGTAATGTAATTTAGATGATCCAGGAGTTCGGTTTGTGTTTTGGAGCCAAGGGGTATTTCGGTAAAGTGTCAGTTCGAGCTTTTATGGAAATTAGATTTTTGTTCAGGAAGTTTTAAGGCAAGTATGAGTTGATAGAAGTGTAGAGCTTCTCATTACCTCTTCGTAGATATAAGGATCATCGGAAGTGGACTTATAACGAAGAAGTTATGGCCTTTGGAGGATAGTAGGGTTTAAGGCTAACCCTAGTACGTGGGGCGTCTTAGGGAAAATGATCGCGATGACTTGGAGGAGTACACTAAGTGTAATGGGAGTACACTGGGCGTACTCCATATTCATGCAAACCCTAATTTAAGGGCTTGGACCATATTTAAGCTCTTTATCTCATCACCAAACCCTAATACCTTCAGCCTTCATCCCTTTTTAACCCTAGATTCGAACCCTAAGAGCTTTTTGGTGATTTTGAGCTTGAAAAGTGTTTTGTGGTGAAGAAGAAGAAGAGAAACATTTGGAGGAGTGGCTTGAGCTAGTAGATCTAGGAGTATCTTCCCATTTGCAAGCTTTTTAAGGTAAAAAGCTTATACCTTGATTATTTTGGTTGGATCTACTTTATGGTGTTTCTTTGGAATTTTTGAGTCCCTTGAAGTAAAGGTGAGCTTTTGATCTACTCCAGAAGTAGTGGATGTTAGATCTAAGCTCCAATAAGGTCTCTTGTTCATAAAAATGGAAACTTTATGGAAGATTTTGGTCCATGCAAGCATTAAGACCCTTATTAAGTTCCTTTTAAAGTGTTGATTCCCACTAAGGCATGTATGTGAGTAAAGTTGGCAACTTTATTGGTTAAGACCTTGTCTAGGGACCAGATCTATGCAATGTTATAGAACTCGCTAGTCGGTACTTGCTCGGCCGACTACCGAGTAGCGAGTACTCGGGAGTACTCGGGGAGTACTCGGATTTGGTAATTCATGTAGAAATATTTTTAGAGAAATTATATATATCAAAATCATAAGTTGATTGAAGTATATAATAAAATTAGATACATGTGAATACACAAAAACTAAAATACACATAATGCTCTCAATTCGTGAATACATACTGAAAATTTAAGATATATATATATATATATATATATATATATATATATATATATATATATATATGTAGAAATAATCACATGTGTGTTAAATAATAAATGATTAAATGTATTATACATATTAATCTTGAAATTATTGATTTTTTCTTTTTTTATGACAATTTTGACCCTTTGACCGAGTTTGACCGAGTTGGCCGAGTGTGACCAAGTTGGTCTGAGGTTGACCGATTTGGTTCGAGTACCTGGCCTAGTTTGACCGATTTGGTATTAGTTTTTATTGATTTTGACTGATTCACGAGTTATTTCACCGAGTTGGCTTAATTCGCCACGGTAAGAGGCCGATTCCGAGTACTTGGCCGAGTTGGGCGAGTTTTACAACAATGGATCTATGTTTTGGACATCTTGTTTTAACCCATTAAGAGCTAAATGTGGCTTTTGGACTTCTGACGAGTACAGTGGGTGTACGTGGAGGTACGCTCAGCGTAGTACTGGGTTATGCATTAGGTGGTTGTGCGTTGTGCATCAAGGCTGAGTATGCGGGGGCGTACATCTCGAGTATGCAGGGCGTACTCTCCAGTTCAACCATTTTGGGCCTTTTGAGTTTGGGCCTTGTTGGGCCTTTGGGCTTATGATTTTTGGCCATGGTTAGGCCATAAGATTTCTTGGTTTTGGTCCCATTAGGATTTTAGGCCCAATTAGGAAGTTTAGGATATAATGGGCTTTGGGTTGCCATTTTGGGCTTTTTATGCAATTGGGTTGGGACTTGGTTTTGGGCTAAGTAAGAAAAGGGTAAAATGGTCTTTTACCCTTTAGGAAGTTCGTTTATGGAGTGGGCCTCAGATTTTGGGCTTCAGGATAAGTATTGATTTAGTTTTGTATTTATTAGTACGAGGTTATCTGGTTCAGCGACCCGAGCAATCATTTGATTACCAGCGGATTGAGGTGAGTCTCCTCACTATACTCGTGGGTCGAAGGCACCAATGCCGGCCCACTAGATTCTGCTATCTTATATGTCTTTGTGACTCTTTCATGGTATGTTGGGCTAGGCCTATTTGGTTGCTGGGCTAGGCCCGTTGTATGACATGCTAGGCCTATTTGTATGTTGGACTATGCCATGGAACAGGAAAGGCAGGACCCATTATATGTTATGTATGTGCTAACTATCTTTGTAACTTTTGCATTGGTATGATCGGGCTAGGCCCAATGGTTTGGTATGGATAGGCCCATTATGGTGGGCTGGGTCCAATATGCTTGTTGGGCCCAATGTGAGGGCTAGGCCCAATGGTATGTATGGTATGTGGTATTTTGGTGAACTAACTAAGCTTTGTGCTTACGGTTTTACGGTTATGATTTCCGGTACTTCCGGTTCGAAAGGGAAGGGTCCGGCTTGATCGCAACGCATCCACCCATGTTTCCGCATTATGATGATTTTTGGATTGTACTCTGATAACTGTTTTATTATAAAGTAATTTTGAATATTTAGATAAAAAGATATTGAATATTGACTTAAAGATAATTAATGTTTTGGTTGAATTAAAAATGAAATTTTTACCTCTTAATTTTGGGTCGTTACATATATATATGAAGTATCTAATTAATTAAATTCTTTATGTGCCTACGTGCAAAGACGTTATGTGTTATATTAAATGTTATATGATTTATACCGTATATATATTTTTATGAATATAATACATTGGGTAATGAAGGGTAACAAAAGATGCCATAATATGATGAAAAAAATAAGATGCCATAGTATGATGAAAGATAAGATGTCCTAGTACGATGATAGATGTAGGAATGGTATTAACATACCAATGATGTAGAAATGGTATTAGCATGCCAAGAATGTAGGAATGGTACTTGTGTACCAATGATGTAGTTACTTAGCAGAGTACAAGTGACGACCACCAGACTATTCATGACCATCCCGTGAAACGCAGACAGTGATTGACTTCGTGCCTATTTGATGTACACTAAAGACAGTGATGGACTTCGTGCCTATTTGATGTACTCTAACCTACTGACATATATTACAAATAAATCCCTGTAACAATACTGTTAACAACGATGATTAATATGATCCTTAGGACAGATCCTTAGGAATGAAAATAGAAAGAAAACCTATTGACACATATTATGAAGAAATCCCTGTAACAATACTGTCAGCAACGATGACTATGATGACCCTTATGATAGATCCTTAGAGAAGAATAAATAAGAAAACGAGGATGCGTGATTGAGTTAATTGTTTCATAATTAAACATATATAGCTATATTATTATGGGTTGAAAGCCCTATGCACTCACCATGTTTCCTAACCTGACCCATTCAACTTCCCTGTATCACAGGGAGCAGTACAATGATATTGGTTTTCGGACCTCATAAGATATTCGAGGAAATATAGACTATAGAGTAAAAGATGATGTAAGGCCTATGTTTATGCTTATGTTTTGTATCAGTTATAACATCTCAGGGTTTTAAAATATAAAATCATATGAAATGTCTTGATTTTGATATTATATCATGTCAAAGGTATTTTGGGACTGAATCCGCAATAACAAATGTTTTAAATAAGCATAAATAAAAAGTTTTATAGTGAGTTTAAAAATGGGGATGTCATAATTTAGTTATGACCTTGGATACTTATTACAACAAATTCTCCCCTAGAAATTTTGTGAAAGACCAAGATCTGACCCCTAACACTTGTATGTAAGATCATGATTTGGCCCCTAACAATGTGACCTTATGATCTGATGAGTCAAACACATAACATGCTTATATATCAGCGCCAACGTCTACAGGTCGACAACACTAGCGTCAACTTCACAAGTTCAACAGTGTCAACTTATAGTTGTTTTATTGTAATCTTTTGTATATTAGGTAGTTATTATAGATAAATATAGAATAGATCATATTCCGTATCTTTATTATAAGATCGGTTCTTAGTATAGATTAGATTCAATCTCGTCAATCAAGGGATATACATGTATAGATTAGTATATACACAACATTAGGGTAAACCCCTAATGTTGTGCCAATTGTTGTGGTCTAGTAGTTTTGTTCGTGGAATTGTGTCAAATGTCTTTGTGACAAACCCGTCTTCTTTGTGAAGACAAAACCTCTTTTCTTGGTGAAAGGAATATTTAAAGAACTCTTGTGTCATTTACTTTCTGTTGATTATTCCGTTCATACTTGAAGTGTATCCGATCACATACAAACCTTCAAATGGCAAGGAAAGAGCATGACTTGGTCCATGGCAAGATGTGACTGTAAAACCATGATTGGCCCATAAAATTCACTTGGGGTTGGAATAGACCTTTTATTTCATATATTATTGTTATGTATGTTAAATGCATATTGATAGGAGAGTTGGGAGGTCAACGTTAGAGTCTATGACTTTGTGTGGATGCATTGTATATATGACAGAATATGTGGTATACTGAGGAACTCACTAAGCTTTATGCTTATAGTTGTGGATAAAAAATGTTTTGTAGGTTGTTTGTGAGAAGAGCTCGGTGCGCCTGTACACACGCATCGAATATAATGACTTCTGTTGTCTTGTAATTCAACTCTGATAACATTATGGTTTCAAACAAATGAATGCCACTTATTGTTTTAAAGTTAAAGGTTTTAATCAGTTAACCTGTTTCCAAAATGAAAGATCTCTCTATAATTTTCAAGACGTTACAAATGATGGTTGCATGCCCATAGGCCCACCTAGGTGCGGGTCGTAAGTCTTCAGGCCTAGGGAGGAATGTTGGAAAGTGCGAGTTATACCGTGAGCCTATCATTCCATTGGTTAGATGGTGTCGCGATGTATTATCGTGACACCAATGTGTATACGACTTTATGGGTTGGACCCGAAAGTTATGTGGTTGAGACTCTTAGGTAGTGGTTCGTTAGCCTTTCTGGTATAGTTTGAGTGTTTGAGCATTATGGAATGACTATTGGAGGCTCAGTGACCGAGAGGATTTAGGTCATGCGTTTGCTAGAATGTTGATTTATTGGAAAGTCATGGTTGTATATCTAAAGTTCTTTGTTGTGTCTTTGCATTCACTGATACATGTTTGTTTTGAGAGTTGGTTATTAGGAGTTGGGTTAACAATGATGGAGTATTGGTCCTGGATAATCTTAAATTGTTGGGTTTACATTAATTCCCTTTGTTGGTCTATCATATGGTTGATGGGTTTTAAGCATAAGAACAATCCTATGTGCTCATACAAACCTTAATGTTTGGATCTAGGTTTCTCTATTGTACATGCAATGAATCCAAGACTTACAAACCCTAGATCTATCAAATAAGAACTGAAATAAGGGTTTAGTAATTACCTTTGATTGTTATATAGCAATAACAATCAATCCTTGCTTTGATTGGCTTCAGAAAGCTTAGTGCCTCAAGTGTTGCACCTCTAATGGAGTCACAAACACCACTAAGCAACTTGGATGAAGAGGGAGGAGAGAGGAGGCACCAAAAAAGGCTGGAAACCCTAGAGGAACACTTGTCCACGTTTTTGGGGCATAGAAGTCCTATATATACATGTAGGCTATTAGGGTTTGCGACTAGGAAACCCTAATCTGACTGCTTAAGCCCTAAGCAGTCCAATAGACCATTCCAGAAGGCCCTTGGACGATTTCTTTATGGTCCTCCATATAGAATTCGTCCATTGCCATCTAATGGATCCTAAGCCCAACTTTGTAACTATCTTATAATTACAATATCAGTCCCCTTAATTTAATTAATCTCTTTTAGTCACAAAATTAATTCTTAATTAATTCTTGACTAATATTAATTAAACAATATGATTTCTCCTTTAATATATTATTCTTATAATATATTAATAAATCATAATTAAACCTTTCTCTCTCCTTAATTCATCCTACATATTGCTATGGTGAAGGCAACCCAAAAGGACCATGCTCATAATCGGGTCAAGTACATACCAAAATAGTTATGTACTTAGACACTAATCCAACAATGGTTTCATGTCTCGGACGGATTGGGAGATCAAAGGTGATGTGAGGTTTGAAAATATAAATAAAAGAATAAAGAAGGTTTGAAACTCACTTTTCTAGGCGTTCATCTCTAGGCCAACCATGAAGCTTAAGCTGACACAAAATTCTCTTATGTACTAATATGATTAACCTCTTGCTATTTATGATCATGATTAGGCAAGTAGAAAAGTATAATCACAATTTATTTTCTGGATTTCTATTAATCAAAGCTAAAGAATTGAGATGTTTTTTTTGTTCAAACAACCTCTTCCGATCATTATAGAAAGTAATATGCATAGAAAAAATCTCCCATAAATGCAAATCAGATGATCAAATATGAAATTGAATGAACAGTTTGAACATTGAAATATTAAATTAACCATATCAATTGCTAATGTATTATGAAATTAATTAAACAATTGATTAGAAAGAGTATCTGGTTCTTCGGTGGTTCTCCAGGGAAGAAAGGCTTCGTTGGTGTTGTCGACTGGAGACCGGAGGTGGAGGCGGAGTATTTCAAGAGAGTGAGCGATCAATTTTGTAGCTGATGTTGTCATTCGTCTCGTGATAAGTAACCAATTATGAGCTTTAATAGGTAAACCACAAAAGTGAATGCGATCTATATGGGTAAAATGGGAACATTCGACATTCAATTTTGACTTTTGGGTCAATTTGGTTCATCAAATGAGTTTCACATTTTAATCATATTTTATATGTTTTCAGTTTAACTCCCCGATTCTCAGGTATTGAAGTAATATAAGAATTTTCTTGTTTTCAAGGTCTACTCGACGAGTTGGTTGCCCTACTCGTCGAGTAGCAGCGGGTTGGGTCGTGTGTTTTAGTGACCTACTCGCCGAGTCCATTAAGGGACTCGACGAGTAGGAGCTGACAGATGAACCCCTAAATTTCGAGGTTTTTCACCCTATTTAAGGATTACTTATCCCCCTTAGCCTCTCTTACTGCTCCCCTCGAATCCAGAAACCCTAATTCGTGTTGTTCTCTTTATTGGTGTGCTTCTTAGCTTGGAAGAGGAATTTTGGTGAGGAAAGGTTTGAAGATCAAGAAGCTTTGAGCAACGAACAGCTGGAGATCTGAAGTCCACCTCAGTTTATCACAATTTGGAGGTATCAAGTCATCACCTTGAGCTTCTTCTAGTTAATCCCCTTTCTATATTGAGTTTTGAGACCATTTTGGGCATTTGGTGTTGCATTTTGAGTGATGAACCAAGATCTGAAGTTGCAACTTCAGATCTAGGCTCATCTTGGCCCTTATCATCATAAAGTCTCAGTCTTTAGCATGTTGGTGGAGCTCTTTTGCCTAGAACCCCTTCTTTAGCTTATTTTAGGTCATTATCACCTTGCATGCACGTAAAGTTTGCAACTTTACGTGATAAACATGCCTTGGGAAGCTGGATCTACAACATCGAGCCTTAGCATGGCTGAAAAAGCGTCTGTATGAATGATGGATTGAAGGGACCCGGCGAGTCGCAAGGTCGACTCGGTGAGTCATATGAAGATGGTCATGAATTCGTCGAGTTGATGAACAACTTGGCGAGTCCGATGAAGATTGCCTTGGGCTTGGCGAGTCAGTCGACTGACTCGGTGAGTCGGCTAGGGTTTTTTCCCAATCTTTGGACATGTATGAACTCGGCGAGTTAAAGGAAAACTCGACGAGTCAACCAAGGATTTCACGACTTCTCGAGTTCAGGAAGGACTCGACGAGTCGGTGAACTACACTCGACGAGGCGAGTCAACATGGACTGTTGACTTTGATTATGAACTTTGACTTTGACAAAGAGTTGACCAGTTAACTTCTGAGGGTATTGTGGTAATTTGGAAATTTATGAAAAAGGGTTTTATGGTAACTATAGGTGTGGAGTTCGTGTTGGGGATCCGGGAATTGAGCTTTCTAGTTTCAGGCGACAGTTGCGAGGTGAGTTATCTTCACTATACTCAAGGGTCTAAGGCACCAAGGCCGGCCCTTCGGGTTGTTATATGGTTATGTTATGCTAGTATGATCTGTTATATCGGTGTCCTAGAGGGTAGGATAACATTATATGATATGTGGTATGATCTGTTAGATCGGCATCCCGGTAGATGGGATGGTGTTATGTGCTATGTGGTATGATCCGTTAGATCAAGTATTGTCTATAGACTGTTATGTGATTATTTGTTATATGTGCACATGTTGTTTGGCGGTTGAGGCTTATCTGATTTGTGCGAAAGCCAATAGACCTGGGCATTCCAACCTATTGGTTGTGGGCCGTGAGTATTCCATCCCGAGGATGACTGGACTCATAGTATGTGGGCATTCCAACCTGTTGGTTGTGGGCCTGGGGTATTCCATCCTGAGGATGATTGGACCCATAGTATGTCGGCATTCCAACCGGATGGTTGAGGGTCTGGGGTATTCCAACCGGATGGTTGACTGGACCCATAGTATGTTGTTTATGATTATATGTGTATTGTTGCGGGTATGGGTATTTTGGGGGAACTCACTAAGCTCTCGGTCTTACAGTTTCAGTTTATTAACATCAGGGGATCGCGGCAAGGCGAAGGCGTGATCGTATAGCTCCTCATGTCTTGATTATGTTTCTGGGAAAAAACCTGATATTATACATTTTGAAAACAAAGTTGTATTGATTTTAATGGTTTGAAATGTTTTTAAAAGTTTAAATTGACTTGAATTTTTCGGGTGTTACAAGTTGGTATCAGAGCCTTGGTTTGAGTGAACTGGAGGACATGCGTGTGAATCCAGTCTCAAATCAAGGAAAGGTTTTCAAAATGATTTCTAAAATGGTTTTCAAAATAAGTAAATGAGGATGAAAGATGTACGATCAGCCAGAGCCAATAAGTAGCCCCAAAATACCATACAGTTATTTGATTATATGATATGTTAGAACATCATGCTAGTGCTAGGCTAGGGATCTCCAGGAATTGCATGATAGAATTGCCTGATTGTATGATGCCTGATAGCCTAGGGTTTTCCTTATATGAAATTGACATCATTACTGTAGTTGCTTAGTGTACGTATCACGGCCGTACATAATTAAGATCTTATAGCCTGAGATTGTTTGATTTAGCCTTATGTTCTGTTCTTGTCTGATTGGGAGCTTAGGGTAGGATTGGATATTCGAAAGTCTATAGGGTCCAACGTTATGTATGGGTAGCATACACTAGTGCTGCAGGGTTGGTGAAAGTTTCATGGATGGGTGAGTTGTGTGGGACCGGTAGGTCAGTTGTGAGACGGTTAGCTTTCCTCTAGGAGTGAGGATTGAGTGCTAGCTATGTTTTGTATGTTGTTAGGGTGTTGTGGTGATACTTGAGACAAATATGGGTAGGTGTGGAAGGTACTATGGGTCTGTACTACTGAAAGCACAGGACCCTTACGCATAGCAAGGAAGTCACAACCCTTAGGGATTAGTTGGGAGTTGGTTCCCGGTTATTTATGTGGATTGTTTGATATCTTCATGTTATGTTTCAGAATGGCAGTTACGAGACGTTTCACGACGGGGTCCGGATCAGGATCAGGACAGGGTGATCAGGGGGCCCCAGTGGCACCTGAGATTATCGGCCAGGAGGGGCCAATGTTGACAGAGGATCGGGTCAGGGAGATCATCCGCGAGGAGGTGGTCGAGATTGTCCGGGGTCAGATTCCGGAGTTGTTCGGGACTATTAAGTCCGCTATGATGGAGTATTTTGACGACAGATATGCAGCCCTCGCTAAGACAGCTGCCGCTGCAGCCACCGCGGCTGTAACAACGGCAAGAGGGGGAGTGGGGAGAGTTTTTCAGTACAAGGACTTCGATAACACGAAGCCCCCTACTTTTGATGGGACGCAGGATCCCATCAAGGCTATGAGGTGGATCTCGGATGTGGAGGGGTGTTTCTTCACCTGCTTGTGTCATACTAACCAGAAGGTCAGGTGTGCTCTGAACCTGCTAAGGTCCGGGGCCAAGGATTGGTGGAGACTTGCGACTGGGTCGTACATTGATGACCAGAGAGCTGCTGTTACTTGGGAGCAGTTCAGGGACATGTTCCACGCACGTTACATTCCGCGGGTCGAGCGGGAACGTTTAGCACAGGAGTTTCTGAGTTTGAGACAGGATGGGGAGTCAGTGACGGAGATCACCCATATGTTCAATGAGATGGAGATGTTTTGCCCGGAGTTTGCTTCCGAGCAGGCTCAGATGACCCGTTATCTGAGCATGCTCAAGACTGACATCTGTCAGTTTGTTGCCACCCAGCGATGTGATACACTTCTGGAGTTGCAGGAGGCCGCTAGACGGCGTGAGTTGGAGATTGAGCTGCAGTTGAGGGAGAAGCGGCAGGCCCCGACACAGTCACAGCCGGTGCCAAAGCGGTCCAAGACCGCTGATACTAGGACTGGAGGACAGCCAGGCCGCACTTGTGGGAAGTGCGGGAAGGCTCATTCAGGGATGTGTCGGACAGGGAGTGGGTGCCACCGATGTGGCAAGCAGGGTCATTTGGACAGGGATTGCAGGCAACAGACTCCGACGTCCGGAGTCATGCTTTGCTATCATTGTGAGCAGGTGGGCCATATGAAGGCCCAATGTCCGCTGCTAGCCGCCAAGCCGGCGCAGGCTCCAGCGCCGACTACCTTGAGGATCACGAATGGGAGACCAGTCAGGGCAGAGCCTCCGAAGGCTCAGGGTCGTGCCTTCCAGCTTACAGCCGAGGAGGCCAGGGCAGCACCGGATGTGGTTGTGGGTATGTTTCAATCCTTACTCCCATTGGTTATATCTGTTGTATGCTTATCTGTTATACTTGTGATTAGGTACGTTCCTAGTGAACTCCTTACCTGCACTGGTTCTATTTGACTCGGGGGCGAGTTGGTATTTTGTATCTCAGACATTTAGTAGGGAGTTCAGAGTGCCAGTAGGCGAGCTAGAGTGTCCGTTGCGAGTTTGTATCGCCAACGAACACGGGGTTTTTGCTTCTTCGATCTACCGAGGGTGCGAGATGGAAATCTTCGGGGTACCTTTTCCGATAAACTTGATTCCGATCCCCATGGGGGCGGTATGCGTGATTGTGGGGATGGACTAGCTCAGTCATTTCGGTGCCATGATTGATTGCGAGGGTCAGCGGGTAGTGGTTCGAACCCCAAGTGGGGAGAGTTGATTATATATGGCGAGGGCACTAGATCGGGGTCAGGGTTTTGTTCAGCCGCCAGGGCTCGGCACTGTATTCAGCACGGGGGTGCGGGTTACCTAGCGTATGTATTGGATACGCGAGCCAGGGATCAGATTTCAGTTTCCGATGTTCCGGTGGTCAGGGAGTTTGCAGATGTATTTCCAGAGGAGTTTCCAGGGATACCTCCGGAGAGGCAAGTCGAGTTCAGGATCGACCTGGTGCCAGGTGCGGCCCCTATCGCTAAGGCGTCGTACCGATTGGCACCGCCAGAGATGCAGGAGCTGTCGTCACAGCTACAGGAATTGCTGGGAAAGCAGTTCATTTGACTTAGCAGTTCTCCATGGGGAGCACCGATTCTTTTTTTCCGGAAGAAGGACGGTTCGCACCGGATGTGTATTGATTACCGAGAGTTGAATAAGTTAACGGTGAAGAACCGTTACCCACTCCCGAGGATAGACGATCTCTCCGATCAGTTGCAGGGCGCATCTTCGTTTTCCAAGATAGACTTGAGGTCTGGGTATGATCAGGTCAGGGTCAGAGAGGAGGACGTGGAGAAGACCGCGTTCCGAACTCGTTACAGACATTATGAGTTCGTGGTGATGCCGTTTGGGGCTCACCAACGCGCCAGCAGTGTTCATGGACCTGATGAATCAGGTCTGCAGACTGATGCTCGATCGCTCGGTCATAGTGTTTATAGATGATATCTTGGTGTATTCCAAGACCCGAGAGCAGCATGAGGAGAATCTACGGGAGTTATTGGGAGTTCTGAGATGAGAACGGCTGTATGCCAAGTTCTCGAAGTGTGAGTTTTGGCTACGGGAGGTCCAGTTCCTCGGACATCTCGTTAACCACGAGGGGATTTTGGTCGATTCGGCCAAAATCGAGGCGGTTATGCAGTGGGAGGTTCCGAAATCTCCCTCAGACATCAGGAGCTTTTTGGGATTGGCAGGGTACTACCGGAGATTCATACATGATTTCTCCAAGATTGCGGTACCCCTCACTCGTCTGAAGAGGAAGGGGGTGGATTTCCGGTAGGGCCCTAAGCAGCAGAGGGCGTTTGATACCCTCCGACAGCGGTTGTGCGAGGCCCCAGTCTTAACACTCCCGGGGGGAGTTGAGGATTTTGTGGTGTTCTGTGATGCATCCATCACAGGTTTAGGGGCGGTCCTCATGCAGAGAGGACGAGTGATAGCCTACGCATCGCGACAGCTGAAGCCACATGAGACGCGATACCCTATGCATGATTTGGAGCTGGGAGCGGTGGTGTTCGCCCTCAATATATAGAGGCATTACCTTTATGGGGTCCGTTGTACCATTTACACGGATCACAAGATCTTGAGACATATCATGGATCAGCCGAACCTGAACATGAGGCAACGCATGTGGCTGGATGTAGTCAAGGACTACGACTGCGAGATCCTTTACCATCCTGGTAAAGCGAATGTGGTTGCGGATGCTTTGAGCCGCAAATCAGCTGGGTCTTCCACCCCCACGGTATGTATGAGGATAGCGGTGGATTCTCCTCTTGTGAGTTTGATCAGAGATGCCCAGGTTGAGGGCATGCGCCCGGAGAATTGGAAGCTGGAGAGGATCAAGGGTGAGAATACCCGGTTTGTGCAGGATAGTCAGGGATTATTAACCCGATGCGGTCGGGTCTGGGTCCCGATGTCTGGTGGGGTCAGGCAGACGGTCATGGAGGAGGCTCATAAGTCTCATTTTTCAATTCACCCGGGGCCCTCAAGATGTATCGAGACCTGAGTTTGAGTTACTGGTGGCCATGTATGAAGTGAGAAATCGCTTGGTATGTCGAGAGGTGCTTGACCTGCAGGATTGTCAAGGCCGAACACCAGAGGCCGCATGGTAAGCTGCAGCCTCTAGAGATTCCCATGTGGAAATGGGAACAGATCACGATGGATTTCATTACCAAGCTGCCAAGGACGGCGAAGGGATTTGATGTTATATGGGTCATCGTGGATCGATTGACCAAGAGCGCCCACTTCTTGGCAATTCAGGAGAGTTCGTCGGCCGAGAAGTTGGCCGACGTGTACGTTCGCGAGATCGTGTCTCGCCATGGGGTTCCCGTTTCCATTGTCTCTGATCGGGATGTCAGGTTTACCTCCCGTTTCTGGCAGAAATTCCACGAGGAGCTGGGCACGCGGTTACACTTCAGCACATCATTCCATCCACAGACTGAAGGTCAGAGTGAGCGGACCATTCAGAACCTCGAGGACATGTTGAGGGCGTGTGTCATTGACTTCGGTGGGAGCTGGGATTCCCACCTACCGCTTGCAGAGTTCGCCTACAACAACAGCTATCATTCCAGCATTGGCGCCCCGCCATTCGAGCTATTGTACGGGCGGAGATGTCGCACCCCGGTTTGTTGGGGTGAGGTTGGTCACAGGGTGATGGGTCGGACGGAGGTGGTCTTGAAGACTACCGAGAAGATTCAGCAGATTAGACAGCGACTGCAGACCGCTCAGAGTCGGCAGAAGAGTTACGCCGACCAACGCCGATCCGAGTTAGAGTTTCAGGTCGGTGACATGGTACTCCTGAAGGTCTCGCCCTGGAAGGGTGTGATCCACTTCAAGAAGAGGGGAAAATTGGGTCCCCGATATATTGGGCCGTTCAGGATCATTGCCAGGGTTGGCAAGGTGGCTTATAGACTAGAGCTGCCGGAGGAGCTTAGTCGGATCCACAACACTTTCCACGTTTCGCAGCTGCGAAAGTGCATTATGGATCAGGAGGCGGTGGTGTCGCTGGATGATATTCAGGTCGATGAGCACCTGAATTACGTGGAGAGGCCTGTGGCCATACTGGAGAGAAAGATGAAGATTCTGAGGAACAAGGAGATACCTTTGGTGAAGGTACAGTGGGAGCATCGGAGGGGGTCTGAGTGGACGTATGAGCCAGAGGCAAAGATGCAGGAGCACTATCCGGAACTGTTCACCGCGGCAGACTTCGAGGATGAAGTCTAGTTCAAGTGGGGGAGAATTGTAACGCCCCGATTCTCAGGTATTGAATTAATATAAGAATTTTCTTATTTTCAAGGTCTACTCGACGAGTTGGTTGCCCTACTCGTCGAGTAGCAGCGGGTTGGGTCGCGTGTTTTAGTGACCTACTCGCCGAGTCCATTAAGGGACTCGACGAGTAAGAGCTGGCAGATGAACTCTAAATTTCGGGGTTTTTCACCCTATTTAAGGATTACTTATCCCCCCTTAGCCTCTCTTACTGCTCCCCTCGAATCCAGAAACCCTAATTCGTGTTGTTCTCTTTATTGGTGTGCTTCTTAGCTTGGAAGAGGAATTTTGGTGAGGAAAGGTTTGAAGATCAAGAAGCTTTGAGCAAGGAACAGCTGGAGATCTGAAGTCCACCTCAGTTTATCACAATTTGGAGGTATCAAGTCATCACCTTGAGCTTCTTCTAGTTAATCCCCTTTCTATATTGAGTTTTGAGACCATTTTGGGCATTTGGTGTTGCATTTTGAGTGATGAACCAAGATCTGAAGTTGCAACTTCAGATCTAGGCTCATCTTGGCCCTTATTATCATAAAGTCTCAGTCTTTAGCATGTTGGTGGAGCTCTTTTGCCTAGAACCCCTTCTTTAGCTTATTTTATGTCATTATCACCTTGCATGCACGTAAAGTTTGCAACTTTACGTGATAAACATGCCTTGGGAAGCTGGATCTACTATATGGAGCCTTAGCATGGCTTAAAAAGCGTCTGTATGAATGATGGATTGAAGGGACTCGGCGAGTCGCAAGGTCGACTCGGCGAGTCATATGAAGATGGTCATGAACTCGTCGAGTTGATGAACAACTTGGCGAGTCCGATGAAGATTGCCTTGGGCTCGGCGAGTCAGTCGACTGACTCGGCGAGTCGGCTAGGGTTTTTCCCAATCTTTGGACATGTATGAACTCGGCGAGTTAAAGGAAAACTCGACGAGTCAACCAAGGATTTCACGACTTCTCGAGTTCAGGAAGGACTCGACGAGTCGGTGAACTACACTCGACGAGTCGAGTCAACATGGACTGTTGACTTTGACTGTGAACTTTGACTTTGACCAAGAGTTGACCAGTTAACTTCTGATGGCATTGTGGTAATTTGGAAATTTATGAAAAAGGGTTTTATGGTAACTATAGGTGTGGAGTTCGTGTTGGGGATCTGAGAATTGAGCTTTCTAGTTTCAGGCGACAGTTGCGAGGTGAGTTATCCTCACTATACTCAAGGGTCTAAGGCACCAAGGCCGGCCCTTCAGATTGTTATATGGTTATGTTATGCTAGTATGATCTGTTAGATCGGTGTCCTAGAGGGTAGGATAACATTATATGATATGTGGTAATACCGGTAGATGGGATGGTGTTATGTGCTATGTGGTATGATCCGTTAGATCAAGTATTGTCTATAGAATGTTATGTGATTATTTGTTATATGTGCACATGTTGTTTGGCGGTTGAGGCTTATCTGCTTTGTGCGAAAGCCAATAGACCTGGGCATTCCAACCTATTGGTTGTGGGCCGTGAGTATTCCATCCCGAGGATAACTGGACTCATAGTATGTGGGCATTCCAACCTGTTGGTTGTGGGCCTGGGGTATTCCATCCCGAGGATGATTGGACCCATAGTATATCGGCATTCCAACCGGATGGTTGAGGGTCTGGGGTATTCCAACCGGATGGTTGACTGGACCCATAGTATGCTGTTTATGATTATATGTGTATTGTTGCGGGTATGGGTATTTTGGGGGAACTCACTAAGCTCTTGGGCTTACAGTTTCAGTTTATTGTTTCAGGTACATCAGGGGATCGCGGCAAGGCGAAGGCGTGATCGTATAGCTCCTCATGTCTTGATTATGTTTCTGGGAAAAACTCTGATATTATACATTTTGAAAACAAAGTTGTAATGATTTTAATGGTTTGAAATGTTTTTAAAAGTTTAAATTGGCTTGAATTTTTCGGATGTTACAATCAGTTACATACATCTTCTTCTAGCATCTTTTTAATTGTGCATACATTTTAGTGAAAAAAATTAGAAAAAATACATCAATTTTAATTGGATTTTACCACTTCTATAATTTTGTATTCTATAGCTTTTCTATTTGTTCTAGAAAACTGATTAAGGGTGTGAAACAAGGTGACCCCTTGTCCCCCTTTCTCTTTATTGCATCTCTTTATAAAAGGGACGACTCAACCTTATATTTTTTTAAACTAAGGCTTAGGGCCCCCAATTCCAAAGGGACTCATATTCTTCAAACTTATAATCCAATATTAATATATCTCAAATCTCAATTAGTCGATTACTAATTTTCCAATAAGCCACATTACTTAGTGAGCGATCTTGATTCTTGAAGACGAAATGCATGCGACACATCAGTGTGATCTTGAAAAATAAAGCGCCACATTTATCTTCTACTCTTCTATCTCGGCTCTCAATTGTTCAAATCATCAACGCCAAACGGTATGTGTTTCACTTTGTTTCCAGTTTTCCATTATCCAAAGGGCCCTACATTTTTGGTTCGCTTAGAGCCCCCAACTGGTTGAGCTACCCCCGCTTTATAATTGTTATGGAGTCTTTAAATGCGGTCATGAGTAAAGCTTTTGATGTTGGTATTTTTCATGGGATTCAAACTCCCAACAATGGGCCTCGGAATCACATCTATTTTATGCCGATGATGTCATGTTCTTGGGTGATTGGAGTCGTGCAAACTTCCACAACTTAGAAAGAATCCTAGGATGTTTCAACCTTGCGTCAGGGTTAAAAGTTAATTTTTCAAAAAACAAAGTTTTGGAGTGGGAATTGGTGAGGTCGAAATCGCTTCTATGGCTAACATTTTGCATTGTCAACCGTCCTCTTTCCCGTTCACTTATTTGGGTCTTCCCGTTGGTGCAAATATGTGTCATAAAGAATTGGAAACCGGTTCTCAATAAATTCCAAGCAAGATTATCTAAATGGAAAGCTCAAACATTATCCTATGGTGGAAGAATTACTCTCATTAGATCTGTGCTTTGTAGTCTTCCGTTGTATTACTTTTCTCTCTACAAAGCTCCTTTAGCGGTTATTAATGCCTTGGAAAGAATCATGCGTAAATTTCTTTGGGGTGGCAATAATTCAAATTCGAAAATTTGTTGGATTGCATGGGATAAAGTGATTGCTCTTAAGTCTCTTGGTGGATTAGGAATTATGAGCTTGAGAATTTCGAATCTTGTTTTGATTTTGAAATGGCTTTAGAGATTAAAAACCGAACCTTCGGCATTGTGGGCAAAAACTATTCTTTCCATTCATCAAAGCAATAGATCCTGGAAGTTCTTCCCTATAGAGTTGTTGGTGGCAGGGGCATGGAAAATATTACAAGTTTGATTTCTGATTTCACAAATTTTGGCATCAACATTGCTGGTTTTTTCAAACTTTCAGTGGGCTGTGGTAACCGTACGTACAAGTTTTTGGCATGATTGTTGGAAAATTTGCAGGGAGAGAAATGATCGATGCTTTAACAATAGGTTCTCATCTACTGATCGGATGATTGCAGAGATAAAGGAGAATTCTTATATTTGGATTTCTTGTACGGGTAATCAAGCTGCAGTGGACTGGAATGCCCGAGTGCATTCTCCCATTCCATCTGGGTGATTCTTTTGTTTCGTCCCTTGTAATGTTATTTTCCCGCACTTGTTTCTAGCTTCTTGCTAGATTTTTTTTTCTAACAAAATCTTTTTCCGTTCAAAAACAAAATGAAACTGGAACATGAATATTTAAAGAAAATGTGAATTCCAAATAAACAAGTACAGTCGAACACATTCAGAAACAACATTAAGTCAATAATTGGAAAAAATAAAAAATAAAAAATGCTCTAATTTTACACAAGAATAAGGTAAATATTATAATAAGAGACCTCACACTCAAACTCTGAATGGGTGTTATATTTATGCAAAGGGTGTTATATTTATGCAAAGACACTAAGCATCATTGCCACTTTTCCATGGCTTGAGCACACCAACAACTACTAGAACAATAATAATGAGTAAAATCAAACTAGCAAGATTTAAACCGATAAAAAAATTTCTCGTCAATTTCTTTTTATTAACAAAATACCGAAAATGCACATTAGATCTTTTGGTATAATAAAGGTAACGAATCCAATCAATTCAATTGCAATTGATTCGATAACCAGAGTACGCATTGAAACTTCAATTGCTATCACATAAAAAAGACACATTATTGTAAGAAGCCAGAAAAGGACCAACTTAGTGGTACCCTTGGAACTTATTATTGCACCAGACCCAAAAGACTTCTAACCAAATCCGAACCCCCACCTGTCTAGCATAAAATCAAATATCCAGATCGACTAACCAGAGATCTGTTGCATATGACAAAATTCAAAAAAAGACTGAAATAACCTTTTTCCAAATTATTACACCACGACTTCAAAGTTCAAATTCCTTTCTAAACATTTCCTCTTATCTTTCTTTTTCCATTGAAACTAACCCAGAACCATGAAATCAACTCTAATACTGCCGAGATTTATATCCACCAAAAAAAGACCAAGTTGCCCTTTATTTGATATTTTGAAACTGTTGATCTTCCTTCTGAATTTAGTAACACCTTTATATATCATCAGATTATTGAACCACTTCTCCTCCTTCTGATAACCTTCAAACCACATAAGCAGACCCAAAGAAAGTCCATATCCAATCTTTATCATACTTCAAGTTGCAACTTTTAGTATTAACCAAAAAAAGACCAATATATGTGAAAAAGAATTCTCCAAGTCCAACATAAATTCACAAGAACATCACAGTGTAAATAAATTCTTGAATTCAAACGAGTCATGATGAAACTGACAATATTTGCGAATTCAGGCACCTGAATGGTGAAGCGTATAAAATATGTGGAAGATGGTGGTTTTTCTATGCTGGGTTTAGCCGGAGAGCTAGGGTGTCGATTTGAAGTAGCCGTACTTGATTTAAAATAGCTGTATTTGAATCAAACGATGAGCCGTATTAAACAACCTCTACACTTATTCGATTAAGATTTAAGTTGTATTAGATTTCAATTTCACTTTTTGTAGTACTAATCGTATTATATCCATGTATTAGATTAGTCTTTTCTAGTATTCGGTGTTCAGACAACACAGACAACATTACTGACGTACGTACATGGCATTTTCTTGGACATTAGGTTCTTTGATTTGTCATCCCGTTAATTTTAAACTATCCAACTCACCCACTTGATGAGAATAGACGGTTATATATTAAACTTGGAATATATCAACTTCAAATATTAAAGTATACTTCCATTCTGAGTGGTCCTAACGGTTTATTGTGTAGTTTTCAACAAGCTTGGTTTAAAAATTTTGATGTCTGGAAGTTCCGATGTGTACTTGCCTTGCTGCTACTGTATTTCCTTGGGTTTAAGGTGAATGAAAAGGTTTATGCTTTTCTTGTTGGTTTTGATTTAACTCTTTATTACATTGTTGATTCAAATTTTTTGATGATCCACTACAAGGAATGAGGCCTATACCGACGACTTTTACGGCACCTATGCCGACGACATGTCGTCGGTAAAACCTATACCGACGACTTGTCGACTGTATAAAGTCGTCGGTATAGCTCCGTCGGTAAAAGCCAAAAATGTCGTCGGTATAAATGTCGTCGGTACAGATCCACCTACGCAAACGACTTGTCGTCTATAAAGGATTGTCGGGAAAGATTTTCGAGATAAAAAAAAAGTTTTATTATAAATCTATACCGGCGACATGTCGTCTGGATAGGGAGGGCTATACTGACGACATGCCGTCGGGAAAAGTTTCCAACAGTTTTTACAGTTAAAATCTATACCGACGACATGTCGTCGGTATAAGATTTTTTATTTTTTTTATTTTTTTAATATTTATCACAGATTTGTTATATTTACTAAACCTTTTTTTAAAACAAACCAAATATATATGCAGTATATATCAAACATTTTATAACTATTACACTTGAAAATCTACTACATAGAAAAAAAACAAAAAAAAAAACAAGTCTTCATGTTCAAAATAACAAAAAGATTAATCAAAATCTTCATTGTTCTCGTTTCCCCGGGCTCGTTGGTTGGTTCGGGGGTATTTTGGGTAAATTGTGACATTGGTTGTGGTTGAGATACTCCTTCCATCAAGAGAAGGACAAAAATGGACATGGTGAGATACTCCTTCCATCAAAAAGGGACACATATTCAATTTCTACTTAAATATCCAAATATCCTAATTAAACTTATGTTGTAAGTAGTCACCTCAAAGGGACATGGTGAGATACTCCTTCCATCAAATGAAGCACATATCTTGTAAGTTGCAAGAATCATTGGCATGTAGAAGCCACTGTCAATTTGGATGCAAGAAAACACATTCCGGTAAATCTGGGCATTTCCCTGTTAAGTAACAATATATATTACTTAATAAAGTTTGAAGAATATATATAAATAAATGGTTGTGCTTTTATTTTGGCATGTATTTTATTTATACCGTTGCAGTTGCCAGCCATAAATCTTTGTATGTCACATCAGCTATCAGGTCTCTAATATGACTAATCTGAAAGAAAAAAAAAAGAGATCTTCTTCTCATTCACTTACTGAACAATTACAGGACTATTACATATATATACAAAGAATAATATTACACATCAAAACTTCTAACTAACTTGTAACAACTAGAAAATAGAGAATGACCAAACTACCCTTGGTAGTTAGAAACGATTGACTGTCATATTAGCTAAGTTGTAATACTAGCTAACAAATCATGCAAACAGTTTTACCAATTTATGAGACAAGTTAAATATTATTGCATTTCTTCTTTTTAGTTTGAGGAATAAAGAAATGAATGTAGATTTGTACCTCAGGAGTCCCTTTGACCAAGCAAACTCCTGTCATTTATGTTGGATGATCCAATTAAGGTGATATGATCGTCAACTATCATCACTTTGCTATTGACATACACCTGAAGAAGAATTCATTAATTAATAAGTTATAGTTCTAACAGTTGCTGCCCCACTCTTTTCAGGTATATAAACAACCTCAAAGTGGCTATTCCATGTTTTCCAATCCTCATCAGACTATAATACAAGAAATAGAAACCATCATTATTATTATTTTATTAATTTGTAGAATGTAAAATGCATTGAGAGCATAAACAAGTCCTTAAACATACATTGTTACGAAACAGATGAAATATTCTTATGAATCAAAAAGGTTAAAAGAAAACACTATCATACCTTCTTTCAAGGCTTACGTTCAGTTCCCCATTTACAAGTATACCCCCAAAAACTGTATAAATCATTCCGGTTTCATCTAAACACACATTCCGGTTTAGCAATTAAGACTTTATACATCACAGTGAGCATAAACATAAGTCAATTATATAACATATCCCAAAAATTTCCCAAAACAGAAAAAAAAAAAAAAAAGAAATCGGAACTTTACCTCAAAATCACCGGTGATATGAGTGGTGGTGAAGGGCCGACGATGTACATCGGAATAAGGTCACTGGAAGGAGATGTAGATGCCGATGGTGGTGAAGGACTGTGAAGGCCAACCAGAGAAAGAAAAACCCACCCAAAATTGTTGTAAATAACTTGAGCAATCAGTAACAAAGAAGAAAAGAAGGATTAAGAAGAATACCAGCTCGTCGACGGTAAAGGAGAGTCGCCGGAGGGGTAATTCTTCGTTGAGAGATCGACAGAGAAACAAAACACAGTTGTGGTGCAAATGAAGTCGATTGACTGAGATCTGCTAGGTTTAAACCCTATGCCGACGACATGTCGTCGGTATAGGGTTAGAAAAAACTACGTCGTTTCGATTTTTCCCATGTTTGATTTTTCACGCGGATCGCCAACTCTTATTCCGACCACATGTCGTCTGGATAGATATGCACAAAACGCCGTCGTTATTTTGTTTCAGCACAAACGAAAATAAATAAATCAAAATTATAAAATCCGTAACCTATACCGACGACATATCGTCGGCATAAGTTTTCAGTAGACGGCCAAAAAGTTTTTCGTTCCCGCCTAATCTATAGCAACTATAAGTCGTCGGAATAGAGTGCAGGTCAAAGATAGTTGGTCAAAGTTTTCAAAACCCTGTACCGACGACATGTCGTCGGTATAGCTAACCTTTTAGCGACGACCTTTGTCGTCGGCATAGATGTCGTCGGTAAAGGATGCTTTTCTTGTAGTGATCGACCAATATTGTCGATATTAAACATATATAGTCTTTGCTAAAGTCATATATGAAGTCACCAAATTGCTAGTCGAGCAATTAAATTAGGGTTATAATGTGACAATCCATTAAACTTTATGAAGTTTTGGGTGGCAATGGCTTCCATTGGGACAAATACTTCCATTTTTTATATTCGTCTAGGGAGAAAGTAAAATAACAATTGGGTGAATACATTATTCCGCCACAACAAGGATAGTACGTCAGAATTATACTTTGTAAACATTTAGTGCAAAGCTCCTTGGATAAATCAGAAGTACACTGCATAGCCCCATATATAGTTGAATTATTAGGCGGAAAAGTTATCGTCCCAAATGCAGCTTTTTTATCGGTACCTCCGGCTGCTTCCCCCTGTAACCTCGTCATCAAATCAATCACACCTTTGTCAAACTGAACCTTATTAAAAATAGTTCCTAAACCTGGTGAAAGGATCCAAACCCAATCATCTTTGACTCCAATTATTTTTCGATCTGAGTAACGTATCATACAATCTGAACCCCACATCACACCTTCCTTTTGATTTGGGCATTTGGCTTGAAGTGAAGTAGTCAACCTCGTTATACAGTCATTACAGTTTCCACCCCATTTGATAGCAACACTGGAGCAAAGGGCGACAGCATAGGCTGCTTCCTTCGTGCCAATGGATGAACTGAAAGATCCGCCACTATATTTTTTCACCTTGCCAACGGCATCCAATGCGGCTTTGAGGTTTCTGCTATAATCAGAACTTGGTGTGTAGTTGCCTGTGTTTCTGCATCTGAAGACAGGCTCTTCAGGGAATTGAGCTGTGGTGAGATTTACAGCGTTGATGATTGTTTGAAGAAGAAACACTATTGAAATTATGGATTTCATTTTTCGTTTGTTGATGAAGATAGTAATTAATGTGTGGAGGTTATTGTTCTTATACCCCAAATTACCAAAATCAATCGTTGTCAAACGTTAGGCATCGTCAAGTAGAGTACGTATAATTAATATATTTCTTTGGTTCTTGTAAATGGGTAGGTACCTCAAAATAAAGTTTAACTTGTATACGGATTTAATTCTTTAACCAAAGGTGATGGGAGTGGAGGTTTATTTATTTATTAATTTTTTTAAAAAAAATCTAAAAATAGATTAATTTTATTATTATAGCATATAGGGAAATTTCCAGCTCCTACTCCTAGATATCTCAAAACTATTGAAAAATATGTCTTATAGCAAATTCCATCGCTAATTGATATTTTTGTCTCTGATTTCTTTTTTCTCTCGTTTATCCATTTTCCCTCTCTTTTCTGATATCCCCATAATTCTTTAAAACAAAATATTTCTTCACTTTAGTTTCTCCCTCAACAATCTCTTATGTTTCCTCCCACCTCAAACAAACCACTGAAGCTATAGAGGACGAAGAAGAAAGTGGGCGTACAAAAAATATTTTGTAGTTCTATTTTAAGCATCTTGATAGAATTCAAATATTAGTGTCCTCTACTGATCAATTGAAAACATGAGAGAGAGAGAGAGAGAGAGAGAGAGAGAGAGAGATGGTTTGGAAATGTGACATTCATAGATTTGAAGACTTGGAAAACAAAGTAGAGGAAGCAAAGGGAACATGAATGAAGCTTGCAAATCAGTTGTGTAATGAAAATGAATTTAAATTGAATTTAATGGTATTTATAAGAGATAATGAATCATTTTATTGTTAATGAATCATTAGTTTAATATGAATCCATTAGTTGTATTATGTCGAAGCACTTCTTTCATTACTTTTCATGCGTTAATTAACATAGCAATCATAGAAACAGCTCATGGTAAAAGAGAAGAAGCAATGGGAAGAAGAAGAATGAACCATCAAAAACTGTTGCATTTGGGATTTGAAAGGATAGGTGTAAATCGTTTCACACTTAAATTAATCATTACTTTACCAATTAGGTATTTGATGATAAAATTTTCTTGAAATACAATGGAATGAAAATGTGTTGCTAAAATAGTGACTAAAATTACATCGCTGAATTTGTCGCAACTTTGTCAAAGATTACTCGCTTTGAAAGGAAATAATGATGGAAAATATTGATGCATTTTGTTTTTATGGATAAAAAATAATTTGTTTTTGAACGGCAAGACTAATATTAAAACTAGTGAGAGGCTAAAGGAAAACAAATTACATCCATGAGTCCGAAGGACAAGTCTTCAAAGTTCAAATTCCTTTCTAAACATCTCCTCGTATCTTTCTTTTTCCAGTGAAAATATCCCAGAACTATAAAATCAACTATAACACGGCCGAGATTTATATCCACCAAAAAAGACCAAATTGCCCTTTATTTGAATGTTTGAAACTATTGATCTTCCTTCTGAATTTAGTAACACCTTAATACCGGTCCTTCCAAAGAATGAAAGAAACATAATCCATGGTATTCTACAATCTACTATATCTCATGAGATTATTAAACCACTTTCTCCTCCTTCTGATAACCTTAGAAGCACATAAACATCCTTTTAACAAAATTCAAATTTTGCATCTAATGAGAACAACCCGATTAAATTCAGCAAACCCCAATGAAAGACAATATCCAATCTTTATCGTACTTCAAGTTGCAACTTTTAGTATTAACCAAAAAAGACCAATATATGTAAAAACGAATTCTCGAGAACATCACTGTGTAAAAAAGTAGAAAAAAATTTGAACCCATTTTGAATTCAAACGAGTCATGATGAAACTGACCATATTTGCGAATTCAGGCATGTGAATGTAGAAGCGTATGAAATATGTGGAAGATGGTGGTTTTTCTATGTTGGGTTTAGCCGGAGAGCTAGGGTGTTGATTTGAAGTAACCGTACTTGATTTAAAGTGGTTGTATTTGAATCTATGTGAGTCGTATTAAACAACCTCCGCACTTATTTGATTAAGATTTAAGTTGTATTAGATTTCAATTTCACTTTTTCTAGTACTAACCATATTATATCCCTATATTAGATTAGTCTTTTCTAGTATTTGGTGTTCACACAATAGACAACGTTATCGACACTACATGTCATTCTCTTGGACATTAGGTTCTTTGATTCGTGATCCCGGGGAATTGACATTTAATTTTAAGCTATCCAAGTCACATAGGTAATGAGAATAGACGATTATACATTTAATTTGGAATATACCAACTTCAAAAATTAAAGTATACTTCCATTCTGAGTGGTCTAACGGTTAGTTTTCAACAAGCTTGGTTTAAAAATTTTGATGTCTGGAAGTTATGATGTGTACTTGCCTTGCTGCTACTGTATTTCCTTGAGTTTAAGGTGAATGAAAAGGTTTATGCTTTTCTTGTTGGATTGGATTTAACTCTTTATTACATTGTTGATTCATATTTTTTTGATGATCGACCAATATTGTCGATATTAAACATATAGTCTATGCTGTTGTGTTCCAGCCTCCAAAGCCTCCAAAGCTACAGTAGCCATCATTGTTGACAAAATGAAACCTACGGAACAAGTTTTTCTTCCCACCCTATGATGAACACAATTAATGAAGACAACTACAATGGTGGCTTCCAAGACTATAAATAATTCTTCAGTTGTATGCATCCCAAACACAGATAGTATAACACTTAGAGTGAGAGTGTTAGTGAGAGGGTTGGTTTTTTGTAATAGTTGAGTGTGAGAGTTACTCCTCCTATTGTAATTCTATTTTAGTGTTTAATAGAAGAGTTTTCCAACCCCACAACTGGTATCGAAGCTTGGTTTGGTGTCCAGGGAATTATTTACGAATTTTTCTGTTTTTTCGTCAAAATTTTTTTGTCTCAAAATCAGTTTCTGGGCACAACATTAGAAAGGTCTTGTTTCAAGGATTTCGAAAATATATTTTTCGTGATTTTTTTGACCAGGGGAAGACCTCAAAAACGCCGGTCAAAGATTGGTCAAAATTGCCGGAAATATCGCCGGAAAAACCAGTCGCCGGAGAAGACGAGTGACGTCATCGCCGACGTCAGCGGTTGACCATAGTTCAGAAAAGTTGCGTTTTAGCCCCTGAAGTTCTAGAAAATTACAGAAAGGTCCCTCTGTTTCTGAAAAACGGCAGTTCGGTCCCTGTTGTTCGGAAAATAACTGTTTTGGTCTCTGAAGTTCTGAAAAGTTTCAGAAAGGTCCCTGGCTCGCAGAAACGTTTCATATTGGCCCCTGTAAGTTCCCAAAATTACATTTTAGCCCCTATAGTTTTGAAAAGTTACAAATTAGCACATAACTTTTCAAGAAAGTATATTTTGAGCCCGAAAAATTCTACCCCACCATTTTTGACGCTTCCGAATCCAACCGAGAGCTCGGTTTTATCTAATTTTTCCTCGAAATATTTGTAAAATAAATTTGCAATTATTTTCGATGGAATCTACAAGTACGATTACGATGGTTCGACTTACGCTCACAAATTACAACATGTGGAAGCCAAGGATGGAAGATTTGCTTAATCTGAAAGATTTAGCACAGCCTATAGAAAAGCAAGGCATCAAACCCGACACGAAGACAGACGAAGTTTGGACGAGAATAAACAAGAAAACGGTGGCACAAATTCGACAGTGGATCGACCACAGTGTTTTTCATCATGTCTCTCAAGAGACAGACGCGTACAAACTTTGGGAGAAGCTCGAGAATATGTATCAGGCAAAGACGACACGCAACAAGACCTTGTTGATGAGGCGCCTTGTAAACCACAAGTTACAAAGTGGTATGTCCATAACCGAGCATACGAGTCAGTTCCAGGATCTCGTAAACCAGCTCGGTGCTGCTGATTGGGTTCTCAAAGACGAGGAACAAGCCATATTGCTCTTGAGTTCTCTACCAGATAATTGGGAGACGCTTGTTGTGACTCTCAACAATTCTGCCCTCGGTGGTAAAGTGACAATGGAGATGGTCACAGATGCCCTAATGAACTAGGAAGCAAGAAGGAAAGGAGCTGCTACAGACCAGTCTTTTGCCCTCGTGTCAGAAAACAAAGAAAGAGGCGGGGGCAGAACTGGAGGCCGAGTTCGAGTTCGAGGTAGAGGTAGACATGGTCAAAGTAGAGGAAGATCCCAAGATCGAGGGAAATCGCGAGAGCGAGGTAAATCTTCAAATACATGGTTCGAAGGCTATTGCAATCATTGTAATTATTATGGCCACAAAAGGAGTGATTGCCGAAGGTTTTTACGAGAGCAGCCCGAGACAAGCCAGAATCCAAGCAGGGAGAATGGTGAAACCATGGTCACCATAACACAAGACGTTGCCCTTGTTACATACGAGGAGGAAGCATGCCTACATGTTGAAACTCATGATGATGAGTGGGTGATTGATAGCGCTGCATCATATCATTCGACTCCAAACCGAGATTTATTCACTACTTATAAACCCGGAGACCATGGTACCGTAAAGATGGGAAACACCAGTTTCTCAAGCATTGCTGGTATTGGTGATGTGCATTTAAAGACCAATGTTGGATGTACATTGGTGTTGAAAGATGTTCGACATGTCCCAGAGCTGAGAATGAATCTTATCTCAATTGGAGCTCTTGACGTCCAAGGATATGATAATCAATTCAAAAATGGCACCTGGAAGTTGTTGAAAGGTGTTATGGTTGTTGCAAGGGGACAACTTGGTGGTACTCTTTATAAAAGCCATGCAAATCTGCTTCAACCAAGTCTCAATGTTGTTAAAGAAGAGACATCATCAAACTTGTGGCATAGAAGACTAGGCCACATGAGCGAAAAGGGATTGACGACTCTTGCAAAGAAGGAGTCCATTTCAATGGCAAAAGACGTTGCCCTGGATCCCTGTGAATACTGCCTATTTGGGAAACAACATAGAGTTTCGTTTAGCTCCACAAGAAAGAACCGCTCTGAGTTGCTGAGCCTTGTCCACTCCGACATATGTGGACCCATTGAAGTAGAATCTCTTGGTGGAAGCCGGTATTTTGTGACATTCATTGATGATGCATCACGAAAGGCATAGCCATACTGTCTGAGGACGAAGGACCAAGTATTGGACCGCTTCAAAGCTTTTCATGCAATGGTGGAAAGACAAACAGACAAGCAGTTGAAATGTCTCAGATCAGATAATGGAGGCGAGTACTATTCCCGTGAGTTCTCTACATAATGCACGGAACATGGTATCAGACATGAAAAGACTGTCCCACGAACCCCACAACACAATGGTGTAGCAGAACGGATGACTCACACCATTGTTGAGAAAGTTCGATGCATGCTCAGCATGACTAAACTCCCAAATCCATTCTGGGGTGAAGATGTATTGACATATTGCTATCTAATAAATAGGTCACCTTCCGCTCCATTGAATTTTGAAGTTCCGGAGAAGATATGGACGGGTAAAGACATATCATATTCTCACTTGAGAGTATTTGGGTGCAAGGCGTTTGCACATGTATCAAGTGAATTGCGGAAGAAGTTGGACCTCAAATCCACTCCATGCATCTTTGTTGGATATGGAGATGAAGAGTTCGGGTACAGGCTATGGGACCCAGAACTAAAGAAGGTTATTCGAAGTAGAGATGTGGTTTTCTATGAAAACCAGTATTATGATTTCAAGGCACCGGTTAACAAGCAACAAAGCTCCAAAGTTTCAGATATAATATTTGAAAATAAAGATGATGTTTCCACTGAAGAAGAGGATGAAGAAGTTAATGATGCAAATCAAGAAGGTGTTGAGCAAGGGGAGCTTCCACCCCATGATACTTTAGATACATTTCCAGAAGTTACAAACGAAGGAACTCAAGTTAGACGATCCGAACGAGTACGTGCTCCATCAACAAGATATCCGACTTCAAACTACATCCTTCTTACTAGTGAGGGGGAGCCAGAGAGCTTTCAAGAAGCTCAATCTCATATTGACAAAGCAAATTGGCAGAAGGCCATGGAAGAAGAAATGAATTATTTGAAGAAGAATCAAACATATGAGTTGGTAAACCTCCCCAAAGGAAAGAAAGCCTTGAAAAACAAGTGGGTTTTCAAGTTGAAGAAAGACGGCAAGGGAAATACTATGAAGTATAAGGCGAGACTCATTGTCAAAGGTTTCCAACAAAAAGAAGGAATCGACTTTGTTGAAATTTTTTCGCCGGTTATGAAGATGATGTCTATTCGAGTTGTACTCGGATTAGTTGCCAGTCTAGATCTTGAACTTGAGCAGATGGATGTGAAAACATCCTTTCTCCATGGTGATTTGGATGAAGAAATATACATAGAGCAGCCCGATGGCTTTATAGTCCCAAAGAAAGAGCATCTCGTCTGTAAATTAAAGAAGAGACTTTATGGTCTTAAGCAAGCCCCAAGACAGTGGTACAAGAAGTTTGCTTCATTTATGATGAATCATGAGTACAAGAGAACTGTTGCAGACCATTGTGTCTACGTGGATGATATGTTGATAGTGGGCCAAGATGCAACGATGATCAACAACTTGAAGAAGGATTTGTCTAAGTTCTTTGATATGAAAGACTTAGGCCAAGCACAACAGATATTGGACATGAAAATTATCCGTGATAGAAAATCAAGAAAATTGTTCTTATCACAGGAAGAGTATGTTGAACATGTGATCAAAAGGTTCAACATGGAAAATGCCAAGCTCGTTGGTACGCCCTTGGCTAACCACTTCAAGTTGAGTAAGAAAATTTTTCCATCTTCTGAGAAAGAAAAAGAAGAGATGAAGGCAATCCCCTATTCCTCAGCCGTAGGAAGTCTTATGTATGCAATGGTGTGTACAAGACCAGATATTACTCATGCTATCGGTGTTGTGAGTAGATATCTAGCTAATCAGGGAAAACAACATTGGGAAGCAGTCAAATGAATACTTTGATACCTGAAGGGTAGTTCGAAACTATGTTTATGCTACGGGGGAGCAAAGCCAATCGTGGAAGGTTATACAGATGCCGATATGGCAGGAGATCTTGATAGTAGGAAATCTACATCAAGTTACATTTTCACTTTGGCAGGGGGAGCTATCTCGTGGCAATCCATGTTATAGAAGTGTGTCGCACTGTCAACAACACAAGCCGAGTATATTGCTGCCGTTGAAGCTGGGAAGGAGCTTATATGGATGAAACGGTTTCTTCAAGAATTAGACTTTCCACAAGAAGAGTACATCATTCATTGCGATAGTCAGAGTGTTATGGACCTGAGTAAGAACTCGATGTACCATTCCCGCACAAAACATATTGATATACATTATCACTGACTTAGAGAAGCAATTGAGGGACTAGAATTGAAGTTGTTAAAGATCAACACCAACAACAATCCTGCAGACATGTTGACAAAGGTGGTGACACAACAGAAACACAAACTACGTGCTGACATAGTTGGGATGAGGATTGTTGGATGGAGACTGGAGGGGGATATTTGTTGTGTTCCAGCCTCCAAAGCCTCCAAAGCTACAGTAGCCATCATTGTTGACAAAATGAAACCTACGGGACAAGTTTTTCTTCCCACCCTATGATGAACACAATTAATGAAGGCAACTACAATGGTGGCTGCCAAGACTATAAATAGAGACTTCATTCTTCAGTTGTATGCATCTCAAACGTAGAGAAACATATAGTATAACACTTAGAGTGAGAGTGTTAGTGAGAGGGTTGGTTTTTTGTAATAGTTGAGTGTGACAGTTACTCCTCCTATTGTAATTCTATTTTAGTGTTTAATAGAAGAGTTTTCCAACCCCAACATATGCTAAAATCATATATGACCAAAGAAAGTCACCAAATTGTTAGTCGAGCAATTAAATTAACGTTTACTCAAAGATTATATGAAAATCCATTAAACTTTATGGAGTTTTGGGTGTCCATGGCTTCCATTGGGACGAATACTTCAACTTTTTAAATTCTTCTAGGGAGTAAGTAAAATAACAATTGGGTGAAAACATTCTTCCAGCCATTATTCCGCCACAACATGGATGGTACGACAGAATTATACTTAGTAAACATTTAGTGCATAGCTCCTTGGATAAATTAGCAGTACACTGTATAGCCCCATATATAGTTTTATTATTAGGCGGATAAGTTATCGTCCCAAATGCAGCTTTTTTAAACTGGGTGTCTCCGGATGCTCCCCCCTATAACTTCATCATCAAATCATACAGACCTTTGTCAAAAAAACCTTATTAAAAATAGTTCCTACACCTGGTGAAAGAATCCAAACCCAATCATCTTTGACTCCAATTATTTTACAATCTGAGTAACATATCATACAATCTGAACCCCACATCACACCTTCCTTTTGATATGGGCATTTGGCTTGAAGTGAAGTAGTCAACTTTGTTATACAATCATTACAGTTTCCACCCCATTTGATTGCAACACCGGAGCAAAGGGCGATAGCATAGGCTGCTTCCTTCACGCCTTGAAATGAACTAAAGGATCCGCCACTATACTTTTTCGCTGTGCCCACAACATTGAATGCGGCTTTGAGGTTTTTGCTATAATCAGAACTTGGTGTGTAGTTGCCTTTGTTTCTGCATCCGAAGACAGGCTCTTCGGGGAATCGAGTTGTGGTGAGATTTACATCGTTGATGATTGATTGAAGAAGAAACACTAATGAAATTATGGATTTCATTTTTTGTTTGTTGACGAAGATAGTAATTAATGCGTGGAGGTTATTGTTCTTATACACCAAATTACCAAAATCAATCGTTGTCAAACGTTAGGCATCGTCAAGTAGAGTACGTATAATTAATATATTTCTTTGGTTTTTGTAAATGGTTAGGTACCTCAAAATAAAGTTGAACTTGTATATGGATTTAATTCTTTAACCAAAGGTGATGGGAGTAGAAGGTTTTTTAATTTATTAATTTAAAAAAAAACTTAAAAATAGGTTGATTTTATTATTATAGGATATAGGGAAATTTTTGGCTGTCCTACACCTAGATATCTCTAAACTATTGAAAAATACATCTTATAGCAAATTTCATCACTAATTGATATTTTTGTCCCTGATTACTTTTTTCTCTCGTTTATCAATTTCCCCTCTCTTTTATGATATCCCCATAATTCTCTAAAACGAAATATTTCTACACTTTAGTTTCTCCCTCAACAACTTTTATGTTTCCTCCCAACTCAAACAAACCACTAAAGCTATAGAGGACGAAGAAGAAAGTGGGTGTACAAAAAATATTTTGTAGTTCTATTTTAAACAAACAAGATGCAATTTGGATAGAATTCAAATATCAGTGTCTTCTACTGATCAGTTGAAAACATGAGAGAGAGAGAGAGAGAGAGAGAGAGAGAGAGAGAGAGACCCAACAAATGGTTTAGCAATGTGATATTCATAGATTTAAGGACTTGGAAATCAAAGTAGAGGAAGCAAAGGGAACATGGATGAATCTCACAAACCAGTTGTGTAATGAAAATGAAGTTAAATTGATTTTCATGGTATTTATAAGAGATAATGAATAATTTCATTGTTAACTGAGTCATTAGTTTAATAAGAATCCATTAGTTGTATTATGTCGAAGAACTTTTTTCATTACTTTTCAGGCTTTAATTAGCATCACAATAATAGAAACAGCTCACGGTAAAAGAGAAGAAGCAATGGGAAGAAGAAGAATGAACCATCAAAAACTATTGCATTTGGGATTTGAAAGGATAGGTGTAAATCGTTTCCCACTTAAATGAATCATTAGTTTACTAATTAGGTATTTGATGATAAAATATTCTTGAAATACAATGAATGAAAATGTGTTCCTAAAATAGTGACTAAAATTACATCGCTAAATTTGTCGCAACTTTGTCAAAGATTACCCGCTTTGAAAGGAAATAATGATGGAAAATATTGTTGCATTGTGTTTTTATGGATAAAACATAATTTGTTTTTGAACGGCAAGACTAATATTAAAACTAGTGAGAGGCTAGAGGAAAACAAATTACATCCATGACTCGAAGGACAAGTTGCCAAGACCTTTGGCTCTGTACCTAACCCAAGAAAACGAAAAAGATACATCTCTAACTAAATGATATATAACACTAAAGTATGTTGCTATTATATATGCTACTATTACGAATATAACACTAAAGTATGTTGCTATTATCAATAACTAATGAAAATACTTATATTGGTAAAAAAAGTATCTTGCTATTGTGGATAAGAAATTAAAGTACATTGCCTATTCTTTAAACAAGAATAGTAAGTCTTTTGATGGTTTTCTAGGTTATAAACATGAATAATGCAACGAAATCATAATTAAATTACGTGTTCCTACAACCTAAAAGTTTATGACATTTTCTCAAGTTATACCAACATACAATATGAAACAACCATCTAACCTATGTAAATCGAAAATTACAAGTTAGAATACATACCTTAATGCTCAAATCGAATTAAGGAAACAATCATCTAGAAATCTCCTTTGGAAAGTTAGCACCAATAATGTGGATGCCTCTAATGGTTCACATCCAAACCCTAGAAACCCTAGGATCGAAAATCAGGAGAGCGAGGAGGAAGAAGAAACGATTTCTCTTTGGCTTGTGTAGGGATCAATTTCTGCTAGGGTTATGGACCCTATTTATAGCTGGTGGAAACCCTAATTTGAATATTAAAATAATAGAATTTTAAACAAATTGAAATTACTTTCTTTACCAGCTTCATGAGGCTTCGAGAACCCTTTCTGGTCCTCCTCAAAATCGTCCAGGGTAAGGAAGGTTCTGGAATTGCCTTCCTTTATGTTAGGTGTGTCAAACCCAACAAATAATCGGGTACAAAATGACTCCCAATACACTGCTATTTTGCAATAAAGAGTAGTACAAAGTAAGCAGGGTCGATCCACAGAGACATGTGAAAATATTTATAGTTGTTTGCGTAAGGTATTAAAGTGTGACATCCCAGAATTTAGGTCCGAATCTGTAAACGGTTAGTTCACCGCGGACCTTTTTGTATCTTGACTGATTGAATTTTAATGCATATTTTAGTAGAAATATAATGTCATTTCAAATTCGATAAGATATGAAATGGTATCTTATCTCCAATATGGAATATGTCAAACGAATCTTAAAGCACAAACTGTGACTCTAGTTAACGACTGAAAAAACTGAAATTTTGTATTAAGAGTCTGTGAACAAAGAATATATTCTAGACTCGTAGTACCTGTTTCCCTGATCGCGGATATATAAAAAACGTGCAAAGCGGAGTTCGTATGCAAAAGATATGACCATTTTAAGAAACCAAACCGATATAACACTGACTTTATCTGATTTCATCAACCGTTTCGATCCATTGAGGCACTTGCACACCTTAGATGGAAGTTTTGAGAGTGTTTTTGGACTCAGACTACGGTCTAATATTTTATTTGCTACTCGAAATATTTTTAGTAAAAATATTTTTAAAAGTTAGAAAATAAAATGTTCCATACCAATTAGACGTGAAACTTTAAATGCAAATTCCCGGAGTTCTACAAATCAAAAAATTTATTCGTTCGGGTTTTTAGAATCTTCAATTAAAATCTATCAATCGGCACTATCAGAAAAATTACACAACGTCAAGAATTGGACACACAAAATAGAGTTAATGGGATATTATATTTCTGGTCGAAAAGAAAAGAACAAAAAAAATAATAATAATAAGAAGGACCAAAAGGCAGCCATTGTGTTCTTCATCTCAGATCTTTGAATATTGTTTGTTGTCTTTACTCTCAAGATCTAGATCTATTCTTACCATAAAACCTCGTCGGAGAACCAAACAACGTCGCTTGACTTTAGAGATGATGAGACTCTTATATATCTAGTCACATATGATGTTTTATGGTGATTATAGATATGACGTATGTGGTGTACATAAAATGTTTGATGAAATGCGTCAATAAAATTCGGTAAGTCATTAAGCTGTGAATATGTGTTTTTTATGTATTAATTTGTGAATATGTAAGTTATTAAGTTGTGAATGTGTACTTTTTATGCACTAAGTTGTGAATTAGTGTAACGCCCCGTTCCTGGTACATATTAATTCATTAAATGTCTTTTATAAAGAGCTACTCGACGAGTAGTAGCCCTAACTCGTCGAGTAGATGCCAGGATTGGACGCGGGTTTAAGTGACCTACTCGGCGAGTCCGCGTCTTGACTCGACGAGTAGGCCAGTCTGGATGAAATCCTAACCCTTAGGGTTTGTACCCTATTTAAACGTCCTTATAGCCCCCATCCTAGCCTCCAACACCTCTAGAGCGTTCCCCCTCAAAACCCTAGCCCTCCATTTGTGAGTTTGAGTGTTTCCTTCTTGATTTTGAGTGATTTGGTGTATTCTTGAAAGTGTAGAAGAGAAGGAAAGAGAGAAGGTGCAAAGGAGAAGAAGGAGATCCAGAAGCTAGTTTCCATTTGCAAAAGTGGCAAAACAAGCATATATGAAGATCTACTAGGAAAATGAACAAGGTAGAGGCTTTATTACCAGATGAAGCTCCCTTAGGATAGGGAACTATATATCTGGACATCATTGAGCTCCAGGAGCTCAAAGTAGCTACCTTTATGCAAAGCAAGGCCTTGTTCCAAACCCTAGGTTCCCATTTCTAGCTTATTTTGGTGTTTTAGCTTCATACCTCTATGCATGTACGTAAAGTTGGCAACATTACATGTTATATCGGCCCTAGAAGCTCAGATCTATGAATTGGATGCACTGGAATCGATTAGAATCAACTGTATAGTGAAGACATGCATAGGACTCGACGAGTCGTTCATTGGACTCGGTGAGTCGGAGCGCAAACTCCCGATTTCTCGGATTTGAGAGTTGTGAGTTGAATCAGTGAGTGGAAGAGGACTCAGTGAGTTAGGACATGGATCTGGAAGTAGAGGGACTCGACGAGTCTATGCCCCGACTCGGCGAGTCGAGTCGCGAGTTGGAGAATTGTGAGTTAGGGAACTCGACGAGTCCATAGTAGGACTCGGCGAGTAGAGTCAACCTGGAAGTTGACTCTGACCAGGACTTTGACTTTGACCAAGGGGTAAATTGGTTATTTACTCCATGAGGAATCATCAGTTGATTCATAATGTTATGTGATTGTAGTCGGAGAGTCGCCGGAGCAGCAAACAGGGATTTCTCACTCGGGATATCAGCAGCCAGTTATACAAGGTGAGTTCTCCTTCAGTAGGAACGGGTCTACGACACCAAGGCCGGCTTGTAGTATGATATGATAGTAGCTGAGTGTGGGTGGGGACCGTATCCTAACTTAGCAGAGTATGGGCGAGGCTCGTATCTTATAGTAGTAGTTGATTATGATGTATGAACAGTAGGTTAGCTTTACATGTTGTCTGTGTGATACTTGTATGTTAGGTTTAGTAGTTGAGTGTGGGCGAGGCCCGTATCTCATCATAGCTGAGTGTGGGCGAGGCCCGTATCTCGAAGTAGCTGAGCATGGGCGAGGCCCGTACCTCAGAGATAGTGGAGTGTGGGCGAGGCCAGTATCTCCTAGACAGTGGAGTGTGGGCGAGGCCCGTATCTCCTAGATATCGGAGTGTGGGCGGGGCCCGTATCTCCCAGTTAGCGGAGTGTGAGCGAGGCCCGTATCTTCATGAGTGTGGGCGAGGCCCGTATCTCCTAGTTGCATGCTATGTGTAGATGGTATGTGGTAGATTGGGGAGACTCACTAAGCTTCGTGCTTACTGTTTTCAATTTTGGTTTCAGGTACTTCCACTAGCACTGGGAAGGGCTCGGGATGATCGCATGACACACACCACAGTCTTCAGCCTGGGAGTTAGAATCTGATATTTGGATATGATATTTTGACACGAGATTTGATATGTGACATTGTTATGATATTTTGAGACATACTACTCATGGTTTTTTTTATTATGATATTGGATATTAGGGTTTTCACAATGAACTAAAAACGAAAATTTTAGACTGTATTTTTGGGATGTTTCAGTTAGTGTCTTAAATATTGAATTAAGTTGTGAATTAGTGCTTGAAATGTTGTATTAAACTATGCGTTCTGATTTTTTTATCCAGGTCTGATTTTTGAGGGAATGATGTTGGTGGTGTTGTCACCGGTGGTTGGTGGCGACGATGGTTGATGGCAGAAAATAGTAGTTGGCGGTGTTGATATTGGTGGTGGTTGTAGAGGAAGGTTATGTTCTATTTCTTACTCATCTTCTTCGTTGATTTCAGATAAGTTATCATCTTTTATGATTCATGTATATGTTTTTCTTTTGATGTTTGCATCTGAAATATGAGATAATTTATGTATGTATTAAACTATGAATGAGTTGTTTAATACACTGAAAAATGAGATGATACTTGTAAATAAGCTGTGAATGTATTGTATTAAACACTGAATTTTGTGAATTAAGCTGTGAATTTTATTCAAGACTTAATATATTGAATTAACAATTTAATACATAGAAATGCCTCCATATATTATCATATAAATGTAAGATTTCATTTGAGAATATAGTTGTGATTATATAATTTTTGTGTATTAAATTGTGAATTTATTGTATTAAGCTGTGAATTTTATATATTAAACTGTGAATTGACTTTATTAAGTTGCAAATTTTATGTATTAAACTATGGATTAACTATACTAGTTTATGAATTTTTTATTAATTCTTTTTTTTTATGTAATATAAGATGAAAGAAGCATTATACACATATACGATTTAATCTAATTTTGAATAAAGTATATAAAATTTTAATTGTGAATAATTGTATAAATAAACTTTAAACGAAACACGAGCCTATATATATGAAGGTATACATATAACTTTTAAGTTGAGAATATGGTTGTAAATATAAAATTTGTGTGCATTAAATTGTGAATTATTATATTAAGCTATGAATTTTGTGTATGAACTGTGAATTGACTAAATTAAGCTGTGAACTTTTAATAAAATTTACGTTAAAATATGAATGATTTATGTGTGAAAGTTTGTATTAGTTCTTATGATGTTTTTTCATTAAACTTTCAATAAGTGATTTTCTTGGTTTATTAAATTGTGAATACAAAATTTAAGCTGTAAATCAATAATTTTATATGCAGATTTGATTAGGAAGGAATGACGATTGCGACAGTGGCACATGTGGTTGGCGGTGGCGTGCGGTAGTTGGTGGTGGTAGAGTTTGGGTTTGACTTCTTTGAATATGTGAATTAGTATATAATGGATTGTATTATGTTGTGAATTTTATGTATTAAACTAAATACAGATTGTATTACCTTGTATATTTTATATAGATCTTATGTTAAAAAAAGGAATGAATGTGTGCATGGAAATATTAATTAAACTCTGTATTAGGGAATTAATATTTTATTAAACTATGAATATGATATTTTAAATTGTGAATATGTCTTATAAATGATATATGTATTAAAGACATATACAACTTAGAAAAGAGAAAATTTGAATTTGTCAAAGCATAAATTTTTTTTTTAATTAAGTTTTGTATATTAGGTTGCAAAAATAAAATAGGATGTATTAAAAGTATTACCAAAGAAATAAGAGCTACAATGTATGTTCTATCAAGCTGTGAATAGGACCAAAAAAATGTCACTGAATTTGGTGTTAGTTCGGTCGTGGTCTGACGCGGCGGCCTAACGACGGTCCAACGACAAGTGGCAAGTAGTTGTAATAGAAATTTATGCTTAATATAATATTAAATTTTGATTTTTCCAAAATGCCATCAATGAAAAAGATAAAAAATGGTTTTTAGAGTTCTTAACCTTCTTTTGGTTCAAATTTGAACAACTATATATATATATATATATATATATATATATATATATATATATATATATATATATATATATATATATATATATATATATATATATATATATATATGGAAAATGAAGCTAAAAACAAAATTCCCTTCCTGATGAAATTGGAACCTTATGCAAATGAATGAAAGAAATTAATGTTGTCCTTTTCTAACCATCCACCATCTCCATCTTCTTGAAATCTGATAATGGTGTTAAATAGACGGCATAACCCTTTCAATCCCCCACAAAATTCACAACCAAAACTCTAGAATTAGAAACACCACCACACTACCACCATTGCACCACAACTCCACCACCACTGAACCACCGTGAACGACGACCATTGGCCTCCCTTTTGTCAACCAACAACCCTCATTCCCTTTCCTGTCCCAACAATCAATCACCACCTCTATTGGTTGTTGCTATGACCGTTGAACACCACCCACAACCACCTAGCCACCGGAGAAAACCGCTCACAGCCACCACCACTGTGGAATTCTGACCAGCACCAAGTTCCTCCTTTCCCCCACTCGTTTCTCCGTCGATTTCATCCAGAAACGAAGCAGTAGAAGGCCGCCCGAACAGCCCCCTGCCGCAGCACCACTGTAAATCGCCGCCACCGCCGCTTTCACTGCTACTTCCTGTTAGAAATAATAGGGTTTGTAGTGGAGATCTGGATACCAACTTGGATCGTGAGAGCACTTTCCGAACTGATATTTCTACCCTATGTCTGGGTTGCAAGAAATTCAGCCTAGGATAATCCAAGTGGACACTTACGATTCTAGGCACAAAAATTGTAAGCCAATTACTAGAAAGATTCTGTGAGAGTTTGAAGAAAACGAGATCTAGTTTTTGGGTATCTCTTCTCAAAAGGAAGAGCTATTTATATAATAAACGAGATTAGGGTTTCATTAGGGTTGGGACGTCATTAGTTGCTTTGGAAGCAAGTTAGGGTAATCTGGATTTTAATGAGGATTTAGGGTTTCCAATACTGACGAATTTCGTCACTTTTACCATAGTCACCATCAAGAATTCGTTTTACCATAATCGCTCCTTGGACCCCGCTTATAACGCCTGGATCCCTGGTACGTATTTCAATATTAAATTACTCATTTTACAAGGCAACTCGACGAGTTGGTAGCCCCAAACACGTCGAGTAGAGATTAAAAGGGACACGGGTTTTGAAGTCTACTCGACGAGTCGAGAAACCCCGACTCGATGAGCAGGACTACTAGAATGAAACCCTAATTTTAAGGGTTTGACACCCTTTTTAAAGAGCATAACACCCCATTGTGGCCTCCCTCATCGTCTCCCATTGTCCAGAAAACCCTAATCAGTGATCTTGAGCCTTGTGTGAGTGTGTGAGCCATTTTTGAGTGATTTTGTGTGGTTTGAAGCTTGTAAGAAGAAGAAGAAGAAGCTAGAGGACTCCAAGAGAAGGTTGTAGATCCAGAAGCAACATCTTATTCCCTCCACTTTCTGGTAATCAAGCCTTTAACCTGCTTAGTAGTTTCTTAGATCTTCTTATCTTCACTTTATGGAGTTTTTGGCCCAAGAAACATGAACCTTGGGACATGGACGTCCCAAGTGGGTTTACCATCAGACCTGGAATTATTAAGGGTTGTTATGGCATAAAGGTGCAAACTTTATGGCATTGGAACCCTCATGCAAGCTCTATGATGTTCTTTTAAGCCTTTAAGCCCCAAAAGGCCATGCATGGAAGGAAAGCTAGGAGCTTTACATGTCCAAATTGTGTCCAAGGCCTAGATCTATGTTAGTATGCTTTAGTTTGAAGTATTATGGATTTTGGACCAAGATCTATGTACCAAAGGTTTAGAGTTTAAGCCAAACTCGTCTTATGAGGGTATTAACGGGTAAAGTTGGAAACTTTACCCTTGAATGGATGTTTTCTATAAGTATGAGAAGCAAGAAGTCCAGATCTAAAGGGTAGGGGCTTAATCTGTTAAGATGGACCAAACAGACAGGGGAACTCGTCGAGTCCATGGAGGAACTCGATGAGTTGAGGCGAGTTGTCCCGATTCTGAACATGGTGAACTCGACTAGTTGACTCGCTTAATCACGATTATGACTAGCTAGGGAACTCGGCGAGTCAGGGTGATGACTCGGCGATTTGGATCGCGATTTCAGGATTCTTGAGCTATAGGAGTCCGTGAGTTGATAGGCCAACTTAGCGAGTCGAGTCAACACAGAATGTCGACTTTGACCCGAACGTTGACTTTGACCAGGGGTAAAATGGTCATTTTACCCTAAGAAGGATTATCAAATTTTGATTAAGTGTTATTGTGTATTGATAGTTGAGGAGTCGTTGGAGTAGCCATTAGAGATTCCTCACTCAAGATTCACAGCTAGCTTTCGGGGTGAATTTCCTCTAGTAGGACGGGTCTACGGCACCAAGACCGGCCCGTAAATGTTATGATTAGTAGCTACGTGTGGGCAGGGCCTGTATCTCCTAGACAGCCGAGTGTGGGCGGGGCCCATATTTCATAGAATTATTTGAGTATGGATATGTCACACCCCCAAACCGGAACGGCGAAAACATTCGGGGGCGGAGGACGTCATGTGCAATATCATAACAATTGAATAGTAAAGAAAGTAAACACAATCATCATATACATAATTTAAAAGGTTACATTGTTATAAAGTTTACATGTTTCCAAATAAATTATCATATGATAACAAAAGATATTTTGAACTAACGCCTTAGCGCTCCGTCCTCAAAAGCTGTGGTTACCTGTATTACTGATTTCCTGAGAATACAAGTTATTTGAAAAAGTGTCAAAAATTAAGTTGGTGAGTTCATAAGTATTTGTATGAAAAGTTATATTTTATGAAGTCATATTTGTTTCCATAAAATCCGATATTTTCTATAAAATGAGTTGTAAGCCGTTTGTTGTAAAACGAAAGTGTTTAACCCGGAAAATCTTATATTTTCCTATAAAGCTGAATTGTAAACTGTTTTCTTGTAAAGTAATTGTGTTTAGCCCATAAAATCCAATATTTTCCATAAAACTGAACTGTAGTCTTAAAAGTTCCAAGACCGAAAAGTACAAGTAGTTTACCATACTTAAATTAATGATATTTAGTTTTATTTGTATATAAAGCCATTTAAAGATATGTGTTTTCACGTAAAAATCCACATATAGTCGTTTATCATGCGAATTTTCATAACCGTGCTAACGAATGATTTGCCTGCCTCGACGTTTTTCAGGCGTCGGACTGTTTGATATTTGTCACCCATAACCTGCCGGTCGTGCTGTAGCTAACAGCCAGGGTGCGGGGTCATCAATCCCGTATAGATCTATACACAATTATCACGCTCTCCGGGAGGAGACTCTGGTTATAAAACAGGACTTTCTTGTATACCTTGGTAGGTACGACGAAGACATTGACTCACACATTTCCAACGAGATACATAATTTTTGTAAAGAACTATAATACCCTTTTTGTTGTAAAAGTAAGTATTACAATGTATGTTTGTAAAAATATAAAAATAAACTTATTTTTATACAATCGTTTCTTTGTCCCGAAAGGGTAAAATAATGTGAATGTTTCCCAAACTATACCTATTATAGTTTACAATGTATGTTTCATTTGAACTGATAACTGTTGTGTCATAAAATGTATTGTATGTAAATGTTTTCATGTAATAGTTATATAAACTGTAAGAAAACAATAACAATAGTTTGTAGATTAACAAGAGTTTCTATGTGTTTACTTGTATCCCCCCTAAAAGGTAGGAAAATACGTGAAAATGTAGGGGGTATGAACTCACCTTAAACATGATTGCGGGTAGAGTCTGGCTTGAAAATTGTCAGTAGTTAGCGACCGACGACTCGGGAAAAGGCTCTAAATAAGGAAAACGAGAGAGAGTAGTGTATTTGTGCAACCAAAAACAAAGAGGGAAAGCTCTCTATTTATAGTCCAAAATTTTGACACTCATGTCGTGAGCCATACAAGCTCTCGTCGTGAGATTGGTCCTGATCAGCTCGTAGACCCGACATCTGCGTCCCTAGCTTCGGAGGGTGTCCCGTTGACTCATCATGTCGTGAAGGATTACTGCTCACGTCATGAGTTTTTGATGAATCACCCCGTAGACTTGTCGTATGGATACTAGGCTTGAAAGGTGTCGATTGGCTACCTCACATCGTGAGCTATATATGCTCACGTCGTGAGCTCGACCAGTCTAGGGTTTCGGACACGTGTCAAGCTCTCAGACAGCAAAAACTTCGACAGGTCATAATTTTTGCATACGAGCTCCGTTTTTGACGTTCTTTGTATCCACGCGACGGCAGAGACGAAATCTAAAACTTTCATTTAGGTACCAAGGCTAAACAGTTACTATTGAAAACTCACTTTTTATGATCCCTAGTATCGTGTCGTTTTGTAATGAATTCGATAGAATATAACTTCATAATTTATTTTATTTTATAAATAAGTGTAATGTACATAATAACTTTATATAAACATGCCCTTAGGCATACAAAGTTCATTATTGTATTAATGTTACATTGTGAAGCTACTGGTACATGGTTTGAAGTTCAAACCTAGTTTGTTCTAGAATTCTGAGTTGTCACATCATCCCCCCGTTAGAGGGAATTTCGTCCTGAAATTGAACTTTAAATGGGACTTTAAGTGTTGGGGAAAAGATGTGGGTACTTCTGTTTCATTTGATCTTCTCTCTCCCAAGTGAATTTAGGTCCTCATTTGACATTCCAACGGACCTTTACTATCGGTATGCGACTCTGTTTCGTTTTCTTGACTTCTCTATCCAAGATTTCTACAGGTTCTTCCACGAAGTGTAAACTCTCATTAATCTCGATTTCATCGAGTGTAATAACCAGAGTTTCATCTGATAAGCATTTCTTGAGATTGGACACATGAAAGGTAGGGTGTATATTACTAAGTTCTTATGGTAGTTAGAGTTTATAGTCTACTGGACCAATCCTTGCGAAGATTTCAAATGGTCCAATGTACCTTGGATTTAGTTTTCCATGCTTTCCAAAGCGTATCATGCCCTTCCAGGGTGAGACCTTTAACAGAACACGGTCACCAACCTTAAATTCCATGGGTTTTCGTCTCTTGTCTGCGTAGCTCTTCTGTATGTCTCTAGAAGCTTTTAGTCGTTCTCGGATTTAAACAATCTTCTCGGTGGTTTCCCTGATAATCTCCGAACCAGTGAGAGTGCTATCAGGAACTTGTCCTTTAGCTAACTATGTATCACCCACTTCTGCCCAGCACAGAGGTGATATGCACTTGCGGCCATAGAGGGCTTTGAATGCAACAGCCTTGATGCTGGTGTGATAACTGTTGTTATATGAGAACTAGACTAATGGTAAATGGTTATCCCATGCTTTACCAAAGTCGATCACACAGGCTCTCAACATGTCTTCTAGTGTTTGAATAGTTCTCTTACTCCGCACGTTTGTTTGTGGGTGGTAGGCTGTACTCGTGTCCAACCTAGTTCCTACGGATTTCTGTAGTGACTTCTAGAACCGTGAGGTGAATCTACTGTCACTATCCAACATAATAGATATGGGTACACCGTGCAGTCGCACAATCTATCTGATGTATGTTCTGGTCAGTTTCTCCATCTTGTCTATTTCTTTTATTGGTAGGAAGTGTGCAGACTTGGTTAACCTGTCTACGATCACCCAGATTGTATCGAGACTGAAGTGAATTATGAACATTGGTTTGGCATGCGGAATTAAAGATTGCACAATGAACATCGTGATTTGGGTGTTCAAGAGATGTATTGAATATGTATGGTGTTACAAAAAGGGACATAGATCTACATCTACATAAATAACACACTTACACACTCAAATTTTACATCTCTCAAGCACACCTCTACAAGTGTACTAAACCCACCTTATATAGAGGTGTGTACATGTCTCTCTCTCACTCTCTATCTCATGAGTCAAAAGGCTAATGCACCACATGCAATTGGGTTTTACAAAAGTCAACACATTACAAAGTCAAACATGGATAACTTTGCACCCCAACATTCTCCCCCTCAAAGTTAGGAATGGATGATGACCCACTTCAAATATTCCAAAATCGAGCAACTACGCAATCCGAGCCTCAAGGGTGACACATGTCGAAATGAACTTCAAATCTTCAATTCTTCCATGATTCTTCAATTTGGGCTCTAGGATGTGAGACCATACAAACCAAGCATCAACGAATGATCAAGAGCTTCTCAAACTCCAAATAATTACCCAAAAGTTGAGCATAAAAGCACACCCCGAAAATCTTAAATAAAACCAAACCCATTTCAAAACGAAATCACTTCCAAACTTCCAATTGCATCATTTAGTGTACTTCAAAAATCAAGGTCACTTCGGTTTTCAAATCCGCGTAATATGAAAAATTCAAGTTTGAATTTCCATATAAATTTCTCCCCCTTTTTATAATCGAAATTTGATTATAAAACCTTCAAGGAAAGAGAATGTGCTCTATTTCGGAATTTTTCGTGTCAAAACTCCCCCTTAACATGTGGCATAAACTTTGTGCTTCAATCCTTAAAACCGAAAAAATCTTCAATTTTTAGCATCGTTCACGGACCACCTTTGTCAAAATTTCTCAAAAATGGTTATAAATTGTCAATTTGAAAATTCTGCAGTGACCCGGTTCGCCTAAAACAGCCAAAAATGCGAAACTCTCCCCCTTTTTCGAAACTGGGTAGAAAGCGTCAATTCACATTAACTGCAGGGGCCTGTAATGCTAATTCTTCAATTTTTCAGCAAAAACAGTCCATTTTTGAAACTGGGCAAAAACTGCCAAACTTTCGAAACTTCAATGTCTGATTTCGAAATTTTTGCTTTTTGTCCTCCAAACATTCGAAAAATACCCCAATTGTCGAAGTTGGGTATAAGCTGCCAAATTGTCGAAATTTTAGGGATCAAATTCGAAAATTCTGCACACTTCTTCAAAACATACGAAATTTTGTGGAACGTACGAAAAAGTACCAAATTAACGAAACTTTAAGGTTCATTTACGAAACTTTGCTTTCTTCTTCCCCAATTTCGTTTCCCAGGCGACGTTCCCTTCGTACGAAATCCTCAGCACCATTTTAACGAAATTTTTCTCTCGTTCATTAGTTTCAATCACCAAACCATATCCCATTCTAACGAAAAATTTTCCAACACCATTTTAACGAAAACGAAGGCATGCGAAGCCTCTAAATCTCGTCTGAACCATTTAGTCTCTGAATCGACTAAAAATCTTCGTTATTAAGCCAAATCAACACAAATCGTTCATCATCCTTCAACCCATTGCTAACGAATCCTTTAAAATCACCAAATATCGATTCCAAAAGCCAACTTCCAGCAATCGACCAACAATACTCAAAATCAACAACCTTCGTTTTTCAGTATCATCTTCCCAGTTCGTTAGCCAAGTCGACGTTTGTTTATCTACAAACCATCGACTTTATTCGCTTTTTATCAACAGCGACTCGATCTTAAACCATCTTAACGAACCATCGACATCAAAGCGATTCACGATTCAAACCAACAACTTCCGAATAATCCAAAATCGAATTCCCAGTCGATACACACCTTTGATTCATTATCACCCCAATATCACCAACTCAGTCTAGCGTTCGTTCTTTAAAATCCTTTGACTCCAAATTATCGAAATCAAGTCATCAAAGTCTTCGGCCATCGACCTTCCCATTATCAATTCATTCCAGTCGATATTCACATGAACGTTTACCACAAAGACTTCCAATTTCGAAATCAATTTCAAGAATCAAACAAAAAGCGTATGAACTATCATCGACATTAAGAATTCCAATCCAAGCAAATTCGAAATTAACCACCAAATTAGATTTGATTTCAAGATCTATAGCCCCAAAACAACTTATATTGAACAATTTCAATCTCCAATTCACTGAATCAACTCCAGAATATCGAATTTGAATATTTCACAGTTTGACTTTTCAAAGTCAAAGAACCATAAACACGAAATTGACGATTCTAATGGCCATTTTCAGATCAAAAGGTGTTCCATTAGCTGTTCTTCATCAAATCCATGTTGTTCTTGACCATATTCACCCAAATCAAAATACCAATTTCTGATTTCTTCACTTGAACTTGAACAAAATTGATTTTGTCATAGAAAAATTGTATGAAATCAATTCCCACTTGCAGATTAACAAACAACAACCAGCGATTATTAGAAACGATGGAATGAAAACGAAACTCAAGAACAAGATGAACCAGTTGAGACTTACGAATAGTAGTAACGTACAACATCTTAAGCACACAAAAAAACGACGCAAGCTTGATCGGCGAATTGAAGGAATCGAACTAATTTGGGTGAGGCTTTGGGCTTATATCAGTTTATTATTGGATTAAAAGAATTATATGGGCTCAATAGATTGTGAACAGTAAAAGATTTGAAAATGGATCAAAATCAAATTGTGGGCTCAATAATGATGAACAGTGATATCAGATCCAGAACACACGACTTTAGGATATTAAACAACCATGAACAGTAACGAATCTTATATGATTTTGGATTAAATTCAGACGAACAATTGCAAATTGAGAATTAAATTGAACAAAAGAATAAGATTGGATTGGGCTTTGATCAACGAAAAAATTATTGGATCATAACAAGTGGGTTTTTCAAGAAAAAAATTTGATCCAACGAGTCAAATGATCACAAATAAAAAACGCAACGCACGAATTCAATGAAATTAAGAGAGATCATAGAGAGAGACTCACCAAAATGCTCCAATTGTGACAAATTTTGCCAAACCGAGAATCGTTCTTCAAAAATCCGTGTTGATCTTCGAAGACCCGCTTTGATACCAATTGATGTGAATTATGAACATTGGTTTGGCATGCGGAATTAAAGATTGCACAATGAACATGGTGATTTGGGTGTTCAAGAGATGTATTGAATATGTATGGTGTTACAAAAAGGGACATAGATCTACATCTACATAAATAAGACACACTCACACACTCAACTTTTACATCTCTCAAGCACACCTCTACAAGTGGACTAAACCGACCTCATATAGAGGTGTTTACATGTCTCTCTCTCACTCTCTATATCAAGAATCAAAAGGCTAATGCACCACATGCAAGTGGGTTTTACAAAAGTCAACACATTACAAAGTCAAACATGGATAATTTTGCACCCCAACAGAGACCACCCGTTGTCCTGGGTAGTTTGGTTATGAAATCCATTGTAATCCGCTCCAACTTCCACTCAGGTATTTCTGGTTGTTGTAGTAACCCTGAGGGCTTTTGATATTCTACCTTGAGTTTGGCGCAAGTTAGGCACTTACCCACATAGGTAGCAATCTATGCTTTCATGTTCGGCCACCAATACAATTTCTTGAGGTCCAGATACATCTTGTCTGAACCTGGATGAACAGAGTATCGAGTCTTGTGTGCTTCGTTCATGACAACCTCTCTGTACCCACCAAACTATGGTGTCCAGATCCGGTTCATGAGATAACGAACTCCGTCACCCTTGACTTCTAAGTTTTTATATATCTCTCTCAGGGCTTCACTTGTCACGTTCTCTAGTTTCAAGGCCTCAATCTGAGCCTCTTTGATTTGTGTTGACAAATGGGAATGGATTGTCATGGTTAGAGATTTTACTCTGCGTCCTGAGTACTCCTTTCGACTAAGGGCATCTGCTACTACATTGGCTTTTCCAGGATGATAACTGTCACACCCCCAAACCAGACGGCGGAAACGTCCGGGGGTGGAGGACTTCATTTGTAGTATCACAACACATGCATCATAGTAATAAAAGTACAAAAAACCATTGTATTTAAAAAGAATAAGTACTTACATGTGTTCAATCATTGTATATTGAAACCAAAATAGTTATACATAGGAAGACATGACTCAAAGTAGCTCCATCTTCTCAAAAAGCTCGGGGAGTACCTGTGTATTATTTCCCTGAGAATACAAGTAATTTGAAAAGAGATTATCACCATAAAGTTGAGTGAGTGCATAAGTGTTTATGTTTAAAAGGGTGTCTCTATATCTTGCATATGTAAACTGTTCCAGAAAATCCTATATTTTCTGTTGTATGTGAAAAGTAGTTTTATTCCCATAAAACCGTTCTCTTTGTATATCAATGTTTTTTATTTGTATTCCTTTATGTAAAACTTGTAACCGAGAGTGTGCCTGGCTTCACCAGTTGTTATTGAAAATTGTATTGAACCATTGTAGTTTGTATTCTGTAAACTGGTACTTTGAAGGTGTACTTACGTTTAGTTGATTATACACTAACGTATTGTTAATATCTTTTTAATGAGTTATTATAACCATACTATGACAGGATGGCCTGAAACAAACGCTTTGTGGGCGTTTAAACTGTTGATAACAATTGCCACTCATTGGCGTGTATGCCTGGCTGTAGCTAGCAGCCTGAGTGCGGGGTTGTCAATCCCGATATAGATCTACACACAACTTGTTTCGATCCCCGGGCTGGAGATTTTGGTTATAATGTCAGGACTTTACCTTGGTTGTCTAAATGAATTAAACAACCTGAATTGAATGACTCATAAAAAGCATATAAACGTTACATGTATATTAGTCATGAAAACCCAATCATTCTGAAATAAATGATTAACAGTATGTTCTTGAATTAGTATTCCGAACATGTATTTGACAAGTGTAAACCCTTGATTTGTTCTGAATCAAAACCTTTGTTTCTTGTAAAACAGTGTATTCTAGTATGCTTGAATCATGAATTATTGTTCTATGTATCATAAATTATACCTATTATAATTTATATGTACTTTCTGAATCGGTATTTAACTGTTTTTAGCATGTAACCCCTTGCTCAACATGTTACAAAGGTATTTGAACTGATGAAATAACTTTTATATTTATATACATACACAATTTTATATATAAGTAAAATTTAAACGACAGTCGGACAAATAACCGGTACTATAAGCCCACATCCAAAGAAGGAAAAGGACCCAGAATGGGTTATCAGTCCTAAGCCTTTTAAATCTTATTTATATATATATATATATATATATATATATATATATATATATATATATAGATATATATATATATATATATATATATATATATATACAAATATGAATTTTGGGGAAAAACATAAGATTATAATAGAGTTTAATGTTATGAGTATTTTTGATGATTTAATGTCGTTTTATCATGATTTGAAATCATGATTTTATAACACAAAGTTCTTGTGTTATGCTTGTATTCCCCCCCCTTAAAACAGTAGAAATTATGAAAATATGGGGGTATGAACTCACATAATAGGTGGTGATTCGGACAGCGTTACGTTTCCCGGAAAGGAGTTTATTTGACGAAAAACCGGCTTAAATTGGGCAGAGTTTCGACTGGAGAGAGGTTAACTTCTTAGGAATCTCGGGACTTCGAGACATGCTTAGTGTTTTAGACTTGATACCGGGGCTTTAGGGTTTGTAGGTGAGGTTGTGGGAGTGAAATATATGAGAGTATGTGAAATTTGGGGTGAAAAGTGTAAAATTCTCGGAAGCCCTCGCATGCCTTATATAGGCCGAAGCCTCGGATCCGAAGCTATGCGAGGCTGCCACGTGTTCGGAAAGGTGGCGAAGGAAGGAGGTTGCTTCGGACAGGTGGCTCGGAGGTGTTGGCTTCTGAGTGGACCGAACTTCGGTCCAATGGGAAGGTGCCACGAGGTTCCGAGGGGTGTCTCCTGCGAGGGTGTCGGAAGGTAACTGGACCGCGACTTTGGTCGAATCAGAAGGCGACATGATGAACTGCGGTCCAATCAGAAGGTGACAGGTGGAGGCCTCGCATGCGAGGTGACGTGGCCGAAGGTGCACCATGCGAAATTGCCCGGTTTTCAATATTTCTCGATTTTTGTGCCAAAAACTTGTGAAAATCATAACTTTCGCATACGAGCTCCATTTTCTACGTTCTTTATATGCACGCGTAGGTAAAATAATACTCTACGACTTTTGTTTAGGCTTCATCGGCTAATTTTGAATTTATTTTTAATATTATTATTTTTAACAGACCGGGACAGGAAATCCGTTAAAAAATCATAACTTCTTCATCCGACGTCCGTTTTTGTCTGTCTTTTTACCGTTGTACTACTATTGACGAGACCTTCAATTCTCGTTTAGGTTGTTTCGGCTAAAAATCACTCGATCTTTATTTCGAGTTTTTAGCTGTACACTGCTATACTGAAACTTAGAAAAATCATAACTTACTCATACGAAGTCAAATTTTGCCGTTCTTTTTATGAAAGTTCTCGGTTTAACATAAACTACAACTTTCATTTAGATTGTTATGGCTAAAAAGCCTTTTATTGAAAATTCAGCTTTTACACTGAACAGTGTTTTGCCGGTTTTGTCGCGGATCTTCGACTGGTCATAACTTCTTCGTTATAATTCGGATTTTAGTGTTCTTTATGTTTTTGGAAACCTTGTTACAATCTCTATCACTTGGTTCATCCCAATCGAGATTGTTTAATAATTTATTTTTGAGGGTCAATTATGTAAATATACACAGTATGCTAAAATTTCTCTTTATTGTTTTAAAAAGAACTACAAATTGACCTACATTATTACATAGGTTTGAAATAACGGTTTGTTACAATAACGAATTTCGCATTCGTAGTCATTGAGTAGTTCTACCCATCGTCGTTGTCTCATATTAAGCTCTTTCTGTTCGAATAGATGTTGGAGACTTTTGTGGTCTGTGAGGATAGTGCACTTTGTACCATAAAGATAGTGCCTCCAAATCTTCAAAGCAAATACTACTGCTCCCAGCTCCAATTCATGAGTAGTGTAATTAACCTCATGTGTTTTTAGTTGTCGTGAGTGTAACGACTCAATTTTTCAAAAGAAAATTTTCATTTTTAAACAGTCAAATTACTCTTCCATATACCAGAGTATCACAAAACAATTGTTTAAAAACCATTTCAATTACAACATTATTACAAATTATCAGAGTGTCCCATCAAAAGCCGGTGAGAGAGTGCACGCCATGCCATCAGACTTTGCCCTTGCCTCTGGACTCAGATGTACCTGAAACAATCCACAAACTGTAAGCTAATGCTTAGTGATTCCCCCCAGAGCATACCCCACACACAATCCCCATAACACATTTCACATTATCTATAAAGCTATCTCTACACATATTAGCTATAAAGCTATCTCTACACAGGCTAGCTACAAAAGTTATCTCTACCATTAGCCATAAAGGGTATCTCTACCATTAGCCATAAAGGGTATCTCTACCCTTAGCCATAAAGGCTATCTCTACCGTTAGCCATAAAGGCTATCTCTACCATTAGCCATAAAGGCTATCTCTACCACATATCACAGCATAAATATGCCACACACCAACTATCACAAAATGGGCCGACCTTGGTGCCTTAGAGCTATTAGTATGGTGAGAAGACTCACCTCTCGAATGCCGAGCCGCTAAGCTGAAATCAGGTATATCCCACGCTGCTCCTTCTTCACTACATATAATCATAGAGTGATTGACTCTCAATCCCATAATTACCCTTAAAGCCAAATCTGGTTGACGTCAAGGTCAACAGTCCATATTGACCTCAACTCGTCGAGTTTATCCTTCCACTCGCCAAGTTCCTTGCATAACTCGTCAACTCGCCGAGTCACTATGGTGACTCGCCGAGTCCTCAACTCTCAACAGAAAATCCATGACCGAAAACCCGCAACCGAAAACCCTTTGCCGAAAACCCCTTAACCGAAAACGGGAAAACCCTTCCCGACTCGCCGAGCTCAATGAACGACTCGACGAGTTCCCTTAGTCCATCTCGTTTCCGGTCCTTTCTAGTGGGATCTGGAGTCCCAAACTTCAGATCCAGCCTTCCCTATCATATAAACCACATAAAGTTGCAAACTTTACGTGCATGCAAGGTCTTACAAGGCCATTATACCAAAACTAGTCTTCTTACAAGGTATTAATGCATGGAAAGGAATTTGGTTACATAAAGGAAGCAACTTTATGTCATTGAGGACCTAAAGAGGTCCAGATCTGGAACCATATCCTTGTGATAGGTTCAGATATGAGTTTGGACTCTACTTTGCCCCAAAATGGTCATATACTTGAAAGAGAAGAGATCTAAGAACCTACAACTCAAGGTAACGACTTTATACCTTAAAATAGTGACCAACGTAGTGTAGATGCCGGATCTACTGCTTTTCTGCCTGCTCCTTCCTCTAAAGCTCTCCTTCAACACAACAAGCTTGCCAATCCAAGATCTTACTCTCACTCAAGAGGGTTTACGGCCAAAAACGTCTTTCCTGGGGATACTGAGGTGCTAAGGGAGGCCACAAGGGCAGATAATGACCTTTATATCGGGGGAAAACCCCGAAACTAGGGTTTTCTCTTTACAGCTCCAACTCACCGAGTCGGGTCTTCTGACTCGCCGAGTTTATCTCGTTTCGCGTCCATGATTTACCGCCTCTACTCGACGAGTTGGACTCCCAACTCACCGAGTCCATGCACAAAACTTCCCCAAAATGAAAACTACCAGCCAATACTTGAAACAGGAGTTACAGTGAGGCATAGGCAATAACCATTCTTCGCTGCATCAGCACACAACCCAACCCTTGATTTGATGCATCGCAGTATTCTACAAAGTCTTATGTCCCTTATGGGAGGGACAGGATAGGTGCGCTACACAGGGCTTGCTTCAGCGTTTGAAATACAGTGTCTTGTTTTTCTCCCCAGCTGAAAGTTACACCCTTCTGAGTCAGAGTAAGTGGTTTTGCGATCCTTGAAAAGTTTTCTATGAATCTGCAGTAATAGCCAGCCAGGCCTAAAAATTGGCGGATTTCTGTTGGCGTTTTTGGTGCTGATCAGTTCTTGATTGCTTTAATTTTGGAGGGGTGCACATGAATTCCCTCTTCGCTGACCACGTGATCTAGGAAATCTACTTTCCGAATCCAAAATACGCACTTCGAGAACTTCGCATAAAGCTTTTCCGCCCGTAATGTTTCCAAAACTTGACGAAGGTGCTGACTATGCTCATCCTTGCTTCATTAAGTCCATGAACACTACGGGTGCATTGGTTAGTCCGAAGGGCATCACTACAAATTCGTAGTGACCATAACGAGTTCGGAATGCCGTTTTGGGAATATCACTTTCCTAGAATCGTAGTTGGTGGTATCCAGATCTCAGGTCGATCTTTGAAAAGTGGTTTGCTCCTTGGAGTTGATCGAAATTTCGTCTATTCTTGGTAGGGGGTATCGGTTCTTAATGATAAGCTTGATTAGTTCACGATAGTCGATGCACATGCGGAATGATCCATCCTTTTTCTTAACGAACATGACCAGTGCTCCCCAGGGTGAGAAGCTTGGTCTGATGAACCCTTTGTTGAGTAGTTCATTTAATTGGTTGGATAACTCTTGCATCTCTGCTGGTGCTAGATGGTAAGGTGATTTGGCTAACTGGGGTAGCTCTAGGTATAAGGTCGATTCGAAACTCGACTTGACGCGTCGGTGGTACTCCTGAAAGATCCTCAGGAAAAATGTCGGGAAAATTACAGACTTCAGGAATGCTCTTGAAGTCTTTCGCTTCTTGCTTTTCATCCACGACATGAGCCAAGAATGCGTGGTAATCCTTGCGCATATATTTTTGGGCTTTGACACAAGAAATGATGTGAAGGTTTGTACTGGGTTTATCGTCGTATATAACGAGGGTTTCGCCATACGAACGGCCTTTTCGTAACACAGAATATCAGCACGATGGGGACTTAGCCAATCCATGCTGATGATAATGTCGAAACTTTTTATAGAGACTGGCATAAAGTTGATTTGGAAAGAATGGTTGTTTAGTGTGAGGGTATAATCTCTGTATATGTCGTTAGCGCTTTCTGTCTTTCCATTTTCCATTTCGACGGTGAATGTTTCGTTTAGTGATTTTGGTGTTTGTTTGAGTAAATGTCTGTACTTATGACTTACGAAACTCTTCTCCGCACCACTATCAAACAGTATGCATGCGTAAGAGTCATCAAGGATAAACGTACCCGTAACCACAGTGGGATCTGCTATAGCTTCTTCCTGTCCCATCACCAGTACTCTTCCGACTCCCCCAACATTCCTTGTCTTCGGACAATCCCTCTTGAAGTGCTCGGTTTCTCCACATCCATAACAAGTGTGGCCCACCCCAATATTTGTGGTTGGGGCGGCCTGTTGGGCTGGCTCCTTGCAGAAACGGACAGTGTGTCCTTTCTTGCTATAGCTTCTTCCTGTCCCATCGCCAGTACTCTTCTGACTCCCCCAACATTCCTTGTTTTTGGACAATCCCTCTTGAAGTGCTCGGTTTCTCCACATCCATAACAAGTGTGGCCCACCCCAATATTTGTGGTTGGGGTGGCCTGTTGGGCTGGCTCCTTGCAGAAACGGACAGTGTGTCCTTTCTTGTTACATTTCGTACAATACATCTCCCGACATGCACCCACATGATGGTAGTTACATTTATTGCATTTCGGTAGATTCCCAACATATTGTTTTGTTGGTGCTGGGGCGGCCGTGACAGTGAGAGTGTGAGGTGCCACTATTTGTTGCCTTTTGGGGGTCTCCTATGTTGTTTTGCCCTTTCTTTTGTTCCAGGGTCTCCTTTTGTTATCACTCTCCTTCGGTTGTTCAGGAATGGCTGTTATTGTGCCTTGGCGGATTCCGTGATCAATGAGTCGTTGCGCCAATCGTTTCGCGTTGTCGAAGGTAATAGGGTTGGAAGCTATTACGTGCCCTTGGATCTGGGGTGCCAATCCCCATATATATATTTTCCACATTCTTTGCTTCCGGGGTAACCATCTCGGGACACAATACAGCTAGTTCACTGAATCTGGACGTGTAGGCGGTGAGGTCAGATCCAGTCATTTTGAGGTTCCACAAGTCATGTTCCAAGTTTTTCACTTTGCCCCGTGGGTAATACTCTTCTAGCATTAAGATCTTCAGGTCTTCGCAGATTATGGAATTTGCTACCGGGAGGGTTAATGCCTTGACATGGCCCTTCCACCAAGTAAGAGCTCTGTCAGAGAAGGTATAAGCTGCATATTTGACTTTATTTGCTTATGGACACACACATATTTTGAAGACTGATTCAGTCTTCTCGAACCATTGCATCAGTGCGATCACACCTCTACTACCGTTGAAGGTTTTAGGTTTTGCGTTGGCGAAGTATTTGTATGAACACTCCCTTAGGTGTCCGTGACTTTCACCATTGTTAGAAGGGTGAGCACCACTACCTGACCCACTGGCACCAATTGTGTTTACTTGTGACATGGTTGCTGCCACGGCGGCTGTGACTGCTGCTTGGAACATAGCAGGGTCAAACTATGGAGGTGGTGGCGGTGGTGGAGTTGGTGGTGCGTTGTTGAAACGTTTGAGATTTCTTCTGGGTGGCATCTTTTTGCTATAGTGTTAAAAATGAAAAGACGTTAAGTCTTCGATAATGAATGTAATTCGGGTGTTAATAAACAAATTTTATGTTCTGACCCGTAATATGTTTTGTATTCAATTCATATTAGAAATTTATATAAAATATAAACTTATGAATTCCAATAGTAATTTCTTCAATGAAATTCTGTGATTTGATCCATACCCGTCCTCTTTAAAATTACAATAAGTAATTATAGATTATGATGAGTAAATAAATTGTAACAATGAAGTCATGAAATGGATGTTAACTCCCAATGTAGTAAAATGCTTGTCAATTTCTTTGATATATTGGTTACACAACGTCTTGGAAAATTTGACCTTGATACCGGTTTATAATACATTAAAGTTTAAAGGGTTGAGTTTATATATAGATAAGAGTAGTATTTAACGCATATCCTCATTCCTAGTCTATATCAAAATTGTGAGTAGTGTAAACACTACTTGCGGCGGGCAGTGCCCTGAGTACTGGACTCTGCCTCATAGCGCTTTGTTCCCATCAAACGCCTTTCAAATGTAGCCTGATGCTCCCTAAGTGCTCTTATTTCAGTTCGGGCAGCATTCATCTCTTCTTGAAGAGCTTCGGTGTGGTTTCTGGTCTGATCATGGTTCTCATCCAGATGACGAAGGTTAACTGCGTTGACTTGGGCAGTAGCATTAACTTCCATAATTTGGTTGACTGGTGCTTGTGCTTGTTCCCCGTTACGAGCTATGCGGCATACTACGACTGGAAGAGCCCTGTTAGCTGAACCTCCTTGGGAAAGGTTATAGAAGCCTCTTTCCATTCCGTAAGGAGAATGTTGGCCTTGCTCTTGGCTCCATCTTCTTAAGTCCACAGCCCATCTGGGTGTTGGGCCGAGGAAGTTTTGCCTAGGTGCGGGATATCAAACAGCTCACGCTGGGTTGTAGACCTCTGGGTCCGAGTCAGTTCCATCTAAATCTTCCTCTTCTTCGTCTTCCATTGGTTCCTCTTCTTCGTCTTCCATTGGTTCTTCTTCCATTATTTGTTTAGGATCCTCCTTCGGATCCTCTTCAATCCATCCACTGTTGCCTTGATTCGGGAAATAAGGGTCTCCATGTAGATGAAATCCTGCCATTTCATCTGTTCGAGAATAGGGATGTGAGAATATATGAAAAACTTAAGTGTATGAAAATAAATGTCGAAACCTAAACATTGTAGTTACGGTTCTTGCAAAATACTCCTATAGTATTTTAAATTTTATGTTCGATTTAAGAGTTTATAGGGTTGGTAAGTTTTTAGACTTGTTGCTCGCTACGACTATTCCCAGGCATATTCTAGTCACTTATCGGACAAATATAGTTGATCAGGCTATATTTATCCCACACTTGATTACATATTCCAAGGCATACTCGTAGTGTTCAATGCAACTTTAATACTTTTGTTTTGTTCTTATTATGACGCTGTTCTAGTACATATGTATGCATGTATACTTTTTATAAAAATATTATTATATTTAAAAAGAATAACTTTTGGTTAGAGTGTTTTAGTTCCATTGTATTTATAGTTGTATATCATATGGTTCGATATACTTAGTTCACTATAAACAATGCTCTAATACCAATCTGTCACACCCCCAAACCGGAACGGCGGAAACATTCGGGGGCGGAGGACGTCATGTGCAGTACAAGTATTTTACCATACTTAAATTAATGATATTTAGTTTTATTTGTATATAAAACCATTTGAAGAGATGTCTTTTCACGTAAAAATCCACGTATAGTCGTTTTCATGCGAGTTTTCATAACCGTGCTAACGAATGATTTGTCTGCCTCGACGTTCTTCAGGCGTCGAACTGTTTGATATTTGTCACCCATAACCTGCCGGTCGTGCTGTAGCTAACAGCCAGGATGCTGGGTCATCAATCCCGTATAGATCTATACACAATTATCACGCTCTCCGGGAGGAGACTCTGGTTATAAAACAAGACTTGCTTGTATACCTTGGTAGGTACGACGAAGACATTGACTCACAAATTTCCAACGAGATATGTAATTTTTGTAAAGAACTGTAATACCCTTTTTGTTGGAAAAGTAAGTATTACCCTTTCATTATGTTTGTAAAAATATAAAAATAAACTTATTTTTATACAATCGTTTCTTTGTCCCGAAAGGGTAAAATAATGTGAATGTTTCCCAGACTATACCTATTATAGTTTACAATGTATGTTTCATTTGAACTGATAACTGTTGTGTCATAAGATGTACTGTATGTAAATGTTTTCATGTAATAGTTATATAAACTGTAAGAAAACAATAACAATAGTTTGTAGATTAATACGAGTTTCTGCGTGTTTACTTGTATCCCCCCCCCTTAAAACGTAGGAAAAGACATGAAAATGTAGGGGTAGGAACTCACCTTAAATATGATTGCGGGTAGAATCTGGCTTGAAAATTGTCAGCAGTTAGCGACCGACGTGTCGGGAAAAGGCTTGAAATCAGCAAAACGAGAGAGAGTAGTGTATTTGTCTAACCAAAAACAAAGAGGGCAAGCTCTATATTTATAGTCCGAAATTTTGACACTCACGTCGTGAGCCATACAAGCTCAAGTCGTGAGATTGGTCCTGATCAACTCGTAGACCCGACATCTGCGTCCCTAGCTTCGGAGGGTGTCCCATTGACTCATCACATCGTGAGGGATTACTGTTCACGTCGTGAGTTTTTGATGAATCACCCCGTAGACTTACCATATGGATACTAGGCTTGAAAGGTGTCGATTGGTTACCTCACGTCGTGAGCCATATATGCTCACGTTGTGAGCTCGATCAGTCTAGGGTTTCAGACACGTGTCAAGCTCTCAGACAACAGAAAGTTCGGTAGGTCATAACTTTTGCATACAAGCTCCATTTTTGACGTTCTTTATATCCACGCGACAGCGGAGACGAAATCTACAACTTTCATTTAGGTCACCCAGGCTAAAAAGTAGTCTATTGAAAACTCACTTTTTACGAACCCTACTATCGTGTCGGTTTTGTCGTGAATTTCGATAGATTATAACTTCATAATTTATTGTAGTTTATAAGTTAGTGTAATGTACATAATAGCTTTATATAAACATTCCCTTAGGCATACAAAGTTCATTATTGTATTAATGTTAAATTGTGAAGCTACTGGTACATGATTTGAAGTTCAAACCTAGTTTGTTCTAGAATTCTGAGTTGTGACAGTTAATTATGACATTACTACTAAGACTCAAATCCATATTTAACATTGCTAATAATAGAAATGTAACCACCAATTTCATAAATGTCATTGCAAGGAAATATAAAGTAAACCAACTATATAATTTTTTTTTTCACTTTAATTACTTATAAACGAAAATTTTGGAACTTGTCCTTACAATGCAAAATATGAAAACAATGTTTCTAGACATTTCCTAAGCAAAATATTAAATTATCATAACTCCTAAGCAGTAGCTTCCAAAATCTGATCATCGAACCATGCGACCAAAGCCTATTTATGATGATGAGATTCAGCTCAATCTTCTTAAGCTTCCTTCTTTCTCTTTGATCCTACAAAACATCAAAATGTGATCATCACATCATGTATTAAGCATCTACGAATAGGAACTGATTAAATTAATGGAGTTAGATAATGGATGTACTAGAAGTGAAGTCACACAGTTTGACTTTACCATCTCTAAGATCTTTCAGGTAGTCTGGGCAGCTTCGCAACCAATGTCCCTTCAATTGGCAATAGAAATATATGGACTCCTTGGGGTTGGCACATGGAACTATCTCAGAACTATCCTTTCTACATACCACTTGGTCAAACAATTTGACCTTGGCCGATCCCTTTCCATTGGGAAGAGAAATCTGTTCTGGACTACCACTGTTGCCATCGTCAATGTCCATGGAAATTTGGGAGACAGGTCCTTCAAACACTTTTGCTTGACTTGTGTTCTTAAGCATTTCAGCTTTAGCAACAATCAACATATGTGTCAGATCAATTAGGGTCACTTCGTGGTCACTCATATAACAGTCTTTAATGAATTTTCTATATGACTCAGGAAGCGAAAGCAGAACCAATTCAATGGCTAGTTCCCTTGGGAAAACGACACCCAACATACCCAATCTATCAATGTACGATTTCATTTTCAGAACATGCGCACACACAGACTTTCCATCTTGATGTTTACATGCCAACAGGGCTTGAGTAACTTCGTATTTTTCAACTTAAAGAAAACTTGACTTGGGGAGAGTCACTGGAGGAGGAGGAGGAAGAGTTGAAGAAGCATGATCTCGAGTTCCACCATTGCTCGAAAAAAGGAACATTCTTTCACATTGATTAACATGTGGAAGATCATCTTCAGAGGGAAAAGCATTTCCAAAAGAACGAGGAAGACCATTGTTGTTTGAACGTGACATCTATAATACGAGAAAAGAGAATTCAAGTTAGTTGATTTTAATCCTTAATTATTAACCCATAAGTTTAAATTAAGGCTAGGATCCATATTTTCGATTCGAACTTTGAAGAAGGATGCCATAATCAAATTCGAATCTAATTTAGGTAGGTAAAGCATTTACCAATTTCAATATTATGAAACGCCTAGATCTTTTGAGATTCATTGAACTATTCAATGGCATGTTTAATCTCGATTATGCTCTCACTTTTGTGACTGGGATGCCGAGGATCACAAACAAGATGTAAATAACCATGCAAATTAGCTTGATACTCTCGCTGTCATTTATCATCTCATTTTAATGTGCCAGTTAACCATATGTGCAATTTCATGGATTAGCATCAAATTCACATTTTTCCTAAAGTAACTAAGAGTGGGATTTAAAATAGTTTAGTTACTTTATATCATTATACTTTTAATGAGATTAATTCGTCCTATCAAACCGGTTCGGCTAATGAACCTCCACCAAAGAAGAGAGCGGTGGGTAAGAATGGATACCTAATGACGGTCATTTTATATGCCGTTTCCTTAAACTCCCCTTATAGTACGGCTTCGTGAATGAGGCGTGCTAGCAGTTCGACTGACTTGTCTTATATATATATATATATATATATATATATATATATATATATATATATATATATATATATATATATATATTAAACTTTTAATGTTACATATAATATAAGGGTGTATTTTAAAACATTTTAAAATAGCAAGAGTTTAATCTTTTAATAAATTAATTTTAATAAATTTAGTTAAACTTAAACCAATTATCGATTTATTAATTATCCTTCAAGTAATCAATTAATTAAATTAATTATAACATCCACAAAGATAAATATAATCAAATACGTTCATCATTATCTAATCTATAATTATCTCCTAACATTTAGGTCTTATTTAATTATCTTTGATTACCAAAATTCGGATTATGACAGATTTAATAAAAGATAATTACCAAATAACAACCAATTATATCAAGTTACGCAAGTAAATCCGAAAATAGGATCTGATAGCAAAACATGTCGTGTTAGAAGATCAAAATGACGATTATGTTTACTCTTCTTTGTTCAAGTTCACCATTGTATGAATTCAATATAAAACTAAACCTAAGCTCTAATACCACTGATGGGTTTTGAGCATACATACAATCCTATGTGTGCATGCAACCCTAAATAATATTGATCTATGTTTTCTCTAATTGAACATACAAATTGAACAACAAATTAGAAAACCCTAGCATGCATCTATTAATTTCGAAATTCACATATAGAGTTAGAACAGACATACCTTGATCAATATATAGTAATAGCAATCCAAATTTCTTGTGTTGTTGAAGCTTTGAGAACAGGTGTAAAAAATGTCACACCTCTAATGGCTCACACACAACACTAACAATTGAAGGAGATTATGGAGAAGGAGATGAGAAGCTCAAAATTTCGGCTAGGTCTTCTAAAAAAGAGGATGGTCGAAATCCATAGGGTATATCCCTATTTATAGTGCGGGCAGGAAACCCTAGATAAGCCCAAATCTTAAACCGGGCAGTTTTCCACTTTCCTGTTTATCCTCCAAGGATAATTCTAAAATTCCTTAGGCATGAAGAAATTATCCAATCCTTTAAGAAAAACCATCCATAGCCTATGGAGGGTTCTAGATTGCCTTTTGCTCAACTATTGAATAAATACAATTCAATCCCTCCACTTTTAATTAATTCTTTTAATCCCAAAATTAATTCCAATGAATTTCTAATTAAATATTAATTAAATAATAAGATTTTTAATTAATATATTATTTCCATAATACATTAATAAATCATTTATTTAAATTTATTAATCAAATTAATAAATTAACCCCTTTCTCCAAAATCATCCTTCCCAGTTGCTAGTTTTGAGGGCAACCCAAAAGGACTGTGCTACTATCAATTTAAGTATATATCAATTATAGTTGTTGGCTTAGACACTTAATCCAATAGTTTCTCCCTTTCCATCCACTTTTTAGTGTTTTTGATTCATTCACTGAAGCTGTTACTCAAGCCATTCTGTTCAAGTGTGCCTTATCTGCTTTTAGGTTTGTCGACAAACCTCAAGAAATCCATCTCCGATTAATCGACGATTCCCTGGTTGTTCTGACCAAGGAAAAATGTATGGAAGCCATCAACTTAAGGGTTTACCAACAATATAATTCTACTCTCCCAGTACCAACGATGTCTTCTCCACACTGTACTAGATGGGGTATCAAGCAAAGCTTAAAAGAGTTGTAGAGTTCAAGAAAGGGAAATTGCCTGCCTTTTGGCAATACGTGTGTCATTATGTGATTAGGTGTTTATCAGGAAGAACTGGAGGAATAAAGAATATGGTCAAGCCTCTTCTTGACCGTGTTTGGAGCATCTTCACAGGGAACCAATTAAACTATGGGCACATCCTCTAAGAGGAATTTCTTCAATACGTGTCTAAAGGTACTCCGAAGGAAGGAATGATTGAACTTACCTCTGCAAGATTCTGGTCCTTGTGCTTGGTGAATCTTCACAAAGATGCAAACCTTAGTCTTGGCAACGACACCAACCTCTTCTCTCCAAGAGACCTCAAAAGGTACATTCGATCCAAAGACCTGTAACATCCCGATTTCCAGGTATACAATTTATTTTTCAAAAGGAAAGTTTCCCTTGGAACTCATCGAGTTGATGGCCTCAACTCGACATGTTGAAGGACCTTGGGTCGTGCATCTTTTTGGACCAACTCGACGAGCTGGAGAGGAAAACTCGACGAGTTGGAGGATGATTATGAAACCCTAAATTTTAGGGTTTGCACCCTATATAATCTCCTTAAAGTCCTTGAGGCTGATCTCTTATCAGCCTCCAAACCCTATTATCAGCTTTGTGAACCCTAGTATTTAGCATGAAAAATTATTATCTTCAGTGTGTCACACTTTTGGTCCATTGTAAGTGTTCAAGATCCGATTTTTATCTATCCATGTAGCTAGATCTTGAGTTTTGACCCTTTTTCTCCTTATTCTTGGGTATTGTAATGGATGAAGTTCATAAAGTTTGCAAGTTTATGAATATCCAGGTCAAGGTGACCTTATAGTGAATTATATCTCGGCTTTAGCCAAGTTTTGGTGCCATACATGGAGTTTAGGTCAAATTTCCCCTTTTTTGACCCACTTTGGGTTCAATACATGCATGTATATAAAGCACCAACCTTTGGGACGTTTTTAAGGCTAGAATCAATTCTTGAAAAGTTGGGTTTTGGATCTCATGTTTTTTGGGCTTAATGGTTAAACCCTTGAGTTTTCAAGCCTTATGGTGAGGGTTTTTGAGCCCTAGGAGTAGCCCTAAGGGATAAAGCTGGAAGCTTTATTCCTTTACACAACATTTGAGTTTAGATCTGAGCTTTAGAGTCCCTAGAATTAAAGAAAAGGATTTAATGTGTTAAGCTGGGAAAACTCGACGAGTTTTCCAGCCAACTCGGTGAGTTGGCAAGGATTTTCCCGACTTTCTGAGTACTATAGAAACTCGACGAGTTGGTAAGTGCACTCGACGAGTTGGGTCAACATGGACTGTTGACCTTGACTGTTGACTTTGACTTTGACCATGGTTGACCAAGTTTGACTTTTGAGGGCATTTTGAGTATTTCGGGGTTTTGATGGAATTGGTCACATGGTGCTTGTAGGCATTTGAGTCAGGAGCTAAGATTTGGAGTTGGATCTCATCAGTTCAACGCTACTTGTGAGGTGAGTATTCCTCACTATACTTGATGGGTCGAAGGCACCAAGGCCGACCCATTGGATTATTATCATGGTTATTGTTTGATCCTATGTGTAGTGATCTGTTAGATCTGCATTCCGGTTTATAGAGTAATGATATGCTTAGTGATCTGCTAGATTTGTTTGACTGTCTGTGCATGCTATCTAGTACTTGATATGATATCTGTTGTTATGTTATGTGTGGTTTGGTTGAGGCGGTCCTGCTTTATGCTGAAGGCCAAAAGACCCAGGGCATCCCGGATAGACTGAAGGCCGAAGGTGGCGTACCAGTCGGACCAAGGCCCAGAGAGCATACCAGCTAGACTGAAGGCCAGTGGGGCGTTCCAGTCAGACTGAAGGCTCTATATGCATCTTGCTTTGTATTGATCTAGTTTTGTATGTGTACTGGTATTTTAGGGGAAACTCACTAAGATCTGGGCTTACAGTTTCTGATTATGTTTCAGGTACCTCCGAAGATCGCGGGAAGGCGAAGGCATGATCGTGCACCTCCTCATGTTTTATTTCACGATTTTGGGATTTCTCTGACGTTGAACTTATTCTGAAAACAATTTGTAAACAATGATGGTTTTAAGTATGTTTTAAAAGTTTAAAATTTTCATGAAATTTTATGGTTGTAACAAGTTGGTATCAAAGCCTTGGTTTGAGTGAATTGGAGGAACACTCGTGTGAATCCAGTCTCAAACAAAGGAAAAATATTTTTAAAATGATATTCAAATGGTTTTCAAAATAAACAAGGAGGATGCGATGTGTACGATCAGCCGGAGCCAGTAAGTCGACCCTAAAATACCATATTGTTATTTTATATTGTAATATGTTAGAACAACATGCTAGTGATAGGATTGGGATCCTTAGGAATTGTATGATAGAACTGCCTGATATTTGATGCCTTACCTTGTGTAGAGTATCTTATTGATTGTTGTGTGACTCTTTCGTGTGTGAACTAGTTATTGAATGAATGCGTTAAGTCACATACTGCATGGGTTAAAAGGTCTTAGGTTAGAGGATTTGTTCCTGTTGCGCAGCTCTTGTTTGAGTCCAACCGTGGTGGGATTGGATCCTTTAGCCTAAGGTTGTTTAAGTCGTGTGGTATGTCATAGTGTTCATGGCTTCATGCAATAGCTATCTGGCACCAATGGAGGGTCGTGTGGCAGTTGGTGGTAGGATGAGTTATGTGGGGTCAGCCGGCTAGTCGTGAGACGTTTAGCCTTTCCCTCTAGGGTGTGAGGACTGAGTGTTCGGCTATGGTTATGAGTATGTTTAGGGAGTTTTGCTTATACTTGAGACAAATACGGGTAGGTGTGGAAGGTAGTATGGGCCCGTACTAATGAAAGCACTGGACCCGTATACGTAGTAAGGAAGTTACAACCCCTAGGGCTTGTTGGGAGTTGGTTCCCCTGTTGTGTTATGCGTATTATCGGATGTCTCCCTTGTGTATTTTCAGTATGGTGATTACGAGCCGATTTGAGATCGGGTCTGGATCAGGATTGAGAGCCTACAGGAAGACTAGGTCAGATGAGTTGGATGCCCGGATCAGGGAGATTCTCTGCGAGGAGGTTGTGGACATCGTTGGGGATTAGATACCAAAGTTTTCTGGGTCTATTAAGACCGCGATGATGGAGCTTTTTATGAGAGATATGCAGCCATTGTTGAGACTGCTACTGATGCGGCCTCCATAGCCGTAGCCACTGCAGGTGTTGGAGCAGGTCAGGTCTTTCAGTATCGGAACTTCGACAATACGAAGCTCCCGGCATTCGATGGAGTTCAGGACCCGATTGTAGCCATGAGGTGGCTATCTGACGTTGAGGGGTGCTTTTTCACTTGCTCTTGCCCAGCTGACCAGAAGGTCAGGTGCGCTCTGAACCATTTGAGGTCCGGAGCGAAGGATTGGTGGAGACTTGTTACAGGATCATATTCTGCTGAGCAGAGGGCTGCGTTATCTTGGGATCAGTTCGTAGAGATGTTTCGTTCTCGTTATGTGTCGAGGGTTCAGCATGAGAGGTTGGCTCAGGAGTTTTTGGATCTGAGGCAGAGATCGGAGTCGGTGACGGAGATCACCCGGATGTTTACTAAGAGGGCCATGTTTTTCCCTGAGTTTGCTTCGGAGCAAGCTCAGATGACCCGTTACTTGAGCATGCTCAAGACGGATATCCTACAGTTTATTTCTACCCAGCGGTGTGATACTTTGCTAGAGTTGCAGGAGGCCGCCAGGCGGCGCGAGCTCGAGATAGAGCTTCAGTTGAGGGAGCAGAGGCCGGCCCCGACACACTTGTAGCCGGCGCCAAAGCGGTTCAAGGCCGCTGATTCTATGTCCGGGGGTCAGCGAGGCCACACTTGTGGGAAGTGCGGAAAGGTTCATAACGGGGTTTGTAGATTAGGAGGGATATGCCACAAGTGTGTCAGGGAGGGGCACTATGCGAGGGATTTCCACCAACCAGCCCCAGTTCAGAGTGCGAGGATTTGCTATCATTGTGATCAGGTTGGCCATGTGAAGGTCAACTATCCGTTGCTCGCCACCAAGCCGGCGCAGGACCCCGCGCCAACCCCATTGAGCATTTCAGATGTATTCCAGGTGAAGGCGGAGCCGCCGAAGGCTCAAGTCGCGCTTTTCAGATCACTATCGAGGAGGCGAGAGCTGCTCCAGATGTTGTGGTTGGTGTGTTTCTATCCCTTATCATATTGCTTATGTTTGTTTATGTTCTTATTTTTGTACCTTTGGTACGAACATTCTAAGTGAACTCCTTTCTTGCTTTAGTGTTGTTTGACTCGGGTGCGATTCGGTCCTTTGTTTCTTGGTCTTTTAGTAGGGATTTGTTTTACCCATAGGGGAGTTGGAGTGTCCGTTGCGAGTTTCTATCACCAACGAACACGGGATTTCCGCTTCTTCGGTTTATCAGGGTTGCGCTCTGAAGATTTTCGGGGTATCCTTTCCGATCAATTTGATTCCTATTCCCATGGGGGATGTCTGTGTGATTGTGGGTATGGACTGGCTGAGCCGTTTCGGTGCCATGATCGACAATGAGGGTCAGCGTGTGGTAGTTCGAACCCCAAGTGGGGGAGAACTGGTTATTTATGGAGAGGGCACCAGGATCGGTTCAGGGTTTTGTTCGGCATCCAGGGCTCAGCAGTATATTCAACATAAGTGTTCAGGTTATCTGGCTTATGTAGTGGACATGCGGGTTGAGGAGCAGGTATCGGTTGCTGATGTTCTAGTTGTCAGGGAGTTCGCTGATGTATTCCCGGAGGAGTTACCCGGTGTGCCTCCTAAGAGGCAGGTCGAGTTCAGGATCGACCTTGTGCCAGATGCGGACCCTATTGCCAAGGCGTCGTACCGATTGGCACCGCATGAGATGCAGGAGCTATCATCTCAGCTGCCGGAGCTACTAGGCAAGCAGTTCATCCATCTGAGCAGTTCTCCGTGGGGAGCACCGATTTTATTCGTTAAGAAGAAGGATGATTCACACCGGATGTGCATTAATTGTCGGGAGTTGAACAAGCTAACAGTGAAGAACCGTTATCCCCTTCCGAAGAACGATGATCTCTTTGATCAGTTACAGGGGTCATCTTGGTTCTCCAAGATAGACGAAACATCCCAAAAATACGGCCCAAAAATTTCGTTTTCAAATCATTAATAAAATCATAAACCATCCAATATCATAAATGAAACCGTGAGTCATGTATCATAAAGTATCATAAAATCTTTCACATATCAAAAATCTCATAACAACACATCAGAGTAAAATCCCAGGCTGAAGACTGTGGTGTGTGCCATGCGATCATCCCGAGCCCTTCCCTTTGCTAGTGGAAGTACCTGAAACCAAAACTGAAAACCGTAAGCACGAAGCTTAGTGTGCTCCCCCAAACTACCACATACCACACACATATAACATGCAACTAAGAGATACGGGCCCCGCCCACACTTATGGAGATACGGGCCCCGCCCATACTCTGCTAACTAGAAGATACGGACCCCGCCTACACTCCACTGGCTCTGAGATACGGGCCACGCCCACACTCAGCTACTTCGAGATACGGGCCCCACCCACACTCGGCTGCTATGAGATACGGGCCCCGCCCACACTCGGCTACTGAACAAACATACAAGTATCACACAAACAACAAGTATAACTAATTCTATCAATCATGCATATATCCATAATCAAACTAAACTGTGAGATACGAGCCCCGCCCACACTCTGCTACTATGAGATACGGGCCCCGCCCACACTCTGCTACTAACATATCATGCTACGGGCCGGCCTTGGTGCCTTAGACACGTTCCTACTGAAGGGAAACTCACCTCGTAAAGCTGACTGCTGAAAACTCGAGTGAGGAATCCCTGTCTGCTGCTCCGGCGACTCTCCGGCTATCAAATCCATAAAACACTTAATCAAAATCTGATAATCCTTCTTAGGGTAAAATGACCATTTTACCCATGTTCAAAGTCAACATCCTGGTCAAGGTCAATTCTCCAAATTGACCAAACTCGCCGAGTCAACCTTGTGACTCGTCGAGTTCTAGAACTCAGAACTCTAGAATCGCGACTTGGCTCGCGCGAGTCACCCTATGAATCGTCGAGTTCCCAAGCTGCTTTTCATCGCGACTGGTCGAACTGACTCGTCGAGTCATCCTCAGACTTGCCGAGTTCTGGCACAATCAGAAAGGGACAAAAATCATCCTACTCGCCGAGTTTCTTAAACAACTCGCCGAGTCCTATGAACACATCAAGATTCCTTCATCGGACTCGCCGAGTTCCCTTATGAACTCGTCAAGTCCCTTGCAGATCTAACCTAGTTAACTGGTTTCACATTTCTACAGCTCCAAAATATAGATCTAGGTCGTTTCCATGGTCCATTTCTATAAAGTTTGAGACTTGTTGGCTTTGCACACCTCAAATGGACCCAAACTCAAGTTATAGCAACCTACTTTCATGAACATGGCCATGACTTAGATGAAAACGGGTTCAAGACCCCTTTTATGACTCTAGAGGCTAAATATTACAGGAAGAAGGGATTGCTTAGCATACAACCCAAGGGAAGCAACTTATTCTACTCAAAAGGGTCAAAAAGACCCACAAATCAACATTAAAGGAAATATAATCAATGGGTTATCAAGCTAAAAGCTTTTTACCTCAGAAGGCTACCAAATATGAATTTAATCCTGGATCTTGATCCTCTTCCACAGGCTTGATAGCTCCAAGCTCTTCCAACTATCTTCTTCAACACAAAAACACACTCAAAATCTCAAAGGTGAAGCTCTCAATCGGATTAGGGTTTCTGGAGGACAGGGAGGCTGGTAAGGGAGGCTGGTAAGGGAGGCCCAAAGGGGGGGGGGGTTTAAGTGGCTTATATAGGGTGCAAAACCCCGAAATAGGGTTTCCTCCTGGCAGACCTACTCGTCGAGTCCATGCTTGGACTCGCCAAGTAGACACTTTAAAACCCCGCGTCTTGTCTCGCATCTACTCGACAAGTTAGGGCTACCAACTCGTCGAGTAGCTCAAAAATAAACACTTTAAATAAATTAATTATGTACCGGGAACGGGGCGTTATAATAGATCTGAGGTCTGGGTACCATCAGGTCAGGGTGAGAGAGGAGGACGTGGAGAAGACCACGTTCCGAACTCGTTATGGACATTACGAGTTCGTGGTGATGCCATTCGGGCTCACCAATGCTTCTGCGGTATTTATGGATTTGATGAATCGTGTATGCAGGCCGATGCTCGATCGCTCGGTTATCGTGTTCATTGATGATATCTTGGTGTATTCCAAGACCAGAGAGCAGCATGAGGAGCATCTTCGCAAGCTTCTCGGGGTTTTGAGGCGAGAATGGCTTTTTGCCAAGTTCTCGAAATGCAAGTTTTGGTTGCGAGAGGTTCAGTTCCTTGGACACCTCGTTAACCAGGATGGGGTTTTGGTCAATCCGGCCAAAATCGAGGCGATGATGCAGCGGGAGGTTCCGAAATCTCCATCGGATATCAGGAGTTTCTTGGGTTTGGCAGGGTACTACCGGAGATTCATTCAGGATTTCTCCAAGATTGCAGTACCCCTCACTCGTCTGACGAGGAAGGGGGTGGATTTCCGGTGGGGCCCTGAGCAGCAGTCAGCGTTTGAGACCCTTCAACAGAGACTTTGTGAGGCCCCAGTTTTGACCCTCCCCGATGGAGTCGTGGATTTTTTGGTTTTCTGTGATGTGTCCATCACCGGGTTGGGGGCAGTCCTCATGCAGAGAGGAAGAGTAATAGCTTATGCTTCACGGTAGCTAATGCCGCATGAGACGAGGTATCCCACGTATGATATTGAGTTGGTGGTGGTGGTTTTCGCCCTCAAGATTTGGAGGCATTACCTTTATGGAGTCCGTTGTACTATCTACACGGATCACAGGAGTTTGAGGCATATTATGGATCAACCAAACCTGAACATGAGGTAGCACAGGTGGCTGGACGTAGTCAAGGATTATGACTGCGAGATCCTTTACCATCTGGGTAAAGCGAATGTGGTGGCGGATTCCTTGAGCCGCAAGTCGGTCGGATCTTCTATTGGGTGCCATGTATGAGGATATCCGTGGACTCTTCGCTCGTGGGGTTGATTAGAGAGGCCCAGGCTGAGGGTGTGCGGGAAGAAAATTGGAAGATTGAGAGGATCTGGGGCGAGATCACCAGGTTTGTTCCGGACAGTCGTGGTTTACTGACCCGTTGCGGTCGAGTATAGGTTCCTATGTCTAGTGGGGTCAGACATATTGTGTTGGAGGAGGCTCATAAGTATCGTTTTTCCATTCATCTGGGGGCCACCAAGATGTATCGGGATCTGAGGTTGAGTTATTGGTGGCCATTCATGAAGAGGGAGATCGCCTGGTACGTTGAGAGGTGCTTGACCTGTAGGATGGTCAAGGCCGAGCATCAGAGGCCGCATGGCAAGCTGCATCCTCTAGAGGTTCTCATGTGGAAATAGGAGCAAATATCGACGGACTTCATCACCAAGTTGCCGAAGACGAAAAAGGGGTTCGATGCTATTGTTGGGTTTTGGTATACTACAACATCCTATGGTGCACATACAACCCTAAATACCTTGGATCTATGTTTTCACTAATTATACATGCAAATGGTTTCCAAGGTATTAATCTTACAACTAGCATGCATTTAACATAAAATTATAATATACTAGTTAGCATGACATACCTTTTGATGGAGCTTGAATTCTTGGTGTATTTGGCCTTAAAGAGCTTAGCCCCAATAGTGTGGAAGCCTCAAATGGAATCACAACACACCATGGACAAAGGATGAACTTGAGAGAGAATTCCATGCACACAAAAGACACCATGAACTCTAAAAAGATACAAGTGGCGATTTTGGGCAATGAAGTATCTATTTATATGTGGGATTTCTAGGGTCATGGATATAACCCAAATCCATACCCATGGGTTTTATGATCCATGGTTCATGTGGCCCAACTCTTTATGTATCCATACATAAACTTGGTCCAACATGGATCATAAGCCCAACACATATAAATATAACTAATTATCATAATTAGTCCCCATAGATTTAATTAGTCTCTTTCGACCACTAAATTAATTTCAAATTAATTCTTGATCACTACTAATTAAAACATATGATTTCATATTAATATATTATTACTTATAATATATTAATAAACCATAAATAACCTTCTCTCAAAAGTCCATCCTAACAAATTGTCCTGATGATATGCAACCCAAATGGACCATGCTACTCTCGGGTCGAATACATACCAATAATAGTTATGGGCTTAGACACCTAATCCAACAGTCTCCCACTTGGATAAGTCTAAAACTATTATTCAAGTATGACTCCAAGATCCCGACTAGCAATCGTAGCTCTTAAAGCCGCTGTCAAACTCTGAACAAATCAAATGACATGTCCATTAGATAAGGGATCATATATTCCTCCATTCTAGATATCATATGGACTGAGACATGGATTATAATCATTCTCTCTGTCCATTTGTTGTTTCCCGATTTCCGATTTATGACGACTGACTGATTGAACAAATCAAATCAGTCCTGGCTTGGCCAAGCACTTACGTTTGTCATCGCTAAATCATCGAGGGGCCCACAGATATCGCTTTTATCCCGAAGGTAAAAGGAATGGATAAACTTCGACTCATATGGCTTGTTCTACTACTTGTTGAATCATACAAAAAGGCACGTTTTATAACATCGAGTTACCAAATGCGTTTTCGTGCAATCAATGTATAATTAACTCATAGTAACAACTCATATCTCTAGGTTTGAAGAATATAAGATATTATCGTCTCATGATCACTCGTGATAAAATCCATGAAGTGATTCAAATGAGCGCGGGTTGAATCCAATACTCAGAACTTATGAGCACTCATGAGTGTTGTAGCCCTTTGTCCAACATCTTAGACCTCTACAAGCCAACCCATGACAGTCTTAATTCATATCTACTTCCAACATATGACCGACTGTGGATGGTTTGAATAACTTAGTCATCCAGAACAATGAGCTAGTTTATTCTGGAAGTCAAAACATGCAAAATGAAACACAAGAATAATTGAATCGAATATGGTATCAAAACTTATGAACATAAATAAAACACCTTTTATTTATCACCATATGATTACACATTATTCATTGTATACTGTTTCAGCTATCAACTTTATTCTTGAATTTAAAACAATAGTTGCCCCATGCTCCAAGCATGTACACTATGTTTTCTAAACACTAGTCATGCCATACACCAAGTATGCATACTATGTTTGTCTATGATCTTTACTTTGTGAAATAGATCAATTGAACATAACTCCAATGATCCTTTTTTCATAGTCTTAAATCCTTACTGCAAATGCAAGAATTCCAAATTCATGCCATTTACTGAAATCTGTTAGATTCTAAACTTATATGCATTGATCCTCTTGTAATGATTATGCACAAAGTCAGATAGACTTGACATCAAACATTACAGAGTATTCCAAAGGAGATCAACTCCTTGGAAACATCCTTCTTGCATTAAGTTTCCTAATCTTACACAGATTGAATAATTTCTAACTTTGAAACATTTCCATATTCCATTTTGACTATCACTTCTGAACAAGAGTTTCCTCCTTACAGATTATGTCAATATGGTCCTTCCAGAATTATCATTATACTTCCAACTGTCCTTGAGCAACCAATCTTTGGTAAACCTTAGATTGTCCTCGACAATTGTTTAATCCTTTTAGTCATATCCAATTCTAGACCTTTTCCCTTCTTAATGCCCCAGGCATTTGGAAAATTTTAGAAAGGATGAATATAGCACATGCAATCGATCCTATATCCGAAGCATATGGGACACGATTCATGATGTATCACATAAAGACTAAACCAGTCTTTTGCTATAATATTTCCATTTCAATTTGCTAAGTTCTCATAATTCAGATTATGAAAAGGGATGTCGTAATCATAATCGAATTTTAGAACGCAAATAATGGACCCTATATTAGAATTTTCTTATGTTGAGCCATTCCAACATAACATTCATATATATACTTGACTAAATACGATTAAAACCTCAATCTAAGCTTTTAGATTTGAGATGAAGTATAATTTCCTCTCCCTTAATTATAGCAAAACAACTTTTTCCCAATTGAAACCTTTTGTTTTCTATAATTAACATTGCTAACTTGCAACCTTTATCATAATTATCATGCTCCCACTAACATGATGATTATTAGCATACCACTTATGCTCCCACTAGCTTTGACATGTACTCAGAAATCAGTTGAACTTCTAGAAAAAACAATACTTTATTGACTTTCTTACCAAAGTTCAGATTTCTGATACTAGATTGCTTTGATAAAACTTTATCAATATCATACACCTTATCTTAGATAGCTCACATGTGTGTCTAAACAATTTCAGAACTATGAAAAGGGATGCCGTAATCATAGTCTCAATTGTTTAGACCTTTGCCACTTCTCACAAGTCCATGTTAGTGTGCCGGTTAACCACACAGCTCCACTAATGACTTTGAGAATGCAAATATCACAATTGCTATCTACTTCAAATCTACTTGGTGGAAGTGTTTCCTCACCATCATTTTCATGAATCGGAGAGAAACCTTATGACCCTTATATTTAATGGTGTATGTGTTCTTATCCATGTGAATTGTCAAAACCATAGTCACAAGACAAGGATAATGACAAATCCAAACTCATATGGACTGAACTCAATCTTAAATTCTTGCCACCTGGCAGCTCAAGGGCCTGCCATTGCTTCCAAGTTGTTGTGCAACCAATTGAGAACTCTAAGAACTCATATGCAAAGCCAACTTTAACTGGAATGGGCACAGAATATGTCAACACGATAGGTTATAAACCTCAAGTCGTGTGCTAGTGAAGAACTTCAGGTTTTATTCTTGATTAGTTCTTGAGACTTTCAAGACCTTTAAGACTCCCACTGTCCTCTTGACATATAAGACTTTCTTGTCAGATATTCAAGAGATAGTGTGGATTCTAATCAAGACAAACACTTCACACAATTGGCCTTAGTTGGTCTTTGTTTTATCCAAAACATCACAACTTACCAATTTCAAATGTACAAGAGTAGAAAACTTTTACTCTTACATTTGATAAGTGTTTTAAACCTTCTTTAAGACATGTCACTCAAGTTACAATCTTAGAGTATAACTCTAAGAATTGTTTTTGGAACGAAGTATGAATCATCTTCTTGATTGAACCACTTCAATAATTCATAACTCCTCTTCTTAACTATCAGAATGCACTTAGAGGATGAATTGTGATAAGGTCTCAAAATCATTAAGATGGTCTTAAAACATGATACTAAAGTACTCTCCCATCTTTTCAGATTTGAGAAACTTTTATCTTTCTGCCTAAATTGATTCTTCTTATTCGCTCTGCCATACATTGGAACCTTTTCCAATGTCTCAAAATTACACTTAAGCTTGTAAGTATAACAATATTTACTGAGCTATAGTAAATTATGACGAATAGTCTTATCGATCTTTTGTGGTGTACTCTGACCAGTGCACAAGAATGTGTACCCGATCCCTTAGTCCTTCACTTGACTCACACACCCATGTGAACAAGTAGTTAGTCTTAATTTTTCCAATGCTCGAAAGTTCTCATTCATCATGCTATACAACTTGCATGATTCCAAGTTTCTATCCAACTGAAACTTGGGTGATGCGAATCTTTCCTTATTTGGTAAATTTAGACACTACCACAAATGAAAGAATCAAATTCATATTTCCACTCTTGCTCTTAATGGAATCTTATAAGCAACACAGATTTTCATAAATGCCATTGTAAGGATATTTTAAAATAAATAAAATCAAAAGATTTACCTTTTATTTTAAAACTTTGTGGAAAAACTTATCCTTACAATCCATATGAAAACTTGTTGTTATCTACTCCTAAGCAAAATATCATAACTCCTAAGAAGTAGCTCAAGAATCCGATCTTCAAACTATGCGATAGAAATCCATCTACGCGATCAAATTCAACATATTCTTTCTTTAATTTTCTTCAGTTTTCTTTGATTCTTAAAACATCAACATGTGACCCAGTCACATCATGTATCAAGAATCTCAGAATAGAAACTTAGCAGAGTTAGATAGTGGACTTTACCTGAAGTAGAGTCAAACTTATTGACTTTAACATCCTTAGGTAAATTTGGCAGCTTTGCAACCAATGCCTATTTCTTTGGCAATATAAACATATGGACCCTTTGGTAATGGGACTATCTCAGACTTAGCTTTTCTCTTTACCATTTGGTCAACCGAGTTGACTATGGCCGATCCATTTCCATTGGGAAGAGAATGCTTTTTTGGATTCCCAGTGTCATCATTGTCAATGTCCATAAAGTTTTTAGGAAGTTGATCTTAGCAAATAGATAAGATTATTAAGGGTCTTGTCATAGTCTGTTTCATAGTTGTTCCAAAAGAACTCACTATGTGACTTAGAAAGTAGTTGAGCCACCAACTTTCTCAAGACTTTGACACCCAACTCTCCCGGCTTGTCAATATGTGACTACATCTCCAAGATGTGATCACACATAGACCTTTGCTTGCCAATAGGGCTTGAGTGACCTTAAACTTTTCAGGAACTTGTGGGTTAGGGAGAATAATTGGAGGAGGTGAAAGAAGTATGATTTCCATGGGACATCATCTTCATTTAGGAAAGCTTGTTTCAAGAGATTTGGGAAGATCATAAATGTCTAAACCAGACATCTTTTGGGAGATACTCAAGATAGTTGATTTAAAATCCTTAATATAACACCCAATATGAAATATTAAGGCTAGGACCCAACACAATACTTTTATAACTTGGAAGAGGGATGCCATAATCCAAGCTATAAAATATTTGAAGGTAGGCGAATGACGATTCACCAATTTCCACCATGAAAACGAAATATATATTATTAGGTTTTAATTGGTTTTTGAAACTCCTAGATCTTTGAGATTCATTGAACTGTTCAATGGCATGTTTCAATCTCGAGTGTGCCCTTCAGGTTTTGTGACTGGGATGCCGAGGATCACAAAACAAGGTGTGAAGTAACCATGCAAATTACTTGGTACCCTTAAGTGTTTACCCCTCAATCGATGTGCCGGTTAACCACACACGCTCCATCGATACTATGATAAACATTAGGTTACCCTTTGCCTACCTTGTTAAATACGAGTTAGTGTGCCGGTTAACTACACACGCTCCACTAACCGACTTAAACAAAGTGCAAAGTGTAATTTCATGGATTAGCACCTTATTCACTTTTTCCTAAGTAACTAAGATTAGGTATTTATAAAAGGTTTAGTTACTTAGTATTTATCATTAATACTTTTAATGAAGGGAGAATTATAGTCCTTGTCCTACCCGTTCGTCTAACGACCCTCCACCGGTCAAGGAAGTGGTGGGTGAGAGTGGACACCCATTAAACTGCCATTTTATAGGCAGTAACCTTATACCCCCCTTATAAACCGGCTTCGTGAATGAGGCCTACTAACGGTAAGACTGACTTTGTTCTTATACATATATATATATATATATATATATATATATATATATATATATATATATATATATATATATATATATATATATATATATATATATATATATATATATATATATATAAGTATTAACTATTAATATTATAATAGTATAAGGGTGTATTTTAAACATTTAAAATACTTGGTGGTTTAATCTATTAATTAAACTATACTCTTAATTTAATTAAACTTAAACCATGTCTTTATGGAATTATTAACTCTTTTAATTAGACACTTTAATTAATTTAATGAAGTCCATAAAGTTTGAACTTTAACTTTTAAAATTCTTGGGTTTGGAATTAAAGTGTATATGGGGTTTGACTTTACAAATTCCAAAACTTGAGGACAAGTTTTGAACAATTCAAAAAACTTATGGTTTCCATAACTTATGAATTTTAAAGTGGTTTAATGGAAAAAACCCTTCAAGTTCCATAACTTGTAGACAAGTTATGGAAGACTTTAAAAGCATTAAAAATGTGACTCTTCATTTTTTCATAGCTTATGGAATTTTTATGGGTTTTAAAATTCATAAATGTGACTTTTCATGTAACTTGAGGACAAGTTACAAAAACACATATTATGAACAACTTCAAGATTAATTTGGATTGAAAACAACTATCTCATAATTTTTCCTATTAATCTAAACAAACTCATAAACATGAACATTCATAATCAACATTTTTCAAGCATCATATAAACATGTATAAAACTTGAAACTTTGATTATTATCCTTTATTTGGATGAGAATAAACATTACCATAGTATCAAAAAACAAATTTTATGAACAAAAACACTTTGCGGTAATGATTCTAATCCAAAACAGGCCAAAAAACTCGAAGATAAGCTGTCAGGGGGTCCAACTCGTCGAGTGCATGAACCAACTCGACGAGTTGGATGAATTTGTTCATGGACTCGTCGAGTCTGCTGTCCCGACAGCAAAAAATTCGATTTTTTTTAGTTTTTTTTTTCAGCAACTTGCATCAAGTATAATTGAAAACAACCCATGGCTCTGATACCACTGTTGGGTTTTGGTATACTACAACATCCTATGGTGCACATACAACCCTAAATACCTTGGATCTATGTTTTCACTAATTATACATGCAAATGGTTTCCAAGGTATTAATCTTACAACTAGCATGCATTTAACATAAAATTATAATATACTAGTTAGCATGACATACCTTTTGATGGAGCTTGAATTCTTGGTGTATTTGGCCTTAAAGAGCTTAGCCCCAATAGTGTGGAAGCCTCAAATGGAATCACAACACACCATGGACAAAGGATGAACTTGAGAGAGAATTCCATGCACACAAAAGACACCATGAACTCTAAAAAGATACAAGTGGCGATTTTGGGCAATGAAGTATCTATTTATATGTGGGATTTCTAGGGTCATGGATATAACCCAAATCCATACCCATGGGTTTTATGATCCATGGTTCATGTGGCCCAACTCTTTATGTATCCATACATAAACTTGGTCCAACATGGATCATAAGCCCAACACATATAAATATAACTAATTATCATAATTAGTCCCCATAGATTTAATTAGTCTCTTTCGACCACTAAATTAATTCCAAATTAATTCTTGATCACTACTAATTAAAACATATGATTTCATATTAATATATTATTACTTATAATATATTAATAAACCATAAATAACCTTCTCTCAAAAGTCCATCCTAACAAATTGTCCTGATGATATGCAACCCAAATGGACCATGCTACTCTCGGGTCGAATACATACCAATAATAGTTATGGGCTTAGACACCTAATCCAACAGCTATTTGGGTCATTGTGGATCGATTGACCAAGAGTGCCCATTTTCTGGCAATTCGAGAGAGCTCGTCGGCCGAGAAGTCGCCGACGTGTATATTTGCGAGATCGTTGCTTGCCATGGGGTTCCGGTGACTATTATTTAAGACCATTATGTTCGGTTTACCTCCCGATTTTGGCAGAAGTTCCATGAGGAACTGGGCACGAGGCTTCACTTCAGCACAACTTATCATCCGCAGACCGATGACCAGAGCGAGCGGACCATTCAGACTCTCGTGAATATTTTTCGAGCCTACGTCATTGATTTTGGTGGGATTTGGGACTCCTACCTACCTCTTGCAGAGTTCTCCTACAACAACAATTTTCACTCCAGTATTGGCGCTCCGCCTTTAGAGCTTTTATATGGGCGGAGATGTCATACCCCAGTATGTTGGGGCGAGGTTGGTCACAAGGTCATGGGTCGTACCGAGGTGGTTCTGCAGACTACCGATATCATTCAGAAGATCAGGCAGAGGTTTCATACTGTTCAGAGTCGGCAGAAGAGTTATGTCGACCGGCGCCGATCTGAGTTGGAGTTTCAGGTCGGTGACATGGTGTTGCTGAAGCTCTCACCTTGGAAAGGTGTGATTCGCTTCAGAAAGAGGGTGAAGTTGGGCCACCGATATATCGGACCATTTCAGATTATTTCCAAAGTTGGAAAGGTTGCGTATAGATTGGATCTTCTAGAGGAGCTTAATCAGATTCATAGCACTTTCCACGTTTCGCAGTTGCGAAAATGCGTATTGGACGAGGATGCAGTGGTATCATTGGATGAGATTCAGGTTGATGAGCGCCTGAACTATGTCGAGAGGCCGGTATCTATTCTGGAAAGGAAGGTAAAGGTTTTGTGTAGCAAGGAGGTACCTTTGGTAAAGGTACAGTGGCAACATCGGAGAGGATCTGAGTGGACCTGGGAGCCGAAGGCCGAGATGCGGTAGCATTATCCGGATTTGTTCACCGCAGAAGGCTTCGAGGACGAAGCCTAGTCCAAATGGGGGAGAGTTATAACATCCTGATTTCCAGGTATAAGATTTATTTTTCAAAAGGCATGTTTCCCTTGGAACTCGTCGAGTTGATGACCTCAACTCGACGTGTTGAAAGACCTTGGGTCGTGCATCTTTTTGGACCAACTCGACGAGTTGGAGAGGAAAACTCGACGAGTTGGCAGCTGATTATGAAACCCTCAATTTTAGGGTTTTCACCCTATATAATCTCCTGAAGTCCTTGAGGCTGATCTCTTATCAGCTTCCAAACCCTATTATCGGCTTTGTGAACCCTAATCTTCATTCCATCTCATATTGTGAGTTAGTGTGACATTTTAGATCAAAAGAAAGAGAAGATTGAGAGAAAGAAGCAAGGATCTAGCAATAAAAACTCTTATCTTCAGTCTGGCACTCTTTGGGTATTGCAATGGATGAACTTCATAAAGTTTGCAACTTTATGAATCTCCAGGTCAAGGTAACCTTATAGTGAGTTAGATCTGGTCTTTAGCCAAGTTTTGGTCCCATGCATGGAGTTTAGGTCATATTTCCCCTTTTTTGACCCATTTTGGTTCAAGACATGCATGCCTATAAAGCACCAACCTTTGGGATATTTTTGAGGCTAGAATCACTTATGAAAAAGTTGGGTTTCGGATCTCATGGTTTTTGGGCTTGATGGTTAAGCCCTTGAGTTTTCAAGCCTTATGGTGGGGTTTTTTAGCCCTATGAGTAGTCCTAAGGGATAAAGCTGGAAGCTTTATCCTTTTAGACAACCTTTGAGTTTAGATCTGAGCTTTAGAGTCCTTACAATCGAAGATAAGGACTTAATGTGTTAAGCTAGGAACACTCGGTGAGTTTTCCAGTCAACTCGGCGAGTTGGTAAGGGCTTTCCCGACTTTCTGAGTATTGTAGAAACCCGACGAGTTGGTAGGTGCACTCGACGAGTTGGGTCAACATGGACTGTTGACCTTGACTTTGACCATGGTTGACCAAGTTTGACTTTTGAGGGCATTTTGAGTGTTTCGGGCTTTTGATGGAATTGGTCACATAGTGGTTGTAGGCATTTGAGTCAGGAGCTGAGATTTGGAGTTGGATCTTATCAGTTCAGCGCTACTTGTGATCTAAGTTTTCCTCACTATTCTTGTTGGGTCGAAGGCACCAAGGCTGGCTTATTGGATTGTTATCTTGGTTATTGTCTGATGCTATGTATAGTGATCTATTAGATCTGCATTCCAGTTTATAGAGTAATGATATGATTACTGATCTTGTAGATTTGTTTGACTGTTTGTGCATGCTAGCTATTACTTGATAAGTTGATATGATATCTGTTGTTATGTTATGTGTGGTTTGGATGAGGCGGTCCTGCTTTGTGATGAAGGCCATAAGACCCAGGGCGTTCCGGATAGACCGAAGGCCGAAGGTGGCGTACTAGTTGGACCAAGGCCGGAGAACATACCAGCTAGACTGAAGGCCAGTGGGGCGTTCCAATCAAACTGAAGGCTTTATATGCATGTTGCTTTGTATTGATCTGGTTTTGTATGTGTACTGGTATTTTATGGTAAACTCACTAAGCTTTGGGCTTACAGTTTTGGATTATGTTTCAGGTACCTCCGAAGATCGCGGAAAGGCGAAGGCGTGATCGTGCTCCTCCTCATGTTTTATTTCACGATTTTGGGATTTCTCTGATGTTGAACTTATTGTGAAAACAATTTGTAAACAATGATGGTTTTAAGTATGTTTTAAAAGTATAAAATTTTTGTTAAATTTTATGGTCGTTACTAGACCAATTTATCTTCGGTGCTACTAGACGTCTTTCCACTCATATTCTTCAAACTGTTGGACTCACTACACTTTTGGTGGCTGACCACCTTGTAGATACGAGCGGTACTGCCCCTACCACTCTACCCCTCCAAGCCCCCCCCCCCCCAGTCAACGAATATCGAAGACCCACAGCCCAAGCCTAAAAGGGTCAAATCCTTGGAACCCAAGCGGACACCCGTAAATGTTGTCACCAAGGGTGCGAGTGCTTCTAATAAGATAAAATCCACTCCTGCAGAGTCCACTCCTCCGGTTCAACCTTCTCCATCCAAGGCTCATGATCCTCCAGTTAACATGATCAATGACAGTGTAAATGAGCCTTTAGATTTCGGAGACGTATTTAGCAGAAAGAAGTTGAAACTTACCCCAAGTCATGGCCAAAAGCGAAATATGGCTGATGCCGAAGTCTCTCAAAAAACTCTCGCAACCATTTCGAGTAAACGCTGACTCACCCACAGAGACCCAATCTAACCACTTTGATACAACAAGTGTATCAGTTTCATCGAAACATGGAGACAAAGCCCAATTTGGACCCCATGTGCATCCAGATGTCGATGCTCTCCCTGAGGTCTCCAGGGCTTCACGTCTGCACTTTCTCTCTCCCGAGGAGCTGAACTCCATTTTTCTTCGTGTCACACAAACACAACAAATACCAGTTGCATTGCAGGGCCCTTTTTCAGAGGCCATAGCCAGAACAGAGCCAAGGACAAACTTGGTTTTATACCAAGGAGACCGAGGAAGCTTTGGAAATCCTGTTCCGCCAACATTACATTCAAGCGGTCTAGGCATGGTGAGCACCAATGTGCAAAGATCCATGAACCCTAGGGACACCTTGGTGCGACAAGGATTTGACTTTTATGCATCGGATGACTCATGGTCTCGCTATCGCCCAACAACATAATCTGGGCTAAGAAAGTTTGAAGCCTTCAAAAGGGCTCTTCAGGCAAGGAAAGCTCAACAAGTGCAACAATAGCAGCAAAATGAAGAATCTCTTCTTCATGTGGCTAAGTATTGGGCCACTGTTTTCAACAATGCTAAAACCATGCATGCTATCCTCACCATTCAACAATGGATGTCAGACATGGAAAACACAGTAATATGGAAGATATTGATGGTACTTTAAAGCCTCCTCTACCAACCACTGAAGACCACGACTCAAATGAATACGGCACTGCGATTGAAACCAGTTCTGCACCAACCTTTGGCTTAGATGAAAACAACAATGATGAAGTCCAATAGCCTCTCCGTTCCTACGACTTTATCATGGTACTTGATGACGAAGAGTCAAGTGGATCACAACATTCAACCTCTAAGCCCAAATAGAAAAAGAATAAGAAATTAGCTGTGTCTCGAAAGGAATTCCTTGATCTTCAGTCAAAAGTTGATCAGATTTTGGCTGTAGTCACTTCTGCAAACCCGCAGACCATTGAAACCTCCACTCCATAATCTCTACTTGATTGAATCGAAGTTTTGGAAACCAGAGCAAAACTCACTGCAGAAAGAAGGCTTCTACGCATAGAGATGTGGATCAGACAACTTTATAATCAGCGTACTTTGGATCACAAGGAATTTATCTCCAAAGCTAACGATCTTATCAAAGAGGTGAAAGGACCGAACTTCAACAAACCCTGCAGACTCAAGAAAGTAAATCAAAGCAGCTCATTAATGAAACTCACACTACTTATGAATCATGGTTTTTGGTTCTTCAAGAAACTATCAAAGGGTTGAGGCGATCCTTAACTGCCAAAGAAAGTGTCGATGAAATCCTTCCTCTCACCAAAGGGATTTATCGAACACTTTCTAACCCAAAGATTCCAACCAACAAGGTCGTATGTGCTCAGATGGAAAAGCAGTTTAACAAAACTTTTCAGGAGCTGGATGATTTGAAGCATTGGTTTGAGGAGCAGGTGGAGCCTGCTTCCTCAAAATAGGGAAGTGATCCTAACCAGGGTATCAGGATTGAAACCGTTTCATCCTCGAAATCCTCTAAGACAAAAACTCCTTTGGTTCATCGATCTAACACTCCTCCTTAGGATCCACCCTCTTCTGAGCACATCAAAGACCCAACTCCTAAGGGTTTTCCTCAGCATCTAACTCCTCAGGGTTCTCTTCGGCATCCAACTCCTTAGGGATCTCCTTGAAAATCAACTCCTCACTCTTCTCCTCGAAATTAAACTCCTCCTCACCTACAAAACCTAGAAGAAGATATGTCATTAGATCACTCTGATGACCCTCCAGCCACAACTCAAAAGAAACAAGACTGGAGGGCTGCGAAGTTCGCATATGAGATCTAGAGAGAACAAGGGTTTGATACTACGTTTGACGAGACCTTGATCAATTCCTGGGTAAACCCTACCCGGAAACTTTTGGATTCAGATTATGTTCCAACTCTTACATATGCTGAACCGACCTCAAATGGCTATTGGGACATTTCAATTTCTCCAAACTCCAAATATTTCCCAGTATTTCAGTCCGTTGATCTCAATATTCTCGATGATAGAAGACTCCCCATGGAGTTTGAGTGACTGAATCTTTTCCATGCTAAACACGGTGGTAAATTTAAGGATATCTGTCAGTACACTCTCTTTCATTACAAGGCAAGGAAATTCATGAAGACTGAATTCTTTCAGTACACTCTCTCCCGGAGAGTAAGTGATTACATCAGGTCTCAAGCAGACTTTGTGTGTAGGAACCCTGAAGAAATCTTCTTCATTGCTCGTATGTTTCAGCTGAAAGCAGAGAAGTATCCCAAAATGAAGATGCCCTTTGAAAGAGCATGTGAATTTCTTAAGGCTCTAGTGTGTGACTTCGGAAAATTTGATGTAGAGATTCATCCCATTCTTGATAAAAATTTTGATTTTCCTCCATTTTATCATGTTTCAATCATGACCAAAGGATTTCAAGAGATGAAATTGGGTGCAACTAACTTTCCAAAGCTTGGGATTTTGTACAAAAAGTCTCAAACAAGTCCAAAATTCTTCATCCTAGTTACAACAATTCATCGCCTATCCAAGAAGCAACTAGAGATGACCTTAAGTTCAATACAAAAATCAAAATACACCACTGAAGAGGTGAAGTTTGAGATAACAAAAAGGATCAAATGGCTTTTCGAAGTTAGAAAGTTTTGGTGGATCCTTATCAAGTTTCTTAAGTTGAATCAATGAAGATGATAGCTGAGAGGTCACTGTGGGCAAATTGTTGAAACAAGAAAGTGACCCTCTTCGGCTAAGATGGACCCGAAGACCTCAATGCCTTGTGAACCGGAGAAGACTTACCCGAAGATTGTTTTGTCATCATATGAACCCGAAGACTTGAAGAAGACCCGCAGATGAACGTAACATGAAGATTGTCACAAGTTACCTTTTACTGAATTTGCTTGTAATCCTATATTATCCGGTGTACCATTCAGGGTCACCGAAGTCAGTCACTTTGTATTAGTTTATTATTTCTGTGTAACTTTTGGGATTTTATAAATAGAGCTTCCCACTTCATGTTTACTTACCATTCTAAGAGCTTATCAATATAAGATCTGTCATCTCTATATCTCAAGTTATCTTTACTGATACTTAAACCGAGTCCCTCTTCACTTATGTTGTTCATCATATAGTAACTTGTGTTTGCACGCAAACCATGTTATGATTCAACTAAGTGTCTACTTGTTTAATGCTTATTGATATAAATTTCTGATATTTACTTTCCTTACATTTCCGCAATCTAACTTATCTAACTTCTATTGTTAAGCTAACAAGATCCATTGAGATTAACTTATTATTCCGAAACTTATAATTTCGTTACTAACTCTTATCAAGTTTTTCTCTCAACAAAATTTCATTAAGATCATATGGATAAGAGTGAAGCTTCCATTTGTGAAGTCATCGGACCAACCGATACATATGCTAACAAAAACAGTGTGCGGAAGAGTTTTTCAAAGCCCACTAAGCAAGCTGGGAATGATAGACATCCACTCTCCATCTTGAGGGGGTGTATTGACTAGAGCTCATAGTTATGGCATGGATTGGGATTGATCCTTTCCTATCCCTCCTCTTTATTGTATTTATCTTTTCTGTAAATAGAGGATTGTTTCCTTAGTTTCCATTGTACTTTGTGAGTTTGTGTCTATATACATGGCTCCATAGAAGAATGAAGTTATGTTGTTCCAAATCTCACTTCTAATTCTACATTCACTTTATGTACAACTTTCATGAATGAAGCAAACAAAATGTTTAAATGAACAAATAGAACATAAATTCAAGAAAATGTGAATTCAATATGAACAAGTCAATAATTGGAAAAATAAAAAAATAAAAAATGGTCTCATTTTATACATGAATAAGGTAAATATTATAATAATAAGACCTCACACTCAAACTCAAACTCTGAATGGATGTTATATGATGCAAAGACACTAAGCACAATTGCCACTTTTCCATGGCTTGAGCACACCAACAAATACTACTTCAATAATCCTCTTTAATAAATAAAGGTTTTTTTTGCCACTTGTCAATCTCTCATAAGTTTTGACATTTGTCATTTTGTGGTATTTTTGAAATAAATATTATCCACTTGTCAATTTCTGATTTGTTTCAATTTCTAAAATTAAAGTCATATATTTATATATGTAAAGTATTAAATATAATATATATGAAATTAAATTGCAATGGATACATTTCTTCATTTCTTATTTTAAAGTTTTACATTAAAAAATATTTACTGCTTGCATTTTAATGTTTATTTTTTTTAAATTAACCCGTATAATATACAGGTCTCACACCTAGTAATGAGTAAAATCAAAGTAGCAAGGATTTGAACTGATAATAAAATTCTGTCAATTCTTTTTTTATTAACAAAATACCGAAAATACCCATTAGATCTTTTGGTATAATAAAGGTAGTGAATGTTGAACACGACTCTTTGTATGGGAAACAAAAAGACTTTTATTAAGACACTTAAGAAGACCTTACACTTTGTGAGACTACTACACACTTTGCTCTCTTTGAGGCTTTCTTGGATGGTTTGGAGCAAATGAGCTCCACACCTATTTATAGGCCTCTTAGGAAGGTTCTAGATACTAGTATACACTTACTACCTACTAGATAACTCTAGAAATATCTAACATACTCTATATGCTTCCATATGTTTATAGAATATTCTACCATGTTCTGGAGAGGTCTAGGTTGCTCCAGTGTCTTCTAGAATGATCCATAACCTTCCAGGGTCTTCCATGTCGTTCTAGAGTATTCTAGACTCTTCCGGTATATTCCGGAGTCTTCCATAGTCTTCCATAATGTTCTAGAATCTTCTAGAGCGTTCTAGAACAAGCTAAAGTCTTCTAGATAATATTTGTTCTATTGGGCTAGTGATGATCTTTAACACTCCCCCTCAGCACTAGCCCTCATTCTTCGTACCATGTTAAGCTGACAACGAAAACCTTCACATTTTCCAATACTCAGTCCTTTGGTGAACAAGTCTGCTATTTGGTCATCGGTCTTGATCTGTCGCATCTCAATTTCTTCCATCAAGACTTTCTCTCTGATAAAGTGATAATGCACTTCCACATGCTTTGTTCTAGCATGAAATACTGGATTTTCTGCCAGCCGAATTGCAGATTGGTTATCGCAGTGAAGTAGTACCGCATAGTCAACTTTTTGATGTAAGTCCTCCATTAGGAGTACCAACCATGTACTTTCTTGAGCTGCTACGGCCGCTGCTTTGTACTCCGCTTCTGTGGTTGACAATGATACGGTTGGTTGTCTTTTACTACACCATGATATTGGCCCCGACCCAAGCTTGAACACATACCCAGTGGTTGATCTTCGGGTATCATGGTCTCCTGCATAGTCAGCATCACAATATCCAATCAACTTGCAGTCTTCTCCTTTTTTATATAAGAGACCATAGTCAATTGTACCTTTGACATATCTTAAGATCCGTCGGGCAGCATCCAAATGAGGTTTCTTCGGATTTTGCATGTATCGACTCATAACTCCAACTGCATAAGCAATGTCAGGCCGAGATAAAGTTAGGTAGATAAGACTACCTACTAGTTGTCGATACATCGTTCCATCGTCCAACTCTTTTCCTTCATTAGCACATATCTTGGTATTTGGCTCTATTGGTGTTGATACTGGCTTACACTCCAACATGCCAAACTTTTGAAGTATATCTCTTGTATACTTTTGTTGGCAGAGGAACAACCCTTCCTTTGTACGATCAACTTCTAACCCCAAGAAGTGTTTAAGCTCCCCCAGCTCTTTCATTTGGAATCGCACCGATAGATTTTCTCTTGTTTGATGGATTTCTCTTTCGTCATCCCCGGTGATGATCAAGTCATCCACATAAACCAACACAATTGCCAACTTCCCTTCTTTTTCTTTGACGAACAGGCTTGAGTCTGCATGTGCAACTGAATAACCACTTCGGGTAAGAAATTCAGCAATCTTACCATACCAGGCTCTTGGTGCCTGCTTCAATCCGTAAAGAGCTTTTCTCAGCTTGCACACATGAGTGGGATTAACTGCATCCTCAAATCCCTTTGGTTGGTTCATGTAGATCTCCCGATCTAATTCTCCATGCAGGAAAGCATTCTTCACATCCATCTGCCATAATTTCCAGTCTTTACTAGCTGCAAGAGCTAGCAGCACCCGTACAGTAGTTATCTTCGCCACTGGACTAAATGTTTCATCATAGTCCAATCCATATTGTTGTGAGAACCCTCGAGCCACCAAACGAGCCTTGTATCTTTCAATTGATCCATCTGTGCGTCGCTTTAATTTATAAACCCACTTGCAGGAAATGGGTTTTATATCTCTTGGTCTTGGTACCAGTTCCCACGTTTGATTCTGCTTTAAGGCTGTAACTTCTTCTTCCATTGCCTTCTGCCAAGCTTTATTCTTAATTGCTTCTTCATATGTCTCCGGCTCTTTAACACCGTCTTCTAAAATAGCCGCATTAGCATACTTGGGATTAGGCTTTCGGATTCTTTCCGTCCTTCGAAGTTGTGGAGGCGGCGTCTCCCTTTCACCGGCATTACTTGTTTGAGTTACTTCTTGCTCAATGACATCAGTGTCGCTCGGATCTTCAGGTGTATCAACACTTGACCAAATGTGTGCAGTTTGCTCCCCCATCTTTTGTTTTAAAACTTCTTCAATATTTTCCGAGTCTGGTAATACTTTCTTCTCTAAGGACCACCATGAAGATGCTTCATCGAACACTACATCTCTTGAAGTGTAGCATCTTCCGCTTGTTGGATCACAACACCTCCATCCTTTTCTTTGATTGTCATATCCAACAAATATACACCTGACTGCTTTCTTGTCAAACTTGCTACGTAAATGACTAGGTACAAATACGTAGCAGACACAACCAAATACTCGAAAGTAGCTAACAGTAGGTTTCATGTTCCATAGTGTCTCAAATGGTGAGATGAAACCTAACCTTGGTTGGGGAAGTTTATTGATCACATGGGCAGCAGTTCGCATTGCTTCAGCCCAAAATCTTCCTGGGACATTCTTCGCGTGTAGCATGCTTCGACAAATTTCTGCAAGATGTCGATTCTTTCTCTCAGCTACACCATTTTGTTGAGGTGTGTTGGCACATGTGAATTGATGACGTATACCACATTCTTTTAGATAGCTATTGAATTCTTCCGAGGTGTATTCTCCTCCATTGTCTGAGCGTAGACACCGAATCTTCTTTCTCACTTCTCCTTCGACCGTTGTCTTGAATTCTAGAAACTTTGAGAATGTTTCAGATTTTTCTTTCATGAAGAAAACCCACACATATCTCGAATAATCATCAATGAATGTCACCATGTACCGCATCCCGCTAATTGATGTCTGCTTGACTGGACCGAACACATCCGAGTGAATTAACTCTAGTGGCTTCTTTGCTCTAAAATTTGACTCCTTGTATGGTAATTGATGACCTTTACCATACTGACATCCAGCACAAACAACATCTGTTTTAACTTCAAGTTGAGGTAAGCCACTGAGCATGGATTTCTCCATTATTACCTTCAACTTGTGATAACCAACATGTCCCAGCCGTGCATGCGATAGATCTGCTGTCTCGTTCTTACGAGTCTTATCTACATAGGCAGACTCTGCGGAGAGAACATAGACGGACTCCACTCTCCGTCCTTCCATTGTTGGCTTTTCTGATATTTTAAGATCTCGATAGACCTTCACATCTTGTGGGCCAAACAAGACGTAGTTTCCTGATGATGTTAGTTGCGATACCGATAACAAGTTCTTCTTCATACCTGGCACGTGATAGACATTATGTAGTGACACCATGTCAGATTTATTACCAGGCATGATCGTTGTTTTGCCAATCTGAGCAATTGGAAGTCGTGCATTGTTGGCTGTAAGTACCATGCGACTCCCTTTGTACTCCTTCACGTCTTGTAGTTTGTTCTGATCACCAGTCATGTGATTGGAGCATCCTGAATCAATGATCCAATCATTCTCATAGTTGATACGCTCTCCCATCATTGCCATGAGCGCCAACTCGTTTTCTTCTATGGCGCATAATGCCTCAGCATCCCATTCATCCTCTATTTCCTTTTTGGAAGTTACGACATTGCTTTCCACAGACTTTTTCTTTGACCAACAATCTTTGGACATGTGGCCCCACTTTCCACAATTGTTGCAGTTGCCTTCGAACCTCCTCCCCCGAGAACTCTTATTGTCGGTCTTTTGAGATCTCCATGGTTGTGAGGTTCCTGGCTGACTCTTCCATTTGTCAACATTTTTGTATCCTTCTTTAGAAGGTGGCTTGAAATTTCTCCGACTTTTACTTGTGTAGAGTGCTTCTTCTTCACTCTTCAGCGTGATGCCTCCCATTTGCTTAGCCATAGCTTCTTGGCTGGCCAACAAATTCTCAAACTCTACAAGTGATGGTTGAACGGGCCATCCTTGTACAGCAGTAACGAAGCTTCTATATTCCGGCCTCAGTCCATGGATGATGATCCTCTTCATTCGAGCTTCTGTAATGACGGATTGCGGATCTAGTTCAGTAATCTCCCGACATATCGACTTGACCTTGTGGAAATATTGAGCAATCGTCATGTCACGTTGTGAGATTGATAATAGCTCGTTCTCCAAAAGTTGTAGTCTTGTATCATTCTTCTTTGAGAAAAGCGTCACAAACGTGTCCCAAGCTTCTTTCGGTGTGTTCTCGTCCCGAATATGCTCCAACATCTCTTCTTCGATTGTGGTCTTCAAGGCAAACATTGCTTTGCCTGCTTTGATTTTCCATTTGCGTAGAGCGCCATTAACATCTTCCTCCGGAGGCGTGGTTTCGCTTCCGCCAACGACCTCCCATAGATCTTGTCCTTGTAAGTAGGACTTCATACATGTTTCCCATGTTTTGTAGTTGTTGTTGTTGAGTTTCTTGATTCCTCCGACGACTTGGAGATCACCCATCGTGTTGGCAGTACCTCGGTAATACCAAACAAGCTAGTTTCGACACTAAACTTGCAGAGTCACAAACTACTCACGATACAACGAGAATCACTCGTTCTCACTATCAAGAAACCTTGCTCTGATACCAGATTGTTGAACACGACTCTTTGTATGGGAAACAAAAAGACTTTTATTAAGACACTTAAGAAGACCTTACACTTTGTGAGACTACTACACACTTTGCTCTCTTTGAGGCTTTCTTGGATGGTTTGGAGCAAATGAGCTCCACACCTATTTATAGGCCTCTTAGGAAGGTTCTAGATACTAGTATACACTTACTACCTACTAGATAACTCTAGAAATATCTAACATACTCTATATGCTTCCATATGTTTATAGAATATTCTACCATGTTCTGGAGAGGTCTAGGTTGCTCCAGTGTCTTCTAGAATGATCCATAACCTTCCAGGGTCTTCCATGTCGTTCTAGAGTATTCTAGACTCTTCCGGTATATTCCGGAGTCTTCCATAGTCTTCCATAATGTTCTAGAATCTTCTAGAGCGTTCTAGAACAAGCTAAAGTCTTCTAGATAATATTTGTTCTATTGGGCTAGTGATGATCTTTAACAGTGAATCCCCTCAATCCAATTGCAATTGATTGGATAACCACAATAGGCATTGAAACTCCAATTGCTATCACATAAAAAGGCACATTCTTGTAACAATTCAGAAAAGTGCCAAAATACCCTTGGAACTTATTATTGACTAGACACAAAAGGCTTCAAACCAAATTTTCGAGAACATCACAGAGTAAAAAAGACGAAACAAATTGAACCCATTTTGAATTCAAACGAGTCATGATGAAACTGACCATATTTGTGATTTCAGGCACCTGAATAGTGAAGATGGTGGTTTTTCTATGTTGGGTTTAGTCGGAGAGTGAGAGTGTCGATTTGTAGTAGCCGTACTTGATTTAAAATAGCTGTATTTGAATCTAACAGTGAGCCGTATTAGAATGGATGGACAATTTCATTCAAATGAGCAATATTTGATTAAAATTTAAGCCGTATTAGATTTGAATTTCACTTTTTCTAGTTATATGCCTGAATTAGATTAGTCTTTTTCTAGCAGTCGGTGTTCAGACAATATTATTGACAGTTCATGGCATTCTCTTGGATTACCATTTTTTTGGGAAGTATGTAGGCGTGAGAAGTGGATGTGGATTTCATATTTGTCATAATTTGATGAAATTAGGCATTGCCAATCCCCCCCTCCTTATCACATTCAAAGGATTGAACATCACTTTGGAATTGATTTTTAATGTGTGCACGAAAATATAAGACTTTAGAAAAAAAAAAACATTCAATTATAGTCCGAGAGGATAATTAAACCCAAAGAAAATAAGAGTATATATCTACAATATTTAATTACACTATTACTCTTCCAAGGAGAAGCCCATATCTACATAATAAATAACATGAAGAGGAAAACACGCAACAGATTTACATAAATCAAACGGTAATCTAAAATATTTATTTAACAGACATTCAAGCTTGACAGAGGAATTACTTTTTTTATTAGAACATTGAATAAAAATGCTATTCCATAGTTCTAATGTGTACTTGCCTTGCTGCTACTGTATTTCCTTGGGTTTAAGGTGAATGAAAAGCTTTATGATTTTCTTGTTGGTTTGGATTTAACTCTTTATTACATTAAACATATAGTCTTTCCTGAAATCATGACCAAAGAAAAGTTACCAAATTGTTAGTCGAGCAATTAAATTAGGATTAACAAGAAGATGATGTGCAATCCATTAAACTCTAACAAGTTCCGAGTTTAATGGAACGTGGATGCCCTAATCATGAGTATGCTTGCCAGAGCTATAGTTTCCATTTGGAATTCCATGTGGAATAATCTTCAGTCGAGTAACTAAAAAAACAATTGGGTGAAAACATTCTCGCAGACTTTCTTCCGCTACAACAAGGATGGTGTGACAGCATTATACTTTGTAAACATTTAGTGCACAGCTCCTTGGATAAGTCAGCAGTACACTGCATGGTCCCATACACAGGTTTCTTTTCAGGTAGATAAACTGTCGACCCAAATGCAGATTTTTTATCGGTACCTCTGGCTGCTCCCCCCTGTAATCTCTTCATCAAATCATACAAAGCTTTGTTAAACTGATCAGGCTTATTTACAAGAGTTCCTTGTTTATCTGGTAAAAATATCCAAACCCAATCATCAAGAACTCCAATTATTTTACGATCTGAGTAACTTATCATACAATTTGAACCCCACATCACACCTTCCTTTTGATTTGGGCATTTTACTACGAGTGAAATGGTCAACTGGTATATACAGTCATGACAGTTTCCACCCCATTTGCTAGAAACACCGGAGCAAAGGCCGATGGCATAACCTGTTTCTTTCTCGCCTTCGGATGAACTGAAAGTTCCCCCACTATACTTATCCATATCGCCAACGGCATTCAATGCACTTTTGAAGTTTGTATAATACTCAGAACTTGATGTGTAGTTGCCTGTGTCTCTGCATCTGAAGACAGGCTCTGCGGGGAATTGAGCTGTGACGAGATTAACAGTGTTGATGATTACTTGAAGAAGAAACGCTATTGAAATTATGGATTTCATTTTTCGTTTGTTGATCAAGATAGTAATTAATGTGTGGAGGTTATTGTTCTTATACACCAAATTACAAAAATCAATCGTTGTCAAAGGCTAGGTATGTTCAAGCAGACTACGTAAAATTAATATATTTGTTTGATTGTTGTAAATAGTTTGGTACCTCAAAATACCTCAAAATATAGTTTAACTTGTATACGGATTTAATTCTATAATCAAAGGTGATGGGAGTAGGAGGTTTTCTTATTTATTATTATTTTTTTTATTAAAAATCTAAAAATAGGTTGATATTATTATTATAGCATATGGAAATTTTCGGCTGTCCTACATATCTCAAAACTATTGACAAATACGTCTCTACTACAAAAAAGCACGTATGACACTATAAAACCCGGTTTTTGAAAAAAAACGGGTTATATTATAAAGAAACCGGGTTTTATGACAAAAAATGTTAAATCACCCGGCTTGAAATAAAAAACCATGGTATATGCTCGCACTAAATAACCCAGTTCCCTTTGTTACAACGGGGTCTCTTTAACCACACACTTTGCGATGTTTTTAGGCTAAAACCGTGTTTTATAGCTCGTTTCAATGATTTCCCTTGAAAATTTCTAATCTCCCCTCATCCTAAGTTTCCCACCTAGTGGAAAATTGGAAAATTCTGAGATCGATGCTTCTTTCTCTTTCCAAATCCCACTTTCCATATTTTCGTTGATTTCTAGTTTCCTCTCAATTTTTCTGTTCCCCCTAATTCTTCCCTCCCAAATTTTCCCACCGAAAACAACTTTTCAAATTTCAACCCGCCATTCTCTTACCCTAATTTCAACCCGTTGCCCCCACCACCGACATCGCCGATTTCCGTCGCCCCCACCCCGAACATTTTTTTTCAGGTGCACAGAAAAGAAAATACCAGGCTCTCTATGCCCCAAGTCATACATTCTCTTAACCTAAATAGGAATGTCGATTGTTGAAGTTCTGATGTTAAATGGGTTTAGATTCATCACCAACATTACCAAGATCAACAACGGTGGTGCCTCTAACATCGTCCTCTTCGTCTAATGGTAGTGGCTCCTCTGATTTCATATTTCTTTGATTTCTAACTCACACGGATCCTGATGGCATCGACAGATGAAGATGACAAAAAAGGAATTGAAAAGAGGAGCCGATTTGCATCAGTTAGCAATTTATTACTTTTCAATACTCAATTTTTTTTCTTGCTAGGTTTTTTTGTTGTTAGTGATGGAACAAGTAATCTGATAGTTAAATATATCTCATTTTTCTGTTATTTCTCGTTTTCACTTGCATAATCTGTGTTCGGGTGTTCCAACTCTCTGTGCGTGTGTTTGATATGTGAAGAGTATGAAAGAGGTTCTGACTTTTCAAGGCGGGAGTTATGCTAATTTCATAGGTTCTCACTTTTGGAACTTCCAGGTAAATCTAAGTTCTACACCCTTACTGGTTGTGGATTTAATGATATATTCATGAAACATTACCATCGATCTATTCAACTACATAGCTTCTTTCAACAATGAATTTTCTGAAGCTTCTCATTTTCGTTTTGTTGTTTCCCTTTTTAAGGATGAATTGTTGGGATTATTTTAAGACCCCCAAGCTAACTTGCTCATTAAGAAACAAACCTTGATAAGGATGTTCTCTATTGAACCAGGGAGACTCAATGGGTTAATGTCATAAAAACCCTCAAATTTTCAGTGTTTTGTCGGTTTTGCCCAAAGTTGAATTTTATGTCTATTTTTACCCTCATATTTCCCAAAAAATGTTCGGTTTTACCCTTTTACTGGTGATAACAGGTTCTCCAGGTTACCATTATATTAACTTCGCAAAAAACCCTTAAGTTTATAGTTTTTTTTACGTTTTTATCCTTACATTTATAATTTTTTTTTACACTTTTACTCTTACTATTTTTTTTCATAATATATGTATTCATTCAAAAAAATCATATTTATATACGAAAACAATGTTTAATTAAATAATGTATTAACATTTTTTTAATGTTATATATATATATATATATATATATATATATATATATATATATAACACATTTATGATTGAACAAGTTTTTTTATTGATATGTATATTTTTAAATACATAAAAATACATATTTATAGTTCTAAAAACATATTACTTTGTTTTTTTACACTTTAAACGGTTTATCCAAGAAAAAAACCCATATATATATATATATATATATATATATATATATATATATATATATATATATATATATATATATATATAAAGAAATAACATTAAAAAAATGCAAATACAATAATTAATTAAACTTTTTTTTCGTATATAAATACGATTTTTTTTGCATGAATACGTATAATATGAAAAAAATACTTAGGGTAAAAGTATAAAAAAATTATAAACTTAAGGGTAAAAACGTAAAAAAAAATGTAAACTTAAGGGTTTTTTTGCAAAGTTAATATAATGGTAACCTGAAAAACTTGTTATCACCGGTAAAAGGGTAAAATCGAATATTTTTTGGAAAATGTGAGGGTAAAAACAGACATAAAATTCAACTTTGGACAAAACTGACAAAACCCTGAAAACGTGAGGGTTTTAATGACATTAACCAGAAATAACCAAAAGCAAAATAGTCATACTTCAGTTCATGTGCCATACTACATGTTGATCGTGTTATATCTTTGATGACTTGTCGATGCACAGGGAGATGAAATATTGTATCTGAAGGTCTACAAAGAGATGAAATTAATGAAAGATTAATTTCGTTTCTTCATAGAAGAACGTGATCATGTTCAAGTACGTTTATTTCCATAAATATTTACTCATAAAATGTCATTTCTCACTTAGAAATAATAAATATTTTAGCTTTAAAACAGGGAATTTAATATACCAATTATGGTGTTGGAGCATTGATTTTAGAGAATATTTCAAATGATCACACTAATGTTCCTGTTTTACTCTATTCTATCCGAGCCCCCGATTCTTTTATAAACCTTAAAACCCGAAAATAGACCATTCCCAGTAATCTTCATGATGTTGTGCCTTTTTTAACTCTTTCATCTTTATGCAACTTAATCATTCCTGTAGACTCTAAATGAAAGTAAGCAACATACTTCTGTTGATTTGTTTATTATATCATTCTACTTTGAAAAACTTACCTAATTATACAATATGTGGTTTTTTTAAAGGCATGTTTTCTCAATTTCATAATCTATAAGACAAGAAGTTGTGTCATTCAAGTGTGGTTTATGAATCTTTGATTCATTCTGTTTCTCTTCCTTTTCAGATGAAAATAATCGGTCCTAGTGGTGAATCGTTGAATGAATGTGGGGACATCTATTTATATGAAGGGATACAAATGTTAGTAGGGAAAGGGAGGTGAAATTTTGTTACTGATCTCAATGGTGCCATGACAACACCACCATTAATGGGTATATTTTTTGTCAAAAATCAGTGAATTAAATTTTTTTTATCACAATTGTATTGTTTATAATATGGTAATTTATGAATCCAGGTAGACAATTATGCAATCTTTGCTTGAAAACTTGCAATTTTTGACCCCCGAAACGACACGTGATGTGGAAGACTTGCTGGTCACTGAATCAGTTATAGTGCAGGGTTCCCGTGGGTATGGTATGCATACATGTTTGTTTTGTGTTGTTTTAAGCACCTTGACATCGCCTTTTTGTATTGATCTATTTTTTTGTGCTTGAAATAGGTATTGTAGATACAAAAGTGTTACTGGAACTATTCTCAATGTACAAATAATGGCAAGAAAAGTAGGCTGAAATAGAATCCTAAGAAACTTTCATTGTAGAAGTTAGGGATATAGAAAGAGTAAGAAATATATTTTTCTTTCTCTATGTAAATATAAGTCGTATGTTTGCATACATACATGTATATACATGATTATATGTCTAAAATTCTCTAATTTTACATTGATTATATATGATCATGTTATGCATTGAATTAAGCTTTATAATGTTGGTGTATGCGTTTATTTGGTTGTATTTCAAGCTTTTATTTTTAGTTAGACTGATACTTAATGAATGTGAAAGAATTGTCCCCTTTTCTAGCAGTGAATGGTAACCATACTGTATTGGCAATAAAAAATGTCAAAAAGTTAAAAGCAGTAAAAGGATCTGGTTATATTGTAACGCCCGCAGATTCGGGCTAGTCAATTTAGAGACGATAAGCGTCAAAAATGACTTTTTGATAGAGGATTATTTAGAATAAATAATCTTAACTAAGTTGTAGTATATGTCACAAGGTTTCCGTACATATAAAGAACGTCGAAATCCGAGTTATAACGAAGAAGTTATGACATGTCTAAGATTCGCGACAAAATCGGCACGACACCGGGAATCGTAAAAAGTGAGTTTATGATAGACTACTTTTTAGCCTTAGGTTTCTAAAAGAAAGTTGTAGAGTGCGTCTCCACCTTCGCGTGGATATAAAGAACGTCGAAAACGGAGATCGTATGCAAAAGTTATGGCCTTCCGAAGATGCAGCTGTCTAAGGGCATGACACGTGGCAGAAACCCTAGCCGCCTTAAGTCACGACGTGAACATGAAGTTCACGATGTGAAACGTGTCAGAGACACTAATCGAGGCTAGAAAACATGCGTTAAAGCTACGGGATGACTCATGTAAGTTCACGACGTGAACCTATCATGTTCACGACGTGAATGGACCCAGAACAGCCTATAAATAGCGATCAAGACCCTTTCATTCCGTACACCTTCTACTTTCTTTCTCTCTCGTTTGCTGAAGCCGTTTCCGCTTCCGGAGCCCGACGATCACGAACCGCTGACAGTTTTTAGTTAGATTCTATTAACTCACGCTACTAAGGTGAATGCATATTATTTTCATCTTACACATATATATGAAGTATTTTATATAAATTACGTGCTATGTGTGCATATTATATGTATACTTGTTATCTATGTTAGATGAACACTATTATACATGTTTTAAATGATTTAAAGTGTATATGTATTTGATATCTACAAATATGTTGGGGGTAAAACATGGGTAGATGAATTAGATGATGTGTGATGAAATAAAAATTGATGAGAGGTATCGATGTTTAAGATGATCGAGTCATCTAGAAGATTATAGAAAACGACCACAGACTATTCTAGATAGTCTAGTGGAACGTTAGCAGACTCGTAACTTGTAGGTATTTTTGAACTAAGTGTTCATTGGGTGTTTTTGAACTAAGTGTTCATTAGGTGTTTTTGAACTATGTGTTCATCCGATAGTTCTTCTTTTTGACACTATTATGTGTCGGGGTACGGGAGCGTACGGGAATACTTTATTAGTATTTTCCCTATATTTTTTATTTTGAAGAGCTTTGGAGTCTTCGTTTCTTTTATGAAGTGATCGGACGAGCTTCATGTGTCAGCGTTTCCTTTCGCAAAGTAATTGAGGGAACTTCGTAGACTGCCTAATAAAGTGTGTCGGTAATAGACCACTACTAGGTATTTCTAGTGTTATATTGTCGGATAGGGTGAGTCTGGGGGTAAAATACCTCACGATATTCAGATCACTGCTAGGCAAAGTTCGATGTTGAATAAGGTGAGTTTGGGGGTAAAATACCTCACGATATTCGGACCACGGCTAGGCATTGTTATCTAGATAAATACCCCTGACTTAATTGTCTTCTGGTTCTTTCTTTTACGAACGAAGGTTCGTGGTGAAACTTATTCCATTCCCCTCATTTGATGTCTGTATTGATCCTCGATTGCTGCTAGGGAATTTCCGAAGCAGCTTCGTCAGTTTGTTGTTCATATCGATCCTTTAGGCTAGATCTTATAAGTGTTGGGTTATGAGCATTCTAACACTCCTAAGTGTACATGCAACCCTAAATACCTTGGATCTATGTTTTCTCTATTATACATACAATTATGAACATCCAAGGTATTATCCTAATCTAGCATACAAAATAATAAATATAACAAGATAGAATACATACCTCTTTGATGTAGAATGTCTTCATGAAGCTTGAGTGCCTAGTGCCCCAAGTGTGACACCTCAAATGGTTCACACAACACCAAATACACTTGGAATAACTTGAGAGAAACTTGAACACTCCTTGAAATCGTCTAGCCCTCACACTCACACATTAGTGCACGATTTCTTGAGCCATGAGATTCTTTTATATGGTGGCTATTAGGGTTACACCATGTAACTCATAACTTTACCCATTCCTTATGCTCCATGGATTTTAACCTCCATGGAGTATCCATGGGTCACCCCATGGACTTAGTCCAACATAAGGAATCTTGGATCACAAGCCCACATATATAAGAATGAATGATTTACACAATCAACCCATATATTTAATTAGTCTCCTTTTGATCACTTAATTAATTCCAAATTAATTCTTGATCAATACTAATTAAATAACCTTATTAATATATTAGAACTTATAATATATTAACCAACCTTAAGTGTTATTTCTCTCATTATAGTCTATCCAAATGCATGATGCCATGCAACCCAAATGGACCATGCCGGGTCGGGTCAAGTCTTACCAATTATAGTTATGGACTTAGACATTAATCCAACAGTCTCCCACTTGGATAAGTCTAAAACTATTATTGCGTATGACTTCAGGAACCGATCAGCAATCGTAGCTCTCAAAAGCTTCTGTCGAACTCTGACCTTGTCGATGAACTCTGACCTTTGTCAATGACTTGTCCATTAGATAAGGGATCATATATTCCTTCATTCTAGATATCATATGGACTGAGACATGGATTATCAATCATTCTCTCTGTCCATTTGTTGTTTCCCGATTTCCGATTCATGATGACTGACTGATTGAACAAATCAAATCAGTCTTGGCTTGGCCAAGCACTCACATGTATCATCTTTAAATCATCGAGGGGCCCACAGATATCGCTTTTATCCCGAAGGTAAAAGGAATGGATAAACTTCGACTCATATGGCTTGTTCTACTACTTGTTGAATCATACACAAAGGCACGTTTTATAACATCGAGTTACCAATGCGTTTTCGTGCAATCAATGTATAACCAACTCATAGTAACAACTCATATCTCTAGGTTTGAAGAATATAAGATATTATCGTCTCATGATCACTCGTGATAAAATCCATGAAGTGAATTAAATGAGCGCGGGTTGAATCCAATACTCAGAACTTATTAGCACTCATGAGTGTTGTAGCACCACTTTGTCCACCAACTTGGACCTCTACAAACCAACCCATGACAGTCTTGATTCATATCTACTTCCAACATATGACCAACTGTGGATGGTTTGAATAACTTAATCATTCAGGAAGAGCGACTTAGTTATTCTGGAAGTCAAAACATGCAAAGTGAAACACAAGAATAAATGAATCAAATGTGGTATCAAACCCTATGAATATAAATAAACACTTTTATTTATCACCATACTGATTACTCATTATTCATTGTTTCGGTTTTATCAACTTTATACTTGAATTTAAAACAATAGTTGTCCCATGCTCCAAGCATGTACACTATGTTTTCTAAACACTAGTCATGCCATACACCAAGTATGCATACTATGTTTGTCTATGATCTTTACTTTGTAAAATAGATCAATTGAACATCACTCCAATGATCCTCTTTTCACAGTCCCAAATCCTTACTGCAAATGCAAGAATTCCAAATTCATGCCATTTACTGAAATCTGTTAGATTCTAAACTTATATGCATTGATCCTCTTAATGATTATGCACGAAGTCAGAAAGACTTGACAACAATCATTACAGAGCATTCCAAAGGAGATCAGCTCCTTGGAAACATCCTTCTTTCATTAAGTTTCCTAATCTTACACAGATTGAATAATTTCTAACTTTGAAACATTTCCATATTCCATTTTGACTATCACTTCTGAACAAGAGTTGCCACCTTACAGATTATGTCAATATGGTCCTTCCAGAATTAACATTATACTTCCAACTGTCCTTGAGCAACCAATCTTTGGTAAACCTTAGATTGTCCTCGACAATTGCTTAATCATTTTAGTCATATCCAATTCTAGACCTTTTCCCTTCATAATGCCCCAGACATTTGGAAAATTTTAGAAAGGATGAATATAGCACATGTAATCGATCCTATATCCGAAGCATATGGGACACGATTCATGATGTCTCACATAAAGACTAAACCAGTCTTTTGCTATAATATTTCCATTTCAATTTGCCAAGCTCTCAAAATTCAGATTATGAAAAGGGATGTCGTAATCATAATCAAATTTTAGAACGCAAATAATGGACCCATATATAGAATTTCCTTATGTTGAGCCATTCCAACATGAAATTCATATATATATCCTTGATTAAATACGATTAAAATCTCAATCTAAGCTTTTAGAATTGAAATGAAGTATAATTTCCTCTCCCTTAATTATAGCAAAACAACTTTTTCAACCCCTACAACCTCACGAATTGAAACTTTTGTTTTCTATAATTAACATTGCTAACTTGCAACCTTTGTCATAATTATCATGCTCCCACTAACATGATGATTATTAGCATAACACTTATGCTCCCACTAGCTTTGACATGTACTCAGAAATCAGCTGACTTTCTTACCAAAGTTCAGATTTCTGATACTAGGTTGTTTTGATAAAACTTTATCAAAATCATACACCTCTCTTAGATAGCTCACATGTGTGTCTAAACAATTTTAGAACTATGAAAAGGGATGCCGTAATCATAGTCTCAATTGTTTAGACCTTTGCCACTTCTCACAAGTCCATGTTAGTGTGCCGGTAAACCACACACGCTCCACTAACGACTTTGAGAATGCAAATATCACAATTGCTATCTAGCTAAAATCTACTTAGTGAAAGTGTTTCCTCACCATCATTTTCATGAATCGGAGAGAAACCTTATGACACTTAGATTTAATAGTGTATGTGTTCTTATCCATGTGAATTTGTCAAAACCATAATCATAAGACAAGGTTAGTGACAAATCCAAACTCATATTGATTAAACTTGTGCAATCTTAAATTCTTGCCATTTGGCAAGTCAGGTGCCTGCCATTGCTTCCAAGTAGTTGTGCAACCAATTGAGATCTCTCAGAACTCCTATGCAAAGCCAACTTGAATAGGCACAAAAATTTCAACACGATAGGTTATAAACCTCAAGTCGTGTGCTAGTGAAGGACTTTAGGTTTTATTCTTGATTAAGTCTTGAAACTTTCAAGAGCTTTAAGACTCCCACTGTCCTCTTGACATGTAAGACTCCCTTGTCAAATATTCAAGAGATAGTGCGGATTCTTTATCAAGACTAACATTTTACACAGTTGGCCTAAGTTGGTCTCTGTTTTATCCAAAACATCACAACTTACCAATTTCAAATGTACAAGAGTAGATAACCTTTTACTCTTACATTTGACTAGTGTTAACAAACCCTCTTTAAGATATGTCACTCAAGTTACAATCTTGGAGTATGACTCTAAGAATTGTTTTGGAACGAAGTATGACTCATCTTTTTGATTTAACCATTTCAACAATTCATGACTCCTCTTCTTAGTCATAAGAATGCACTAAGATGACTTTAGAGGACCAATTGTGATATGGTATCTTAATCATTAAGATGATCATAAACATGATACTAAAGTACTCTCCCATCTTCTCAGATTTGAGAAACTTTTATCTTTCTGCCATACTTTGATTCTTCTTATTCGTTCTGTCTCACATTGAAACTTCTCCAATGCTACAGACTTATACTTAAACTTATAAGTATAACCATATTTACTGAACTTAAGTAAATCATGACGAATAGTCTTCTTGATCTTTTGTGGTGGACTTGACCAGTGCACAAGAATGTGTACTTGATCCCTTAGTCCTTTCCTTATTCACATAAGGAATTAGTCTTAATTTTCCAAGCTGAAAGTTCTCATTCATCATACTATACAACTTGCATGATTCCAAGTTTCGGTCCAATTGAACCTTGGGTGATGAGAATCTTTCCTTATTTGGTAATATTAGACACTACCACAACCGAAAGAATCAAATCCATTTTTCCAATATTGCTATCAATGGAATCTTATAAGCAACAACTTTTCACAAATGCCATTGTAAGGATACTTAAAATAAATAAAATCAAAACCTTTTTCTTTTATTTTAAAACTTTGCGGAAACACTTATCCTTACAATCCATATGAAAACCTTGTTGTTATCTATTCCTAAGCAATATAAATATCATAACTCTTAAGTAATAGCCCAAAATTCTGATCACCGAACCATGCGATTGAAATCCATCTTCGCGATCAGAATCAGCATGTACTTAATAGAGTTAGACAATGGACTTTACCTGAAGTAGAGCCAAACTTATTGACTTTAACATCCTTAGGTAAATTTGGCAGCTTCGTAACCAATGCCCCTTCCTTTGGCAATAGTTACCTATGGACCCTTGATAATGGGACTATCTCAGACTTCGCCTCTCTCTTTACCATTGGGTCAACCGAGTTGACTATGGCCCATCCCTTTCCATTGGGAAGAGAGAGCTTTACTGGATATCCAATGTCATCATTGTCAATGTCCATAGCGTTTTAGGAAGTTGATCTTAGCAAATAGATAAGATCATTAAGGGTCTTGTCTTAGTCTGTTTCATAGGATTCCCAAAAGAACTCACTATGTGACTTAGAAAGTAGTTGAGCCACCAACTTTCTCAAGACTTTGACACCCAACTCTCCCGGCTTGTCAATATGTGACTACATCTCCAAGATGTGATCACACCTAGACCTTGCCTTGCCAATAGGGCTTGAGTGACCTTAAACTTTTTAGGAACTTGTGGGTTAGGGAGAATAATTGGAGGAGGTGAAAGAAGTATGATATCCATGGACATCATCTTCATTTAGGAAAGCTTGTTTCCAGAGATTTGGGAAGATCATAAATGTCTAAACCAGACATCTTTTTGGGAGATATTCAAGATAGTTGATTTAAAGTCCTTAATATGACACCCAATATGAAATATTAAGGCTAGGACCCAACAAACTATTTTATAACTTAGAAGAGGGATGCCGTAATCCAAGCTATAAAATATTTGAAGGTAGGTGAATGACGATTCACCAATTTCCACCATGAAAAACGAAATAATTTATTAGGTTTTAATTGGATTTGAAAGTCCTAGATCTTTGAGATTCATTGAACTGTTCAAAGGCATGTTTCAATCTCGAGTGTGCCCTTCAGGTTTTGTGACTGGGATGCCGAGGATCACAAAACAAGGTGTGAATAACCATGCAAATATACTTGGTACCCTTAATATTTACCCCTTAATCAGTGTGCCGGTTAACCACACATGCTCCACCGATACTATGATAAATATTAAGTTACCCTTTGCCTACCTTGTTAAGTCCAGGTTAGTGTGTCGGTTAACCACACACGCTCCACTAACGACTTAAGCAAAGTGCAAAGTGTAATTTCATGGGTTAGCACCAAATTCACATTTTCCTAAGTAACTAAGATTGGGTATTAATAAGAGTTTAGTTACTTAGTATTTATCATTAATACTTTTAATGAAAGGAGAATTATAGTCCTTGTCCTACCCGTTCGGCTAACGACCCTCCACCAGTCAAGGAAGCGGTGGGTGAGAGTGGACACCCATTAAACTGCCATTTTATAGGCAGTAACCTTATACCCCCCTTATAGACCGGCTTCGTGAATGAGGCCTACTAACGGTAAGACTGACTTTACTCTTATACATATATATAAATAGTATTAACTTATAATATTATAAAGTATAAGGGTTGAATTTTAACTTTTAAAATTCTAAGGGCTAACTTGGAATTAAAGTATTCATAAGTGAAAACTTTTCAAATTCCAAAACTTGAGGGCAAGTTTTGAAACTATTCAAAACTAATTAATTCCATAACTTATGAGTTTAAAGTAGTTTTAATTAAAAAAAAAACTCTTCAAGTTCCATAACTTGAGGACAAGTTATGGAAGACTTTAAACTAATTAATAAAAAAATAACTTTTTTTTATTGTAACTTATGGAACTAATTAAGGTTACACTTTTTTTTTAATTTAATGAAGAGACTCTTGAACCTCCATAACTTGAGGACAAGTTATGGAGTCATAAAACCATTTAATTAGAACTAGACTCTTCATTTTGTAACCTTTGCCAACTTTTATGAGTTTTATGATTCTTAAATGTGACTTTTCATATAACTTGAGGACAAGTTACAAAAACACACTTTGGAATCAACTCTTAGATTAAAATGGATTGAAAACAACTATTTCACACAACTTTTCTATTAATCTAAGAACCTCATAAGAACAAGATAATTCAAATCATCAATCTTCAAGAAATTAGCATGAACATACAAACTAATACAAATCTTGAAATTATGACAATTATCTTAGAAATTGGATTAGCATGAACATTACCACATCAAAAACAAGTTTATAAGTCCAAAAACATCTTAGGGTAATGTTCCTAGTCCAATTCCAGCCAAAACAATCGAATATATGCATCCAACTCGATTTTTCAGCTACTTTTGCAAGTATAACAAGAAAACAAACATGGCTCTGACACCACTGTTGGGTTATGAGCATTCTATCACTCCTAAGTGTACATGCAACCCTAAATACCTTGGATCTATGTTTTCTCTATTATACATACAATTATGAACATCCAAGGTATTATCCTAATCTAGCATACAAAATAATAAATATAACAAGATAGAATACATACCTCTTTGATGTAGAATGTCTTCATGAAGCTTGAGTGCCTAGTGCCCCAAGTGTGACACCTCAAATGGTTCACACAACACCAAATACACTTGGAATAACTTGAGAGAAACTTGAACACTCCTTGAAATCGTCTAGCCCTCACACTCACACATTAGTGCACGATTTCTTGAGCCATGGGATTCTTTTATATGGTGGCTATTAGGGTTACACCATGTAACTCATAACTTTACCCATTCCTTATGCTCCATGGATTTTAACCTCCATGGAGTATCCATGGGTCACCCCATGGACTTAGTCCGACATAAGGAATCTTGGATCACAAGCCCACATATATAAGAATGAATGATTTACACAATCAACCCATATATTTAATTAGTCTCCTTTTGATCACTTAATTAATTCCAAATTAATTCTTGATCAATACTAATTAAATAACCTTATTAATATATTAGAACTTATAATATATTAACCAACCTTAAGTGTTATTTCTCTCATTATAGTCTATCCAAATGCATGATGCCATGCAACCCAAATGGACCATGTCGGGTCGGGTCAAGTCTTACCAATTATAGTTATGGACTTAGACATTAATCCAACAATAAGATCATTGTATAGGATCAGTACGTGGGGATCGACGTTCGTTAGTGCTTGTAGTATAAACCTCGGGCAGCGATGGACTTCGTGCCTATTCCTTAGGATAATCCTTAGGAATGAAGGATAGATGATTCTTAGGGTAGATCCTTAAGATTAAAGAAGATAATGGGGATGGGTAATTGGGTTGATTGTTTGATGATTAAATATAATAATTATATTATTGTGGGTTGAAAACCCTATGTACTCACCAGGTTTCCCAACCTGACCCACTCAGTTTATTTGTATCACAGGTATCAATACCAAGCTACTGTACACTGAGAGATTAAGGAGATATAAAGCATTAGTGATAATGAATGTAAGTTCTGTTTATGCTTTTGTTTCAGTATTGACGATGACATCCTAAAGTTTTAATATGAACAAAATACATTTCTTCGGAAATGCTTTGATAATATATTTATCATGTTTTTCTGGGAACAAATTCCGCAATATATTTCTTTAAAAATATACTCTGATTTTTAAAATAAAGCATAAACACATCGGTCTTTTCTGACCGTGAAAATGGGGATGTCACATATATGTTAGAGAACCGGGCTACATGATCACACAAAAGTGCTTCGGCTTAGCATGAAAGGACCCGATTTTGTTCATAGGAACCGGGTTATATTACAATAATAGGCCCCGGTTGCTAAACCAGGTTTTAGTACTTTTTTCACATATGACTCGCCCATAAGAAACCCGGTTGAAAACTGGGTTCTTTTAAGCTTTTAACTGGGTTCTTTTACCCATTTTGTAGTAAGCAAATTCCATCACTATTTGATATTTTTGTCCATGTTTGTTTGTTTGTTTGTTTGTTTCTCCTGTTTGTCCATTTTCCAGCTCTTTTATGATATCCCCATAATTTTCTAAAATGAAATACTTCTTCACTTTACTTTCTTCCTCAAAGATCTCTTATGTTTCCTCTCAACTCAAACGAACCACCGAAGCTATAGTGTAACACCCTGTTCCGTATTGTTTCCTAAATAAGGATTGTGGCCCGAATATCGGTTATCATCAGGCTTAGGGCCTTTAGGGAAATAGAGATTTAGACCCATTTGGGTGTGGGTAATGTAACTTAGATGATCCAGGTGTTCGGTTTGTGTTTTGGAGCCAAATGGGTATATCGGTAAAGTGTCAGTTCTGGATTTTATGGAAATTGGATTTTAGTTCGGGAATTTTTATGGAAAGTATGAGTTGATAGAAACATAGAGCTTCTCGTCACCTTTTCATGGATATAAGGATCGTCAGAAACGGACTTATAACGAAGAAGTTATGGCCTTCAAAAGTTTGGTGATTTTAGGGTTTAACCGGGTACGCGGGGCGTACACAAGTGTGCGCATGGCCTACTAGTGAGAAGGCCAGTATACGGGGCACACATTGGCGTACGTTGGGCGTACTAAGCAAAACGATCGCGGTCCTTTAGGGAGTACGCTGGTCGTACCAGAAGTACGTTGGGCGTACTCCAGTTAGACCCAAACCCTAATTTAGGGTCTTGAACCCTATTTAAGCTCCTTAACTCACCACCGGACCCTATTATCGTTAGCCTCTCCAACTTGAGGGGGGAGTGTTGACCAGAACTCTTAGTTATGGCATAGATTGGGATTGATCCTTTCCTATCGGTCCTTTGTATTGTATTTATCTTTTTTGTAAATAGAGTATTGTTTCCTTAATTCTCATTGTACTTTGTGTCTATATACATTGCTCCATAGAAGAATGAAGTTATGTTGTTCCCAATCTCTCTTCTAATTCTACATTCACTATATAAACAACTTTCATGAAACAAACAAAATGTATAAATGAACAAATTGAACATAAATTAAAGAAAATGTGAATTCCAGATGAACAAGTACAATCAAGCACATTTAGAGACAACATTAAGTCAATAATTTGAAAACTAAAAAATAAAAAATGCTCACAATTTATAAAAGAATAAGGTTAATATTATAATAATAAGACCTCATACTCAAACTCAAACTCTTAATGGGTGTTATATGTATGCAAAGACACTAATCACCATTGCCACTTTTCCATGGCTTGAGCACACCAACAACTACTTATGCAATAATAATGAGTAAAATCAAAATAGCAAGGATTTGAATCGAAAAAAAGAATAATTCCTATCAATTCTTTTTTTATTAACAAAATACCCATTAGATCTTTTAGTATAATAAAGGTAGCGAATCCCCTCAATCCAATTGCAAATGATTCTATTACCACAATAGGAATTGAAACTCTAATTGCTATCACATAAAAAAATGCACGTTCTTGTTACAATCCATAAAAGGAATAAAGTACCCTTGGAACTTATTATTGCACCAGACCCAAAAGACTTCAAACCAAATTTGAACCCCCACCTGTCTAGCATAAACTCGAATATCGATCTGCCGCATATTAAAAATATCAAAAAAAAGACTGAAATACCCTTTTTCCAAATTATTATAGCAAGAATTCAAATTCCTTTCTAAACATCTCTTATCTTTTATTTTCTAGTCAAAATAACCCAGAACCATAAAATCAACTTTAATACTGTCAAGAGTTATATCCACTAAAAAAGACGAAATTGCCTTTTATTTGAAAATTTTAAATTGATGATCTTCCTTCTGAATTTAGTAACACATTTATGCCGGTCCTTCCAAAGAATAAAAGAAACATAATCCATAGGATTCTTCAACCGACTATATCTCATCAGATTATTGAACCAATAGCACCAGAGCATCCAAAAACCACTTTTCCGCCTGATAACCTTAGAACCACATAAACATCTCTTTAAACAAAATTCGAATTTTGCATCTGATGAGAACAACCCGATTAAATTCAGCAGACCCCAAAGAAAGACCATATCCAATCTCTATCATACTTCAAGTTGCAATTTTCAGTATTAACCAAAAAAAGACAAATACATGTAAAAACAAATTCTCGAGAACATCACAGTGTAAAGTAGATGAAACAAATTGAACCCATTTTGAATTCAAACGAGTCATGATGAAACTGACCATATTTGCTATTTCAGGCACCTGAATCATGAAGCTTATGAAATATGTGGAAGATGGTGGTTTTTCTATGTTGGGTTTAGCGGGAGAGGGTGTCAATTTGAAGTAGCCGTACTTGATTTAAAATAGTTGTATTTGAATCTAATTGTGAGCCGTATTAGAATGGATGGACAAACAACCTAGCCTATTCATTCAAATAAGCAAAATTTTGATTAAAATTTAAGCCCTATTAGATTTCAATTTCACTTTTTCTAGTATGGGATACATACATTAGCCGTATTATGTTAGTCTTTTTCTAGTACAACATTATTGATACTACATGGCATTCTCTTGGACTTCCAACTTTTTGGGAAGTATGTAGGCCTGAGAAGTGGATGTGGATTCCATTTTTGTAATAAAGTTGTTGAAACTAGGCATTGCTAATCCATATCACATCCAAAGGATTGAATATCACTTTGGAATTGATTTTTAATGTGTAAACGAAAATGTAAGACTTTAGAAAAAAAAACATTCGATAATAATTAAACCCAAAGGAAATAAGAGTATATCAAGAAAGGCAACACAATATTTAATTACACTATTACTCTTCGAAGGAGAAGCCCATATATACATCATACAATAAATTACTTGAAATGGAAAAGACAACAGATTTACATAAATGAAACTGTAACCTAATATATCTATATTTAACAAACAAGCTTAACATAATACCAATTACTTTTATTAGAACATTGAATTAAATGACTTGCATGGTGTTCCGTACTTCCGATGTGTACTTGCCTTGCTGCTACGTATTTCCTTGGGTTTAAGGTGAATGAAAAGGTTAATGATTTTATTGATGGTTTGAATTTAACTCTTTTTTATATTAAACGTATAGTCTTTGCTAAACTCATGACCGAAGAAAGTCATGAAATTGTTTATCGAGCAATTAAATTAAGATTTACTCAAAGATCATATGACAATCCATTAAACTGAAGTTCGGAATTCAATGGATTTTGGATGCCCTAATCATGAGTACACCTGCAAGAGTTATGTTTTCCATTTGGAAAAATCTTCACCCTGAGTATCTAAAAAAGCAATTGGGTGAGAATATTCTCGCAGCCTTTCTTCCGCTACAACAATAACGGTGCGCATCCGTTAACCCTTGTAAACATTTTTCGCACAGCTCCCTGGATAAGTCAGCAGTACACTGCATAGCCCCATACACAGGTTGATTTCTAAAATTTATCTTATATTCAGACTTTTTATCTTTAGTACCTCGGGATGCGTCCATCTTTAATCTACGCATAAAATAAAACATAACTTCGTCAAAGTTAGCTGGCGGATTCACAAGACTTCCTTTTTGATTATCTGGTAAAGTGAACCGAGACCAATCATCAAGAGCTCCTAATATTTTACGATCAGAGAAATGTATCATACAATTTGAACCCCACATCACAGCCTCTTTTTGATCCATGCACTTGATTGAAAGTTGAACAGTCAACTTGTGTATACAGTCCTTACAGTTTCCACCCCAATGGGTAGAAATACCGGAGCAAAGGGCCATGACATGTGCTGCTTCATTCACGCCTATGGATGAATTGAATGATCCGCCATTATACGTGTCCATATTGCCGACAGTATTCAATGCAACTTTGAGGTTTCTGCTGTAATCAGACCTTGTTGTGTAGTTGCCTGTGTCTCTGCATCTGAAGACAGGCTCTGCGGGGAATTGAGCTGTGACGAGATTAACAGTGTTGATGATTGCTTGAAGAAGAAAAGCTATTGAAATTATGGATTTCATTTTTCGTTTGTTGATCAAGATAGTAATTAATGTGTGGGGCTTATTGCTCTTATACACCAAATTACTAAAATCAATCGTTGTCAAATGTTAGGTATCTTCAAGTAGAGTTACGTATAATTAATATATTTGTTTGATTGTTGTAAATGGTGAGTACCTCAAAATAAAGTTTAACTTGTCTACGGATTTAATTCTTTAACCAAAGGTGATGGTAGTAGGAGTCGCTTTTTCTTTTTTCTTTTTTCTTTTCTTTTTTTTAATTTTTAAAATGAGTTGATTTTTTTTTTCTTTTTCTTTTTTTAAATTTCAAAATGAGTTGATTTCATTTTATGGTGTTAAACATTTAAATATTGTATTCGCCTTTCTTATTCTTAATGTTTTTTAATAATATCATATATATACTCATATCTAATTTTTTGATAATTTTTAATATTTTAATAATCCTTTTTTTTTATATTCTTAAAACATTATAACTAAAATAAAAAGTTAATGGACCATAATGTCCTTAATCCTAAATGCCTTTTCACTGCCTGGATACATCAATCGTATTTCTCCGCACCCCCTAAAATCCCTAATTGCTTGTTCGTCTACCTTGAATAGAAGGAATTAATACTGTTGATCGTTCCCCTGTCTTGACAAACATTCATTATGAAGGGCTTCCAAACATTCATGTTGTATTGATGAATTCTCCATCTGGGTTTTCTCCAATTGCAGGTAGCGACCACAGACTCCGAATTCTCCACTCCCCTGCAGCCACGTGCTCTGAATTCATCGACCAGCAAGGCAGCGATGACTCAGTATTCAGGTAAGATTGAGCCTCAAGTTTCATTAGTTTATTGATTTGAGCAACTGTTCTTCTGTTTGCATCTACCCTTGCTGTTGAGAAGAATAGTTCGGATCAACCCTTGTTTATTTGAGCAACTGTTCTTCAGCTGATTAGTTTGTTATACGTTTCTGATTTAAAACCATGTATCTGATATTCTCATTTAAAACCATGCAAAACGATTTAATTCAACAGTATTCTTTGATACTACCACAAGTTCAACATATGGCTACCCCAACCACCCAATCAAACACCATTCTAAACTCGTTATTTGCCTTCATCTCCTTGATTGCATCAAGCACATCACCATGCTTTCAACATCTAGATAAGCTCATCTCACACCATATTTCAATTTTGTTCCAAACAGTTATGGAAATTGCACAACTCGAAAACACATGATTTGTACATTGCCGAACATCCGTGCCAAACGAGCAAAGAGAATCATCCAAGTCTAGACCTCCTTGAACCAGGTTATTGTTATAAAAATGATCAACATAGAACAACCAAACAAACACAATGATTTAAAGTGGAAACCCAAAATCAAGAAAACCTACTATGAAATGTCACTCTTATCAAAAAGTTATATGGCTGATAAGTCTCCAACGCGAGAGGAGAGAAAGAAGATGTAATGGAATAATAGGTAATAAATAATCCAAGGGGCTTTATATAATAGTCTCACAAGAATCATAATCATATTCCAAAACTCCTAAAAGAAAGGAAGCATTCCTTATAAATTGGGCGTCCTAGCCTAGTAACCATCTAATAACTACATAATTAATTGTATTTTCGAATTCCACATGAACTAATAATTATGCAGAAGCAATGGGAAAAAGGTTGGTTGCATAAAAAGAAAGTACTACCCTAATGCATCACACTCAAACGCAACACTTACATAAAATGGTGCACTAACAACACATTGCTTGTGCAAAAAAAAGGTTTTGAAGCATTTTCCACAAACTCTACCTTGAGACGAAAAAAAAAGCTTCGGCAAAAATAAACCTTCAAATCTTTAATTAACTGGAATCGAATAATAAGTAGCGCCAAAAAGTCTCTAAGGACTAAATTGGGGGTAGAATGGTAAAAAGGTTTATGGATGACTCCATCTAATAAGCTGTTTTAAACAAGTAAGAAGTAATATAGTGTTTGAGATTGTTTATTTAAAGTGTTTATTGACTTATTGCGGTTTGGGACCTAACTGTCAATAAGCAAGAGATAACATTATGACAAACCGCAATAAGCTAATAAACACTTTAAATAAGCAATCTCAAACACCCCTAATGTATATTTGTCACTAACCAAGAGACAATATTTGTATAACTCTTACATAAAATATGGGATAGATCTAGGTATGTTGCATATAGTTGTCAATGAGCAAGAGTTTACATTATGATGGTGCGTCAAAGGTACACTCGACCGCAAACTCCAAATTACTCCCTCAACATCTTTTGCAACTCAATTTTTCAAGAATTACAAAGATTGGAGTTAGGTTCCTTATGACATTGAATGAAATAACGAGACCTAAGATGTGATAAAATAGAAACTCTAGACTACGATGAGTGATAAGTAGTGCCCATGTCCATGGAGGCATGTAACCGTTGGTGGTTCGGCTGTGGACAAGGGATATAAATGGAATTCTATCTAATTTCATAACAAGGGATACATATACATGCTAATTAAATCTAATTATGTTATACGAATAACATACATAATATATCGACTTATACAAAATATAAAAAAATTATCAACTGCACGTGTACCTTATAAATCGGACCAAATCCGCCTTGACCAATTTTGTTTGCATCAAAGAAACTATTGGTAGCTGCTTCAATGGTGACCAAATCGAATTGTAAAGATCCTACTACACCCATTTCCATTTCCATTTCAGCTACATATATAACATGCAATTATATATTGAGCAACAACTTCAATATATTAATCATAATTAGGCCGTCTCCAATGGATTAAACCCATGGAGAGTTGTATGGATTGCCAACTAGGAAAGAGAATATACACATTCACTTTAATTCTTAAAAACTTAATAAATTTTCAATTACAACTTCATTCTACCGTTCAATGGTCATTCAACTCCACACTCTCTCTCCTCTATATTATATTCACATTTATTCCATTAAACCATCGTATAACTCCCATTGTGGATGACCTTAATGGAAATCTTTACCCCTTTAGCTTCCAGTAAAATTATAATCACATAATTTTATAAATACTCTTTGATGACTTTCGTGTTCCTCCTGCATGCATATTACTTAATTATCAAGAAATAAATGTTTCATACTATTATTAATATTTATTGTGGTTTTGGTTTTCACTCGTCAATTATATAGTTTTCACTCGTCAATTATATAGTTTGCTTAATATTTATTGTGGTTTTACCTCCGTCAATTAGGGTGTCACTACTACTGTTAGAGTGCCATTTCGACCTTATTGTCTAAACTTGTAGAGAATCATAATCTATAAAGTGTGTTACGTGATGAAAACCAACAATTATATGTATATACTAAAGCCATTAATGTTGGTTAAGAATTTGGCGGGAAAAATATCTATTGGGAACGATCACAATATTTGGGGCAGCCAAACGAGGTGGAGGGTTTGTTAGAGTGACAACGATAGATGAGGAGGAGGATGCAGTGGATGATGGGGTGGAGGCTGAGAAAGGTGTGGTGGCATCAGTGGTGTTGTCCCGGCAGAACCAGAAGAGGAGGTTTGGTGGTCTTGGGTGTTGAGAAACTCAAAGTGGTGGGTTGTTTGGAGTCACTGATTCGAAAAAGAAGATGGTTTCGTGGAACACAACATGCCGAGAGATTTATGGTGCTACTGTATTCCCTTGGGTTTAAGGTGAATGAAAAGGTTTATGATTTTCTTGTTTATCTGGATTCAACTCTTTATTATATTAAACATATATTCTTTGCTAAAATCATGACCGAAGAAAGTCACCAAATTGTTTGTCCAGCAATTAAATTAAGGTTTACTCAAAAATGATATGACAATGAAGTTCCGAATTCAATGGATTTTGGATGCCCTAATCATGTGTACACCTGCTAGAGTTATGATTTCCATTTGGAAAAATGTTCACCCGAGTAACTGAAAAAACAATTGGGTAACAACATTCTGGCAGCCATTCTTCCGCTACAACAAGTATGGTGCGCCAGAATTATATTTTGTAAACATTTAGTGCACAGCTCCTTGGATAAGTCAGCTGTACACTGCATAGCCCCATACACAAGTCTTCTTTCATAAACTGTCGTCCCAAATGAAGACTTTTTATCGGTACCTTTGGCTGCTAGCCCCTGTAATTTCTTCATCAAATCAGACAAAGCTTTGTCAAACTGATCTGGCTTATTCGCAAGACTTCCTTTTTTATCTGGTAAAAAGATCCGAACCCAATCATCAAGAACTCCAAATATTTTACGATCTGAGTAATGTAACATACAATTTGAACCCCACATCACAGCCTCTTTTTGAAGCTTGCACGTGACTGCAAGTGAAGTGGTCAACTGGTATATACAGTCCTTACAGTTTCCACCCCAATTGATAGAAACACCGGAGCAAAGAGCCATGACATATGCTGTTTCTTTCTCGCCTTTGGATGAACTGAATGATCCGCCATTATACTTGTCCATATTGCCGACCGCATTCAATGCGGTTTTGAGGTTTGTGCTGTAATCAGACCCTGTTATGTAGTTGCCTGTGTCTCTGCATCTGAAGGCAGGGTCTGTGGGGAATTGAGCTGTGACGAGATTAACGGCGTTGATGATTGCTTGAAGAAGAAACGCTATTGAAATTATGGATTTCATTTTTCGTTTGTTGATGAAGATTGTAATTAATGTGTGGAGGTTGTTGTTCTTATACACCAAATTACCAAAATCACTCGTTGTCAAACGTTAGGCATATTCAAGTAGAGTACGTATAATTAATACTATATTTGATTGATTGTTGTAAATGGTGAGGTACCTCATAATAAAGTTTAACTTGTATACGGATTTAATTTTTTAACCAAAGGTGATGGGAGTAGGAGTTGCTTTTTCTTTTTTTCTTTTTTTTTAAATTTAAAAATGAGTTGATTTTATTTTAGTATTACTATAGAGAAACACATTATGTTTAGGATTATATCTAATGTTTAGGCATTGTCATGGATTTTGGCTTTAATTTGGATTTAGCCTTTCACCCTACATATAACACTTCCTTTTAGAGTTTTGATTTTGATTTTGGATTTTCTTATTAAACAGCAATGGCATGGTGACTTGTGGAGAGCAAATTCTAGTGGGCCTTCTACCGCTAATTGTACCTTTCATTTTGTACGTTTAAGGTTGATTTTGGCTAAAATTATGCGGATTATTTGTTAAGATATTTGAATGGAATTTTGGTCCTGATTTATTTTTTGATTGAATGCATGTGCATTTCGTTGGAGATATCAAGAGAACAACGTCGATGAAATAATTGCTCGCTCCTACTATTCATGAAGGTCAAGTAAGTGATTAACGGAACAAAGAATAATCAGTCAACCACCTAAATTTGGATGTTTACTTCTTTGGATTGTGATAACAACTTATAGAAGTTTTTATAAATACAAATACGGGCACAACGTTCTCGCTAAACAATAATTAAGGGGTTGCAGCCCCTTTTTGGTCACACACGACCCATACCTACTTTTTTAGTGCAATTCCAACACGGCCCGTGTTTCTCTCTTCTCTCTGCTTCCACATGTGCAATCTTGATTTTCCAACTTTTTCCGTTTCGTATCCAATCGTTCTGATATCTTCACCTATGCTTCCCGACACTACCCAAAGCGGGTTTTAACCTCCGGATCACCTAAAAAGACCGTAAAAACAGGCAAATAAGGTTGTTCTATTAATTAACATGACTTTTGATAGAATAAACGCAAAATGAAATAAACTATACTAAATAGATGCATAAAAGGGACGAAAAAGATGTGCAAAAAGGTACACAGTGCACCTAACAAATCTCACCAAGCTTAGACATTTCTTGTCCTCAAGAAAGAACGAGAATTAGACAAAACATGATGATTTCTAGATGGAAAAAAGATAGAATAAAAGGGGACAGAAAGATCCTAAAGGGGATAAGAACGAATGCATGCAAAAAAAAATAATGAAAATAGCATATGTACAAAAGAAACTAAGAAAATAAGCTTAAGAAAGTTTCAAAATAAAAGTAAAATTTTGTTTTTTTATCTAAATTTCATAATTCTTCTTGTCACACTAGGGTTATGAAAGTTAATTACCAATTATCCATTTATTGTTCTCATTTCAAAAAAGTCTCAACAGAGTCAACCTTGGAAGTTGTCCTTTAAATGACAATCATGGGCCCAGATTTTTGGCACTTATCACAATGTGCACATAGTACATAAGCATCATGAAAAAAGGTAGGTCAATAAAATCGGATATCTAAAATTTTTTGAGTTGTCATTTGGGATCCAAAGTGACCTCCGCAAGTATAGGAATAACAAAAGTTAAGTATGAATTGTACCTCATTTTGCTCAACACACCTTCGGATCATTTGGTCTGTATAATACTTCCAAAGGTATGGCTCATCCCACACATACTTTTTGATTCCTTCTTGATCTTGTCTTCTCGCCAACGTGTGGATTCCGGGGGAAATTTGTTTGTGACCAACTAGTTTACAATATCCACATACCATGGTGCTTCTTTGGTCATGAACAAGTGTTCATCCAAAAATGAGTCACATATTTGTGTCATATCTTTGGGTGATACAATACGGCTAAGGTGATCCGCAGCCAAATTCTATTTCCCGTATTTATCTTTAATCTCTATATCTAACGCTTGCAATAGTAACATCCATCATATTAACCTCATATTCGAACCTTTCTTGGTTAGTAAGTGGTTTATAGTTGCATAGTCCGAATAGATGATCAACTTAGTCCCGAAGAGGTGTTGTCCGAACTTCTATAGCGCAAAGACAATAGCAAGCAACTCTTTTTCTGTGGTGGTGTAGTTGCTTTGTGCCCCGTCTGGAATCTTAGATGCATAATAGATGACATGATGTGCTCGATCAACTTTTTGGCCCAATACCGCCCCAACAGTCGTGTTGCTCATATCGCACATGATCTCAAACGGGAGATCCTAATTAGATGGTTGGATGATGGGAGCGGAAGTGAGTAGGTCTTTCAAAGGATCAAAAGCATCCTTGCATGGTTGCGTAAACTCAAATTCAACATCTTTTTGGAGGATTTGACACATCGGAACCGTGATCTTTGAGAAATCCTTGGTGAAGCGCCGATAGAAACTTGCATGACGAAGAAACGAATGAACTTCCCAAGCATTTTCGGGTAAGGAAGACTCTTGATAACAATCTTGGCCTTGTCAACTTCCAAGCCTTTATAGGACATAATATACCTAAAATCAGTCCCTTATCCACCATGAAATGGCATTTCTCATAGTTAAGCATAAGATCTGTGTCAATGCACCATATCAAAACTTTTGTTAAACTGCTTACACATACATCAAAGGAGTCTCCATAAACTGTGAAATCATCCATCAAGACTACAATGATGTTTTCAACATATTCAGAAAAAATGATCACCATGCATCTTTAAAATGTTATGGGGGCATTGCATAGACCAAAAGGCATACGGCTATAGGAAAATGTGTCAAAGGGACAAGTGATGGTGGTTTTCTCTTGGTCTTCTAGGGCTACCGAAATTTGATGAAAACCCGAGAAATCATCTAAACAATAATAGTGAGATTTACCCGCCAATATCTCTAAAATTTGGCCAATAAATGGCAAGGGGAAATGGTCTTTTCTTATAGAAGCATTTAGTTGTCAGTAATCAATAAAAACCCTCCACCCGTTTTGCACACGAGTGAGAACGAATTCTCCTTTGGAGTTTTTAACAACATTAACTCTGACTTTCTTTGGGACCACTTGAATGGAACTAACCCATTTACTGTCAGAGATGGAGTAAATAACACTTGCATCTAAAAGCTTCATAATTTCTTTCTTCGCCACCTCCATCATTGGCTTGAAGTCTTCCTCTATCAAGATCTTATGCATGCAAAAGGAAGGGTTCAACCCCTTTATGTCTGTGATTTTACACCTTATTGTTTTCTTATAGTGTTTCAACAAGGTGATCAACTCCTCCTCTTCCTTTCTTGACAACTTGTTGGAAAATATGATGTAAGGGTGCAAAGTCACTCTTGGATGTTATGAGGGCTTACTCCTTTGTGTGTGCATAATGAGTTGTCTTTCCTTTATAAGGAAGTGAGTGACACTCATTTTATCTAATGAACATTTTGAGAGATTAGTTTAGAGAGAGAATTTTGTAAAACCCATTTTGTACTCTTTCTATGAAACTAATGAGAGCTTAAAAGAATTATTTAGATCTTGTGTTCATGTTCTTGATTTTACTTGATGATTCACTAAATCATTCTTAATTCCGCACATGCCATCATAATAAACACCACTACAATTGGTATCAAAGCGGGTGTTCTTGATTGGATCAAGAATTGATCCTTGATGGCTATCTTGATTTGGTGATTCTTCATGTTCTTATTGATCTTCATGATTTAGAGAGTATTTGGATTCTAGAAATCGAATTCATCTTTGATTCTATTCAAAATTCGATTTTCTTCACTAGAATTCAAGTGATTTTTACTTTCTCTCTCTAGAAAACCCATTCAAAATCACTTTCTCTCTCTAGAAATCTTCAAGTTTTTGAGATCATGGTGCGTTTGGAGTATGATTCTTGGGTTGTGATTGTTAAAGATTTGAAATACAAAGTCAACGAATATCAATTCTATGGATTGGTGTTAAGTGGGTTGATTTCGCAAGAAACTTTGATTTCTTATGGAGGTTTGAAGGATGATCATGGAAGATTGATATTTCAACCACTTTTGAAGATTTAATGTTTGTATGATCTTTTCATTATGAAGTTAGTTGCAAGCGATAACCGAAAAGAAGGAGAAGAAAGAGATTTGTTTAATAAAAGATATATTTCTCTTGTTGAAAACCCAAGTGATCTTCATGCTCTTAAGGTTATTGAAGATGTTCTTGATGATCATCATGTTCTTGATGTTCTTGATGTTCAAGAAAAAGGAGTTCAAGTTGATTCTCACGATGAAAAAGTTTTTTGCTCGATTGGAGTTCAAACCGATGATATTTTGTGTTCTTGTGATTCGTTTGAAGGAATGATTCCTTATCGGAATTCGTTTGAAGGAATGATTCCTTGTGGAAAGTGGGTTTGTTCATGAAATCAAGTCTTCAAGATGCAAAAAGATGAGAAAGAAAAAGAAGAAGATTAAACGGAAGAACAAGCGGGTTTATTCACAAAAATCGTCAAATGTTGTTGTGAATCTGAAATCCGTGAAGCAAATTTGGGTTCCAAAGCAACAATCTCCAAAGGTTGCAATGAATTTGAAGTCAAAACCCAAAAGTATTGGTGGTTCTTTTGAAGATGTTCTTGGATCGTTGAAGAACACGAAGAACACGAAGAACGAGTTGTACACCTCGCATAATGGGTGGTACAATGTTCAAATTGGAGATTTTCTCGTTCCAACCAAAGAACCAAGATCTTCTAAATTCGATTCGTTTGTTGAAAATGGAACTCGATTCGTCAAAAAGGCATCTCAAATTTTCAAATGGATTCCAAAACATCCATGATTTCGATTCATGTTTTTTTTTGTTTTTCATTTTTGATCGATTTGTCTCATTGGATCAAACCCGTTTCAACCCCATTGATTGATCCAATTATTTTTTTTTATCAAATCACAAAATCAAAATCATTTTCTATAAGTTTGTTACTGTTCATCCGATTTATCATTGAGCCCAAATCAAGTCATTTACTGTTTATGATTTTTTTTAACTGAGCCCAAAATGATTAGTCATTCCGTTTTTTTATCCGAATTCACTGTTGAAACCCAAAGAATTCATTAAACAGATATGAAACATTTCGTTTGTTCCTCATCACACGCTTACAGTGCTTGTACTCTCAAATGTTCTTGTTCATACGAACTGATGATGATCGAAAGTTGCCATTCACATTGGATGTTCTTGGGATCAATTTCGATTTTGACTGTTAGGTTACTGAAATCGAAATCAATTGGTTGAAATTGCTTTTCAATTTTAACTTTCGTTCACTTGTTTTCTTCGCATCTGGTGGCTATGCTTTGACTCGATAATCAATTTTCAACTTCATTTGTGTTCTATGATTGATTGGAATTGGTTGACAATCGAATATGTCTATTGATATTGTTTGTGATTCCGATTTCAACTGATGAAGTCTTGAAGTCGAACGAAGTTGAGTTCGATGTAGGGTTAAATTCAATTGATGAAAGAATTGGAATTCGACGTATATATTTGGTTCGAAATTGGATTGGTGATTATTGGAAGTCGAAATAGGTTAATGGTGATGTTCAGTTCTAGAGAACGAATTGATGATTTCAATCTGAGTTGACTTGTTGAAGTCAAACTGTGTTCTATTGATTTTGAGTCTACAGGAAGGATCGATTTTGAAGGGTTAATTGTTAATTTTGAAAGGGGAAGGCTTATTGATTTCGATTTTGGTGAGAAAGACTTGTTAACGAAGACCTGGAATCAAGTTTAGAAGTTGATTTTGAATGATATAGAATGGTATTGGGTGTTTAGTCGACATTTGGAATCGACTTGGAAGGATTGATTTTGATTTCGAATCGTTACAGGTAGATGGTCGTTGCTTGAGAACGAACTGAGCATAACGAATCGATGGGTTCTAAGTCAAAATGGGAGAACGAAGTCAAAATGGGTCATATGAGAATCGATTTTGATTATTTGATTTTGAACTCAAAGCAGATGAAATGTGGTCGATGGTTTTGAAAAGCGAAAGTTGGAGTCTATAATCAATAGTTGATTTGCAATGATTTCGAAAGTTTGGAGTTTGGATTGGTTATTGGAATTGATATCAACTGAGATGGTTTGGGGACAAACTGGAATTGAACTTGATTTGGAGTCGATGATAAAAGGATTGAACGAAATCGATTTTGGTTTGGTGTAAATGGCTTGATGATTTGGGAAGAACTGTAATAACGAAGATGCGATAGACGAATTGTTTTGGATTGGGTGATTGAATCTAACTATTGGGAAGGTAAAAAGTTTCGTTCAAATGAGAGAGAAAGATTTTGTACGAAGGTGCTGAGGATTTCGTGTGCTCTGATTGAACGAAGAGGAGCAGAAAATGGGTTGTGGATTTGGGATTAAAACTAACGAAGGGGAAGGAAAATCTTTCGTCTGTGTATTTTCGTTAGATTTGGGGAAGAAGAAAACATGAAGTTTCGAAAATAGCCCTTAATATTTCGAAAGTTTGACACAATTTACAAATTTTCGACAGTTTGGACACAACTTTCGTTAGTTTTGAAGACAAATGGAAAAGTTTCGTAAGCAGTCCCTATACTCTCGAAAGTTTGACAGTTTTGCCCCAATTCGAAAAAGGACTGTTTTTTGTTGAGAAGTTGAAGAAAATGCATTTATGGTCCTTACAGTTTGTGCGAATTTACGCTTTATGCCCAGTTTTGCAAATGGGATAGAGTTTCGCATATTAGGCTGGTTTTGGGGCAATGGGTCCCTGCAAGTTTCAGAAAGTGACAATTTATACCCGGTTTTTGAAAAGTCTTGCAAATTTCACCCAAAAAGTCAAAAATTTTCATAAATTGGAAAATTTTTGTGGCTTTTTCATTATTGTTTTTCCGTGCAAGATTTTTGGTGTTTCATTTTTGGCACACATCAAGGGGGAGTATTATATCGTTCATTCCTCGGGCGCTTCTCACCCTTAATGGGTTTTATAATCATTTTTTGATTATAAAAAGGGGGAGAATGATGGGTATTCGAAGCGGATCTTTCATTTGCGGATTTGAAGACCGGTGTTTACTTCAAGGGGGAGTTTGGTCTTGATCGCGCGTGCTCGTTGGAGATTGAAGCCGGACATCCAATCCTAACTTTGAGGGGGAGAATGTAAGGGTGCAAAGTCACTCTTGGATGTTATGAGGGCTTACTCCTTTGTGTGTGCATAATGAGTTGTCTTTCCTTTATAAGGAAGTGAGTGACACTCATTTTATCTAATGAACATTTTGAGAGATTAGTTTAGAGAGAGAATCTTGCAAAACCCATTTTGTACTCTTTCTATGAAACTAATGAGAGCTTAAAAGAATTATTTAGATCTTGTGTTCATGTTCTTGATTTTACTTGATGATTCACTAAATCATTCTTAATTCCACACATGTCATCATAATAAACACCACTACATATGACTGGTAAGGTGTTTTCCTCTCTAATATATGCATACTTTAGATGGCCCGGGAGAGTCTTCAATTCCAGCTTTGGTGCTTGAATCACCAAGGGGAGGAGTTTGGATGTAGCATTAGGTAACTTGGATTTTCTTTCTTCAACCACCATTTGCTTCTTGTCATCCATAAGATTAACAATTTCCAATATCTCTTGTCTATGTTGAACACCCTTGCAAGCTCCTTGAATTTGTCCTTGTCTAAACTTTGTGACAAAACTAATAACTTCAAAGCATCATGGTTAGACATATTAAAGCATTCTGGCTGAATCACATCCAGAAAATTAAGAGAATGCAAATCGGAAGGCTATCTCATGGCTTCATAACTACTGAAGTTAATGACTTCCCATCAAATTCCATAGACAAAGGACCATTGTAGACATCAATTTTTATTTTTGTTGTTTTATGAAAAGGTCTACCAAGAAGTATGGAACTTGAATTAGGGGAATCATCATCTCCTATATCTAAGACAAAGAAATCATCTGGAAAAACAAGTTCATTTACTTGCATTAACACATCCTCTAGTACACCTTTTGGATGTACTATTGACCGGTCGGCAAGTTGAACGATGACACCGGTTTTGTTCAATGGTCCAATACCAATTGATTTGTAAATGGAGTACGTTAGGACATTTATAATCGAGCATAGCTCTAGGTACATGAAGATTCCCCATTTTGAAAAGCACGGTAAAGACAACGGGATCGTTGCACTTCAAGGGCATCCTTTTTTCAAAACCGCTGAAACATTATCACTCACTTTTACCATTTCCTTACCCTTAAGTTCTTTTTTGATGTGCAAAGATCTTTCAAGAACTTAGCATATCTACGTACCTGCTTGATGGCCTCAAATACTGGAATATTGACTTCAACCTTCCAAAACATTTTCATAATCTCATTATTTTCTCGTTCTTTCCTTGAACTTGACAATCTACTGAGAAATGGGGTGTGAGTGACTTTGGCTTCGGGGATGCAAAGCTTCTATTGATTGGATCTTTCTTCTTTTTTCTCTTTTTGATCTTTACCTGACTTCTCTACCACTATCTCTTCTTCCTCTTCTTCAACATAAACCAGCTTCTTTGGACCATCATAACATTTTTTCCTCTTAGCGTAATAGCACAAGCCATGTGCCTCTGTTTGGTCTCGGTTTTGGTGGGCAACTTTCCTTGAGGCTCTAATTTGCTTACAGATGTGGCAAGCTGTGACATTTGTTGCTTTAAATTCTTTATGTTTACTTTGGTCTCTTGTTGGAATGATTGAGTTATAGTTGCCAATCTTTATACTATGTCTTCCAAAGACATACTTGATGAATCCACTTGTTGAGGTGGTTGTTAAGGCTGCCTTGGCTGAAAATTTTAAGGCTTAAATGGTGGTCTTTGTCAGTATGGAGGCCGTTGTATTGGTCGATAACCTATTCCTTAATTATTGTTCCACCCTTGATTGACTTAGGGTTGATCATAATATCTTCGATTATACCAAGAATATCCTCCCATAGAAGTTTCTTTTTAATATTATTCTTATTGAAATTGAGGGCACATATTGGTTGGATGCCCGATTTGAGTGCATATTCCACAAGGGCGGGGTGTGGGCTGCAGACCTTTGTCTTTAACAATAATCATTACCAACTTAGTCAAATCAAATAGTTGAGCTTCAATTTGAGGAGTGTGCACCTCTTTTACTCCTCGGGGTGCATCTGTGTACCAATCTTCATCTTGAATCGTATGTTTTGAATCCTCTTCCATGTTCTTGATAAGATCACTGATCTCGGTGGGGGTCTTATCAGTCAAAGACCCTCCACTTGAGGCATTGAAAAGTCTCATTTCCCAAGGTTTCATGACCTCAATAAAGTATTATATGATTTGATATTCGCTAATGCCATGCTTTGGGCAACGGGCACAAAGCTTTTTAAACATTTCCTAGTATGTATGAAATTCTTCTTTATTATGTTGTTTGATCCCAATTATCTCTCTTATTAGGATTGAGGCCTTTCATTTCCTAGAAGTATATATCTAAGAAGAGGCATTCAAGGTCCGCCCATGTATTTACCGTCCCCGGTAGGAGATCATAAAACCAGTCTTTAGCTTCATCTTGCACTGTAAAGGGGAATGCCTTAAGCTTGATTTCATCATCCATGACATTATGTGGTTTCATGCCAACACACACAATATGGAATAAAGTGGGGAGCTTATGGGGGTCTTTTTTTTAATGCCTTTAAAGGTTGGGAGTAAGCAGATGAGGGCAGATTTTAGTTCAAAGTTTGTGGCTGCTAGATAGGTTATGCAAAGAGGTTGTTGAGTAACCTATTGCCTCGCCCATTGATGAAGGTTTTGTTCAGGTAGGTCTGGTGGACCGCAATTGATGTTGTTGTTAATATCACTTGACATTATAGGATTTGGGATTGAGGTTTCTGTTGGCGTAAAGTCTGGATTCTATGAGTGGTTGGGGATGGTTGTGGTGACAGTGAGAGAGTTTTTGTTTCAGATGGGGATGCAGATATAATTGCGAGGGGTATTTCCTCCCAAATGTTAATGACTAGAGGGGCGGACAATAAAGAAGTCCTAGAACTCGGTTGCCTCTTACGAAGCTTGGCTTGCTTCCGTAACCTCTTTGCAGTCTACTCTATTTTCGTTTCAATTGGCAATGGTGTACATGTACGAAAAGATCTACGCATAAAATAATTAGTTACATTTTATCCCCGAGAACGGCGCCAATTTGTTAGGGTATCAAACCCAACAAATGATAGGATACAATATACTCCAAAAGAACACTGGTATATTACACTAAAAGGCAGTACAGATAAGCAGGGTCGATCCACAGACACACATGGTTAAAGTCTATACCTTTTTGTGTAAGGTACTTTGGTCACCAAAAGTAAAGAGGGTTCTGTATGTAATAATTCAAGTAAATGATTAAAGAAACAAGTAAACAATTAACTAATTAAAATAGATTCGGAATTTATAAAAGGCTCTAACTCTATGTATGAAAATTTAGCAATGTGATTCAAAGATAACATGATATTTACTAAATTCTACCTAAGTTGGTACTTGAGAGTGTTAACAAGCTCTAACACTTTCCATTCACAACATTAATTAACCAAAATAAGCTCTTTGATTAACCCTAACCTCACTAACCTAACCTAAACAAGCTCTTAGAATTAGATTGAAAGAATGCATTAAGTTTGGTGTGAATGTTCCCAACAACACCCAATATTCCTCAGAAGCTCGAGAGCGTAAGAGTGTGTGAATAAGATTTACACTAAACGCATCCAATGGAAATCATATTAGTCCTTGTTACCTAGTCCAATTCACAAAACAATTATGGATTTTGCAATTAGATAACTTGAATGACCTAACCTTAATTCAAATGACCAATAAGAATTACAATTAGAATCAAACATTTGATTAAAACAGAATCAAATTCACTAAATAGAAATTGAAAGAAAACATCAGGTCATATGATTAAAATCACAAAGAAAAAGTTAAGACATGAAGTTGGAGAAATTAGGGTTCTAGCCAAACATGACTAGAAAAATCAACAAGAAATAATACGCAACGAGACTTGCAGATCTAATAACAAAATGTTTCCAAATAATTACAATCAAATCCTTGTAGTAGTATTCAAAATCTCCTTCTTCACATGCTCTGGAAATGAAGTGTAAGTGTGTAATGTCCTAAAATCTTGAAATTGAGTAAAAAGGGAAAAATGCCAAAAGGCAGTTATTGTGTAACACCTCAAATTTAAGACCAAATTTTTCATTTTTAATTTACCAAAAATAAGTTTCATAAACCAATTTATCAAAGACATAATTGTTTAAAACACCCTTATTACAAAATATCAGAGTTCTCAAACTATCCCAGTAACAAATCTCCCAAGTAATGTGTACAATCAGACCTTTGCATTCCCGCGGTCCTCAGAAGTACCTACCACACATAAATCAACAACTATAAGCACGAAGCTTAGTGAGTTCCCCAAAATACCACACACGGAATAACAAAAATAAAAAGCTATGGGTTATCAGCAACCCTAAGGACTATCAGCAGTCCTGGTGGGCTAACAACACGCCCGGTGGGTTATCAGCAACCCTGGAGACTATCAACAGTCTCAGTCACACATAAACAGCATAACACATTAATAACAGCTAGACCCAGCTGGTCATCATAAATACAGCTTATTCTACCACATGGCTCATACAAACATGCAAGGGTCACAAAGACGACTAGCATCCTACATACACAATTTAGTGAGTCGGCATTGGTGCCTTCGACTCATGAGCACCAGGAGAAGTCTCACCTCTACTGATGATAATTGAATCGACACTCGGTATGTGTCAAACACTGCTGCTCACGCCAAACCAAAACTAGAAACAACCTAATCAATAATTAGGGTTTAACCCAAACCCATGGTCTAGTCCGTTCCTCATCATGATGAGGGCAAAAGACCATTTTGCCCTTTATATACAAGCCAAATAAACTAATCCCAAAACCCCTAATGGCCCAAGGCCCAAAATCGACCCATTGGGTTTCTGCTGAGAATGCCTGGCGTTCCGTCTATGACGCTTGGCGTCCGAACGCCTAGTGTTCCCATGAAAACGTCTGGCATTTGCTTGTTGTCTACCAATTTCTTAACTAATGCCTTAATGGCTTAAGATCTCACTTCCAAACTTTAGATCCAATCATAATGGAATGTCTAAAGCCATAAAGTTGCAAGCTTTATGGTCATGCATGGTTACAATGAGCCCAAAAGCTAAGACTCTAACTCCTTAACCCATTAAGACACCTCAAAACTTGCATGGAGTGAAAGGAAGGTCCAAGATCACACTTTTATCACTTAATCCACCGTAAAACGTCCAAAAGGACAACTCCTTTGGTCTAAGGTAGCTCCAACCCAAAAAGACCATGAAAATAGGGCTAATAAGCATAAACTTCTAACATAAACAAGATCTAGAGACATGATGATCAAGTTTAGAACTTTATACCACAAAATGATGCTCCAAGATGCTAAGATTCCAGATCCACCAGCTTTAGAGCAACACCAACACTCCAATGATCTTCCTTCTCTATCAAGCACATTAAAATGATACCAAAAATATGTACAAGGCTTCAAACTCTCATACACACTTAGGGTTTTCAAAATGAGGATGGAGGTTGGAATGGTGAAGAGTTTTGAGGCCATAATATTCTTTAAATATGGTGCAAACTCTAAAAATTAGGGTTTGGTCTCTGCGTGCAAACGGCTGGAATCCATCATAGAACGCATGACATTTGAACGCCTAGCGTCCAAAGCCAAACGCCTGGCGTTTGGACCAAAATCCCAAAAATTAACACAACAAGGTTAAGAGTGTAAACACTTGGAAACCATGGTGTTACATATTGGGCGGAACATGGCCCCTATTGAAATAAAGTAATTAACATGGCCCATGTCATGTAGAAAATGTTTCCAAAGTTCGATGTTCAAATTTGCAATAGTGAGCCAACACGGCCCGTGTCAAAATATGCTAAAATGACACGGCATATGTTTAACATGGTCATCAGCCCCTTATTATTCAAACACGACTCATACCTACTTTTTAGTGCAATTTCAACACAACCCGTGTTCCTCTCTGCTTCCAGGTGCAATCCTGATTTTCTAACTTTTTTTGCTTCGCATCGAATGGCTTCGATATCTTCACTCGTGCTTCCCGACACTTCCCAAAGAGTGTTTCCACGTCCAGATCATCTGAAAAGACCGTAAAAACATGACACTAAGATTGTTCTAGTAATTAACATGATTTTTTATGGAATGAACTCAAAATGAAATAAACTATACTAAATGGATGCATAAAAGGGACGAAAAAGGTGTGCAAAAAGGTGCACAAAATATATATATATATATATATATATATATATATATATATATATATATATATATATATATATATATATATATATATATATATATATATGACATCCCCATTTTTCACGGCCCGAAAAAACCTTTTCTTTATTCCTATTTTAAAAGAGAGTATTGTTTATATTGTGGAATTTGTCTCAGAAAAATATTTCCGAATAAATATTTTTCATTGATTATTTAAAACTTGGGATGTCATAACTGATACAAGAAACACAAGCATAAACATAGTCATTATAGGCCTTATAATATTTTATTATACTAATGATCTATATCTCCTCAAATCTTTCATAATATTATTATCCATGTACCTTCGTATCGCTACCTGTAATACAAAGAAACTGGGTAAGTCGGGCTTGGGAGCCTGGTGAGCACATAGGGTTCTAAACCTAAAATATTATTATTATATTGTTTAAGTATGTATCACACCAAACATATTAATCCTGAATACCCATCCCCTTTCTTTTAATTCTTCAATCCTAAAATGATAATCTCAAGAACCTATCCTAAAGGGTCTCTGTAACAACGAGTAGACAATACTGCCTCGGAGATTCCTTAGCAATACATGTTAGTAAGGCTACCATGAGGGGGATGCAGTACTCGAATGAAAATATGATCCATACTCTCGGATAGTGTTCCACTGGACTATCTAGAAGAGTCTATGGTCATCATCAATTCTCTGCTAGATGACTGCTCTCAGTTGGCATGGTCTCTCACCATTATACTATCTCTATTATGGTCTATCACCACTATTTTATCTTGGGCATGGTCTATCACCATTATATTATCTCTGATATGGTCTCCAACCACTATTTTATCTCTGGCATGGTCTCTCACCATTATTTCATCTCTTTTTCTCTCTACCTGTTTTACCTGATACAATATACGTATAATAAAAATACATATATAACTTATTGTGAGTAGAAATAATTATCTCATTTAGCACAAATATCATGAACATAGATAATAAGCACATATGGCATCTAAGAAAATTAAATACTTGATATCTATGTGTAAGCTGAAAGTAATTATGCACTCACTTGTTAAAGTGGATGACTCGAAATTTGGGTAGCGCTTCGCCTAGCACTTAAGTTTTTCCTTTTATATGACCTAGGTATGATTATCACTAAGTCTTAGTCTTATATTTCTTATGATTAATGATAGTCTTGATTCCTCAACAATCCCAATGTCTACTAATCTATAGCTGATAATGAGCAACCAGTTAAGATCATATCGGTGGTAAGGTCCATTTGGAAATCCCACTTTAAATACCTCAGTAAATCTAGCCTACACATCACCCCCTTAAGTAGATCAATCGGTATTTTGACATGGAATCACTGATAAATCTTATTTATAGATTCATAACAACCAATTTGAATATAAATATAAGTTACACTGAAAGCAATCTAAGTGTAGCGTAACTTACAAAGATTTTCCAAACAAAAATCTAGAAATTACACTGGAAGAACTTCGACCTGATAGCTTTTAATTGTTGGTTTTAGATACTTTAGAGATTCTCCAACATACCCTAAATGCTAGAAATTCCAGACCAATGGAATGCAACTTTGAGAGAGGGTGTTTGGAGAAGTGTAGAGAACTGAATGGAGGTTGTTGGGTATTTATAAGCAAAAATTTGAGGAAGCTCGTCGTGCCCAGACTAGGAGTGCGTCGTGCCTTGACACTGGTCAGCCAATCTCCTCCTGACACGTCGCATAACTTCGCTGGACCTACGTGGTTGGCTTTTAGAGGCGCACACCGTGCCTATACGTAGGAGGCGTCGACATGAAATCTTCAAAAATTCCTATATTCTTCATATGAACTCTGTTTTTTAGATTCTTTATATCTACATGTATCTATCGATGAGTATTACAACTTTCATTTAGACTCTGTCAGCTAATTCTCAGTTTATTTTTAAAGTTATATTTTTAACATGCTTAGACTGTTAAAGTCCGTATAAAAATCATAACTTTTTCATACGACATCCGTTCTCGACTGTCTTTATATTTACGGAATCATATCGATGAGATCTTCAACTCTCATTTAGATTGTTTTGGATAACACTCACCGATATAAAATATGGTTCTGTGCTAACACAGCTATGCTGAAACTTTGAAAAATCATACATTTCTCATATGAAGTCATATTTAGGTGTAGTCTATATGTACGAGTTTGCTTTTATGATTACTATGACTTTCTTTTAGATTACTTAGGCTAATAAGCAACCTATCCAAAATTCATCTTTTATGACGCACATAGTCATGTCGGTTCTATCGCGAAACTTCGAAGAAGCATGACTTCTTCCTAAGAAGTCGGATTTAAGTGCTCCTTATATCCATGAGATATTAATTACGACTACTACATCTTTAGCTAATATTTTCTTATTATATCTTAAATTTCTAGCCCAAATTTGCGGGTGTTACAATTATCTCCCCCTTAGGCTGATTACGTCCCGAAATCATCAGCAAAACAAGGCTGGATAATGATCCCGCGAGTGCCTTTTCCATCCTAATCAATAACCATAACTTCTATGTCTTTCCCAACGAGTATCAAACTCTTTGGCCTCTTAGCTGCTGGTAGTGCTTAAACTTACACTTACTCTTCATTCCTTGTTGGACCTTCATTCCTAATCTCCGAGTTACAAACTCGATTCAAAATGGAGACTCCTTCTCCTTCCCAAAATGGGTCTTAAGCTCAACCCAAAATAAGGTTTTTACTTTAGGTATGGTAACAGACCGAATGGTCATGCTCTATTGACCTTCTATTGCATAATGCAACAGTAGTCACAATGAACAAGACTCTTGTCTCTATGAGTCAAACTCTGGTGCGGAAGACACCTTCCTTCATGTTCTAATGTGGTTCCCCTATATCATGGCAGGTAGCATTTCTATTTATTGATTGCTCGGTCTTAACAATGACTGTAATCTTTCTATCGATTAAATGTATCATATCCTTCTCTAATCTTCAGACAAGGTCGGTCATTATATCTAACATGGTGATCTGAACCAATCAGTTGACTTACATTGATATATATATATATATATATATATATATATATATATATATATATATATATATATATATATTATTCAGACTCATTTCTTCATGACCGCTGGCGTTTTGAATGAAAATTATCAACTTAGTCATCACCAAAACGAAGGTAATGATGAAATTTTGAAAGAAAATGAACTCAATTAGTATTGCCATAGTAACCTTGTGTCTTTTCCTGATCCAAGTGTGATTCATGTGCTTTGGGTAGTATAGGCCTCTATTATCTTTCACACCTCATACCCAGTCCAAGAATTTTCCCGCAGTCCCTAACTTACTACACATAAAATCACATAGCCATTTAACACATATAAATGCGTCCAAGCAAGCATCTACAACAGATTTTTCCTAGATTCTACTAGAATGTTGTCTTCACAGCGGTAGGTTCTAATCTTCTATTTTCAATAATTTAAGACAAGGTAACTTCATCTATAGTTCTGTTTCCCAAAAGTCTATGTAAAAATTCTTTCTCGTGTAGTGTCCTGTCTACAAGGCATGTTATACAAGAATTTGTTCTACTCCCTTCAGTTTAACCAACCCATAATGTTAAAATGATAATTTTTTATTGTCACACAATGAAAAATGCAACATATTTAGGGATTTTATAACTTCGGAGAAATGATTACGACAATTAATCATACTTCATGCCTCTTACACAGGCTACACAACCTATTACTATCTATATAGGATGACTGTTTCATATCTTGACTTTGGAGAAGTGGCTTCCTTCTCTTGTTTTAGGCAGGCATCATCTGCCTCATCTCTCTTTGCATCCAGGATCATCTGGATTGCTCTCGCATGTGGCTTTGGCGGCATATTTGGTCTTGTAGACAATACTACCTCAGGGATTCCTTAGCAATACATGCCGGTAAGGATACGATGAGGGGCATAGAGTACTCGAATGAACACATGATCTATACTCCTAGATAGTATAATTTATTAACACCTACAGATTGCAAGTCTACTAGTACTCCATTGGACTATCTAGAAGAGTATGTGGTCGTCATCAATACCATGTTAGATGACTGCTCATAGTTGGGCGTGGTCTCTTACCATTATATTATCTCTGGTATGGTCTCTGACCACTAATTTATCTCTGGAATGGTCTTTCATCATTATATTATCTATGGTATTGTCTCTCACCACTGTTTTATCTTTGGCATGGTCTCTCACCATTATCTCATCTCGTTGTCTCTCTACACTTTTTACCCGATACAATATGAATAATAAAAATACATAAATAATTTATTGCGAGTAGAAATCATTATCTCATTTAGCACGAATATCAGGAACACAAATAATAAGCACATAGGGCATCTAAAAAAATTAAATACTTCATATCTATGCGTAAGCTGAAAGTAACTATTTACTCGCTTGTTAAAGTGGACGACTCGAAATTTTGGTAGCGCTTCGCCTATTACATTAGCTTTTACATTTATATGACCTAGGTATGATTATCACTAAGTCTTAGTCTTATATTTCTTATGAATAATGATAGTCTAGATCCCTCAACAATCTCAATGTCTATATATATATATATATATATATATATATATATATATATATATATATATATATATATATATATATATATATATATATATATATATATATATGCACAAAACCCGAATCCGATCCGGATCCGAATCCGATCTGGTGTCGCTTACGTCATCAAAAATCCGATCCGGTCAAAATCCGATCCGAATCCGGTCAAAATCCTGTCTGGTTCCAACCAAAATCGGAATCCAATTCTAATCCGATTTGAATCCGGTTTAAACCGATTTTAGTGGGTTTTAATCGGATTTTGGGGCGGATTTGGATCCGGTTTTTAGCGAATCCGGTTTACGATCCGGTATCAAATCCGATTTGGAATATAGGATTAGGATCCGATTGAAAATCCAGTTTTAAATCATATCCGATCCGGTTTGGTGAAAACTGGTTTTGACCCAATCCGGTTTCGGATTGGATCCGGTTTTGAATAGTGAAACCGGTTTTTTGTGTGCATCTCTCTCTCTCTCTCTCTCTCTCTCTCTCTATATATATATATATATATATATATATATATATATATATATATATATATATATATATATATATATATATATATATATATATATATATATAATAAAGAGCAACCATGTAACATCATAACGGAAGTAGGTTCCATTTGGTATGCAGAGTATACTATTTGGAAATTCCACTTTAAAAGAACACTAAATCTGGACTACACACCAACCCCGTAATTAAATCAATTAGTATTTTGACATGGAATCACTGATAAATCTTAGTTATAGATTTATAACAACGACTATGAATATAAATAAAAGTTACACTGAAAGAAATTTGAGTATAACTTAACTTACAGAGATTTTGCTTACAAAAGTCCGGATTTTGTACTGGCAGAACTCCGACCTGATAGCTTCTAATTTCCGGTTTTAGATACCCTAGAGCATTACCAAAATACCCTAAATACTAGAAATTTCGGAACAATTGAATGGAAATTTGAGAGAGAGCGTTTGGAGAAGTATGGAGAATTGAATGGAGGTTGCTTGGTATTTATTGGAAAAAATTCGAGGAAGCGCGGTGCGCCCAGACCTGGAGTGCGCCACACCCTGGATCTGGTCGGAAGTTCACTTCATGACATGTGGCATAACTTCGTTGGACCTATGTGGTTGGCTTCTAGAAGCGCGCATCGCGCCTATCCAAACGAGGCGTCAACGGTAAATATTCAAAAATTTGTATCTTCTTCATACGAACTCTGTTAATCACATTCTTTATATCCACGAGTAGCTATAGAGGAGTACTACAACTGTCATTTAGACTCTGTCGGCTAATTCTCAATTTATTTTTAAAGTTATATTTTTAGTGTATTCGAGATCTAGAGAGCAGCACGAGGAGCATCTGAGAGAGATCCTCGAGGTATTGAGGACGGAGAGGCTTTATGCCAAATTCTCCAAGTGCGAGTTCTGGTTACGGGAGGTCCAGTTCTTGGGGCATCTCGTCAACCAGAATGGGATTTTGGTCGATCCGGCCAAGATTGAGGCGGTTATAAGGTGGGAGGTGCCGAGATCACCAACCGAGATCAGGAGTTTTCTAGGATTGGCCGGCTACTATCGGAGATTTATCAGAGATTTCTCCAAGATCGTCGTGCCTCTCACCAGGTTGACCTGGAAGGGTGTTGCTTTTTCATGGGGTCCGGAGCAGCAGACCTCGTTTGAGACACTTCGCCAGAAGTTATGCGAAGCCCCTGTGTTAGCCCTCCCGGAAGGGATGGAGGATTTTGTGGTGTATTGTGACGCATCGATATCGGGGTTGGGTGCGGTGCTTATGCAGAGGGGGCATGTGATAGCGTATGCATCGAGGCAGCTACAGCCTCATGAGACGAGGTATCCCACCCACGATCTGGAGTTGGGGGCAGTGGTGTTCGCCCTCAAGATCTGGCGCCATTACTTGTATGGGGTTCGGTGTACCATATACACGGACCACAAGAGTTTGAAGTATCTGATGGATCAGCCCAACCTGAATATGCGCCAGAGGATATGGTTGGATGTGGTAAAGGATTACGATTGTGAGATCCTGTACCACCCGGGCAAAGCTAATGTTGTAGCTGATGCGCTGAGTCGTAGGGCGGAGAGTGCCCCGATTCGAGACACTTGTATGCGATTGACAGTGATGACTCCGGTGTTGGACATCATTCGGGAGGCCCAGGCAGAGGCCGTGAGACCGGAGAACCGCATGAGAGAGCGGGTGATTGGGCAGGTACCTGAGTTTGTTACCGATAGTCGTGGACTTATGACCTTTCAGGGTCAGATTTGGGTGTCGTATGCAGGCGGGACGCGCACCACTTTGATGGAGGAGGCGCACCGATCGAGGTTCTCGATCCATCCCGGGGCCACTAAGATGTATTTGGACCTGAAGAAGGACTATTGGTGGCCCTGTATGAAGAGGGATGTAGCATGGTTTGTTGAGAGGTGCTTGACCTGTCGCAGGGTTAAGGCTGAGCACCAGCGTCCGCATGGCAAGTTGCAGCCACTTGAGGTTCCCCAGTGGAAGTGGGAACAAATTTCTATGGATTTTATCACCAAATTTCCGAGGACCGCGAGGGACGTCGATTCAATTTGGGTGATAGTCGACCGGCTGATGAAGAGCGCGCATTTTCTTGCTATCAGTGAGAGCTCTTCTGCTGAGAGGTTGGCAGAGTTGTATATGAGGGAGGTGGTATCGCGGCACGGAGTGCCGATCTCGATTGTGTCAGATCGAGATGTACGTTTCACTTCCAGGTTCTGGAAGAAGTTCCACGAGGAGTTGGGTACGAGGTTGCATTTCAGTACCACCTACCACCCCCAGACGGACAGACAGAGTGAGCGGACGATTCAGACGCTCGAGGACATGCTCCGAGCATGTGTGTTGGACTTCGGAGGAAGTTGGGACACGTACTTGCCGTTGGCTGAGTTTTCCTATAACAACAGCCACCATTCAAGTATTGGTATGCCTCCCTTCGAGCTGTTGTATGGGAGGAGGTGTCGGACTCCCATCTGCTGGGGAGAGGTAGGACAACGTGTGATGGGTAGCACTGAGATAGTGCTTCAGACGACAGAGCAGATACAGCAGGTTAGACAGAGGTTATTGACGGCTCAGAGTCGTCGGAAGAGTTATGCGGATAGGCGACGATCCGAGATTGAGTTCCAGGTGGGAGACTTCGTACTCCTGAAAGTGCCTCCTTGGAAAGGAGTGATCCGATTCAGGAAGAGGGGCAAGCTGGGGCCCCGATACATCGGTCCGTTCAGGGTGACCGCTAGGGTGAGCAGGGTAGCATATCGGTTGGAGATACCTGCGGAGTTGAACCAGATTCATGATACCTTCCACGTGTCTCAGTTAAGGAAGTGTATAGCCGACGAGTCGGCGGTGGTGCCATTGGGAGATATTCAGGTGGATGCGATCCTGAATTATGTTGAGAGGCCGGTGGCGATTATGGATCGGAAGATCAAGGTTCTGAGGAACAAGGAGGTGCCCCTGGTGCAGGTCCAGTGGCAACATCAGAGAGGGTCCGAGCTGACTTGGGAGCCGGAGTTGGAGATGCGGGAGCAGCATACAGATTTGTTTGTCGAGCAAGACTTCGAGGGCGAAGTCTAATTCTAGTGGGGGATAATTGTAACATCCGGATTCCCAGGTATCTTATTTTAAGTATTTATCTTGAGTTTTAGGGAGGGACTCGGCGAGTAGGCGCTCAGACTCGCCGAGTAGGATCGCGCATTTCTTGTCTGATTTAATGAAGGACTCGATGACTCGATGCGTGGACTCGGCGAGTCCGCGCTGTAAAGTGAAACCCTAATTCTCGGGGTTTGTGCCCTATTTAAAGGCCTTTATAGCCTCCATTTGCGGCCAATGCACCCCTGAGAAACCCTAGAGAGCAGAGAGAAAGCTGGTAGTGCAAGAGGAGGGCTAATTCATCATTCTAAGTGTGTTTTTGCAAGAAAGAAGGAAGGAGGACAAACAAGGAAGATTGAGGAGCTCAGATCTATCACCCATTTGATCAGAAGAGGCTGTTAAAGGTACTAATCTGTGCTCAATCTCATGTATTTGGTGATATACTTGAATCTAGGGTTTTATTATGCCTTCTTTGGCTTGGATTCGAAGTATGTGAGGTCCCAAGGTGGAGTTCTTCTTAGATTTGGACCTTAAGAGGTCCAGAGAGTCCTATCTACCTTGCTTTTTGCTACTCCATTAGAGATATGACCCTAGAATGCCATTCTAGAGGTTATTTCACCCAAAAGAGCTTATTGGACATTGCATGAGTGTAAAGGTCGGACCTTTACGTGATTATAGTGGTTGGGAAGGCCAGATCTATAGGTTAGAGAAATAGATCTGACCTAAGAAGGTCATTTCAGTGTTGACATGGATGCAACTCGCCGAGTCCATAATGGGACTCGACGAGTCGAGTCGGGGTTGCCACGTGATTCGTGACAGGTGTAACCCGTCGAGTGGGTCGATGACTCGACGAGCCAAGAGAGGCTAGAAGGATTCAGAGAACCCGCATGGACTCGCCGAGTCGCCTTTGTGCACTCGACGAGTCGGGTCAAAGTTTGACCGTTGACTTTCGTTGACTTTAGGGTTCTGATCAAGACTGATTCAAGAGAGTTCAGAGAGGGGTAGAATGGCCTTCTACCTAATCTGTAGAGATGAGATTATGAGAAAATATTGATCGGGAATGTTATTTGAATAATAGGAGGAGGCTAGGTCGGGACGTTGAGCACGAGGGTTTATCCGACTTCATTGAGGTGAGTCTTCTCACTATAGTGTACCTGGAAGGGTACCTATGTGTGACCGGAAGGTCTTGTATGCTATGATGTATGTGCTATATGCAGTTATGTGATATGTATGTGCTATGTATGTTATGTATGGTAAGGACCGGAAGGTCAGGTTGATATGGACCGGAAGGTCAAGAGGTTACAGACCGGAAGGTCGATACGGGTAGGACCGAAAGGTCTACCGGAATTCGGGACGGAAGTCCCCTGAGACACATGGATCGGAAGATCCTACAGAGTTATGGCCTGGAAAGGCGTATGTGTTGTATGTGGTATCTTGGGGAACTCACTAAGCATTTATGCTTACAGTTGTTATGTTATGTGTTTCAGGTACTAGTGATGATCGCGGGAAGGCGCTGGCATGATCTGTACACACTTATGGAGTTTATGTTATTGAGATTCTGGGACATGTTTTGTTATGACACAATGGATACATTATGTTTTGTGATTATCGTGTGATTGAAAGTATGATTTTGAAAAATGAAAAATTGTTTTGAAAATTACGTTGTTACAGTGGGGAGGTTGGACACATCAAGAAAGAATGTCCAAAGTTAAGGAGTCAATGAGGCATAGGACGTGGCAGGGTATTTGTGATCGGAAGCAGAGAGGCTATCCAGGACCCTTCGGTCGTATCTGGTACGTTTCTCATAGATAATATATATGCTACTATACTCTTCGACTCTGGAGCAGATAGAAGTTTTATAACTCCGACGTTTAGAAAATTGTTAAGTCATAAGTCTAGTAAATTAAAAGAAATCTATGAAGTAGAAATCGCTAATGGTCAAACCGAGAGAACACATGAAATCCTAGAAAACTGTCTGTTAACTCTTAATAACTACCTTTTTTACGTCAACCTCATGCCAATGCCTATCGGTAGTTTTGATGTCATAATTGGCATGGATTGGTTATCTTCACACCACGCCGAAATTCTATGTCATGAGAAAGCCATACGACTACCCTTACCAAACGGCAAAGCCCTGATTATCTATGGTGATAAATCTGGGAAGAACCTCAAAGTCATCTCTTGTACTAAGACCCAGAAATATCTACATAAGAAATGTAGCGCATTCTTACCCCACATTGTAGATAGGAAGAGAAAGATAAAAGAAATCAAGGACATACCTCAAGTATGTGATTTTCCTGACGTGTTTCCTGAAGATCTACCTGGAATACCTCCCGTACGACAAGTCGAGTTTCGAATCGACTTAATTCTAGGAGCAGCACCAGTAGCGAAATCTCCTTATCGGTTGGCTCCATCTGAAATGCAAGAATTATCTAGCCAACTATAAGAACTTCTTGACAAAGGCTTTATCCGACCAAGTTTTTTACCTTGGGGAGCACCAATCTTGTTTGTCAAGAAGAAGGACGGATCCTTTCGAATGCGTATTGATTATCGGGAGCTGAACAAGCTAACGATCAAGAATTGTTATCCGCTTCCAAGAATTGATGATCTATTCGATCAACTGCAAGGATCCAACTACTACTCAAAGATAGATCTCAGATCAGGATACCATCAACTCAGAGTACAAGAAGACGACATTCCAAAAACAGCATTTAGAACTCGTTATGGTCATTATGAGTTCTTAGTTATGTCTTTTGGATTGACCAATGCCCCAGCAGTGTTTATGGATCTCATGAATTGTGTTTTCAAACCATACTTGGATAAATTTGTGATCGTATTTATCGATGATATATTGATATATTCACGAACCAAGGAAGAACATGTTCAACACCTGCAAATAATCTTGGAACTACTAAGAAAACAAAAGTTGTACGCTAAATTCTCAAAATGTGAGTTTTGGATTAGAGAAGTACAATTTTTAGGTCATGTAGTTAGCAATGAAGGAATTGATGTTGACCCATCCAAAGTCGAGGCAATCTGGAATTGGGAAGCACCAAAGATGCCAACAGAAGTGTGTCAATTCCTAGGACTTGCTGGCTATTACCACAGATTTATAGAGAATTTCTCCAAAATAGCCAAGCCGCTTACAACACTAACCCAGAAGGATACGAAGTTCAACTGGGAAGACAAACAAGAAGCAGCTTTTCAGAAACTGAAGCAAATGTTGTGTAGAGCACCAATCCTATCCCTTCCAGATGGGACAGAAGATTTCGTTGTATACTGCGACGCATCAAATCAAGGATTGGGATGTGTGTTGATGCAAAGAGGAAAAGTTATCGCCTATGCATCACGACAACTTAAGGTGCATGTGAATAATTACACTACCCATGATCTTGAATTGAGAGTTGTAGTTTTTGCACTAAAAATTTGGAGACATTACTTATACGGTACTAAGTGTACTATTTTTACCGACCACAAGAGTCTCCAGCACATCTTCAACCAAAAATATCTTAACATGAGACAACGAAGATGGGTCGAATTGTTGAATGATTACGAATGTGAGATTCGTTATCATCCCGGAAAGGCAAACGTGGTAGCAGATGCCTTGAGCCGGAAAGAATATATTAAAACCCGACGGGTACGAGCATTAACTATAACTATCCATTCTAACTTTATCGCACAAATTAGAGAAGCTCAACTTGAGGCTCTAAAAGAAAAAAAATCAAGAACGAATCTTTGCGAGGAATGGAAAAGCAACTTAGACAAAAAGATGACGGAACGTGACACTTTATGAAGCGAATTTGGACGCCTAAGTTCGGTGGAGTTAGGGACTTGGTCTTAGAAGAAGCCCACAATTCCAGATATTTCGTGCATCCAGGCTCTAAGAAAATGTAGTTAGATTTAAAAGTACATTATTGGTGGCCAAACATGAAGGCAGAAATTGCTACTTATTTGAGCAAATGTTTGACTTGTTCTAGAGTAAAGGCAGAACATCAAAAGCCTTCAGGTTTACTTCAACAACCGGAAATACCTGAATGGGAATGGGAGCAGATAGCAATGGACGTCATCACTAAGTTACCTAAAAAACCTTGTGGGTTCGACACTATTTGGGTAATAGTCGATAGATTGACTAAGTCCGCCCATTTCTTACCAATTAAGGAGAACGACAAGATGGAGAAGCTAACTAGAATTTATCTTAAGGAAATTGTCAGATTGCATGGAGTTGCAAATTCTATTATTTCTGACCGAGATAGTTGATTCACTTCACGATTTTGGCAATCTCTACAAAAATCCTTAGGAACACGTCTAGATATGAGTACAGCTTACCATCCACAGACTGATGGTCAGAATGAGAGAACCATTCATACTTTAGAAGATACGCTCCGAGCCTGTGTAATAGACTTTGGAAATGCATGGGATACTCATTTACCGTTAATTGAGTTTTCCTACAACAATAGTCATCACACCAGCATCAAGGCTGCACCGTTTGAGGCTCTTTATGGACGAAAATGTTGTTCCCCAGTGTGTTGGGCAGAAGTTGGAGATACACAGATGGCCAGAGAACGTACAGGCGATACCTTACGTACTCAACCAGAAATAATCCACGAGACAACTGAAAAGATCGTGCAAATTAAGGATCGATTAAAGGCTGCACGTGATCGTCAAAATAGCTATGCTGACGTAAGACGTAAGCCTTTAGAATTCCAAGTTAGAGATAAAGTAATGTTGAAGGTCTCTCCTTAGAAAGGTGTAATTCGATTCAGAAAACAAGGCAAACTAAACCCACGGTATATAGGACCTTTTGAAATTCTAGCAAGAATTGGTTATGTCGCATACCAACTCAAGTTGCCTCAGGAGCTAAGTAATGTGCACGATGTTTTTCACGTATCAAATCTTAAAAGATGTCTTTCCGATGACACTCTTGTTATACCTCTCGAAGAGATACAAGTCAATACGAAACTCAACTTTGTAGAAGAACCTGTTGACATCATGGATCGAGAAGTCAAACGATTAAAGCAAAGTCGTATTCCCATAGTAAAAGTTCGATGGAACTCTTTACGAGGACCTGAATTTACTTGGGAATGTGAAGATCAAATGAAAGAAAAATACCCCCAACTGTTTGACAAAACCCCATCCATAAGATAAATTTCGGGACGAAATTATTCTAACGGGGGGAGAATGTAACACTAGTCAAAATAGGTCAATAGACAATCACATGTGATTATGCCAATCATGTAATTTGATAAGAGTGCAAAGTAGTTCATGATAGATTCTAATACAAATATGAACTTTCTTTATGATACAACTCAAAGCATACGTCCATACAATTCCAAAAATATAGAGAATGTATGAATCTGACTTCGCATGAAGAAGTTGTGATAAACCGAACACTATAAATCTCTATAATAAGAGGAATTTAAAATAGACTTAGAATTAGCTATTGGAGTCTAAAAGATAGTTTTAGTACTTGTAAATACCTACGCGTGCATAAAAAGAACGTCAAAAATGGAGTTCGTATGTGAAAGTTACGACCTTCCGAAGATTCAGCTGTCAGAAACCCTAAATCTGACTGAGTTCACGACGTGAGCACAGAACTCACAACGTGAGGAGTCATTTAGCCACATCTCGGAATCTAGAAGGTGTGTGACGAGGCTGCGAGGGGATAAGATCCAAACTCACGACGTGAACAAGGATATCCTACGACGTGTTGAGTCACATGGCCACCTTCCGAAGCTAGGGACGCAAATGGCAAGTCTACAGGGATAAGATCCAAAGTCACGACGTGGGCCTTATAAAACCCACGACGTGGGGGTCCAAAATCCTTACTATAAATAGCAGGTCCGACTTCATCCATTCTTACACCTAAACTTCTTTCTCCTCTCTCCTTTGCTGAAGCCATTTTGCATCCCGAGCCCCGACGACCTCGTACGCTGACCGTTTCTGCTTAGATTACATAAAATCACGATACTAGGGTGAGTTTCACAGCCCCACTTTCTAATATTTCGGGGGGAAACGCATGCTAAATATTATATATACGTTATTATTATATCTATATGATAGTATATTAGTATCAACGTAGATAGTTATAATAACCGGGATATAGTTATTTCGTATTTGAAAGTATACAACTATAGTAAAGTTGTTAGCATGCTATTGTTATAGTAGTATACTAATGTAGATCTTGAGTTATACTTAGGATTCTACATATATGTTGTGTGCGATATAGTTCCGAAGTTATATTCGGAAGTTCTATATGTTAATTTATAAAGTATGTTGTTATTGTTAGTTTTATGACAAGATAAAACTTGGTATGTTATATGTTGTTGTTGTTGTTATTGGTTTTATGTCAAGATAAAACCTGGTTTTACTTCAAGCTATAACTGTTATACTGCCTAAATGTTATATGTTTAAAAGCATAGTCTAGTAACTTAGGGTTTTAGACATGAAGATGCTTTTGTTGTTAGAGCTATAGGAAGTCGTCGAAGTCTACATGAGTAATTGTATTAATCAACTAAGATTGGGGATCTTAGCGGAAATCCTCTTAACTGTAACCGTTAATCCCGTGTGAGCGAGGAATTCGTGTATAATTAGTATACGGGTTGACCACCCCACTTGTGACTGTTAGCTACAGTCAACCAAAAGCAAGTGATGAACTATCCTTTTACTTGTTGTTGTTCCGGCGTCGATGAAGCGTACGGTGTTGTTCTCATGGTAAATCATGAGTGTATTGTTTCTCATGGTAAATCATGAGTGTATTATTTCTCATTGTAAATCATGAGTGTGTTTTATCAGAGGTATTATGTCATACCAGCGGTTACAGGCTCATGGTAGCAAATTGTTAGAAACATTATACTTTCTCGTATACAAGTATTAATGTTAAGTATAAGTTTCCCCCTACTTATACCCTAGGTACTACTTGTATATTAAGTAGATAATTATACCTAACACATATACTCGTATAGAATTGAAATAGATTTATACATAGCGGTTTTACTCATATTGAATTGAAATAAGATTTATACGTAGCAACTTTCATTTTTATGTAATTACAAACATTTATATTTATAATATATGAGACTTATAGGTATATACTTATTTGGTAAGCAGACCATTATACCTAGGATATATATACTAAACGTTGGAGAGTCAAAATGATACTTTCAAAACTATACTTTTGAACGTGGAAAATGTATTATTTTATGGAGTCAAAACCTGTGGACTCACCAACTTTATTTTGACGTATTTTAAAATGCATGTGTTTTCAGGAACTTGAAAAGCTGGTATGTATTCGAACAAAAGAAGTTTTACTATTACCTTTATGTTCATTAAGAAGTATGCCATAGTCGGATATTATGTAATAGGTCCTAGAAAAACAGTTATGTAACTTTCAGTTATCAATAAAGGTATGAATTTTCTTTAGTACTTTTCAATGTATGATATATAACTGTCATACGAAGAATAACGTTACACCACCCGGTGTTTCCGCCGATGGCTGGGGGTGTGACATTAGTACCTATAGAAAGGATTGTAGAGTCATTTTTACTTATCATTCATCACATCCGGAAATATAGGATTTCCTGGAGGAACAGGCGAACTTTTGTAAAAGAACTTATAACTTACTTTCATCACTTAAATACTTATGAAATCACCAGCTTAAATGCTGGTCTACGCTTTCAAAATAACTTGTATTCTCAGGAGACTAGTAGAGAGGTACGCGCAATGGGATTCAGAAGATGGAGCATAGTAGCTTCATGTCTTGTTTTGTTATCTACTTTTGGAGTCTAACTTTGTGACTCCCATACTTTGTAAACACTTTCATATTAATGCAATGGTTGTTTGTTACTTTGATTACTATAATGCATGTGTTGTGATACTAAACATGACGTCCTCCGCCCCCGAACGTTTCCGCCGTTCCGGTTTTGGGGTGTGACAGATTGGTATCAGAGCATTGTTTATAGTGAACTAAGTATATCAACCTATAAAAGATATACAACTATAAATACAATGGGGCCGAAGTGCTCTGAATAATAATATATTTTAAAAATATAACAATACTTTATAAAAGTATACCTACATGCCTATACATATATACTTACTAGAACAAATATCACAAGAAGGACAGAACAGAAGTATTTAAAGGTTGGACACTGCGGTCAAACCTGAACAGTTATGTAATCATATATGGGATCAATATAGCCTGATCAACTATATTCATTTGAGATATGACCAACATGTGTTTGGGAGTGATGTGGTGTTGCAACAGTCTTAAAACTTACCAAACTCTATTCAAGGGAATTCTAGATCAGAACATAAAGTTAAAATACTATAGGAGTATTTTATGATACTATAAGACAACAACAAGTTTAAAACATACCAAGTTCATTACATTAAAATACTATAGGAGTATTTTAGGCACTATAAATAACTTATGTGATAATTTAAAAGACCCTTCTGGTAGGTCTATGATTCCGGAGTGTATACTTCCAAGGTTTTATATAATTAAGATTTTATAGACTTAGAATTTGTGATTTATGCTTCACTTCCTGTTCCTTGTTTGGTTGTGGTTTTGGAGTAGGATCACTTATTCGAATGTCTATTTAATCTTAAATTATATACAACTTGTATACATTGCGCAGTTATAGGAGGACCCGGTAAGGATCACCCCATAAAGTTACACTTAATCTCATAGATTCTTTAGACACTTCCATTCTCGCACAACAAACCCAGATAGATGTAGCCACTCCATCATAGCAGTCAGCAGAGGAGTCAAGCAGGAACAAAGAGAGATTCAAAGAGAGTTTTCCAACAATTGATCAGTCGGAGAAACTAAAACGTCTTATGCGTCACACTAATAAATAATAACCTTAATTGACTTAGTGGGCTAGTGATTTCACTACTCACACTATGTGTTAGGATTATTTCTTTTCATGCAGCCAGTATCAGTTATTCAATTCACAGAGATTCATTCGAGGATAGCCACTTCTGATTCATAAAGTTTATTTTATATAGACTCCCGTTATGAATTGTTTTCCAGAACCCTATGAAAGTCAGAACCAGACACACTCAGAACTAGGATAACTTAGTCATTCAACTTTCGGCTTATAACCACTGCTATCGACTTATTCTCGTCTCATCTTTGTATTCTTTTTAGCAAAAGATACCTCGTGGTAGACCAGTAAGGCGTATAGTCAATAAAGCAACAGAGAATCCACCACCACCATTCAACCCTGCTGCTCTCCAAGCAGCAATAGCAGCCGCATTATCAGCTGCTCTAACTCACATCAGTGAAAGTGGTACCAACGGAACTGGTAGCGGTACCCACTTAACTGACCCTGGAGTTACCCACGGACACCCACGAGAGTGTTCATACAAGGACTTCATGAACTGTAAACCGAAATCCTTTAATGGAAATGGGGGAGTCATTGCTCTGATGCGATGGTTCGAGAAAACAGATTCGGTCTTCAAAATCTGTCTGTGCCCAGAAGGGAGCAAAGTGAAGTTTGTTTCCTGCACCTTCTCCGACAGAGCCTTAACATGGTGGAATAGCCATGTTAATTCACTGACCCTATCAGTGGCTAACTCAATAGGTTGGGGGAACCTAAAAGAGATAATGTTGGAAGAATACTACCCTAGGGGCGAAGTTCAAAAGCTGGAACAAGAACTATGGGAGCACACCATGGTAGGCTTAGACATAGTGACCTACACTGACAGGTTTAGTGACCTGGCAGCACTATGCCCTGAGATAGTTACCCCGGAGAGTAAGAAGATAGAAAGGTACATTTGGGGTTTATCTACCCCGATTCAAGGAGATGTACTGTCTTTTAACCCAACTACCTTCGATAGTGCCAAACGTCTGGCTCAACGACTCATTGACCATGGAGTCCGTCATGGCGTAGTGGTCCCCATTCCCAAACCATCAAAGGGAGGGGACTATAAACGAAAGTCGGGGAACAAGAGGAAGGAGCGAACAACACAGGAAACTCCGCAGGAGCAACAAATGGGTACTATATACGCAGCCACAACACCTACCACTCTAGCACCTGCCAGTGGATATGATGGAACCCTCCCGAAGTGTGGTAAGTGTAACTATCACCACATCGGAGTATGTCGGGAAATGCAATGCCTGAATTGCCACAGAAAAGGGCACACTGCCTGGTTCTGCAGGGCACCGGCACAACCGATCTCCCAAGTCCTCGGAGTAGAAATAAACCAGGCCTGCTATGGTTGTGGTGAGACAGGGCACTACCAGAGGAACTGCCCGATAACGAAGAACTTAGGCGCGGATGGACGAATTCTGATGATCACCACAGGAGAAACTACCCCGGAGTCCCCCGCGACCAGTGGTACGTCTTCGAAATAAGAATTACTTTAAAATTTAATTTATGTTTATATAAGATTAAAACTTGGGGAAAACATTTAAAAGTAATTATAACAACTCACTTATCTGAACAAGTCACAACATTCATAAGAGAATTAAGGATCTGTACAGGGAAGTTATGATGGCTTAGTATGTACATCAGGGTTGCGCATAGCTAAGATTTTGCAGACTTAGAGTGAGTGATTCCGCCTTAATTCTTGTTCCTTGTTTGGTTGTGGATTTAGGGCAGAGTCACTCAGTCGACCATCTTATTCATCTTAATTGTACATAACTTGTATATGCCAAGCGATCATAGAGGTACCGAGGAGGATCATAATAAAAGGTATCGACACTAGTTATCAAAGCACTTTCACAGTTAGTACTTGCTCATCGCGATACGATTTGTGGCAATGGTATATCAAGGAGAAAACTGAAAGCACTAGAAAGTCTACATAGAGTACATTGTCGAGCACACTCGGAATACACCATGGTATATCAAACGTTTCTTTCAAATCGGCCTAACTTTTGTTTTGGTAAAGAGTCTGTTGTCATCATTCGTCATGAATTGGTGTGGTCCTCACCATACTAAGTTCAAATGTTTCAAAATTTCATCGCTTTAACCATTAAATTCACGAAACCTTCGTCCTTCGTAACGACAACCCGCCCTAGACCTCAGTTTTGTCTCTCGTCTTCTACACCCCGAAGTACTCATGCGAGGAGTACCTTGACCTCCGAAACCATGACGACCGTATATTCAACAGACCTTCCCGAACTACCACTCGTCTAGCAGATCAAGTTCATGCACAGAGGCTAAGAACAAATACAGCCCACCTATCACTATTAAGTGTATACGCGAGGGTGGTATATAATTATGATTATGCAGATTTAGTATGTGTGTTTCCGCCCAATCTCCTGCTCCTTGTTTGGTTGTGGACCTGGGTCAGAGTCGCACATCCGACCGTCTTACTAATCTTAATTATATATGACTTGTATACACGAGGTGATGATAGGGGGACCAAGTATGAATCTTATCATGAGCGTAAGGGCAAAGATGCCCAGGTCTACGAGTGGGTATCCTACCATTCAGAGAAGCACAGCCCCAGGAGTACTGCTAGGAAAACTAATTTCGGGACGAAATTCCATCTAACGGGGGAATGATATGACAACCCGTAAATTTCTATCTTGGAAGTCAATCCAATCAACCAAAAGTCAGACTTATTTCTATTGCCTTTTAGCCTTGTTAAAGGTCATTTTATTGAGTTCTAAGCCTAGTACACTTATGGATTGGATGTTGAGAAGTGTTAGCTTAGTATTAGAGGAATGAAATCGAACCAGAAAACCACTCAACAAGTGTTCACGACCGCAAACTAGGTTCACGGGCGTGAACCACCTCCTATATATATAAGTTCCACTCATTTTCTTTTCATTTCTCCTCCTCCCAACCGTGAACACTCCCATTCTCTCTCAACTAGCTTCAACCGTGAACACCCTAAAGCCTAAAAAACGTAAGTGTTTCATCCTTAATCTTGTTATACTTGAAAGACTACTAGATCCTAGCCTTGATTTGTCATGTTTCATCATCATCTTCATGAACTTGAAGAGTTCACGGCCGTGAACCCTTCATAAGGGTCGTGAACCCTTCATAAGATCATAGGGTCGTGAACACCTCATGAGGCCGTGAACCCTTCATGGTGTGGCCGTGAACTCCTTGTGATCAATCACATGTGATTCTAACACTTCATTTCAAGTCTTTCCTAGTCCCTAAGGTTGTTTCCCTTCATGTTAGTTGTTTTAAACACTAATTACATACATATATGTATCAATATATGTCATTTAGAACTCATTTGTGCCTCGGGACTTGATTCGTGCAACTTCTCATCCTTACTCGAACCTTCAATTGAATCACCCACATAAGGTGAGTTCATACCCCTATAATATATCTTTTAAATGGTTTTAAATGATTTTAAGGGGGGAAATACAAGTATAACACAATAAATGTTGTGTTATAAAATATAAATTTCTTATTATGTCTTTGTACCAATAAACTGTATTTAGAACATGAAACTTTGAATAGAACATAGAAACCAGCTTATAAACTTTAATAAGCTTAGCTTAAGGAACAAAAGGATCTTTTTATGAACTTGTCTAATAATTATAAAAAGAGTTTTTCCACATTATTACTTGTAAAGTCATTAATCTAGCTTGTGAGACACGTCTTCTAGTACTCATATAAGTACCAGCGAAAGTCTACCTTTACGACCAGAGTCTCCTAGAGGGATAGCGTGAATTTGTGTATAGACTATACGGGATTAAGAATCCCACATCCCAACTGTTAGCTACAGTCCGGTAGACACGCCAAGGGGTGACAAATGTCATATTCTTTTCGACGTCTACAATACGTCATGATGAATCGGTCCAATTAACATGGTTGTAAAACTCACAAATAGATACAAACGATATATTTACGTAGTAATACAACTCTCATGAACAAACTTCAAGAGATACTAACTATGTGATTTCCTAATGTATACTTTAGGGTTAGATAAAACTGAAGTCAGATAGACAGTGGAATGTGTGCTTTCTGCCTCACTTCCTGTTCCTTGTTTGGTTGCGGGCTTAGGGCAGATTCACCCATTCAACTGTCTATTCGATCTCGGTTATATACAACTCGTATGTATTAGGTAATCATAGGAGGGTAGTATAGTCATATCATGTATCCAAAACAACCAAGTCGTTATTCAGTATAACATATCAACAAAACTATACATCATTGTAGTAAGTATAAGGAGTATACTTGAGCTCTTCAAACTTAGAACAACATGGACATTCAGTAGGTTTTGTAGAAAATATAGGATTTTCTATGGTAAACATCATTCTTTTTAAGGTAAACAGTATGGAATGTACTTTCTGAAAACAATAGCTTTTTACCAAGAACAACGTCTCATAATTGAGTCAGTGAAACTAGAAACTTATTTGTAAAAGGCTTTAATACTTCATATTAAGCCAGTATAACTTAAAGGACCTTTAGTGGTTAATTCTATAATACCTTAGTTTATACATCAGGGTTATATATAATTAATATCCGATAGGCAGTTGGATATGTGCTTTCCTCCTTACTTCCTGTTCCTTGTTTGGTTGTGGGCTAAGGGCAGATTCACCCATTGAACTGTCTGTTCGACATTAGATTATATATAGCTTGTATAAACTAAGTGATTATAGAAGGAACTATTGTGGTTACAATTTTACTAAAGGAAATATATGATTTTCTTAAAGAATGTTTTCTTCAAATATAAAGAACTATTACAGTTAACTTCGTAAGTACCAAATGAATACACCAGGGTTATATACAGTGAAGATCTAACAAACAATGGGATGTGTGACTTCCGCCTCATTCCCTGTTCCTTGTTTGGTTGTGGGCTTAGGGTAGATTCACACAATCGATTGTCTGTTTACTCCAAATTGTATATAACTTGTATCCATTTAGTACCTATAGAAAGGATTGTAGAGTCATTTTTATTTATCATTCATCACATCAGGAAATATATGATTTCCTAGAGGAACAGGCGAACTTTTCTAAAAGAACTTATAACTTACTTTCATCACTTAAATACTTATGAACTCACCAGCTTAAATGCTGATCTACGCTTTCAAAATAACTTGTATTCTCAGGAGACTAGTAGATAGGTACGCGCACTGGGATTCAGAAGATGGAGCATAGTAGCTTCATGTATTGTTTTGTTATCTACTTTTGGAGTCTAACTTTGTGACTCACATACTTTGTAAACACTTTCATATTAATGCAATGGTTGTTTGTTACTTTGATTACTATGATGCATGTATTGTAATACTAAACATGATGTCCTCCGCCCCCGAACGTTTCCGCCGTTCCGCTTTTGGGGTGTGACAGGTGTGTTCTGTATTATTGTTATTTTCCAGGGACTGAGGCTCACTTTCGTTAAACTTAGAAAACACGCGGACCTTTCAGACGGGTTTGATTCGGGTAAAGTATGACTTTGATCCATGGTTCTTAACCCGGAGTATATATTGTCTGGTTCCAGTTGTGAGAGGGTAACTTCTCAGATTAATACACACACATATGCTCCAGAAACCCTAATATTACTCCTCCCTAAGATCCAGTTGTGAGAGTGTAACGTCTCACCTGTTCTCTATCGTCTTCTCCGTTTTAGAGTTACAGTCCATATTAGGGTTACTATGTTTTGTTCTGTAAAATCTTGTTCATATGTAACACCCGGATCAGGTGCACATTATCTTCTATATTCTGAAGTTAAAAGTCTCAATGTTTTCCCTTCTCACGACGTGAGCAATGCCTTTCTGACGTCGTTAGGAGCGATTCAGACCCGCGTACCATTTTAAGGCTCATGATGTGAGAAGTCTACTGCTCACGGCGTGAGGGCGGATAATGACCAAAAACACTAAGTTTACGGTATTTAAGGGAATGAGAGGGATAGGATTTCTCACCCTTGGCCTCTCTCACTCTAGATACCACTAGAAACCCTAATATTACTCCTCCCTAAGATCCTTTGTCATTTGGGTGCATTTCTAGCTTGAAGAAGAAAAAAAAGAAGAAGGAAGTGCTCTAGTGGTAGTAATGGCAAAGAATCATCATCGTCACCATCTGTTCCTGCTTTTGGATCCTTGTAAGTATCAAAGGCTCCAACTTTATTCCTTAGCATGGATAGATCTTGAGTTTTGTCGATCTTATTGATGTTATTGCATGCATGAGTGGAGTAAACCCATAAAGTTGGCAACTTTATGGATTCTAAGAGTCCCTAGAGCATTATATTGTTCAGATCTAAAAGATGGTACGGATTTGAGGCATGCATGAAAGATTGAAGCGCATTCTTCCCTTTTGACCTAGAAAATGGATGATCATGTTTGGTGCATGCATGGCCATAAAGGAAACATTTTTATGGATCTTAGGGGTCCCCTTTAGCATATGGATAAAGTAGACTCGAAGACTTATTGGAATAAGGACTTAAAATGGTGACCCTTAGACTCAGGCAATGCTCACGACGTGAGATTCGAAGCGTCCCATCTTTTGTTAGAACCCTTGGAGCTCACCACGTGGAAATGGGTGCTCACGTCGTGATGCCTGTTCATGAGGTTTCTTTGACTGAGTTGACTAGTTGGGTTGAGTCAAATGGGAACCAAACCGGGTTCACTGTCACGACGTGACCAATGTCTGGCCACGATGTGAGGTGAGTTGACTTGATCAAGTTTCATCAAGTTTGAATTAAGGATATTTTGGGTATTTTGGATTATGTTTGAGATTTGGGTCATTCTGATGATTAGGTGTCGGTTTAAGCTGAGATTCGGAGTCAAGACCTCATCAGCTAGTGTTTAGTTTCTGAGGTGAGTTTTCCTCACTGTACCATGGGTCAAAAACACCAATGTCGGCCTTGTGTATCCTGGTTATAGAATAGTGATATACTGATATTTGACAAAGTATTTGATCTGCATGGTTATCCTTAATTTTTGGTTCTGTGTTAAATTATTTGTTCACACGTTGACATATTGTGTTGGATTGAGGTTGTACTGATTTATGCTGTAACCAACAAACCCGGGAGCATTCCAAATACGAGTTGAGGTCCTGTAGGTATACCAGTCTTGTACTGATGGCTCATGAGCAAGCCAGACATGAGTTGTGGGCCCGAGGGCGATCCAGACTTATGTTGTGGGCTTAGGAGCAAGCCAGATATGAGTTGTGGGCCTGATGGCAATCCATACTTATACTGTGGGCTCAGGGGTAATCCAGGTTGTTAGCTGTGGATCCAGTACATGTTATTATTTTTCATATGTTATGTGGTGGTGCTTTGGGAGAACTCACTAAGCTTTGGCTTACAGCTTTAGTTTATTGTTTAAGGTACCTCGGACGATCGTGGAAAGGAGAAGGCGTGACTATGCACATCCTCTTGTTTATGGGCTTTTGTGAGTTTGGGATACTCTTATATTGTATAAACATTTTGAAAACAATGTGTTTGTAAGCAATTTTATAATTGTGGGATGGTTTTGAAAAGTTTAAAATTGTTGTGATTTTCGGTAGTATGCGCTTGTACTACTGGAAGCACAGGACCCGTATGAGTAGAAAAGAAGTCACAACCCCTAGGGCTTTCTTGGGAGTTGGTTCCCTGGTATGATATATGTTCAATCTGATGGCTTCCTGGTTTATTTTTCAATATGGTGATGACGAGACGATTTGAGGCTGGATCTGGGTCAGGATCGGGAGAGGGTGGCCACGATAGGACACCAGTGACTGAGGACCGGATCAGGGAGATTATCCATGAGGAGGTTGTTACCATTGTCCGAGGGCAGATACCGGAGTCGTTTGGGTCTATCAATACCGCGATGATGGAGTTATTTGATGATAGATATGTTGTCCTTGTTGAGACTGTTGCTGTTGCAGCTACCGCAGTCGTCGCCGCTGCTGGAGTTAGTGTTGGGATGGCTTTTCAAATACGAACCCCCAGAGTTCGATGGAGTTCAGGATCCGATGATAGCCATGAGGTGGCTATCTGACATTGAGGGATGCTTTTTCACTTTCTCTTGCCTAGTTGACCATAAGGTCAAGTGCGCTATGAACCTACTGCGGTTTGGAGCAAAGGATTGGTGGAGACTTGTTACTAGTTTAGATTCTGCTGAGCAGAGGGTTGTTGTGACTTGAAAGCAGTTCTATGAGATGTTCTATTCCAGATTTGTTCCATTGGTGGAGCAGAACAGGTTGGACCAGGAGTACATAAATTTGAGACAGGGGATAGATTCGGTGACGTAGATCACCAAGATGTTTACGGAGAGAGCTATGTTTTGCCCTGAGTTTGCTGCTTTTGAGCAAGCTTAGATGACCCAGTACTTGAGCATGCTCAAGACATATATCCGGTAGTTTGTGTCCACCCAACTTTATAGTTCATTACTGGAGTTGCAGGAGGCCGCCAGGCGGCGTGAAATTGAGATGGAGTTCCATATGATGTAGCAGAGACAGGCACCGGTGCAGTCACAGCCTGCAGCAAAGCAGTTTAAGGTCGCTGATTCGAGAACAGGGAGGGAGAGGGGCCACACTTGTGGGAAGTGCGGCAAGGTTCATGATGGTGCGTGCCGATCTTCTTCTGGATGCCACAATTATGGTAGGCAAGGCCACATTGTGAGAGATTGTAAACAGCAGGCTCCAGTTTCCAGCACCAGGATTCGTTATCATTGTGACCAGGTTGGCCATATGAAGGCCAAATGTCCCTTGCTTACTGCCAGGCTGGAGCAGGCTCCCACGCCGGCTACTTTGAGGATAACGGATGGGCGTCAGGGCAGGGCGAAGCCTCCGAAGGCTCGCGGTCGTGCTTTTCAGCTTACGACAGAGGAGGCCAGGGCGGCGCCAGAAGCCCTTACTGGTATGTTTCTATTTATCATTTCTGTCAGTTATTTTATGGCATGCTCATGTTTATGTTTCTATTAGGTACCTTCTTAGTGAACTCTCTGTCTGATCTTGTACTTTTTGACTCGGGTGCGAGTAGGTCGTTCGTGTCGCCGTCTTTTAGTAGGATTTCAGTATGACTCTTAGCAAGTTGGAGTGTCCGTTGTGGGTTTTATCGCTAACGAACATGGGATTTTTGCATGCAGTGTGTATCAGGATTGTGTTTTGGAGATCTTCGAGGTTTCCTATCCGATTGATTTGATCCATATTCCCATGACGAATGTGTGCGTGGTAGTAGGGATGGATTGGATGAGTAGGTTTGGGGCCATGATTGATTGTGAGGGCCAGCGAGTGGTAGTTCGAACCCCAAGTGGGGGGAGAACTGGTTATATATGGAGAGGGTACCCGGGTTGGTTCAGGGTTTTGTTTGGCTTCCAGGGCTCGGTAGTATATTCAACATCGGTGTGCGGGTTATTTGGCTTATGTGGTTGATACACGGGTTGGGGTGCAGACTTCAGTTTCTGATGTGCCGGTTGTCATGGAGTTTGCCAATGTATTTCTGGAGGAGTTACCTAGAGTGCCTCCCAAGAGGAAGGTTAAGTTGAGGATTGATCTAGTGCCATGTGTGGCCCCAATTGCCAAGGCATCTTGGCACCGTCAGAGATGTAGGAGTTTTCCTCTCAACTCCAGGAGTTTTTAGGCAAGCAGTTCATTAGACCTAGTAGTTCGCCGTGGGGAGCACCGATTTTGTTCGTCAAGAAGAAAGATGGTTCGCACCGGATGTACATTGATTATTGGGAGTTAAACAAGTTAACGGTAAAGAACCATTACCCACTTCCACGGATTAACAATCTCTTCAATCAGCTACGGGGCACATCTAGGTTTTCCAAGATAGATTTGCGGTCAGGGTGTCATCAGATGAGGGTCAGGGAAGAGGATGTAGAGAAGACTACGTTCCGAACTCGATATGGTCATTATGAGTTCGTGGTGATGCCATTTGAGCTCACCAACGCGCCTGCGACATTTATGGATATGATGAATCAGGTATGCAGACCGATGCTTGATCGATCAGTTATTGTGTTCCTTGACGACATCCTGGTGTATTCCAATACCAGGAAGCAGCACGAGGAGCACCTCCGAGAAATTTTGGGAGTGTTGAGGCGAGAACGGTTGTATGCCAAGTCTCAAAGTGTGAGTTCTGGTTACGAGAGGTCTAGTTCCTGGGGCATCTCGTTAACCAGAACGGGATATTGGTCGACCCGGCGAAGATTGAGGCCGTGATGCAATGGGAGGCACCAAAAAATCCCTTAGATCTCCGGAGTTTCTTGGGTTGGGTGGGTTACTATCTGAGATTTATTCAGGATTTCTCCAAGATTGTGGTACCCCTCACTCGTCTGACGAGGAAGGGCATGGATTTCTGTTGGGCCCGGAGCAGCACACGATATTCGAGACCTTGAGACGGAAACTATGAGAGGCCCCCGTATTGACACTTCCTGAGGGTATTGAGGATTTCGTGGTCTAGTGTGACGTATCCATCACTGGATTGGGGGTAGTGCTCATGCAGCATGGGAGAGTTATTGCTTATGCTTCACGACAGCTGAGGTCGCATGAGGCCTGATACCCTACTCATGATTTGGGGTTGGGGTTGGGGGTGGTGGTATTTGCACTCAAGATCTGGAGGCATTATCTATATAGGGTTTGGTGTACCATCTACACGGACCATAAGAGTTTGAGGTATCTCATGGATCATCCGAATCTGAACATGAGGTAGAGTAGATGGCTTGACGTATTCAAGGATTATGACTGCCAGATTTTGTATCACCCCGGGAAGGCGAATGTGGTCGCCGATTCCCTGAGCCACAAGTTGGCTGGTTATTCGGCTGGGAGTATATGTATGAGGATTTCGATCTATTATTCTCTCCTTGAGTTGATTTGGGAGGCTCAAGCGGAGGGGTTGAAGGAGGAGAATTAGAAATAGGAGAGACTTCGGGGTGAGATTACCATATTTTTTACAGACAGTCGGGGATTATTGACCTGGTGCGGTCAGGTTTGGATACCAGTGTCTGGTGCGATTAGGCAGACAGTTATGGAGGAGGCACACAAGTCTAGATTTTTGATACACCCTGGAGCCACAAAGATGTATCGGGATCTGAGGCTCATATATTGGTGGTCATGCATGAAGATGGAGATAGCATGGTATATTGAGAGGTGCTTGACCTGTCGTATGGTCAAGGCCGAGTACCAGAGGCCGCATGGCAAGTTCCAACCATTGGAGGTTCCCATGTGGAAATGGGAACACATTACTATGGATTTCATCACCAAATTTTCTCGGACGGCTAAGGGTTTCGACGCGATTTGGGTGATTGTGGACAACCTGAACAAAAGTGCTCACTTCTTGGATATTCGTGAGAGCTCTTCGGCTAAAAAATTGTCAACTTATATGTATGTGAGACTGTCGCTCGGTATGGTATTCCTGTCTCCATTGTATCTGATCGGGCTGTTCGGTTCACATCTCGTTTTTGGCAAAAGTTCCATGAGGAACTGAGTACGAGACTGCATCTTAGCACTGCTTATCATCCGCAAGCCGATGGCCAGAGTGAGCGGACCATTTCGAACTTGGAGGACATGGTGAGGGCCTGTGTTATATATTTCGGTGGGAGTTGGGACTCCTACCTTCCCTTAGCTAAGTTTTCGTATAACAACAACTACCATTCTAGTATCGGTGCACCGCCATTCGAGCTCCTCTACGGGAGAAAATGTCGCACCCCAGATTGTTGGGGAGAGATAGGTCATAGAGTATTGGGAAGGACTAAATTAGTCCTTCAGATAAAAGAGCTTATCCAGCAGATTAGACAGAGATTGCAGACCGCTCAGAGTCGATAGAAGAGTTACGCTGACAAGCATCGATATGACTTGGAATTCCAGGTTGGCGACATGGTACTCCTAAAGGTCTTCCCCTGGAAGGGTGTGATACGCTTCAGGAAAAGGGGGAAATTGGGTCCTCGTTATATTGGACCTTTTCGGGTGGTTGCCAAGGTAGCTTACAGGTTGGATCTACCTGAGGATCTCAGTCAGATTCACAGCACTTTCCATGTTTCACAACTGCAAAAGTGTGTATTAATTGAGAGGCCAGTAGCAGTTCTAGAGAGAAAGATGAAGGTACTACGTAAAAACAAGATACATTTGGTAAAGGTTCAATAGCGGTATAGGTGAGGCTTCGAGTGGACCTATGAGCCGGAGGCGGAGATGCAGGAGCATTACCCGGAGTAGTTCGCAACAATTTACGTGGAGGACGAAGCCTGATTCAAGTGGGGGAGAATTGTAACACCCGGATCAGGTGCACATTATCTTTTATATTGTGAAGTTAAAAGTCTCAATGTTTGCCCTTCTCACGATGTGAGGAATGCCTTCTCACGTCGTGAGCAGTGATTCGGACCCGCGTATCATTTTAAGGCTAACGACGTGAGCAGTCTAGTGCTCACGACATGAGGGCGGATGATGACCAAAAACCCTAAGTTTTGGTATTTAAGGGAATGAGAGGGCTAGGGTTTCTCACCCTCAGCCTCTCTCACTCTCTATACCTCCAGAAACCCAAATCTTACTCCTCCCTAAGATCCTTTGTCATTTGGGTGCATTTATAGCTTGAAGAAGAAGAAGTGCTCTAGTGGTAGTGTGGGAAAAGAATCATCATCACCATCACCATATTTTCCTACTTTTGTACCCTTGTAAGTATCAAAGGCTCCAACTTTATTGCTTAGCACGGATAGATCTTGAGTTTTGTCCATATTATTGATGTTATTGCATGTGTGAATGGAGTAAACCCATAAATTTGGCAACTTTATGGATTCTAAGAGTCCCTAGAGCATTATATTGTTCAGATCTGAAAGATGGTATGGATTTGAGGCATGCATGAAAGATTGAAGCTCATTTCTTCCTTTTTGACCTAGAAAGTGGATGATCATGTTTGGTGCATGCATGGCCATAAAGGAAACATTTTTATGGACCTTAGGGGTCCCCTTTAGCTTCTGGATGAATTAGACTCGAAGACTTAATGGAATAAGGACTTAAAAGGGCGACCCTTAGCCTCAGACAACACTCGTGGCGTGGGATGTAAGATCTCACGACATGAGATTCAGAGCGTCCCATCTTCTGTTAGAAACCTTGGAGCTCATGACATGGAAATGGTTGCTCACGTCGTGATGCCTGTTCAGGAGGTTTCTTTGACTGAGTTGACTAGTTGGGTCGAGTCGAATGGGAACCAGACCGGGTTCACTGTCACGACGTGACCAATTCCTGGCCACGACATGAGGTGAGTGGACTTGACCAAGTTTGACTTAAGGATATTTTGGGTATTTCGGATTATGTTTGAGATTTGGGTCATTTTGATGATTAGGTGCCGGTTTGAGCTGAGATTCGCAGTCAAGACCTCATCAGCTAGTGGTTCAGTTTCTGAGGTGAGTTTTCCTCACTGTAATGTGGGTCGAAGGCACGAATATCGACCCATTAGTTTGTGTATCCTGGTTATAGAATAGTGATATACTTATATTTGACTAATTAGTTGATCTGCACGGTTATCCTTAATTGTTGGTTCTATGTTAAATTATATGTTCACACGTCAACATATTGTGTTAGGTTAAGGTTGTACTGCTTTGTGTTGTAACCAACAAACCCGGGAGCATTCCAGATACGAGATGAGGGCTGGTAGCTGTGTCAGACTCGTACTGAGGGCTCAGGAGCAAGCCATGCAAGAGTTGTGGGCCCGAAGGCAATCCAGACTAGTGATGTGGACTCAGGAGCAAGCCAGATACGAGTTGTGGGACCGAGGGTAATCCAGACTTATACTGTGGGTCAGGGGTAATCCAGACTGTTAGTTGTGGACCTAGTACATGTTGTTATTTGTCATATGTTATGTGGTGGTGCTTTGGGGGAACTCACTAAGCTTTGGCTAACAGTTTTAGTTTATTGTTTCAGGTACCTCGGATGATCTTGGAAAGGCGAAGGTGTGACCGTGCGCATCCTCTTGTTTATGGGCTTTTATGATTTTGTGATAATCTAATATTATATAAACATTTTGAAAACAATGGTTTGTAAACAATTTTATAATTGTTTTGATTTTCGGTAGTGTTACATCATAGTTATGTACTTATTTTGTTTTAATTTTTCATTTGAGTGAGAGTGATTTCTTGTAGGTGAGGTTTTAGTTGTAAGTTCCTAAAAACCAGCTGGATTTTGGCGTTCCTAATAAAAGATCTGTTGATGTTGTCATTTGATATGTTCTTTACGTTTTTTATCATGGTATTGGAGCATGTTTATTCCTGCTTCGTCTTCGTTTGATCTTTTGTTTCTCGAGTTAAGGTTTTTTTATCGCTTTCTATTTTTTTTGTTCTTAACAGAGTGTGTTTTGTGTTTGATCGTTTTTTGTTCCAATCATATGTCGATCTGTTTGATCATTGTTTTATGTTCTGATCGTCGTTCGATCTGTTTGTTCCTCGTGGATAAACTATCTTAGACATTGTCGATACCGAGAGTAAACGATTTGCTTGACAGTAAACGTTAGATGTAACATCTTGTTACTTCTAACAACCAACATTAAGCGACGGTCAACATCAAGGTTGTAAATGGTGCAATCTGAGTGTTTTAGTGGTTGTTTGGCATTTGAGTGCTCGTATGCTTCAGTGTTAGAGTCTGTTTCATACATATCTAACGGTAATCTACTTTGCTACTTGCTGAGCATTATTGTGGTGGATCACCGTAAGGTTTTCGCACGCCATTGTTTTGTTTGTCATTTTTTTTGTCTTGGGTGCTTCTGTGTCGCTTGTGCTTATATTTGTTTTTTTTATTGTTTTTGGTTGCATTTTTTTCTTTTTGTGACTGTTACAATTTGTTGATAACAGAGAATTGTGGTTTTGTGGTTGTACTAACTTGTCTTCCCCAATAATGGTGGTTAGAATCTGGTTTAGTACAATCATTGGGTTTACCAAAAGAACTCGGTTTGGTTATTGTATAAGTTGTATCAGTCATGGTTGGAGAAACTATTGATTCTATTGTCTTATCTGATGTTCTTGGTGTTCCTGGTTTTAATGTTAATCTGCTTTTTATTCATAAACTTTGTAAGGATAATAAATGTCAAGTTGTGTTTGATGAATTTAAGTGTGCTATTCAGGATTCACAGTACAAGGTGATTGTGGGGATTGGTAGTGAATCTGGAGGACTGTATTATCTTGAAGACTCCCACTCTTCAGGTAATATATCCTCTTTAAGTAAGGTTAATTGTTATGTGTCTAAAATCACTTGGCATAATAGACTGGGACATCCTACTGTCTAGTCATTGAATGGTCTTAAGAATGTTCTTTCTTTTGGTTCCGAGTCTCTTCATCCTTGTGATGTTTGCCACAAGGCTAAGCAGTCTAGAAATTATTTTCAGTTGAGTGAACATAAGAGTGTTTCTCTAGGTGATTTAGTGCATTTAGATGTTTGGGGTCCTTATAGGGTTGCTACTACTGATGGTTACAAATATTTTTTGACTATTGTGGATGAATTCACTAGAGGTGTATGGGTTTATTTGTTGAAGTCCAAAACTGAAGTGTTTTATTTTTTTCTGTGTTTTATAATTTCTTGAAAAAAAACATTTTAAATCAAGTGTAAAGATTGTTAGGACATATAATGGTATTGAATTAGTTAATTTTCAGTTTAAAGATTTTTTTGATAAAAATGGTATTTCTCATCATACTACTTGTGTATATACTCTACAACAGAATTGTGTTGTGGAGAGAAACATAGACATCTATTAAATGTTGTTAGGTCTCTCTTGTTTCAGTCTAGTTTTCCTCTTAAGTTCTGGGGTGAATCTATTTTAACTGTTGTGTTTTTAATAAACAACCTTCCTCCTTTTGTTTTAAAGGGGAAATCTCCTTTTGAAATGGTTTATAATTGTTTGCCTAAGTTTGAAAATTTGAGAATTTTTGGGTGCTTGTGTTTTTCTGTTAAACAAAATATATCATATAAATTTGTTGAAAGGTCTGAAAATGTGTTCTTATTAATGAAAAGAAAGGATATAAGTTGTATAGTCTTGATAATTCTTCTTTTTTCTTTTACAGGGATGTAATGTTCTATGCGTATGTTTTTCCTTTCAAAATGAAAAAGAATTTGGTTGACGAAAATTTATTTTCATTTTTCAATGATTCTATTTCTACTGACCCTATACACCCAAGTCCCTATGATGAAATACTTCAGTCATCCTACATGGATAAAATACCTTAAACTAGTACACCTGTAATGAGCCACCAGACTGATAACACTAGTACAACTACTCCTTTTGAGACAACTAGTGTTAGCAGCATGGATGGCTTGGTACAAGTGTCTCCTTCTCAAGAGGAGGTTGGTCCAAGTGTATCTAGTTCTTCTGAGGGAAATAATTTTAAAAATGTTGAACCGTCTGGTAGTAATTCTATTAGAAGGTCTAGTAGGGAGTCTAGGATGCCTCTATGGTTTGATGACTATGTTGATGAGGGAAAATACAAGTATGGTATAGAAAAAACTTTAAACTATGCAAATTTGAATTCTAAGAATTTTTGTTTTGTTTCAAATCTTAATAAATCTGTAGAGCCTAGGAATTTCTTTGAAGCTTCTTCTGACTCTAATTGGATAAGTGCCATGAATGAGGAAATGGAGGCCTTGTATAACTAGACCTGATCTTTCTTTTACTGTTCAAACACTTAGTCTACTTAGTCAGTTTAAGCATTCTCATAGAAAATCTCATTTGGACATTGCTATGCATGTTTTTAGGTATTTAAAGCAAAGTCCTACTAGAGGTATTAGTATTTCTAAAAGTCAAAAACCTCTGTTATGTGCTTATGTGGATGTTGATTGGGCGAAATGTATTTCTTCTAGGAGAGCTGTTACATGCTATTGTGTTTATTTTGGTAATTAATTAATCTCTTGGAAAAGTAAGAAACAAGGCATTTTATCTAGATCATCTAGTGAGTTTGAACACAGGGCATTGGCTACTGTTACATGTGAGATCATGTGGATTCTTAAACTTTACTATGATTTGGGTGTTAAAGATCTATTTCCCGCTAATGTCTATTATGATAATGATTCTACGATAAAACTTGCATTTAATCCTGTTTTCCCAAGAAAACTAAACACTTTGAAGTGGATGTTCATTTTGTGAGAGATAGAGTTTCAAAAGGAATTTTGAAGATTATTCAAATTGCATCAGAAAAGAAAATCAAAGAACATATATTTTTACAAAATCTGTATCGACAAAGCTACATGATTTCTTATGTTCTGAATTGGTTTTATATGATCCGTTTAAGGTTGAATAAGTTTGTTTCCTCTCTCAATGTTCATCTTGAGAGGGGGTGTTAAAAATATATAAAATATTTATTGCAAGATTAACATTGAGAGTCATTCTAAGTTTGGGGTATAATCTGTAAATATGGAAAAGTATTGTTGAGAGTATGGTGTGAGATTTTTGTTGTGTTGGATTTGTTCTGTATTATTGCTATTTTGAAGGGACTGAGGCTCGCTTTCGTTAAACTAATAAAACACGCGGAACTTTCTGACAGGTTTGAGTCGGGTAAAGCCCGACTTTGATCCATGGTTCTTAACCCGGAGTATATATTGTCTGGTTTAGCTGTGAGAGGGTGACTTCTCAGATCAACACACACACACATACGCTCTCTCGTCTCATATGTTCTCTTTTGTCTTCTCTGTTTTAGAGTTACAATCCAGATTAGGGTTTCTTTGTTTTGTTCTGTAAATCTTATTCATCGTTATGTACTTATTTTGTTTTAATTTTTCATTTGAGTGAGAGTGATTTCTTGTAGGCAAGGTTTCACTTGTAAGTTCCTGAAAACCAGCTAGATCTTGTTGTTCCTAATAAAAGATTTGTTGATGTTGTCATTTGATATGTTCTTTACGTTTTTTATCAATTTCATTTTTCGTTTGTGTTAATGATAGTGATTAATGTGTGGAGGTTATTGTTCTTATACACCAAATTACCAGAATCAATCGTTGTCAAACATAACACATCTTCAAGTAGAGTACGTATTATTAGTATATTTGTTTGATTTTTGTAAATGGTTAGGTACCTCAAAATAAAATTTTAACTTGTATACGGATTTAATTCTTTAATCAAAGGTGATGGGAGTAGAAAGTTATTTTTATTTTTTTTAAATCTAAAATTGCTTCGATTTTATTATTATTGCATAGGGAAATTTTCGGTTGTCCTACATATCTCAAAATTATTGACAAATACATCTTATAGCAAATTCCATCACTAATTGATATTTTTGTCCCTGATTTTTTTCTCTCTTGTTTATCCATTGAAAATCAAATATGTTTCTACTTTTGTTCCTATCCATCTTCCTACTCGTTAGATTAAAACAAGTGTCAAAATTAAAAAAGAAGATCCATAGAGAGAATTAATGGATTCCACATGTCATTGTTTTATATGAATAGGAGGATAAGTATGATGATATCCCCGTAATTTCTAAAACGAATATTTCTTCACTTTACGTTCTCCCTCAACAATCTCTTATGTTTCCTCCCAACTTAAAAAAGAACCACCGAAGAAATAGAGGACAAAGAAGAAAACGAAGATCAAGGAGAATGTGTAGTTCTTTGTACAAAAAAAAAATTGTAGTTGTTCTACTTCAAACAAACAAGATGCAAATATAATTCAAATACTTGGATACTTGAAAACATGAGAGAGATGTCCAATGGATGGTTCGACAATGTGACAATTCATAGGTTTGAATACTTGGAAAATAAAGTAGAGGAAGCAAAGGGAAACATAATGAAGCGCGCAAAACAGTTGTGTAATGAAAATGGTTGAAGTTAAATTGATTTTCATCGTATAAAGATAATGAATTTCATTGTAAAATGAATCAGTAGTATAATATGAATCCATTCATTTTAGTTGAAGAACTTTTTGCATTACTTTTCAGGACCATTACAATTAACATGGCCAACCATGCATAGAATCAAGTCACAGTAAAAAGAGAAGAAGCAAGGGGAAGAAGGAAAATGAACCATAAAAACTGTTGCATGTGGGAGATGAAAGGATAGATGTAAATCATTTCACATATAAATGAATAATTAGTTTACCAATTAGCTATTTTGATGCTAAATTTTTCTTGAAATACAATGGGATGAAAAAAGGTTGCTAAAATAGTGACTAAAATTACATCGCTAAATCTGTTGCAACTTTGTCAAAGATTACTCGCTTTGAAATGAAATAATGACGGAAAATATTGATGCATTGTGTTTTTAACTTTTTTATGGATAAAAACATAAAGTGCATTGTATATATTGGGTTAAGAAATACGACAATATGATGCTATTATAGATGAAATAAGTATGCTACAATTATGGATATAACACTAAAGTATGTTTCTTTATTGATAACAAATTAAAATACATTACCTATATTGGTAAAAAAAAAAAAAGCAAAATTTGTTGCTCTTATGTTTAGTGTTCTCTTTTTTTTTTTCTCAAGATTGTTGCATTCATTGTCGGCTTAATTTTGTTGTTTTCTTTTTATGTTTGTTTCTCTAGAATTGATTTGTTAAGGTGTTGGTCTTTTTGGTGTTTCTTAGTTTTCTAGGTTCTCCCTAGTTTGTGGAATTTTAACATTCTTCTATTTGTTTAAAAGAAAAAAAAATACTCTTATTAATTTGTTTTTCGAAAAATAGTTATTTTCCCCCTAATAAATAGAATTAGATTTATTAAAATTGTAATCTGCAACACATCTAACCACCCGTATAAAACAAAAGGATGTTATGTGAGTTGATGTAATAATTGAATACTGATTATGTAATTAAAATAAACATGAAAGTATAAAGAATGGCATGAATTGATGGTAAAAAACTTGCAAGTAACTGTTACCGTGCATATACATTAGTGATCAGTGATTCATCCGTTGACTTAGAAACAGAGTTGCTATTTGAAGAAAATGAGCCATGTCTTTTAGGAAGATACTGTGGAGTTCTTGTGGGAATTGGAAGAGAGATGGAGTAATTGTTAAGAATGTTTAAAACATAAGCCATTGAAGGCCTTGCATCCACATCTTCTTGTACACATAGCAACGCAATGTTGATGCATCTCATAACTTCATCTTCAGAGCAAGTTTCGACTATTGTTGGATCCATAAGCTCCATTGCTCTTCCATCAATCCAGCTTTTCCAAGCCTGAATTTTTTGTTTTTATATAAGAAAGGTACTATGTAACGTTGTGTTTTCGATTTTAAAGATAATCGGATGGAAAAAAAAAAAGGAAAGGAAAGTTATGACTTTAATCATGTTCTAGATGAAAGATATATCCAGAAGAAATTAAAAACAAGGTTTCATGATTTCATCTATTCCTTTTCCTTCCTATATACAAAGCATGAGAATATGACTTTTTAGTTTCATGGAGTGATTAATGCAAGGAGAATTAAGGCATGGAAGAATGGTAAAACTTACAAAATGTGAAAGATCTTGGTGATCATCTTCATTATAAAAGCGTGAACTTCTCTTCCCAGTGATGATTTCAAGAACCACAACGCCAAAAGCAAATACATCCGACTTCACAGAAAAATGTCCGTGCATTGCATACTCGGGGGACATGTAACCACTACAAAAACATTTGTCATTACAAAAGAATCTAATATTTTTTTGGATAGAAGAATCCCTTACTAAGGGTGTGTTTGGTTGTGAAAAATTGTTTTTATTTTTCTAGAAAACGTCTTCGGAAAATAGAATTGAGTTTTCATTTTCAGTTTTCAATGAAAATTGTTAAAAAACATGTTTGATTGAAACCGGTGGAGTTTTCATTTTTCATTCTAGAAATTTAGAAAACTTTGGAAAACTATAAAAAGTCACTTTTCTAATTTAAATACAATTTGGAAAACAAAAAAAATTTATTTTCGTGGAAAATTTTTGAAAACTGAATCAACCAAACGCGTTTTTAAAATTTTCTTTTTTTATTTGAAATTTTTCATTGAAAGCTGAAAAAAATAAATCCACAACCAAACGCACCCTAAATAGCGAGACCCGTATCTAAAGTTTTTGACACCTCAAAATATTAACCATGTAGCTAGAGCTACCATAAGCCGACCTAACTCGAACTCAACCCAAAACTTGCAAGTTTGGTTGAGATTTTTTAACCCATTTAATTAAATAGTTTGGGTTAGGGTTGTTTATTTATTTATTATTTATTTATTTATTTACTTTTTTTTTTTGCTAGGAATCAACTTTGTAACCTCTTTAATTTTTGATAACACTAAAATTACCAACAAAAGCAAGAGAGTTGAAAACTTACTATGTTCCGACAATTCGATTGGTGTTTACTTCAGTTTGACCCACTCCAACTATCCTTGCTAGACCAAAATCAGAAATCTTAGGGTTCATATCAAAATCTAGCAAAATATTGCTAACCTTAAGATCACGATGAATGATTCTTAAACGAGAATCTTCATGTAAATAAAGCATTCCTCTAGTGATCCCTCCTATGATTTTATATCGTTTCGGCCAATCTAACTGCCCATGTCTGTTTGGATCTATATTATAAAAAAAAAACATTGGAGATTGTAACAAATTCATACAAAAAATTTACAAATAAGTTGGATTTGGTGTTTTGGCTTACTGAATAGAAAGTAGTCGAGGCTTTTGTTGGATACGTATTCATAGATGAGTAATTTTTCATCCACATCAAGGCAAAACCCTAAAAGCCTCACGAGATTTCAATGTTGAAGCTTTGCCATCAAAATGACTTCGTTTATGAATTCTTGTGAACCTTGTCCAGATGATTTTGATAGTCTCTTTACTGCCACCTCCATCCCATTCTCTAGAACACCCTACAATTATAATGTGATATTGTTAACTTTTTTTTGGAAAACAGAAATAACCAAGCTAGATGAAAACTACGTACAAGGGAGTTAGAGCACTACAGAGACGAGCTTATTAACCAAGCATTCCACTCAATTTTATATTTACTACACCTGCTACTAAATGACTTAAAAGCTACCACATCCGTAAGTGATCAAATACAACATCACAAATTCCATTTTTGCCCTTAAAGAGAGCCTTGTGTCTCATGTTCCAAATATCCCATATGGTTGCCCCAACCACCCAATCAAACGCCATTCTAACCTCGTTCTTTTCCTTCATCTCCTTGATTACGTCAAGCACATCACCATGCTTTCAACATCTAGATAAGCTCATCTCCCACCATGTTTCAATTTTGTTCCAAACGGTTATGGAAATTGCACAGCTCAAAAACACATGATTTGTACATTCCCGAACATCCGCACAAAATGAGCAAAGAGAATCATCAAAGTCTAGACCTCTTTGAACTAGGTTACTGTTATAAAAAAGATCAATGTGGAACAACCAAACAAACACCATGATTTAAAGTGGAAACCCACTATGAAATGTTACTCTTATTGAAAGGTTACATGGCTAATAAATCTCCAACAAGAGAGGAGAGAAAGAAGATGTAATGGAATAAATGGTAATAAACAATCTAAAGGGCTTTATATAATAGTCTCACAAGAATCCTAATCATATTCCAAAACTCCTACAGAAAAGAAACATTCCTTATAAATTGAGAGTACTAATAGCCACATAACTAATGGTATTTTCGAATTCCACATAAACTAATAATTATGCAGCAGCAATGGGAAAAAGGTTGCATAAAAGAAAAGTAATACCCTAATGCAACACACTCAAACGCAACACTTCTAGAAAATGTTGCACTAACAGCACATTGCTTGTGCAAGAAAAGGGTTTCAAAGCATTTTCCACAAACTCTACCTTGGGACGAAGCCAAAAAAAAAACTTCAGCAAAAATAAACCTTCAAATCTTTAACTAAAATCGAATAATAAGTAGCGCCAAAAAGTCTCTAAGGACTAAACTAGGGGTAGAGTGGTATAAAGATTTATGCATGACTGCATCTAATAACGAGTTTTAAATAAGTAAGAAGTAATATGGTGTTTGAGATTGCATATTTAAAATGTTGATTGACATATTGCGGTTTGGCACCGATAGTAAACTATTTTAAGTGTTTGAATAGGAGAATATTAGCGGCATTAATGAACTTATATAAGATGTTTATGATAAGTTACTTCCTTTTTACTTATTAACTTAAATAAGTAGTTTTTGATAAATTACTTCCTCATCAGACGTATAAGCAGAATTCGTCAAATACTGAAAATAATTGATCAATTTATTAAGTTCTGGTTAAATTAATTCAAACAATTTTTAAATTTTGTTTTGACACCCGATAACCTAATACATACTCATAGTACGATGTACTACTACTACAAAAAAAAAATAATAAAATAAAATAAAAAGATTTTTAACTTTTCCCAATCCAAACCCTTAAAAATGTTTATTAACGGTAACAAACCGCAATAAGCTAATAAACACTTTAAATAAGCAATCTCAGACACCCCCTATGTATATTTGTCACTAAGCAAGAGATAATATTTGTATAACGCTTACATAAAATCTGGGATCGATCTAGGTATGTTGTACATAGTTGTCAATAAGCAAGAGATAAACATTATGATGGTACGTCAAAGGTATACTCGACCACAAACTCCAAATTACCCCTTTGACATCTCTTGCAACTCAATTTTGCAAGAATTACAAAGATTGGAGTAAGGTACCTTATGACATTGAATGAAATAACGAGACCTAAGATGCGATAAAATAAAAACTCTAGACTATGATGACCAAGAGTGATATGTAATGCCCATATCCATGGAGGCATGTAACCATTGGTGGTTCGTCTGTGGACGAGGGATATAAATGAAATTCTATCCGATTTTCGTAACATGGGATACATATACATGCTAATTAAATTATATGAATAACATACAGAATATATCGACTACTACAAAATACGAAAGAATGATCAACTGTGTACCTTATAAACTGGACCAAAGCCGCCTTGACCAATTTTGTTTCCATCAAAGAAACTATTGGTGGCTGCTTCAATGGTGACCAAATCGAATTGTAAAGATCCTACTACACCCATTTCCATTTCAGCTACATATATAACATGCAATTATTGGGCAACAACTTTATAATATTGATCATAAATGTAAATCTTTACCCCCTTAGCTTCCAGTAAAATTATAATCACTTAATTTTATTACCTGACCCAGCTTGTGCTAAATTAGCGCTGTTGTTTTGGTTTTCGCTCATAACTAGAGACGAAAACGCAGTCCCACTTTCTTTTTTGGTAGCAGAAGCATCTTTAATATTATTCTTTCGCCTTCTTTTTATAAATAAACATAACCCGATTATGAGTATCCCACCCAAAACACATGCAACAGGAACGATGACGTAAATATTCTTTGATGACTTTCGTGTTCCTCCTGCATGCATAAATATTAACTAGTTTATAACCCGTGGAAACCACGATTACAAAATTAATTAATTTTTCATAGTAACTCAAAATTATTAATAAATTATTTTAAATAAATTTCTAATTAAGAGACTTTTTTAGTTATATAAAATTTTAATCGTTGATTTCAATAAATACGTAATCTTATAATATGTATTAAATTTATTTTAATTTTGATTCTAATATTATTAATTTAATGTAATTAAAATGAGAAATTTAAAATTGAAACTTGAAATGGAGAATCAATAGGTTGACAAATGACATGACATTAATTAGGAGACCGGGTAACACATGGTAAAAGAAGAATAAACTTATTCTTTTATTAGAATAGGAAAAAGAGATTATCAAGAAATAATGTTTCATACTATTATTAATACTTATTGTGGTTTTGGTTTTCACTCGTCAATTATATAGTTTGCTTGATATCAACAAATTTTGTATAAAAATTCTTATTTACAAATATGTAAATTTTTTTAAAATACCATTATTTTTTTATATTTGGGTAATTATTTGTTATCTTTTTAACACTTGAAATGATCTTATAGTTAGTACATTGCTTGAGTTGTTTATTTATAGTCGGTAGGTGTAAAACTCGTGTAATACACGGGTTGATTAAAAAAAAGATTAAATATCAAAGTATAAACAATAAGTATTTTTTAAAATAAAATTTTGAAATAACGAATGAAGAAATGTATTAATTTCAATTACTATCATATTTATTACATTTAATAGTTTACATATATAAGGATATAAATATTATGTGGCTTTTTAATTTTAAAAATCAAAAAAAACTCAGAAATTAACATGTGGATATTATTTATTTAAAAAATACCACAAAATGACAAATATGAAAACTTATGAGATATTGACATGTAGCAAAATGGATCTGCATTTATTAGAGTAGATTATAGAATATTAGTAAAGATTATTATGAATTTGTTTTTCTTATCACATATATTGAATGAATATTATTAGTGTTATATCATCTACATAATAAAACTCCATTAATTATTTAAAAGCTATCAACTCCACCTAATAAGACAACTTAAGTACTTGACAGAATACATTATTATTGTTATATCCTCTTTATAATAAAAATCAATTAATTATTTAAAAGCTATTATAACTCCACTAAGGCAAGTTGATAGAATTCTCATTATCCTAATAATAGTAATTATTGCATTCTGGGTCAAATACAAATACAAATAGGGATTTTCTTTATTTAAAATTGTTTGGTTTGGTTTACCCTATCGACATGATTTTTCGTATTTTAGTTGTTTTTTGTTTTCTTTTATTTTTTCGTTTTCTGTTTTTTTTTAATAATTTTAATAAGTACATATTATTATTATTAACATTATAAATGTTTCGGACTATTTTGTGTTAATTTTTTCATTCAGCTATCATTGTATTATATTTTCACTCAAACTATCCATGTATTATTTTTTCGTTCAGATTATCTCCATGTTATTTTTTAATTCCGACTATCACTATGTTATTTTTTATTCTGACTATCTTTGTATTTTTTTTTACTATCTTTGTGTTATTTTTTCACTCGGACTATTTTTATGTTTTTTTTTTTCATTCAGACTATCCATGTGTTATTTTTTTCGTCCGGACTATGATTATTTTATTTTTTTAATTCGGACTATCTAGTGTTATTATTTTGTTGCGATTTTCAAAGTCGTTAAATAAAACTCACATACCAACATACATATAATTGTTTGTAAAAAAAATTTAACAAAAACAAAAAAATAATACATTGTTAGTCTGAACAAAAAAAATAACACAAAGATAGTCGATAGGAAAAAAAATAACACATGGATACTCGGAATGAAAATAATAACATAAGGATATTCCAAATGAAAAAATAACGCATGGATACTCCGATTAAAAAAAATAACATATGGATAATCCAACAGAAGAAAAAAAACACAATTATAGTAGTCCGAACGAAAAAAAAATCAAATAATAGTATGAACGAAAAAATAACATCTGGAAGTCTGAACGAAAAAAATAATAAATAGACAATCCAAACGAAAAACATAATACATGGATAGTCATAATATTTTTTATAGAACAATATGTAGGATATCATAGTTTGTAAAAATAAAGATACAGCCATATAAAAATATTTTCTAAAACACAAATAATTAAAAACAAAATGACATAATAATAATAATAATAAACAAAAGACAAAAAAAAATTGACAAAAAATAATCATTCAAAATGGTTATTTAAATGAAATCGTGAGGGTTTAAGAATAGGTTTGATTTATGTCAAATTAAAGGGTATGCAAAGCAACACCTTATAAATAACACTAGGAATATTATGGTTCGGATTTAACGTCTTAATTTTTTTTTATAGAAAACTACTAATCTAGCCATTTTCTTTAATTATCTTTCAAAAAATAGCCAAAAACTAGCAATTGTCCAAAAATAATCCACGAAACCGTAGGTAATTAGAGTGGGCTACTGTTTCGTCAAATGATCTACTGTTTCGGGTTAACTATATATATATATATATATATATATATATATATATATATATATATATATATATATATATTCATTTCGAAAATCTAAAACCCTAGGTTATTTTATAACCTACGGTTTTCTCTCCACGATCTACGGTTTCCCAAACCGTAGTCTATGGTTTCGGTAATTTTTTTTTTTTGTTTTTCGAAAAAAAAAATCAAGGAATCATTATATATATATATATATATATATATATATATATATATATATATATATATATATATATACACACACATTTTTATATAGGTTACAACCATTTTTTTAAAAAAACAAAAAAATAAAAGATAAAAATCGTAGACTTTATACGAAACCTACGGTGTACAAGTCAACAATGCACAAACTGTGCATTGTGGACTTGTACACCGTAGGTTTCTTATGAAGCCTATGGTTTTACTACTTTTCGGTTTTTTTTTTTTAAAGTTATCCCTATGTACAAAACTACTCCTAATCAAGAATACGGTAAAATTTCGATAAAAAAAAATAGACGTATATCGTTGTTCTTCGGGTGCTCTATTAAGAGAAAACACTAAAAAACCAAGAAAAAAGTAGTAAAAATGACCTAATATGAAAATCAATACATTATATACTATGGGCCAATGAGCCCCGAAAGAGTAGACGGGCAGAGAAACAGTAGCCCATTGCCCTAAAACCATAGACTTCACCCCGTTGACCGTAGTCAACACATGTTGACCGTCGTCAACGCTAGTCATCTATTCTTTCGGGGGCTATTTTTGGCTAAACTCTATTTTTTGGCTATTTTTTGATAGATAATTAGGGAAAATGACTAGATTAGTAATTCTCTCTTCATTTATTTGAAAAACTTATTATCAAAATCCAATTTTATTATACTATGTTAAAAGCTTTAAGACAAAATTACAAAAATGGTCCCTGTGGTTTACCAAAAGTCACAAAGTCAGTCCCTATTAATTTTTTTTGATGCAAATGGTCCTCGTGGTTTGCGAAACTTGCAAAGTTTGCCCTTTTTACTAACACCGTTAGTAAAACGCCGTTAGGGACTAAATCTGTAAGGGCATTTTCGTCTTTTCAAGTATAGAAGGACTGAATTCGTGACATTTGAGAAACCACAGGGACCATTTTTGAAATTTGTTTGAAAAAATAAATTAATTTGCTGAAGGAAGGGGGGAAGGCTCGAACTCACAACCTCCACCACCTTTATTAGACCAAAACCTTAACCAATTGAGCTGATTGTTCACTTGGTTATAACACCCTAAAACTAATTTATATAATAACAAAAACGTTAATATTTAAATAATAAATAAATTACAAAAAACATTTTTTTTACATAACTTTTTTTTTGAATAAAACAAAAAGTATTTTAGTTGTATTACAAAAAAAATTGTTTTTTACAAATAATTTGTATGTATTTTTATGTATTTATTTTACGTAAAATATATTTTTTTTATTTCTTTAAAAAATAAGTTTTCGTATAAAAAATATGTTTTTGTATATTATATATTTTTTTATTTCTTTGACATAATAATAATTAACACTACTCATGACATAAAAAAAATATTAATTCTTTTGGGTCGCTAGTTCTAAAATACGTATTTCATCTTTTTTTAAATACATATAACCGAAAAACGGTTTTCAGAAAACCGATTGGACCAATCAGTTTTCTGAAAACCGTTTTTCGGTTATATGTATTTAAAAAAACATAAAAAGCCTATTCGGTTATATATCTTATTTAAAATACGTATTTCATCTTAATTGCAAGTTCTAAATCGTATAATTGAAATGAAGATGAAAAGAAATAGTGATACATCTTTTTAAAATAACGATAATTAATAGTACTCTTGAAATAAAAAACAAATCGTATAAATTGTTTAGATACATAACATAATCGTTGTTAAGTTGTTTTTAATACATATAACCGAAAAAACGGTTTTAGAAGTAGCGGCTCAACAGAATTTATACATTTTTTTATGTCATGAGTAGTGTTAATTATTATTATTTCAAAGACATCAAAAATATAATATACGAAAACATATTTTTTATATGAAAACTTATTTTTTAAAGAAATAAAAAAATATATTTTACATAAAATAAATACATTAAAATACATACAAATTGTTTGTAAAAAACAATTTTTTTTGTAATACGACTAAAATACTTTTTCTTTTATTTAAAAAAAAGTTATGTAAAACAAAATGTTTTTTGTAATTTATTTATTATTTAAATATTAACGTTTTTGTTATTATATAAATTAGTTTTAGGGTGTTATAACCAAGTAAGCAATCAGCTCAATTTGTTAAGGTTTTTGTCAAATAAAGTGGGTAGAGGTTGTGAGTTCAAGCCTTCCCCCTTCCTTCATCAAATTAACTTATTTTTTCAAACAAATTTTAAAAATGGTCCCTGTGGTTTCTCAAATGTCACGAATTCAGTCCTTCTATACTTGAAAAGACGAAAATGCTCTTACAGATTTAGTCCCTAACGGCGTTTTACTAACGGTGTTAGTAAAAAGGGCCAACTTTGCAAGTTTCGCAAACTACAAGGACCATTTGCATCAAAAAAAATTAATAGACTGACCTTGTGACTTTTGGTAAACCACAGGGATCATTTTTGTAATTTTGTCAAGCTTTAAAATTTTAATTTGCATATAAACAAGTAATCAAATATTTTATTTAATTAAAAATTTATAACATAAATATTGTTCTATTGAGTGTAATTTGCCAGGATGAAAAATGCAATGCGTACCTGTAATTGTCGGCGATTCTGATGAAGATGGAGGCGGAGACGGCAGCTTGATTGCCGGAGGATCATTAAAAAACGATACATTTGAATACCTAACGCAACAACTCGGATAAAATACACCGACATCAATTTCGCCATCGCAGCAGCCTTGAGATTCCCTATACACAACCGACAAGCACGAATTGCAGTCAAAAGAAGATAAATCCGGCGAACATTGCATCAGAGCGTAAATCTTCGACGAATCTGGCCCGAAACCAACATCTCCGGTTGCAAACTTCCGAAGGGAATTTCCTCCTGCAGCTTCCACCCGTAATCTTCCTTCTAAATTTCTCAACGCCTTATCGAAAACGTCAATGTCCGATGCATTAATGGAGCTCGACACTCTGGCGTTAGGTCGAACATCGACAACTGAAGTATAAGTACGATTTGAATAGCGTACTGAACAACTCGAGCTCCAAATTAAGGCTTCTAACTGGTTAGCACAGTTCTGTCTTAGCAGGACGATTGAGTTTCTGATACAATCCCTACAGGTTTCCGATCCAACGTCGCCGCGGCAGAGAGCGATGGCGGTGACGGCGTTTGGACTTACGCCGGCGGAGGTATTGTAGAAACCGTAGCCTGTTGCTGCGGTGGCGGAGAGGGAAGCGAAGGCGGTTTTGAGGTTTGCTTCGTATGTGGAGTTTCTCGTGAAATTACCGTCGTCTCTGCATCGGAAAATGGGGAAATAATTTAGTTGGCCGGCGGCGAGACAAAGAAACTGCAAGAGAAGTAGAAGAAGACATGGAATTATGAAACTTGATTCCATTGTCGAATGGAATTCTGTGGAAACGGAAGGGTTGAAGCTGTCGCTTAGTTATTTATGGAGGGGATATTAACGAATTTGTTGGTTTTTTTTTTTTTTTGCAAATTAAAATATGAGATATGATTAGATATTTAATTTCATTAATATTGCTAACATATTATAATCTGGTATAAGAGGATAAACCCAACTTAAAACACAAATAGTTAGTTGTTTTTTAAAAGACAAACAGATAATATAATGAAATTTAAACAATAAAGTAAAAATTCATTACACATGGAATTCTTTGTTATTGATCGAAGATATTGGTGAACATATCACATGAACATCATCATCATTTTCGAGACTTATAAAATGAAATGAAATGCTGAATTCAAGAAGGCTCCGTTTTTATACCATTTACAATGTCTTAACTAAATAAAAATAAAGTTCAAAAAAGATGTTTTTTTTATTTTTTGTTAAAATAATAACATATATAATTTACTAATTCTTTTTCTTAATCCCCTTTTGATTTTGACACTTACATTGATATAATGATATAACCATGATATAACCATGAGTAAGAAGTAAGAACAAAAAGATAGGAGGATATTTGATTTATCAAAGAGAAAATTTATTAAAAAAATATTGTAATATTTTTAGAAGTATAGATTACTTTATCCTTTTATTTACATAAGCATTAGTTCTTTTCATCATTTCGATTAATAACTCTTTGTTTTTTTTTTGGTGATAGGTAATGTTTTGTTCGAAAATTTGGCAAATTATCGGAAGAATTTTGGACAGTTCAAAATCGCCACTTGTTGTCTACTTCAAGTAGCCATTATCTAACTCAAAATACACCACTTTAAGTAGCGATTCTAGACTAAATAGCCACTTTTCCCTCTTCACCAGCTTCTTAAAGACCCGAAATTTAGCCCAGTTATCGGCCAAAAGTTAGCCCAAATCTTCATTTTTTAAGCATCTAACTCTCCCGGCCACCCCAAATTAAGGTGTAAGTCTTCAACTTCTCGAGCCCATAAATGGTCCGCGAAACTCCGGACCAACCCTGAACAAATCTGTATTGCATCGAGTCTTTTAAAAATCTGAAATAAGCACAAAACTCGAATCGTATTTGATATAGATATAGAATAAATAAAATGAAAATACACATGATTATTAATTAAAAAGATATAAACTAAACTATAAAAATAAGTAAATAAAATGCAACTTAATGTTTTATCACTTATGTGTGTAATGTTTTTTTTTTTTTTGAAACATCAAATCTAACCTACTCCTAAACTACACCTTAAATCCATATATGTCCACGGCGGACTTGAACCCTCAACCTCAAAGAAGGAGGGCAACACCGGATACCGCTGGGCTAGAAGCCCTTTGGTACTTATGTGTCTGATGTTAATAGAGTACTTGTAAAATAAAATGCACAAAACCCTGAACAACTATCGTGGCCTTTTTAGTGGGTAAAGTACTTGTAAAATTGTTTTATGTGTGTGATGTTAATAGAAAGCAAATTGAGTGCGTTTAGGACATTTGTTTGGTAAATAAGGGATTTTTTGTTGGTGCATCTGCATCTGTATATGTTGTATTCTTGTGTTTGATCAGGTATGGCGAGAATATTAACATTAATGATTGCTTGAAGAAGACGCAAAAGTGCAATTGTGGATTTCATTTCGATTTAATCATAGCAATGTGTGGAAATACTTGTTCTTCTACACCAAATTTAGTTGTTTAAAGGTAAGGTATCTTATCTTAATATAGTATAATTTTAATATGTTCGTGTTCGTTCATTTGTTCGGTTAACTTAAGCAAACGAACATGAACTAGCATCCGTTCGTGTTCGTTCGGTTCGTTTATATCCCTAGCCTTATGTAAGCATTTAGAGGCATATTCAATTCAATAACTACATACTCTCTTGAGTTTTTCAACATTTTTGTTTGTTAACTTCCATTCTACATCAACTTTATTAACATGGACCATTCAACGACTTAGTATATATATCTCGGGCCCAACGTATGGACCTAGTAAGAAAAAGGCTAGACAAAGACTTGATTAAGCCTGAATCGGGTCCTTTGAGAGATCTCAAACTCCTTAAGTTAGGTCAGGTACACCCCAAAAAAAAAAAAAATTTCATTTAAAATTTACAATTTATTTTGGTATACACTGGTTATCTGGCATACAAGAAGCTATTAAAAGAATCGTATTGACTGCAAGTATAGGATCGAGTCGGGCGTCACAAATAATATACCTGCAAAACAGATCATCACAAAAACATAAGCATCATGGCTTATGAATAACAACTACAATACCATAATCAGATAAATCATATATAATATAAATCATGTATCAAAGATTTAATAAAATCTAATACTTAGGAATGATATATCTATCAGTTATGATTTATCTCTCGGTGATGATCTCCCTCTCTTTATCGATTAACATTAATCTATCAATCATGATCTACCTCAATCAAAATCAATCTCCTGATCATGATCAATTACTCAATAAAAGATCTATCTCTCTCAATCATGATCAATCAATCTATCAAATAATCTATTTCCCAATTCTCATCAATCTCTCAATCAATCCTACATATCAAAATATATATTTCACATAAGGAATAACGCAAATATCCAAACAGCGGATGTTACAGTAGTGTTACTCACCTGGTCATTCGACAGACTAATTCTAGTATCGGATTCCATCATCCACTGCCTATCTGCCTATCAGTTCGTCACATGGTAACACCTACTCATCACATAACAAGTTCCTCAGAACCTGTCTCAACTCACTATTAGGTATACTCTATAACCACTCTTCATAATGACAATAAAATCCCATAATATAAAAAATGATAGGCTTAACATGTAATTCGTTAACTAAATCTCTCATAATGGGTAATTCTCAAATATTGGGGTGCATAACCTCGAAAGTCTCGACAAATCTAAAATCATAAGATTTTCTCAAAATTTTACCAACGGGTTTGTAACAACATCGTATCATGAATACATGTAATATACTCAGGTCTATCGACTCTAAATAACAATCACATATTGTAAATACAATTTAACCGGTAAAAGATACCTCAACGTATCCTGTAACTCGGCCCTCGTATTACTCGTATAACTTCACCATAGTAATCTCCCGCAAACGACTCCCGAGCAGCATCTCCTGTCCCGTGTCCCAAACTCTCCTAAATGACACGAAAACTCTTGTATTTATAGCTAAACACATGTCACGTCATGGCCCCATAAGTGTCACGTCGTGACGACCTAACACACTACGATCTTGACACGTATTGTACTCTTGTGCCTCATGTCTCGACGATCTGACTCATGCCATGTCGTGGCTATATATGCACCACGTCGTGGTGACCAAGGGACCTTGGTTTTTATACGTATGAATCTCGAACATTCTGATGACTCATCACTCTTCACGTCGTGACATGCTCACTATCATGTCGTGACATATTCAATTCCATATCATGATTGTAACATCCATAAAAGTTCATAAAATTTAAAAGTTTTCAACCAATCAAAAATCATAATTGTTTACATAGTAATTTTCAAAATATGTTTAATATCAGATTTTTTACCAAAATCACAAGACCCAACATGAGGAGGTGCACGATCAAACCTTTGTCTTCCCACGATCATCTGAGGTACCTGAAACATAACCCAAAATTGTAAGCCCAAAGCTTAGTGAGCTCCCCCAAAGTACCAACACAACAAATAACACATATACAATAACAAAATACTATGGGTCCAATCAACCATCGGGTTGGAATACCCCAGCCCCTCAACCATCGGGTTGGAATGCCAACATACTACAGGTTCAATCAACCATCGGGTTGGAATACCCCAGGCCCCTCAACCATCGGGTTGAAATGTCATCATACTATGGGTCCAGTCATCCTCGGGATGGAATACCCTAGGCCCATAACCATCGGGTTGGAATGTCCCGGCCTGTTGGCGTACGCACAAAGCAGTGAAGCCTCGGTCACCGACCAAACATGTGCACATATAACATATAATTATATAACAGTCTACAACTAGTCAAACAGATCTACAGATCACTAAGCATATCAACATCCTATCGACCAGGATACCGATCTAACAGATCACAACAGCACAATAGCATGCATAACAGGATATCAATCCAATGGGCCGGCATTGGTGCCTTCGACCCGCAATAACAATGAGGAAAACTCACCTCACAAGCTGAATAAAACTGGTAAGGCCTGACTTCGAATCTCAGCTCTCTACTCAATGCCTACATCCACCTAGTGACCAATTCCATCAAAATCCCAACAATACCCAAAATACCCTCAAAAGTCAAACTTGGTCAAACTTAGTCAAACATGGTCAAACTTGGAGTCAACTGGTCAAAGCCCATAAACCCACTGAATCAACCCAGCCGAGTCAACCCAACCGAGTTAACTCAACATGGGCTGCTCCAAGCACGTACGCGTGGCGTATTGTAGAGGTACGCTCAGCATACACGAGGCTTCGCAGAGAACCATCATCGGTTTGGATGACCGGGTACGCTGGGGTGTACCTTCGCAGACCCAACTTCTTTATTAAGTGCTTAATGGCTTTAGCACTTGAACTCAAACTTCATATACAAGGCCCAGAGGCATACTAGCATCATAAAGTTCCCAACTTTATGATTTTTCACGTCCAAAAAGTTCTTAATGCAAGATCTTAATCCATTAAGACTTTTTACAAGAAACATGGAGCCAAACTAGCTATAGGGACCTCATTTTTATGGCTTAGGACCCTTCCTAGGGTCTGGAAGGACGACCCAAATCGTCTAAAACCAAACATGCATAAGAATGGGACTTTTGAGACAAGAATAACAACATAAAGCTACCAAAATGAGATCCAAGCAAACAAAGCATCAAGGTGAAGACATTTTATCTTCTGGAGCTTCCCAAGGAGGTAATGATCCAAGATCCACAAGCTTGTTTCAACTTCTAAGCTCCTTGATGCAACTCCTTCTTCTTTATGCACACCAAGAACACACTTTAAACTCAAAAACACTCTTAAAGGACTAGGGTTTTCCAAAAACGACTCAAGGGCTTTGGAGGCTGAAAAGGTGGGGGTAAATGAGCCATAAGGATGCTTAAATACCCCTCAAACCCTAAAAATTAGGGTTTCATTAGGACATGAGTACGCCCAGCATACTAAGGCACGCCCTAGTACGCTTAGCGTACACCTCCTACATCAAAATTACAATCTTACCACTAGGGCTTCTCATGGTTACTTCCTTCCAATCTAGGGACCAAAATGACATAATTTAAAACCAAAAGATGAATTTGAAAAATACCTGAAAATCGGGGTGTTACAGTGATGAACATTATCCACGTCGTAGGATTCAAAAGTTGACCGTTGACTTTAACTTCCATTGACTTTCTCAAATTAGCAACTTACTTTTGTCTCAACTTCAAACAGTCATGACTATCTCATACGACCTCCATTTCGATGATCTTTATATCCACAGAATCCTCTCAACAAGATCTACAATATCACTTAACTATCCTTTGTTAAATAACATTTACCGAATTAAAAAACTCGAAGCTTTATTTCATCTACTATTCTCATAAAATTCATATCTTGTAAAATAAAACCTGTTACGAATAACCAGGAGTTACAAGTCTTCCCTCCTTCAAAAGATTTCGTCCTCAGAATCTCTTGAAGTCCCGCACTACTAATCTAGGATATACTAACTCTTCTCATATCATATATCTCATCATATTCTTCTTAATGAGTGTTATGAATCTTTCTGCTCACAATCATTTGGCACTCGATTTACAACTCATTCTTAAGTCATGAGTGTAATTTCTCATAATAATCATAATTCTCATCATTATCATTATTATCATCAAATATGTACTAAAGCTTGGAAAATTACTCATTCTCAAGTCGATCCATTGTGAATAACATCTCGACTATTATTACTCATTTCTCTATAATTTCACAAATTCACGAATCACTCAAATCAAACTCAATCACATTAATCTTATCAATCAGATCATTAATATCAATTTCTCAAATCAATCTCTAACGCCTAATATGTCAGGTAATTTTTTTAGTTGTTTATTTCTATTTTATTTTTCTTAAGGACCTCGTACGTTGGGCATAGATAAGGTACGTTGGGCATACTTTGAAGAATGCTTGACATAGGGTTAACCCCCTCGTACGTTGGGTGTACCTTTGGTACGATGGGCATATGTGAGTCAGGGGCAACCCTAATTTTTAGGGTTTACACCCTATTTAAACACCTTATGTCCCAAGGTTCTCTCCTTATCAGCCTACATTGCCTTTTTTGAGCACTATCTCCAGACCCTAACTTATTTCTAAAGACAGATGATCTATGTGTGTGTTTTGGTGTGTATTTGGTGTATCTTGAAGAAGAAGAAGCTTGGTTGAGGAGCACTGATCAATTAGGATCTTGTAGACCCAGAGTCCATCCATCCTTTTCCACTTTATAGAGGTATAAAGTCTTGACCTTGGCTATTCCATGCTTAGATCTAGGACTAGTTAAGTTTTGAGCACATTTTGGTCCCATGAGTGAGTCCTTATGAGTAAATGTTACTCCAGAATATTTGAGTTGTCCCTCTGATGTTCCTGAGGTTCCTAGCTCATAAAGTTTTCATCTTGATGGTTGTAGATCAACCATGCATGAGTAATGATCATTTGATGGAAGTAGAATGTTAAATCTTGGACATCAGTCTCTTTGAGCCATGCAAAGGCATCAAGTTGGTAACGTTATTGTTTAAGACACTCCCCAAGACCTGGATCTGTAAATTGGACATATGGACTCAAATAATTAAGTGATTAACAGCATTTTGGGTTGACTGGAGCGTACGTAAGCGTACGATGAGTGTACGCGTCTGGATTCCCGATCCTAATGTCATAATCGAGTATGCAGGGCGTACTGGTGGTACACTTAGAATACTCACCAGGAAGCCTTTTTGAGTTTTAAGTTGTTCGGGTCATTATTAGATCTTATGCCTTTTGGACTATGGTAGGCTTTAGGTCTTTTGGGCCTTCTTGGACCTTGGGCTAGTTTGGGTTTGGACCGTGATAAGTTAGGCCCAATAAGGGGAGGGTAAAACAGTCTTTTACCCGAGAAGTCGGGATTAAGGATTTGGACTCTCAGTTTTGGTTGATGGCCTAATTGCTAATTAGGGTTTTACTGTTTGTGATTTAGTGTGGGGATTTTACAATTCCACAGCACGAGCGTTATTTGTTTATCCGCCGATCGAGGTGAGTCTTCTCATGGTGTTTAACGGGTCGAAGGCACCAATGTCGGCCCACAGATTATTGTTATTAGCATGTTAATTGTATGTGTGACTCTTACATGGTTTTTACGTATTTGTATGTGTGTCGGGCGGGGACCGATGAGGCGAGGCCTGATGAGTGTGTTGGGTGGGGCCCATCGTAAGTTACTGACATATCTGTACCGGGTGGGGCCCGATGGAGGTCGAGCATGGTATGCAGTATTTTAGGGAAAAACTAACTAAGCTTTGTGCTTACGGCTATCAGTTTATATTTCAAGTACTTCCGATTCGAAGGGGAAGGGCTCGAGATGATCGTATCGCGCACACCATGATTTTCCGCTTTATTTGATATTGATGTATTTTTGGATGATTGATGACATACTCTGATTTTTCCTTATGATTTTCATGAACATGTTTGGTTGATGGTTTTATTAATACAAAAATGATTTTTTTTGTTATAAATTTTGGGACGTTACAAGTGAAGGGTTTTGAGCATTCTAACACTCCTATGGTGTACATGCAACCCTAGAAACCTTGGATCTATGTTTGACTAAGATACATGCAAATAATTATTTTTCCAAGGTTCTTATCCTAACTAGCATGGCATGGGGTACTTGAATCAAATAAAGCTAGTAGAATTACTTACCTTGTAGTAGTAGTTGATTGCTTGGAGTTTGAGAGCCTAGCACCAATAATGTGGATGCCTCAAATGGAAGTCACAAATCACCACAAACTTGGAAACTTGAGAGAATAGTCACAACCTTCTTGAAATCGGCCCTCTTCGTTTACACACATCAACTAGTGCCATTTCAAGAACCAAAGCCTCCTTTAATAGTGTGGTGGATTAGGGTTACATCCATGTAAACCCTAATACCCATGTCTTTTCATTTCCATGAGATCCATGGGTTAAAGCTCCATGGAGTATCCATGGACTTTTCATGCAAGCCTAGCCCATTCCAAATAAGCATTAGCCCACACTATATAAATACAAGAGCCCATATTTAATTAGTCATACTTTTGATCTCTAAATTAATTCTAAATTAATTATAGATCAACACTAATTAAATAATATGATTTTATATTAATATATTAGAACTTATAATATATTAATAAATCATAACTTATACTATTCTCAAAAGATTATTCGTAAATTGTTCGGGTGAAGTGCAACCCAAATGGACCATGCCGGGTCAGGTCAAGTACATACCAAATATAGTTATGGACTTAGACACTATCTTCGACAGTCTCCCACTTGGATAAGTCTAATAACTATAGTTGCAAGTATGACTTCAGGAACCGATCAACAATCGTAGCTCTTAAAACTCTGTTGAACTATGAAGCGCCATTTTAGATAAGTGATCATATAATCCTCTGTTCTAGATATCAGCCGGAAAAATACATGGAACATGGTCTTGCTTATTGTCCAGCATTTGTTTCCCGATTTCCGATTTGTTTGACATAGAACTTAACTGAACACATCAATTTAGTTCTGACCGGGCCCGGTACATAGGTCAAAACAAAATCATCGAGGGCCCGGATATCGCTTCTAATCCTAGAAGGAACAGATAAACTTCGACTCATATGTTTGCTCTACTACTTGTTGAATTACACACAAAGGCACGGTTTATAACATCGAGTTACCAATGCGTTTTCGTGCAATCAATGCATAACCAACTCATAGGCAACAAATCATATCTCTAGGTTTGAAGACTTATATGATATCACCGTCTCACGATCACTCGAGATAAATTGCATGAAGTGATACCAGTGAGCGTGGGTTGAATCTAATACTCAGAACTTATGAGCACTCATGAGTGTTGTAGCCCCGCTTTGTCTAACATCTTAGACCTCGACAAGCTAACCCATGACAGTCTTGATTCATATCTACTTCCAACATATGATCGACTGTGGAGAGTTTGAATAATATGATATATACCATAACATAATTATTCTGGAAGTCAAAACATGCAAAAAGAAATAATAGTAAACGATTGACAAGAGATAGCAACACTTTACTCATAAATAATAGCTTTTATTTATCATCAAATGTCAATTACACTTTACAAATTTCAAAATTATCTAACTACTAAAACTAATATCATCCTTCAGCCCTATGCTCCGAGCATGCTGGAGATGCTTAACCCAAGTCAGTCCCTTCGTGAGGGGATCTGTTGGGTTCTCATCCGATGATACCCTCTTTGCCACGAGGATTCCTTCTTCTATTCGATGTCTGATGAAGTGATATTTTATGTCAATGTGTCTGGATCTCCCATGATCTCTTGGTTCCTTGGCTAAGGCAACCGCACTATTGTTGTCACAGAAAATCTCCATTGGCTCCTTTATAGCTGGTACAACTCCAAGGTCTCCGATGAAGTTCTTTAGCCATATAGCCTCCTTTGCTGCCTCGCTTGCTGCTATATACTCTGATTCACAAGTGGAATAAGCCACTGTATCTTGCTTGGAATTTTTCCAAGTAATTGCCCCTCCATTTAGGGTAAAGACCCAGCCCGAATGAGAGCGGAAATTATCCCTATCAGTCTGAAAGCTAGCATCACTATACCCTGCTACTTTCAAGTCATCACTCCCACCAAGGGTAAGGACCCAGTCCTTAGTCCTTCGCAGGTACTTGAGAATATTCTTTACCGATGTCCAGTGAGCCTTGCCAGGATTCCCCTGATATCTGCTGACCATGCTCAAAGCAAAGGCAACATCAGGACGAGTACAAGTCATAGCATACATGTGTTGGATTAGTGTCTAAGTCCATAACTATTTTGGTATGTGCTTGACCCGATTATGAGCATGGTCCTTTTGGGTTGCCTTCACCATAACAATATGTAGGATGAATTAAGGAGCGAAAGGTTTAATTATGATTTATTAATATATTATAAGAATAATATATTAAAGGAGAAATCATATTGTTTAATTAATATTAGTCAAGAATTAATTAAGAATTAATTTTGTGACTAAAAGAGATTAATTAAACTTAGGGGACTGGAATTGTAATTATAGGATAATTGCAATTGGGCTATGGATCACCTTGGAATAATGGGTTGGACGAATTCTATGGGGAAGCCCATTAGAAATCGTCCAAGGCATGTTCCAGAAGGGGCCCATGGGCTGCTTAGGGCTTAAGCAGTCAAATTAGGGTTTCCTTGTTGGATAACCCTAATAGCCTAAGTATATAAGGAACCCTTGGGCACCAAAAACGTGGCTAACACTTGGATTAGGGTTTCCAGCCGTTGTTGGTGCCTCCTCTCTCTTCTCTCCTTCATCCAATTGCTTAGTGGTGTTTGTGACTCCATTAGAGGTGCAACACTTGAGGCACTAAGCTTTCTGAAGCCAAGGATTGATTGTTATTGCTATATAACAATCAAAGGTAAGATCTAAACCCTAATTTCAGTTATAGTTTATTAGATCTAGGGTTTATGGCTTTGGATAATCAATTGCATGTTCATTAGACAAACTAGATCCAAAGCTATTAGGGTTTGCATGTACACCATAGGATTGATGTATTGCTCTAAACCCATCAGTGGTATCAGAGACTAGGGCTGTTTGTTAGTGAATTTGATGCTTATTTGATCGAAAATTGGCTGAAAATCGAATTTTTTGAGGTTTTTCGACTTGACTCGCCGAGTCAATTGGCTGACTCACCGAGTCCATAGTGAACTCGACGAGTCCAAGCCTGACTCGACGAGTCAGCGAGTCAGATGGAGCTGATTTCGGGATTTTGACCTGTTTTGGCTGTGGATAATTACCTAAAACGTTTTTTATTAATAAAATCCGATTTTTATCAATATTTGGAGATTATCATTGCCAAAATAGAATATAATTGTCAAAAATTTAGATAATCGTTTGTTTTATTAGATAAAGATTGATTATTTGTAATTTAGATTTGAATTATCTTGTGAAAAAGTTTCAATTTTCCCCTTTAGGTTTTATAGTTTAAATTTGAACTTAAAAGTTTTGTTTTTGAAATTTGAATAGTTGAACCCTAATGTTTTGAAAGGTTTCAAAACTTGTCCTCAAGTTTTGGAATTTAAATTTTTTGATTAAAAGTTTAATTTTTGAAATATTTAAATTCTAAACCCTAATGTTTTGAAAAGTTCAAAACTTGCCCTCAAGTTTTGGAATTTAAAAGTTGATTAAAAGATTAATTTTTGAAATGTTAAATTCTCGAACCCTCGTATTTTGAAAAAGTTCAAATTACACCCTTATGGTTTTATTAATTAATTAAGGTGTATAATTAAAAGAGATTTAATAAACCCATATAGTTTTGGTTTACATTTAATTAAATTAAAAGTATAATTTATTAAATTAGACCACCTAGTATTTTAAAAGTTTAAAATACACCCTTATACTATATGTAACATTAAAATTCTAATATTATATATTTATGACTAAAAAGTCAGTCTTACCGTTAGTAGACCTCATTCACGAAGCTGGTCTATAAGGGGTGTTTTAGGAAATTGCCTATAAAATGGCGATTGAATGGGTATCCACTCTTACCCACCGCACTCTTGACTAGTGGATGGTCGTTAGCCGAACGGGTAGGATAGGACAGAAACCTTCCATTATAAGTATAATGAAGTACAAAGTAGCTACATACTTTTACAAATTCCCAAATCATAGTTACTTTACGCAAAATGTGAAATTGTATGCTAATCCATGGAATTACACTTCGTACCCTTGTCAAACGTTAGTGGAGCGTGTGTGGTTAACCAGCACACTAATTTGGGATTGACATTGGTGGCGAAGGGTGGCTCGATGTTTAGCATAGATCAATGGAGCGTGTGTGGTTAACCGACACATTGATTAGGTGATAGTTGTTGGGTTTTGAGCATTCTAACACTCCTATGGTGTACATGCAACCCTATAAACCTTGGATCTATGTTTTCTCTATTATACATGCAAATATTAACTATTCCAAGGTTTCATCCTAACTAGCATATTATGAAGCACATATACTACAAAGTTCTAGTTAGATGACATACCTTTTGATGTAGCTTGATGTCTTCAAGCTTTAAGAGCTTAGCCCCAATGGTGTGGAAGCCTCAAATGGAATCACAAATCACCAAAACACCTTGGAAGAACTTGAGAGAATATGTATGCACACTAAAATCGGCCCACTCTTATTTTCACACACTTGTTCCAATTTTGTGAGCCAAGGACCCCTTTATATATTATGGAGGATTAGGGTTACATCCATGTAAACCCTAATACCCATGACCTTTCATTTACATAGGATCCATGGGTTAAAAGCTCCATGGACCATCCATGAAAGCTTAGCCCAACCTAAATGAACTTGGCCCATTCCATATATATAAGAGTCCATATTTAATTAGTTCTTTTTGATCATTAATTAATTCTAAATTAATTCTTGATCAATACTAATTAAATAATATGATTCCATATTAATATATTAGAACTTATAATATATTAATATAAATCATAAATATACTATTCTCAAAAGACTGTCCATATAAATTGTGTCGGTGTAGTGCAACCCAAATGGACCATGCCGGGTCGGGTCAAGTACATACCGAATATAGTTATGGACTTAGACATTAATCCAATAGTCTCCCACTTGGATAAGTCTAAAACTATTATTGAGTATGACTTCAAAACATAACTGGCAATCGTAGCTCTTAAAGCCGCTGTCGAACTCTGACCTTGTCAATGACTTGTCCATTAGATAAGGGATCATATATTCCTCCATTCTAGATATCATATGGACTGAGACATGGATTATAATCATTCTCTCTGTCCATTTGTTGTTTCCCGATTTTCGATTTATGATGACTGACTGATTGAACAAATCAAATCAGTCCTGGCTTGGCCAAGCACTCACATGTGTCATCGCTAAATCATCGAGGGGCCCACAGATATCGCTTTTATCCCGAAGGTAAAAGGAATGGATAAACTTCGACTCATATGGCTTGTTCTACTACTTGTTGAATCATACACAAAGGCACGTTTTATAACATCGAGTTACCAATGCGTTTTCATGCAATCAATGTATAACCAACTCATAGTAACAACTCATATCTCTAGGTTTTAAGAATATAAGATATTATTGTCTCATGATCACTCGTGATAAAATCCATGAAGTGATTCAAATGAGCGTGGGTTGAATCCAATACTCAGAACTTATGAGCACTCATGAGTGTTGTAGCACCACTTTGTCCACCAACTTGGACCTCTACAAACCAACCCATGACAGTCTTGATTCATATCTACTTCCAACATATGACCGACTGTGGATGGTTTGAATAACTTAATCATTCAGGAAGAGCGACTTAGTTATTCTGGAAGTCAAAACATGCAAAGTGAAACACAAGAATAAATGAATCAAATATGGTATCAAACCCTATGAATATAAATAAACACTTTTATTTATCACCATACTGATTACTCATTATTCATTGTTTCGGTTTTATCAACTTTATACTTGAATTAAAAACACTAGTTGTCCCATGCTCCAAGCATGTACACTATGTTTTTCTTAAACAATAGCTTTGCCATACACCAAGTATGCACTCTATGTTTGTCTATGATCCTTACTTTGTGAAATAAACCAATCGAACATAATTTCAATGATTCTAATTTCACACTCCCAATTCCTTATCGAAAAATGTGAGAATTTCAAATTCCTATCATTTATCGAAATCTGTTTAGATTTTAAACTTATATGCACTGACCCTCCTATAATGAATATGTACAAAGTCACAAAGACTTGTCAACAGTCATTATAAGGTATTCCAATGGAGATCAACTCCATGGAAACTAAGTCTCATATTCAAAGTACATTGCTTTGGACATGCTTCTTGCATTAAGTTTTCTAATCTTACACAGATAACTTCCACCTATGGAGACAACTCCATATTCTCATTTTGACTATCACTTCTGAATAAGAGATGCCTCTTTTTAGAATATGTCAATATGGTCCTTCCAAAATTAGCACTATACTTCCAACTGTCCCTGAGCAACCAATCTTTGGTAAACCTCAGTTTGTCCTCGACAATTGCTTAATCATTTTAGTCATATCCAATTCTAGACCTTTTCCCTTCTTAATGCCTCTGGGCATTTGGAAAAATTTAGAAATGACAAATATTATAGCACATGCAATCGATCCTGTACCCAAAGCAAATGGTACACGATTCATGATGTCTTACATAAAGACATGATTCTAGACCAGTCTTTTGCTACAATATTTTTATTGGCCATGTTTTCAAAATTTGACTATGAAGAGGGATGCCGTAATCATAATCGAATTTTGAGAACGCAATATATAGAATTTCCTTAAGTTGAACCAATCCAACATGAAATTCATATATATATTCTTGACTAAAGATTATTAAGGTCTCAATCAAAGCCTTTAGAACTGAAATGAAGTATATCCTCTCCCTTAATTATAGCAAAACAACTTTTTCAATCCCTGCAGCCTCACGAATTGAAACTTTTGTTTTATATAATTAACATTGCTAACTTGCAACACTAACAATAATTATCATGCTCCCACTAACATGATGATTATTAGCATAACACTTATGCTCCCACTAGCTTTGACATGTACTCAGAAATCAGCTGGACTTCTAGAAATCAATACTTTATTGACTTTCTTACCAAAGTTCAGATTTCTGATACGAGATGCTTTGATAAAACTTTATCAAAATCATACACATTTCCTTAGATAGCATGCATGTGTGTCTATACAATTTCAGAACTATGAAAAGGGATGCCGTAATCATAGTCTCAATTGTTTAGACCTTTTGCCATCTGCTTCAAATCTACTTGGTGGAAGTGTTTCCTCACCATCATTTTCATGAATCGGAGAGAAACCTTATGACCCTTAGATTTTATGGTGTATGTGTTCTTATCCATGTGAATCGTCAAAACCATAGTCACAAGACAAGGATAATGACGAATCCAAACTCATATGGACTGAACTTATGTAATCTTAACTTCTTGCCACCTGGCAGTACAGGGCCTGCCATTGCTTCCAAGTTGTTATGCAACCAATTGAGAACTTTCAGAACTCCTATGCAAAGCCAACTTTAACTGGAATGGGCACAGAATATGTCAACACGATAGGTTATAAACCTCAAGTCGTGTGCTAGTGAAGAACCTCAGGTTTTATTCTTGATTAGTTCTTGAAATTCTTTTTAGGATCTTTAAGACTCCCACTATCCTTTTGACATATAAGACTATCTTGCCAAATATTCAAGAGATAGTGCGGATTCTTTATCAAGACAAATACTTCACACAATTGGCCTTAGTTGGTCTTTGTTTTATCCAAAACATCACAACTTACCAATTTCAAATGTACAAGAGTAGGACACTTTTACTCTTACATTTGACAAGTGTTTTAAACCTTTCTTTAAGATATGTCACTCAAGTTACAATCTTGGAGTATGACTCTAAGAATTGTTTTGGAACGAAGTATGACTCATCTTCCTGATCTAACCATTTCAACAATTCATGACTCCTCTTCTTAGTCATAAGAATGCACTAAGAAGACCTTTAGAGGACTAATTGTGATATGATTTCTAAATCATTAAGATGATCACAAACATGATACTAAAGTACTCTCCCATCTTTTCAGATTTGAGAAACTTTTATCTTTCTGCCTAATTTGATTCTTCCCATTCGTTCTGCCATACATTGAGACTTTTCCAATGTTTCAGAATTATACTTAAACTTGTAAGTATAACCATATTTACTAAACTTTAGTAAATCAAATAGTCTTAACGAGCTTTGTGGTGGACATGACCAGTGCACAAGAATGTGTACTCGATCCCTTTAGTCCTTCACTTGACTCACACATCCATGTGAACAAGTAATTAGTCTTGATTTTCCAATGCTTGAAAGTTCTCATTCATCATACTATTCAACTTGCATGATTCCAAGTTTCGGTCCAATTGAAACTTGGGTGATGAGGAACTTTCCTGATTTGGTAAATTTAGACACTACCACAAATGAAAGAATCAAATCCATTTTCCAATATTGCTGTCAGTGGAATCATATAAGCAACAATTTTCCACAAATGCCATTGTAAGGATACTTCAAATAAACAAAATTAAACAATTTTCTTTTATTTTAAAACTTTGCGGAAAAACTTATCCTTACAATCCACATGGAAAATTGTTGTTATCTATTCCTTAGCAATATATCATAACTTCTTAAGCAACTACTCAAAATTCTGATGCGATCGAAATCCACCTTCGCGATCAGAATCAGCATATACTTCCTTCAAGATTTCTCTCTATTCTTTGATTCTTAAAACATCAACATGTGACCCAGTCACATCATGTAATGAGGATCTCATAATAGAACTTAACAGAGTTAGATAATGGGCTCTACCTGATGTAGAGTCAAACTTATTGACTTTAACATCCTTAGGTAAATTTGGCAGCTTTGCAATCAACGCCCCTTCCTTTGGCAAAATAAACATATGGACCCTTTGGTAATGGGACTATCTCAGACTTAGCCTTTCTCTTTACCATTTGGTCAACCGGATTGACTATGGCCAATCCCTTTCCATTGGGAAGAGAATGCTTTGTCTGGATTTCCAGTGTCACCATTGTCATTGTCCATAAAGTTTTTGGGAAGTTGATCTTCTAATCAAATTTGCTTTACTATCGTTCCAAATCATTGCTGATTCAACAGCACCAAGCAAATAAATATGATCATTAAGGTTCATGTCATAGTCTGTTTCATAGTAGTCCCAAAGGAACTCACTATGTGACTTAGAAAGTGATTGAACATCCAACTTTCTCAAGACTTTGACACCCAACTCTCCCGGCTTGTCAATATGTGACTTCATCTCTAAGATGTGATCACACATAGACCTTGCTTGCCATTAGGGCTTGAGTGACCTTGAACTTGTGGGTTAGGGAGAATAAGTGGAGGAGGTGGAGGAAGAGAAGTATGACTTCCATGAGCCAAACTCAGGAAGTCATATTCATTAGGAAAGCTTGGTTTGGGAAGATCATTGTTTTCTAAACCAGACATCAACAATGAGAGAAATTCACGTAAAGTTGATTTAAGTCCTTAATATAACACCCAATATGATATATTAAGGCTAGGACCCAACAAACTATTTTATAACTTAGAAGAGGGATGCCGTAATCCAAGCTATAAAATATTTGAAGGTAGGTGAATGACGATTGACCAATTTCCACCAAGATAAACGAAATGTATTATTAGGTTTTAATTGGTTTTGAAACTCCTAGATTCTTTTGAGATTCATTGAACTTTTCAATGGCATGTTTCAATCTCGAGTGTGCCCTTCAGGTTTTGTGACTGGGATGCCGAGGATCACAAAACAAGGTGTGAAGTAACCATGCAAATATACTTGGTACCCTTAATATTTACCCCTTAATCGATGTGCCGGTTAACCACACACGCTGCAACGATACTATGATAAACATTAAGTTACCCTTTGCCTACCTTGTTAAGTCCAGGTTAGTGTGCCGGTTAACCACACACGCTCCACTAACAGCTTAAACAAAGTGCAAAGTGTAATTTCATGGATTAGCACCTTATTCACATTTTCCTAAGTAACTAAGATTGGGAATTTATAAGTGTTTAGTTACTTAGTATTTATCATTATACTTATAATGAAGGGAGAATTATAGTCCTTGTCTTACCTGTTCGGCTAACGACCCTCCACCGGTCAAGGAAGCGGTGAGTGAGAGTGGACACCCATTAAACTGCCATTTTATAGGCAGTAACCTTATACCCCCCTTATAGATCGGCTTCGTGAATGAGGCCTACTAATGGTAAGACGACTTTATCTTATACATATCTATATAATTAAAATTATAATAATAGTATAAGGGTTGAATTTTAAACTTTTAAAATACTTGGTGGTTTAATCTATTAATTAAACTAGACTTTTAATTTAATTAAACTCAAACCATATATTTAGGGATTAATAATACTCTTTTAATTAAACGCTTTAATTAACTATTAATAAAGTCCATAAGAGTTAATTTGAACTATTCAACAAAACATCATAATTCCAATTATTAAACTCAAAATTAAAACCATTTAATTAATTGTTTAAGTTATGAACCCAAGAGTTTTAGAATTCAATTCCTTTTTTCATAAAAAACTTTTCTCAAATTCCAAAACTTGAGGGCAAGTTTTGTAATTCTTGAAAACCTTTGGATTCCATAACTTATGGAATTAATGGTGTTTTATGATGAAACTTTCCATGTTCCATAACTTAAGAACAAGTTATGGAATTCTTTAAAACATTAACACCAAATTTTGTAACTCCATAAAAACTTTGAATCAAATTTTTTTTTTTTTTAAAAAAAACTTTCATATCCATAACTTATGGAAGTTTCAAAAACCCTTAAGATCACAACTTTAAAAAAAAACTTTTGAGCTCCAAAATTTTATGACAAAATATGTAACTCCTTAAAACATTTAGATCAAACTTTTAAAACTAATAAAATAATCATATCATTTTATCTTTTACTAAATTTGACCTAATTCAACTCATATAACAAATGATTCAAATTTTACAAATAATTCGTTTTTCACAAAACAAGTAATTATCTTAAAATTTGACAAACGTCATGTTTTTTTTTCCTTTTTTTTCCAACTTGAAAATAAAACATTTGCATCAATATAACAGAAAACAACTCATGGCTCTGATACCACTGTTGGGTTTTGAGCATTCTAACACTCCTATGGTGTACATGCAACCCTATAAACCTTGGATCTATGTTTTCTCTATTATACATGCAAATATTAACTATTCCAAGGTTTCATCCTAACTAGCATATTATGAAGCACCTATACTACAAAGTTCTAGTTAGATGACATACCTTTTGATGTAGCTTGATGTCTTCAAGCTTTAAGAGCTTAGCCTCAATAGTGTGGAAGCCTCAAATGGAATCACAAATCACCAAAACACCTTGGAAGAACTTGAGAGAATATGTATGCACACTAAAATCGGCCCACTCTTATTTTCACACACTTGTTCCAATTTTGTGAGCCAAGGACCCATTTATATATTATGGAGGATTAGGGTTACATCCATGTAAACCCTAATACCCATGACCTTTCATTTACATAGGATCCATGGGTTAAAAGCTCCATGGACCATCCATGAAAGCTTAGCCCAACCTAAATGAACTTGGCCCATTCCATATATATAAGAGTCCATATTTAATTAGTTCTTTTTGATCACTTAATTAATTCTAAATTAATTCTTGATCAATACTAATTAAATAATATGATTCCATATTAATATATTAGAACTTATAATATATTAATATAAATCATAAATATACTATTCTCAAAAGACTATCCATATAAATTGTGCCGGTGAAGTGCAACCCAAATGGACCATGCCGGGTCGGGTCAAGTACATACCAAATATAGTTATGGACTTAGACATTAATCCAACAATAGTATCATTGAGTGCATCACGTAGATTCGTATGGTTATTCACACCTTGTTTGTGATCCTCGGCATCCCAGTCGCAAATTTGAAGGGCATAATCGAGATTAAACATGCCATTGAAAAGTTCAATGAATCTCAAAAGATCTAGGAGTTTCAATTCATTTAAAACTTAAACGTTTTTTTCGTTTTTCATGGTGGAAATTGGTAAATCGTCATTTACCTACCTTCAAATATTCTGCAACTAGATTACGGCATCCCTCTGCTAGGTTGTAGAGTATTGTGTTGGATCCTAGCCTTGATGTTTCATTTGGGTGTTGCATCAAGAATTTTTATCAACTAACTTGATTTTTCTCCCGTTTTGTAGATGTCTAAATCTTACAATGGTCTTCCCAAGTCCCTTGGAACAAGCTTTCCAAATGAAGATGACGTTCCACGATATGATCAAGGAAATGAGAGTCATGCTTCACTTCCTCCACCTCCTCCAATTAATCTCCCTAACCCACAAGTTCAAAGGCTTGAAAAGTTCAAGCTCACTCAAGCCCTTTTGGCAATTAAACACGAAGATGGAAAACCTGTGTGTGCACACATCTTAGAGATGAAGTCACACATTGATAGGTTAAGGATGATGGGTGTTGATATCTCAGAAATGTTGGCTGTTGGCTGGGTTCTTCAGTCACTTCCTGAATCATATAGTGAGTTCGTTAGAGAGTACTATATGATGGACCATGACGTGACCCTCATTGATTTGACCTATTTGCTTATAGCTGCTGAATCAGAAATGATTTGGCGTGCTGATCGAGCAAATTTGTCTGGCAAATCAAACTCCCAAACTTCAATGGACATTGAAAATGGTGACATTGGAAATCCAGAAAAGGTAAATTCTGAGATAGTTCCTTGTGCCATTCCAAAAGAGTCCATCTGCTTCTACTGTCAAGAGAAGGGGCATTCGAGACGAAGCTTCGCTGTTTACCTGAGAGATCTAAGAGATGGGAGAGTCACGACGTATGGCTCTACTTCAGGTAAAATCTATTAACTAACTCTATAAGTTCCTATTCTTTGATATACATGATGTGATAAGATTACATTTTGATGTTTTTGCAGGATCGAAAAAAAGAGAGGAAGCTTAAGGAAGAAGCGTGCTGAATCTGATCATGAAGAAATGGATTTCGATCGCATGGACTTGAGGATCAGATTTTTGAGCTGCTACTCTAGAGTTAGGATAGAATGATAAGAAATATGAAATAGCATAGTTTTTCAGTTGAATTGCATTGTAAGGACAATTTTTTCCGCGATAAAATAAATTTTGATTTTATCTTATTTATTTATCCTTGCAATGGTGTGTATGAAAAATTGATGTTTGATTGTTTCTATTGTTAGCAATAATGGATTCTTTATTATGTCATTCGTGGAAATGTCGAGAATTTGCCAAATAAGGGAAGATTCTTATCGCCCAAGTTTCATTTGGACAGAAACTTGGAGTCATGCAACTTGGTTGCGTGATGAATGAGAAACTTTATATTTGGAAATTAGACTAATTCTTTGACAAAGTGTCAAGAGAAGGACTAGGAGATCGAGAACACTAGGTTGTGCATTGATCAAGGCCACCACAAGAGTGATAAAGATATTCGTCATGATTTACTAAAGTTTAGTAAATATGGTTATACTTATAAGATTAAGTATAATTCTGAGTTGATTGAAAGAGTTTCAATCAATAGCAAAACAAATAAGAAGAATCAAGTAGGCAGAAAGATAAAAGTTTCTTCATTCTAAGAAGAAGGGAGAGTACCTTTTATTGTGTTTTATGATAGGTCTTAATGATTAAGAACCATGTCTCAATTGATCCTATAAGTAAGTCTTAGTGCAATTGCATGTCTAAGAAGAGGAATCGAGAATTGTAGAAATAGTTAAATCAAGAAGTCAATCATACTTCGTTCCAATATCAAGTCTTAGAGTCAAGATTCTGACATGAGTGACAAGTCTTAAGTAGGTTTATAACACTCGTCAAATGTGGAATTTTGAAAAGTTTTCTTATTCTTGCACATTTGAAATTGGTAAGCTGTGATGTATTGGATAAGACAAAGACCAACCAGGACCAATTGTGTGAAGTGTTAAACTTGACAAAAGGCTACACTAACTCTTGAATATTTGTTTGTCAAGAAATGTTTCTTGACAAGAGAATCTTATATGTCAAGGAGTCAGTGGGAGTCTTAATAGTCTTGAAAAGTTTCAAGAACAAATCAAAAGTAAACCTAGTTAATCATCACTAGCGCACGACTTGAGGTTTATAACTCATCGTGTTGACATTATTTTGTTTCCGTGCCATTCCAATTAAGCTAAATATGTATGTGAGTTCTATGAGTTCTCATTTGAATGCATAAAGACAAAGCACCTTGATCAATAGAAAGTACATTGATATGTAAGGGTGAGTTGCTAAACCACTTGGAAGAGATGGTGGGCACTCGTGTTACCATGAGGCAAGAAATCAAGATTGAACAAGTTCAGTCCATATTGTTTTGGATTTGTCGCAAACTTTCGTTTTGACAAATTCACATGGATAGGAACACATACATCATAAAATCTAAGTGTCATAAGGTTTCCCTCCTTCATGAAAATGATTGTGAGGAAATGCTTTCACTAAGAGAGATTTTAAGAAGATAGCAATTGTGAAAATTGTATTCTCAAATTCGATTATGATTACGGCATCCCTTTTCATAGTTCGAATTGTGAGATTTGGCAATAGGTCTGAACATTTGGGACTTAGTAACATAAATTCTGAATTGTTTAGACACACATGTGAGCTATCTAAGGCAAAGATGTATGAGCTTAAAAGGCTTAGATAAAGGCTTATCAAAGCATCAAGTGTTAGAAATATGAACTTAAGGAATTCAATAAGCATTGTCTTCTAGAAGTACAACTGTTTTCTGAATACATGTCAAAGCTAGTGGGAGCATAGGTGTTATGCTTGTATTGTAATAATCATCGTGTTAGTGGGAGCATGATTATTATTTCAAGTATTGCGAGTTAGCAAAATTAATTATAGAAAACAAAGATTCACTTTGCAAAGTTGCAAGGGTTGAAAGTTGTTTTGCTATAATTAAGGGAGAGAATATTATACTTCGTTTCAAAATTCTAAAGCTTAGATCGAGAAACGTTAATAAATTTAGTCAAGGATACATAGTGCATTCTCAAAATTCGATTATGATTACGGCATCCCTCTTCATAGTTCGAATTGTGGGAACGGGGCACATAAAATATTATGGCAGAAGGCTGATAAAGTATCACGTCTTTATGTGAGACATTATGCATCGTGTCCAATACGCTTCGGGTATAGGATCGATTACATATGCTATAATATTTGACCATTCTAAAATTTTCCAAATGCCTAGGGCATTAAGAGGGAAAAAGGACTAGAATCGGTTTTGACTAAAATAATTAAACAACTATCAAAGGACGATTTGAGGTTTACTGAGGATTTGTCGCTTGTGAGTAGTTGGAAGTATAGTACTGGATGGACTATATTGACATTATTATGAATAGATAAGATTCTATTAAGAATGAGTTGTCATATGGCAAATATGGAAAATTTTCCATTAATGGGAGTTGGATATTAAGAAATATGTCTAGATTAGAAACTTTTATGCAAGAAGGATGTTCAAAGGAATGTACTTTGAATGTGAGACTTCACGTCTATGGAATTGTCTTGTAACAATTTCCGATAGAATACCTTGTAATTTCATTAGCCGGGTCTTGGTGACTTTTGTGCTATGACATTACGGAAGAATCATTGCATAAAATATTAGAATCTGACATATTCTAAAAGTGGCAAGAATTTGGTATTCTTATACTAATAATAAGGATTGGGGATTGTGAAATGAGTTTCATTGGAAAAGTTTTTCAATTGATCTATTTCACAAAGTATGGACCACAGGAAACCAAAGTGTGCATGCTTGGAGCATGGGACAATTGTGGTTATAATTCGAGTAATAAGTTGATTTTCTGAAACAGTAAGCAATGAATAATGAGTAATCAATATGGTGTTTAAATAAAAGTGTTTTTATTTACGCTCAAAAGTTTTGGGGCTATATAGGATTAATATTATTATTGTGTTTCACTTTGCATGTTTTGACTTCCAGAATAACTGGGTTATTCGAACCTCCACATTCGGTCATACGTTGGAAGTAGGTATGAAGGAAGACTATCATGAATTTGTCTGTAGATTGTCTAAAGTGTTTAGACATAGCAAAAGTTTGCTGCAGAGTTCATGAGTGCTTTGATAAGATTAAAATATTGGAGTAAACCCACGCTCACTTGAATCACTTCATGGATTTATCACGGGTGATTAGTGAGACGATAACATTGTATATTCTTGAAACCGAGACGTGTGAGTTGTTATTTGTTGGTCGGTTGCACATTGATGATAAGTAAACGCACCAGTAACTTGGTGTTATAAAACTTATTGTTGTGTGTGATTCGATTAGTAGGTGCAAGCAAGCATTTGAGTCGAAGTTTATCCATTCCTTTTACCCAAAGTGGGATAAAAATGATATATGTGGGCCCCTCGATGATTTAGTGATGACCCTAAGCGCTTGGCCAAGCCGGGACTAAGTTGATGTGTTCAATTGTAGTCTGTTGTCAGTCGTCATGAATCAGAAGTCGGGAAACAATACATAGATAGAGAGAATGATTTAAATTCATGTCTCATGTCTATACAATATCTTGTAGAATGGAGGAATATATGATCCCTTATCTGAAGGACACGCGTATCTGATAATATCAGAGTTGACAGCGGCTTTTGAAAGCTACGATTGCTGATCAGGTTCTGAAGTTATGCAAAATAGTTATTACACTTATCCAAGTGGGAGACTGTTGGATTAGTGTCTAAGTCCATAACTATTTTGGTATGTACTTGACCCTATTATGAGCATGGTCCTTTTGGGTTGCCTTCACCATAGCAATATGTAGGATGAATTAAGGAGAGAAAGGTTTAATTATGATTTATTAATATATTATAAGAATAATATATTAAAGGAGAAATCATATTGTTTAATTAATATTAGTCAAGAATTAATTAAGAATTAATTTTGTGACTAAAAGAGATTAATTAAACTTAGGGGACTGGAATTGTAATTATAGGATAATTGCAATTGGGCTATGGATCACCTTGGAATAATGGGTTGGACGAATTCTATGGGGAAGCCCATTAGAAATCGTCCAAGGCATGTTCTAGAAGGGGCCTATGGGCTGCTTAGGGCTTAAGCAGTCAAATTAGGGTTTCCTTGTTGGATAACCCTAATAGCCTAAGTATATAAGGAACCCTTGGGAACCAAAAACGTGGATAACACTTGGATTAGGGTTTCCAGCCGTTTTTGGTGCCTCCTCTCTCTTCTCTCCTTCATCCAATTGCTTAGTGGTGTTTGTGACTCCATTAGAGGTGCAACACTTGAGGCACTAAGCTTTCTGAAGCCAAGGATTGATTGTTATTGCTGTATAACAATCAAAGGTAAGATCTAAACCCTAATTTCAGTTATAGTTTATTAGATCTAGGGTTTATGGCTTTGGATAATCAATTGCATGTTCATTAGACAAACTAGATCCAAAGCTATTAGGGTTTGCATGTACACCATAGGATTGATGTATTTCTCTAAACCCATCAACATGATCGAGCCTACAACGAAAGCATATGGTACTCGACTCATCTCAGCTATCTCAGCCTCTGTACTCGGACTCTGAGTCTTACTCAGTCTGGCATTACAATGGATAGGTAACTCACCTTTCTTGGAATTATGCATGTTGAACCTTTTCAACACTTTGTCCACATAGGTGCTTCGACTAAGTCCAATTAGTCTTTTACTCCTGTTTCTCAAAATCCTTATCCCTAGGATATAGGCAGCTTCTCCAAGGTCCTTCATAGCGAAACACTTCCCAAGCCAGGACTTTACTTCCTGCAAGGTTGGGATGTCATTTCCTATGAGTAGTATGTTATCCACATACAATACCAAAAAGCTGACTATACTCCCACTAGCCTTGACATATACACAAGATTCATCTTCGCATCTCGAAAAGCCAAACTCTTTGACTTTCTCATCGAAACAAAGATTCCATCTGCGAGGTGCTTGTTTCAATCCATAGATGGATTTCTCAAGCTTACACACTCTATTAGGATACTCTGTACTGACAAAACCCTCTGGCTGAACCATGTAAACATCTTCAACCAACTTTCCATTAAGGAAAGCGGTTTTGACATCCATTTGCCATACTTCATAGTCATGAAATGCAGCAATGGCTAACAGAACCCTAATAGACTTAATCTTGGCCACTGGTGAAAAGGTCTCATCATAATTAACTCCGGGAGTTTGAGAATAACCCTTTGCAACCAGTCGTGCCTTGTAAGTGTGTACATTACCATCCATGTCGGTTTTCTTCTTGAAAATCCATTTGCACCCAACTGTCTTACGACCTGGTACATTGTCAACCAAGTTCCAAACTTGATTGTCATACATGGACTGTATCTCGCTGTCCATTGCCTCTTTCCATTTGGCAGACTCGGGGCCTGCCATGGCTTCCGCATAGCTGTTAGGTTCATCCAGACTTACCAATGTCTCATCACTGATAAGTGTCTCACCTTCTGCAGTAATATGGAAACCATAATAATGCTCAGGTGCATTCCTAACCCTTGTGGAACGCCTCAGAGGTTCAGACTTGTCAATTGGCTCAATAGGAGTTTCCTCCTCAGGTTGAGGGCTAGGGGTTGAGGTTCCTTCACCACTTGACTCTTGAATTTCCTCAAGGTCAATTTGCCTCCCACTGTCTCCTTGGCTTATGAATTCTCTCTCTCGAAAGACTCCTCTTCTTGCTACAAAGACCACATTATCACTGGGTCTGTAGAATATGTAACCAAAGGATTTCTGTGGGTAGCCGATGAAAATACACCTCTCACTTCGAGGTTCGAGCTTATCGTGAGTCTCGCGTCTCACGAAAGCCTCACAACCCCAAATCTTGATGTGGTCTAGATTGGGAACTTTTCCAGTCCACATCTCGTGAGGTGTTTTGGCAACCTTCTTTGTAGGGACTAGGTTAAGGATATGGGCGGCAGTCTCTAAGGCATACCCCCAAAATGAGATTGGTAGCAAAGTTCGACTCATCATGGAACGAACCATGTCCAACAAGGTCCGATTGCGCCTCTCAGCTACACCATTCAACTGCGGTGTCCTAGGAGGTGTCAATTGTGAGACAATCCCACATTCCTTAAGATAGTCAAGGAACTCAGTACTAAGATACTCACCACCTCGATCGGATCGAAGCATCTTAATGTTCCTGCCCAACTGATTCTCCACTTCTTGCTTAAACTCTTTGAATTTTTCAAAGGTTTCTGACTTATGCTTGATTAAGTAGACATATCCATATCTACTAAAATCATCAGTAAAAGTCACATAGAAGCGATTAGCATCTCTTGTGGTGGTTCTGAAGGGTCCACACACATCCGTGTGTATGAGGTCCAACAAACCTTCACCCCTAGCACAAGTGCCAGTAAAAGGTGACTTTGTCATTTTTCCAAGCAAACAAGATTCACAACTATCATCTGATTTTAGGTCAAATGATTCCAAGACTCCATCCTTTTAGAGTTGGCCTATACGTTTCTTGCTTACATGTCCAAGACGACAATGCCATAAAGATGCTTTATCTAAGCTAGTGGAAGCGTCAATACACAATACATTACTTCCTAGGTTATCTACAACAGATACAGTTTCATACACACCATCACAAGGTAATGCTTTAAAATAAAGAACATTATTAAAGAAAGCATCAATACAACCATTATTATTATCAAAATAAAAGGTAAAACCTTGTTTATACAATGCATGAAAGGAAATAACATTTCTTGCCATTTCTGGCGAATAATAACATTTATTCAAATCTAATGTAAACCCACTATTGAGCAATAAGGAATAAGCTCCTATCTTGGTGACAGGTGAAGCTTTCATGTTCCCCATGATCAAGTTTATCTTTCCATGCTCCACATTCTCACTTCTTTTTAGTCCCTGCAAATCAGAACATATGTGAATTCCACAACCTGTATCAAGAACCCAAGACTTAGAATGAGGTGAGTTATTAGACAATATAGTGTATATACCTTCATGGTTGGGTTTTACTTTCCCATCCTTCACATCTTGCTGGTACTTTGGGCAGTTTCGCTTCCAGTGCGACTTTTCATGGCAATAGAAGCATTCACCCTTATAAGGGTTAGCAGAAGGAGTGACAAAACCTTTCTTGGCTTTGCTTGAAGAGGAGACTCCAAGGGTCTTACCCTTGGTACCCTTAGAAGGGTTCTTTCTCTTCTTCCCTTTGCCATGCCCGATTGCCAAGACATTGGCTGTAGTTGGAGTAGGAGGAGGAGGAACACCCAACTTGCCTTTAAGACTACTTTCTGCAGTCTTTAAAAGCCCTTGAAGTTTACTAAGTGTAACTTCTTCCTTGTTCATGTGGTATGTCATTCTAAATTGATCATAACATGAAGGTAAGGAGTGCAAAATGATATCTATTGTCATCTCCTCAGGAAAGTCAACATTTAGTTTCTTCAAACGATCCACAAACCTTTGCATTTTCTGCATGTGGGTCGTGATGGTCTCACCATCCTTCATTCGGGTAGTTATCATGGAGGAGATAATTTCATACCTTTCTTGACGAGCACTTTGATGGTAGCGGTCCATAAAATCCATGTACATCTCAAAAGGGTAGTGGTCCTCATAGGAATTTTGGAGCTCAGCTGTCATAGTGGCCATCATGATGCATGCTACCTTTGTAGCATCCCTTTCATGTGCCTGAAATGCAGCAATCTCCTCTGGAGTAGCAGTTGACTCATCAATCTCCTTTAGCTCCTTATCAAGGACATATTCTTTGTCCTCATAACGAGTGACCATCCTGATGTTTCTGATCTAATCCATAAAGTTGGATCCATCAAAGATGACTCTCCCATAAAGATTCATGAGAGAGAAGGAGCCAGTAGGGTTTGAGCCAGAAGCATTGTTATTGGAAGACATCTGAAAAAAAGAAAGAATAGATTAGATTAGATGTAAAGATAGTCCTTAATAATACACCCAAATGTAATATTAAGGCTAGGACCCAACACAATATTTTATAACTTAGAAGAGGGATGTCGTAATCTAATCTATAAGATATTTGAAGGTAGGTGAATGACGATTCACCAATTTCCACCATGAAAAATGAAATATTTAATTAGGTTTTAATTGGTTTAGAAACTCCTAGATTCTTTGAGATTCATTGAACTTTTCAATGGCATGTTTCAATCTCGAGTGTGCCCTTCAAGTTTTGTGACTGGGATGCCGAGGATCACAAAACAAGGTATGAAGTAACCATGCAAATTACTTGGTACCCTTAATGTACTACCCCTCAATCGATGTGTCGGTTAACCACACACGCTCCATCGATACTATGATAAACATTAAGTCACCCTTTTCCTACCTTGATAAATCCAGGTTAGTGTGCCGGTTAATCACACACGCTCCACTAACGACTTAATCAAAGTGCAAAGTGTAATTTCATGGATTAGCACCTTATTCACATTTTCCTAAAGTAACTAAGATTGGGAATTTAATAAGGGTTTAGTTACTTTAGTATATTCATCATACTTAAATGAGAATTATAGTCCTTGTCCTACCTTTTCGGCTAACGACCCTCCACCGATCAAGGAAGCGGTGGGTGAGAATGGACACCCATTAAGTTGCCATTTTATATGCAACAACCTTATACCCCCCTTATAGACCGGCTTCGTGAATGAGGCCTACTAATGGTAAGAAGACTTTGTTCTTATACACACACACACACATATATATATATATATATATATATATATATATATATACATATATATATATATATATATATATATTATAATTTATAATATTATAAAGTATAAGGGTTGAATTTTAATAATTAAAATTCTAAGGGTTGGAACTAAAGTTTTAATATGAATTTACTTGTTCCAAAACTTGAGGGCAAGTTTTGTAAACTTTCAAAACTTTACATTTCTCATAACTTATGAGTTAATTGAGTATTAAAAATGAAGACTCTTCATTTTTATAACTCATGTGTTCTTATAATGGTTTTTAATTAAAGTGTGACCTTTGGTTTTCCATAACTTGAGGACAAGTTATGGACTCCATTAAAACACATAATGATCAAGAATTAAACTACCAAGGAGGTTACAAATAATTCCTATGATCATCTAATCTCATAAGTTCAAGAACATGATTATCAATAATTTCAAGAATCATAAATAACTTATATAAAACTTGTAATTTTTGATAATAGCCATTGTAAATGGATTAGCATAAACATTACACCATCTAAAACAAGTTTTATAACACCAAAACAGTTTAGGGTAATGTTTCTAGTCCATTTCCAGCAGCAAAACTCGAAAATTTGGACACTGCAGCCTCTACTCGTCGAGTGCATGAACAGACTCGACGAGTAGCATGCATTTCTTCATGGACTCGTCGAGTCCCCCCATGGACTCGGCGAGTTCATACGTGCAGTGAACAAAAAAATTCGATTTTCAAGCTATTTGCATCAAGTATCAAGTAAACAAGCCTAGGCTCTGATACCACTGAAGGGTTTTGAGCATTCTAACACCTCTATGGTGTACATGCAACCCTAGAAACCTTGGATCTATGTTTGACTAAGATACATGCAAATAATTATTTTTCCAAGGTTCTTATCCTAACTAGCATGGCATGGGGTACTTGAATCAAATAAAGCTAGTAGAATTACTTACCTTGTAGTAGTAGTTGATTGCTTGGAGTTTGAGAGCCTAGCACCAATAATGTGGATGCCTCAAATGGAAGTCACAAATCACCACAAACTTGGAAACTTGAGAGAATAGTCACAACCTTCTTGAAATCGGCCCTCTTAGTTTACACACATCAACTAGTGCCATTTCAAGAACCAAAGCCTCCTTTATATAGTGTGGTGGATTAGGGTTACATCCATGTAAACCCTAATACCCATGTCTTTTCATTTCCATGAGATCCATGGGTTAAAGCTCCATGGAGTATCCATGGACTTTTCATGCAAGCCTAGCCCATTCCAAATAAGCATTAGCCCACACTATATAAATACAAGAGCCCATATTTAATTAGTCATACTTTTGATCTCTAAATTAATTATAGATCAACACTAATTAAATAATATGATTTTATATTAATATATTAGAACTTATAATATATATTAATAAATCATAACTTATACTATTCTCAAAAGATTATTCGTAAATTGTTCGGGTGAAGTGCAACCCAAATGGACCATGTCGGGTCGAGTCAAGTACATACCAAATATAGTTATGGACTTAGACACTATCTCCAACAACAAGTTGGTATCAGAGCCTTGGTTTGAGGGATTTGGACATACTCTCAGGTGTGTCTGAACTCAAACTGAGGATTTTGTATGTATTTCATATAAGAAAATGTTTTCAAAAAGGTTTTCTAATAAAAGAAAAAGGGGTGTGGTGCATGCAATCGACCGATCTCAAGTAAGTCTTCCCAAAATACCCATAGAAGTTATATGTTCTATATTATGATATGAGAATCGCATGCTAGATTAGGGATAAGGTTCTGATTAGGATTGCATGATAGAATTCTAAGAGATATGCCTTTATGTGCCTATGGTACGACCTTGTAGACCTACATGCTAGTATTGGATCAGTTATTGAATAGGATGGCATGTTTAGGTTATGCATTGATTCAAATTATTTAATGCTCAAATGATTCGTGCTTTGTGCTTTTAGGAGTTCTCATTATATCAGCTAACTATTAAGCGAATGCGTGAGGTTACATATTATTGGGATTAGATAGTTTTAGAAGGTTAGGTTTAACTCTATTGCGCAGCTCTTGTTTGACTCCAACCGTTGTAGTGTGAGACCTTTCAGTCGAAGAATTATCTAGTATCATTAATATGTAATTATATTCATTAGGTGGTTAGGTGGTATTAGAGGTAAGTTTTTATGCAACTGATAGCGGAGAGTGGTGTGACAGTAGCCCTAGGAGAGCCTAGGAAATGTCTCGGTGCAGTGAAAGTTTTCTATATAAATGATAGTTCGGATTGCTAGAAAAATAACTTCGAGGATTCGGGACGATCTTTGAGGAAGGTATGAATTGATGTGGAAGGTAGTATTGGGTCCGTACTACTGGAAGCAAAGGATCAGTACTCAAATCGAGGAAAGTAGTGATGAGACTAAGGAAACTTGTCGTGTTTGGGAATCTTCGAGTGTTTTCTGATGGTTTGTTTGGTTTATTTTTAGTATGGTGATCACTCGAGGAGGTTCAAGTTCTGGTGAGGCATCGCGTTCGAGCTCTGGAGCCGGATCCGTGGATGATCAGATGCGGGAGTTCATTTCGTTTGAGATTACCCGTAGCATTATGGAGCAGACTCATGTGATATTTGGTTCGATCAAGGAGGGTATAATGGTGTTGATGGATGAGAGACTGAGCGCATTCCGTACTTAGATGGTCGCTTTGATCGGTGCACGCTCTTTGACTTTCCGAGATTTTCGTGCATGTGGGGCTCATGAGTTCTGCGAAAAGAAGTAACCCATTGCGAGCAGACGGTGGTTGGCGGATATCGGGAACGCCTTCTGATATAGCCTCTGTCCCGCGGAGGCAAAGGTCATACTTGCATCCTGTCTTCTAAAGGACAAAGCTTATGATTGGTGAGAGGAGGTAGGCCACACATTGGGATGCGAGGATGTCGAGGTGATGACATGGGATGACTTTGTAGTAAGGTTCAAGGCTGAGTTTGCACTAGTGATTAAGGTCCAGTAGTTAGCGCGGGAGTTTCAGGAACTTTGCCAGACTATTGAGACAGTGACATAGATTACTGTTATGTTCAAAGAGAGGGTCTTGTCGGTTCTGCAGTATGTGGCAGACGAGGAAATGAAGAAGTCCCGATATCATGATATGTTAAAGGAGGAGATTCAGGAGTTTGTGAGTATATCTACCTGTCAAACACTAGAGGACATGATAGCACGGGCTCGCGAGCGAGAGATTGTTTTGGAGTCAGTGAGGAAGAGGAAGCCGGTTCAAGATTAGGCATCAGAGGATCCGGGAAAGAGGCTCAAGGTTTATGATTCGAGATTGAGGGGCTAGCAGGGTCGGGGTCGTTGTGGCAAGTATGGTAAGACACACGATGGTAGGGCGGGTAGTTATGGCTGCTTCAAGTGCGGCAGGACAAGTCACTTCAGCAGGGATTACACTACCACCACCACCGCCCAAGTATCTAATCTAATTTGTTTTTATTACAATCAGAGGGGCACAAAAATGTCAATAGGCCGAGTTTAACAGCGGTAGGATTAGTAGCATCATGTGCTCCGGCGACTCTGAGGATCACTGATGGCCGCCAGGGCAAGGCGGAGGCGCCAGTTGTGAGGATCGGAGCATTTTAGCTAACAACCGAGGAGGATCATGCAGCACCTGATGTGGTTACTGGTATGTATCTTCCCCTTATCTCTTTATTTATGTTGCTTATAATGCTTATATATATATATATATATATATATATATATATATATATATATATATATATATATATTTGTGTTGTTGTTTAGGGTCGTTCCTCGTGAACGGTATTCCTGCGTTGGTTTTGTTTGATTCAGGGGTTACTCGTTCCTTTGTATCTCTTGTGCTTAGCAAGAGGTTTGGCGATGTTCCGAGGGAGCTGCATTATCCGTTAGACGGGGAGATTTTCGACGACCATCCGGTGCGAGTGACGAGGGTTTACCAGGGATGTACTTTGGAGTTATTCGGCGAGCAGTACCCGATTGATTTGGTGTTAAAGAGCTCTACAATATTATCTAAATATCTTGGACTAAAAACTTCTCGAGAAAAAATCCATATTTCATGCAAGAACCCGACGTCCCAACCTATGACTTTTCCCTTTCTACCCTTCGGCCCAAAACACAATTCAAGGGTAAAATCTCTTAACTATCATTACCTCCTTCCACAAGGACTAAACTTTGCCTTCTTAAGGCCCAAAACCTTACACAATCGACTTCTGGTCCATAGCTCATAAATGGCAAGAAACATGATGTTACAATTCTCCCCCACTGAAATTAGATTCCATCCTCGAAGTGAGCTCTCACTTCCGCTTAACGATGGAACCCCTAGCCGAAAACCCACAGATTTGATTAGCTCTAAACCTCCTCGGCCAATCGTCGTCATGCAAATCTCGCACATAAGTGCACCACTGCGACGAGAACCAACCAGAAAACAGAACCCCTGGCTATATACTGTTGTTGAAACCTCCATTCAAAAACAAGGAGACTCCTAATGTGAGTCTCATCTATATAACCGTTGCATAGAAGCACATACAACACCATCATATTCCACAACTTCCTAGCTATAAGACCGAACTTCTAGTGAGAAAAATAAATTCGAGGATTCTCAAAACTACAATCACCGAATCAACTCTATCTATATACTTCCCGAGACCGGAAACCCATCAGATCTAAACTTCAAAACCCATATTCCAGGATTGATATCAATCCATTCGTTGAACCCACCCCTTGTCTTTGACTAAGAACACCCCGAAACACGCGGAATGAAGTACTCAAAACACATCAATCGTGAATTTCAACCAATTCAAAATCCATAAGATGTATAAAAAATATTAAATAAACCATTGACTCTCTGGCACGCCATTACCTACCACTGCTCCTACAAGCAAAGATGATCAATCCAAGACTTTTCACATTGCATCCAACACTTATCGGCTCTGGTGTACCCCCACTTGGAAAATCACTCGAGACATTCACAATTAACTTCATGACTCGAGACTCCATAACCGATACCCAACCTTGGTAACCAACCCCTAATAACAGCTCGCAAACAAAAGGGATTTATAATGCAAACACTCTGCAAGAGACTTTTCTGATGCACGACTAATACTCCTAACAACCCTTAACTGCTCACTTTATCCTAACCAGCTGGTTCGTGAGTCTCCTGACATCCAACAATGCACCAACACCGAAAGTGCCACATGAAGAAGAAATAAACAATCATGGTCACTGGGCCCACAACCTATGTCTGGAATGCTCCCGGTATTACGCCGATCTTGTTGACATTCCATCATTCATCTGGAAACTCAAGACCAGCACCACATGGCCTAAAGATACTCAACCTCATTCCACTACCTTGCAGGAACCCAATCAACGTCCCTCTCAATGCTAACCGAACACAACAATGTCGTACTCTTTTACCACACACAATTCCTTTCACAGTTCAAGCTGCTACCAATGCAAAATCCGACAAAAACATGGTCTGAAACATCCCAAAATTATAGTCCAAAATTTTCGTTTTAATCGAGTATATAAAACCATCAATATCATCCATCACATAAAAGTCATAATCGTGTATCTCAAAAATATCATCATATCTGTCAATGTATCAAAATCATATATCATAAATCAGAGTAAATCCTCCTAGGCTAAAATCAGTGGTGTGTGTCATGCAGTCATCCCGAGCTCTTCCCCTTACTAGCGGAAGTACCTGAAACCAAAACTAAAAATTATAAGCACGAAGCTTAGTGAGTCTCCCCAACTACCACATAACATACACATAACACATAAACATATCATGGGCCCCGCCCCTGCTACATCGAGTCAAGCTCGGCATCGGCTTTTCCGGCATCGGGCCCTGCCCGGCATCGAACCCTATTCGGCATCGGGCCCCGCCTGGCATCGAGCCTCGCTAGGCATCGAGCACATCTCGGAAAACATATGATCATAATCAGTAGTACACATAAACCAAAGCATATAACATTAACACTTAAACATTCCTCGAGCCCCGCCCGACATCGGACCGTAATCCGAAAGCATACCAACATTCATCGGGACCGCCCCGACATCGGACCGAAGTCTGGAAACATACAATACAAACACATGCAAGAATCACAAAGACATCAAGCATACAAGCATTCCTCGGGACCTCCCCGACATCGGATCGAAATCCGGAAAAGCATATAAACCTACATCGGGCCCCGCCCGACATCGGACCATAGTCCGGAACTACTACTAGCTAAATGGGCCAGCCTTGGTGCCTTAGACCCGTTCCTACGAGAGGAAACTCATCTCGAATGCTAGCTGTGAAATATCGTGTGGGGAATCTCTGACGGCTGCTCCAACGACTCCCCGACTATCAACTTCACAATAACACTTAATCAAAAATCTAATAATCCTTCTTAAGGTAAAATGACCATTTTACCCCTGGTCAAAGTCAACTTCCTGGTCAAAGTCAAAGTCAAGGTCAACTCCCAGTCAACTCAACTTGTTAAGTTACTTCCTAACTCGGCGAGTTCCTATACTACTCAGACTCGTGGTCAACCGAGTCAACTCGTCGAGTCCCTTCACAGACTCGTCGAGTTCTACCTGGCATACAATCGGGACAACCCGGCTTCAACTCGTCGAGCCCCTTACTGGACTCGCCAAGTTCCCTGTCTGTTTAGGCAATCTTAACGTATTAAGCCCCTACACTTCAGATCCAAGCTTCATACTTCACATAAACCCTGAAAATGTCCTTTTAAGGGTAAAGTTTCTGACTTTACCCATTAATACCACTTCTTAAAGGGTTTTGCTCAAACCCTAATTCCTTGGGACCTAGAACTTGGTCCTTAAGCCCTCCATACACCAAACTAAAGCTTACAAACTCATATCTAAACCTCTAACACTACTTGGACACGAAAAGTTCCCACCTTTCCCACATGGATGGCCTTTTGGGCTAAAAAGGCCAATATGACACTCAAAGGCTTGCATGGGGGCTCCTATGGCATAAAGTTTGCGCCTTTATGTCATAACAACCCCTCTAAGTACTAGATCTGGAAGAATACCCTCTTGGGTCAATCATTTCCCAAAAACTATCAATCTTGGGCCAAAAGCCCACATAAAGAGGACATAAAGAGATCTAATGAACCAATAGACAAGATAGAAGCTTGATTACCAGAAAATGTAGCAAATGGAGTGTAGTTCCTCAATCTACTCTTCCATTCTTGAGCCCTCTATCTTCTTCTTATTCCACAAGCTTCAAAAGTGTAACATCCGGTTTACCAGGTATATTGTCTCGATGATTTAATTCAAGGATTTTGGAGGGACTCGACGAGTTGGTGCCCCAACTCGTCGAGTAGGGTCGTGACTTGGTGGCGTGGTTAATGAATGGACTCGACGAGTCGGAGAGATGACTCGCCGAGTCAGCGTTGTTGGCAGAAACCCTAATTCTCTCGGGCCTGGGCCTATTTAAAGGCACTTATAGACTCCTTGGCACCCCCCATCAGTATCATTCGTCACTTGAGAGAAACCCTAGAGTCATTGGTGAGCAAGAGAGGGAAAGGGACTCATTGGAGGTCATTCCTTGGGGAGAAGATCAAGGGTGTTGCAAGGATCAAGAAGAGAGCTTGTGGATCTATTTCATCCCAATCGTCAGCTTTAGATCAAGGTATGAAGCCCTTACCTTTCCTGTTTTATTGAATAGATCCTTTGAGTATGAGAAATTAGGGCTCATATCACTTTTGGTGGGGTTTTGGGTGCATCAAACCCCCCTCTTCTGAGTATGCCATAGATCTGGATCTTGTATGATCCAGAGAGTCAGAAAGTAGGAAGCCATTGTTGTGCAAACATGAGGTTTTGAAGTTAGGAAGCTTTAATGGAGTCTAAATGGCATATAGAGCAAAATATGCTATGCATGGATATCAAGATCGGACCTTTATGTGAATTTTGGGTATTAGGAGGTCAGATCTATGAGATAGAGTTACAGATCTGACCTCAGGTGGTTGAATGAGAAATCCGATGGAGCCAACTCGCCGAGTCCAGGGGATGACTCGACGAGTCGTAGCGTGTGTGACCTAGTAGCCTGGACCCAGTGTTAACTCATCGAGTTGGGAGTCAACTCAGTGAGCTGAGTGAACCCTAGGATGAACGTGGAGAATACGAGTGGACTCGGCGAGTCACATGTGTGCACTCGGCGAGTCAGGTCAACCTTGACTGTTGACTCAGTCTGGTTTTCTGTTGACTTCCTAGGTGGGTCAATAAGAGGCAGGAAGTGCCAAGGAGGGGTAAAATAGACTTTTACCCATCCCGAGGGTAAGAAAGGGGAAAAGAGGACTTGAGGAGTAAATGAGTAATAAAGCGGATAATGATTGAAATGCCTGTCTTATGTGTTAGGCGGAGGCTACTTCAAGATTTCCGAGTGCTTGTCGGTTACCTGCTAGTCGAGGTGAGTCTTCTCACTATACTTCACCTAGAGTGGTAATTATGTGTGACCAGAGGGTCTTATGTGCTTGCTTGAGTTATGCATGTTTGCGTGATATGTATTGTATGCTATATTATTTGTTGCTTAGACCGGACCTAAGGGTCCAACGAACTATGAGGCCAGAGGGTTCTCAATCAGACCGGGCCGGAGGGTCCAACGAGCTAGACCGGACCAGAGGGTCCAACGAGCTACAGTACTAGAGGGTCCCGCTGAGACACATAGACCGGAGGGTCTTACAGAGTATAGCCTCGAGTGGCGAATTGTTGTATGTGGTATTTTGGGGAACTCACTAAGCTTCGTGCTTACCGTGTTATGTGTTATGTGTCTCAGGTTTCTCAGGATCGCGGGACGGCACCGGCTTGATTGTACACACCAGAGGAAGAGTTATGTTTTGAGGATCCTGGATTTTAACCGAGCAATTATGAAGTTTTGAGTTGTAAACTTAATAAAAGAGATTTTTGTGAAATACATTATGAGAATTATGTGATTTAAAATGATAAATCTGTTTTGAAAATTTACGTCGTTACAAAAAGCACACCAAGATCACTCAAAATGACTCACACTCTCAAAGAAAGCTCTAGGGTTTCATGGATTAGGGTTTAGGCCAAGGAGGACGGAAATGAGGCCAATGGGTGGGGATTAAGGAGGTTAAATAGGGTGCAAAACCCCGAAATTAGGGTTTCACTCTGGCCGAGCTACTCGTCGAGTCGAGGGCTCTTGACTCGTCGAGTAGATAGCTCAAACCCCACGCATAATCTTCCCTCTACTCGACGAGTTAGGGCTAACAACTCTCGAGTTTGAATTTGGCTTTCATGGTGCGATGGGTAGGCAAGATGAGATTCTAGATTCTAAGGTGGGTTCCATGTTGAGGGGTATTTTTTGTCATCTGATGTCTTAGACCTGTGTAGGTCAGTACTCTGGTACGGGAGGTACCACGAGATGCATGGAACTATGAGCAGTAGACGACAGAGGTCGGGGTTGAGTCGATCTTCAGTTGGGATTATAGTGTTCGTTTGGAGTAAAGATAACTTCGTGACTTGTGTGTCACAATTGACTGAGGTAGTTGTGGTGAGAAGGAAGGCGGCGAGACGTGTTGAGGACTTCTGAGCAAGCATGATCATTTTGTTCTTGTGTCGGGGAACATGGTGTTGAAAGTTTATTGTTCGGATGGGTTTTGATAGTAGTTCAGTGGATGAGCCCCTGGTGGGATGTGAACCCTTTCATTTCTTGGGGCGATTCAGATCGTTTGGTACGTTTAGGTGAGTGATCGGTAGCCGATTGTTGGATTTTGTCTTGTGAGAATTAGAGGAGCAGTGAGCTATCAGGGTTTGATGCTCGAGGAGCGAATAACATGGTGATAGATTGAGTAAGCGGTCTGCGGCGGGCCAGGCCACTAGAGTGTCCAGATTTTGAGAAGGTCAGTAAGGGGTATCTTAGCGGCAGAAGGGTTGGTGTTGTTCCGGACTTAGGAATTTTTGTGTGGATTCAGGTGTCCATAGAAAAAGATATTGGTGTGGTATGAGATCCTTTCGGTAGTGCCTTTCGGGTTGTTGGATTCAATCTATGTGTGGTTAAGGAGCGATTTCGAGGGCGAAATCTAATTCAAGTAGGGGAGAATTGTAACATCCGGTTTACCAGGTATATTGTTTTGAGTATTTAACTCAAGGATTTTGGAGGGACTCGACGATTTGGTGCCCTAACTCGTCGAGTAGGGTCGCGACATGGTGGCGTGGTTAATGAATGGACTCGACGAGTCGGAGAGATGACTCGCCGAGTCAGCGTTGTTGGCAGAAACCCTAATTCTCTCGGGCCTGGGCCTATTTAAAGGCACTTATAGCCTCCTTGGCACCCCCATCAGTATCATTCGTCACTTGAGAGAAACCCTAGAGTCATTGGTGAGCAAGAGAGGGAAAGGGACTCATTGGAGGTCATTCCTTGGGGAGAAGATCAAGGGTGTTGCAAGGATCAAGAAGAGAGCTTGTGGATCTATTTCATCCCCATCTTCAGCTTCAGATCAAGGTATGAAGCCCTTACCTTTCCTGTTTTATTGAATAGATCCTTTGAGTATGAGAAATTAGGGCTCATATCACTTTTGGTGGGGTTTTGGGTGCATCAAACCCCCCTCTTCTGAGTATGCCATAGATCTGGATCTTGTATGATCCAGAGAGTCAGAAAGTAGGAAGCCATTGTTGTGCAAACATGAGGTTTTAAAGTTAGGAAGCTTTAATGGAGTCTAAATGGCATATAAAGCAAAATATGCTATGCATGGATATCAAGATCGGACCTTTATGTGACTTTTGGGTATTAGGAGGTCAGATCTATGAGATAGAGTTACAGATCTGACCTCAGGTGGTTGAATGAGAAATTCGATGGAGCCAACTCGCCGAGTCCAGGGGATGACTCGACGAGTCGTAGCGGGTGTGACCTAGTAGCCTGGACCCAGTGTTAACTCATCGAGTTGGGAGTCAACTCAGTGAGCTGAGTGAACCCTAGGATGAACGTGGAGAATACGAGTGGACTCGGCGAGTCACAGGTGTGCACTCGGCGAGTCAGGTCAACCTTGACTGTTGACTCAGTCTGGTTTTCTGTTGACTTCCTGGGTGGGTCAATAAGAGGCAGGAAGGGCCAAGGAGGGGTAAAATAGACTTTTACTCATCCCGAGGGTAAGAAAGGGGAAAAGAGGACTTAAGGAGTAAATGAGTAATAAAGCGGATAAGGATTGAAATGGCTGTCTTATGTGTTAGGCGGAGGCTAGTTCAAGATTTCCGAGTGCTTGTCGGTTACCTGCTAGTCGAGGTGAGTCTTCTCACTATACTTCACCTAGAGTGGTAATTATGTGTGACCAGAGGGTCTTATGTGCTTGCTTGAGTTATGCATGTTTGTATGATATGTATTGTATGCTATTTTATTTGTTGCTTAGACCGGACCTAAGGGTCCAACGAACTATGAGGCCAGAGGGTTCTCAATCAGACCGGGCCGGAGGGTCCAACGAGCTAGACCGGACCAGATGGTCCAACGAGCTACGGGACTAGAGGGTCCCGCTGAGACACATAGACCGGGGGGTCTTACAGAGTATAGCCTCGAGTGGCGAATTATTGTATGTGGTATTTTGGGGAACTCACTAAGCTTCGTACTTACCGTGTTATGTGTTATGTGTCTCAGGTTTCTCAGGATCGCGGGACATCACCGGCTTGATTGTACACACCAGAGGAAGAGTTATGTTTTGAGGATCCTGGATTTTAACCGAGCAATTATGAAGTTCTGAGTTGTAAATTTAATAAAAGAGATTTTTGTGAAATACATTATGAGAATTATGAGATTTAAAATGATAAATTTGTTTTGAAAATTTACGTCGTTACAAAAAGCACACCAAGATCACTCAAAATGGCTCACACTCTCAAAGAAAGCTCTAGGATTTCGTGGATTAGGGTTTGGGCCAAGGAGGACGGAAATGAGGCCAATGGGTGGGGATTAAGGAGCTTAAATAGGGTGCAAAACCCCAAAATTAGGGTTTCACTCTGGCCGAGCTACTCGTCGAGTCGAGGGCTCTTGACTCGTCGAGTAGATAGCTCAAACCCCACGCATAATCTGCCCTCTACTCGACGAGTTAGGGCTAACAACTCGTCGAGTCCCTCTTTCAAAATAAATAAATAAATGAGTTAAATGCATACCAGGGACCAGGCGTTACATGGTTGCACACGACCCGAGAATGGGATAGATGGTCGCACTCTTGTTCCAATTCAAAGGTTATAACCCAAATAAGAACCATGCACATAATTCAAACCATGTGCTCCATTGCTATCTTGTCAAACCCACATACACCCCTCACAACCATAACTAATGAACTTACCACAATACACGCCTTTAGGGAACCCATAACCTTACCCAAAAGGGGCGAAGTACCAGAGTTCTAACGAAATGACGAACCTCAATCATTAACAGAAGACATCCTCATGAACGATCGAAACAAGATCCCATACCTTGATTGAGACAGAATATACCCCAACAATATATAACTATCTCGATAAAACCTTTAAGGTTATCTAGAAATGCTACTAAGACTCTAGTCGGATCCATCCAAATACCAACCCTGCCAGCACGGCATGCCAAAAAAAAAAATAGATTCCATGCAGATCTAATGTCCCATATGGACAATTGAGCAACAATTTCCCAAATTCTGGACTCCCAATAACCAAGGATATCTATCATACTCGAGCCAAACTTGATGATATGGTGATGAATTCGTTGAAATTCAACTGATATGGCTCAAAACTTCCAAAGAATCTCCGATTTGATGATGTATGAAATGACCAATGATCGAGAATACATTAACACCTAATCCAGTGAACCAAAACCAAAGTGGAGCTGAACATACCCATCTCTAAAACTGATTTACCGATCAACAACTTCCTAATCTAGACTGTAAATAGCAATCCATACAATGAGCTGACAAGTCCCTCAACAACTGATACTCAACCTGAGCGATCCTAGCGCCTACTCATCTATTTATTGGCACCCCAAAAGGAATCAATGGCTACAACGAGCTCTTTAACCAACTACTTCCTACTACATTTCCTGAACACATACATCCGATAGCCACTTGCTCTACACCCCTGACTTGACCAAATCCTAAATCGAAATCCTGCATACCCACACCACATATCCCTATGAACCATTCTTCCGACACCACAAACTCAAACAGGTCAATGATCCTCTAAGTAGAATACCTAGTTCTCCCCTACTTAGGGTTCGAATTACCACCTACTGATTTTGTAACCAAACCATATCTCAAACTGGCTCCACCAGGTACAAACCATCCCTGACTCTTGGAATGTATAACACACATAGGATGATCTTCCAAATAAGGACCAAGCAAACCCTAAGAGATTCTGAATCTCAGATGAAGACCTCAGAAATTTCCAATCATAACCACCTTTAACATTAAGGATTTCATGCAAATGCATAAGCAAAACACTAACTTACTATCCAAAAACATACATGCCTCGCCTGTAATTCCAACCATCAGTTAATTGCAAAAATCGTTCATAAATGCCAAAAGACATCATTCTCATAGTCGGGATACATCAGAGACAACAAAAATTGTTGCTCCTGATTCTCCTGAAACCTTCAGCTAGCACCTGACCTGCCTATATCCCAATAAGTAGACCCTTGGTCTCATCACGAGTCATCCATACCACAACAATCCTCCTACGTATTCTCACGCTGTTATACAACCGCCAAACACCGTAGCCAACTAGCCACATGCTGGGTTTACATCCCAACTCTAAAAGTCAGAAGCCTGGCCACTCCTTCTCCGAACTCAGAAAACTAGAAGGACATAACCCTCTCCATAGATAGTGACATTCCAGTCCATCTGCCAAGCACTCATCCTCCGCCCGAAATTCTCGATCCGCTCCCGACAACCGCCTCATTCTTGAGTCTCGTGGCCCAACTGGAACTACTTGAGCAAGGCTCTAGAGTACTCAAAATCAACTAACTCAATTAGGTATTCACCAATCAAACCAAAACTGACATGGACACTAAAGCACAACAATCACCAAACTCATCCTCAGCCTGAACAACCATAACCAAAAGATTGAAAAATACAAAAACACTGCCACAAGTCATGGTTATCCAACCATGCTATCCACCCTCAACTAGCTCTTTAAAATCCTCGTGACTTCCTTGATTTGAGTATGGATCCTATGCTTCCAATAGTACGGGCCAAATACTACCTTCCACACCTATCTATACTTTTCTCAAGAATCATCCCGAGTCCTCTAAGTTACCTACTCATAATAGTACTTCCAACACCCGCTAAACATCATAGCAACCGCACTAAAGCACTTTGTAGGCTCTCCTAGGATCCACACCTCACCCTACCATCAACTGCCAAACGACCCCCATTGGTGCCAGTTAACTATCGCATGAATACAATCACATGCAACATAACTTAAATAATTTTTGATTGAAAGATTCAACCCTACAACGGTTGGACTCAAACAAGAGCTGCGCCATAGGACCAAATCCTTCACTCAAAAATTATTTAACCCATGCAGCATATAACTTAACGTATTCAGTTAATAGTTAATTCACACCCGAAAGAGTCCTACAACAATAAGCAAGAAAACTCTATAGGAAATAAGGCATCATACAACAGGGCAATTCTATCATGCAATTCCTAAAGACCCCTATCCTACAACTAGCATGTTGTTCTACCATATCATAACAAATAATAGTGTGGGTAACTTAGGGTATACTTTCTTGCTCTGGCTGATTGTGCACATCACATCCTTCCTTGGTTGTTTTTGAAAACCATTGAAAAACTTTTGCAGTTCCCTTGTTTGAGTATGGATTCACACGAATGTTCATCAGATTCTCTCAAACCAAGGCTCTGATACCAACTTATAACACTCTAGAAATCAAATAAATTTAAAATTTTCAAAATCAACCATCAACCAACATTGTTTACAAAAGGAGTCATTGTTTCAAAAACATTATTTCAAAATCAGAGTTTTCCCAAGACCCAGTGCCATAAAACAGGAAGATGTGCACCATCACGTCTTTGCTTTCCCACAATCCTTAGAAGTACCTGAAACAATAAACTAAAATTGTAAGCCAAAGCTTAGTGAGTTCCTCCAAAGTACCAGCACACCATATAGCAAACAAGCATACAAATATGAGCAGCCAACCTGACTGGATCACCTCGTAGGACCAACAGCCTATCTGGACTGCTCTATGAGCCTTCGGCATGATTGGACCGCCTCACACGGCCTACAACCTATCCAGGCCACTCTACAGGCAGTTAGCCCGACTGGACCGCCTCGCAGGGCCTACAGCCTATCCGGTCGTCCCCGTGTGTCTTGGCCTACAACACAAAACAGGACTGCCTCAACCCAACCACAATATGTCAACATATGTAACAAACAAACATAAACACAGAACCAGCAAATACAGATAATTATACAGATCTACCAATCACGCATATGTTAGCATATCACTATCCTATAAATAACATACATAATCCAGTGGACCAGTATTGGTGTCTTCGACCCTCGGTACAGTGAGGAAAACTCACATCTCAGTCTAAACAAATAGTTAAATAAATCTCTGCTCCGAATACCGGCTCTACCTATCACCTATTATTCAAATCATGGCCCAACTTAACTTAATATCAAAATACCCTTTGGTCAAAATTGGTTAAATCCTGGTCAAAGTCCAAAAAGTCAAAAAGTAAATAAGTCAACCGGGTCAACTCAGCTGAGCACGCCTAGTGTACTCAGCTTGTACGCTTAGCTTACACAAGGTCCAAAATCGGGGCTCTCATTGCGTACGTGCGGCGTACGCTCATGTACGCTCAATGTACGTTGGCTGAATGAAATCCATTCGTTTAAGGGCTTATTCCACTAAGTCTTTACGTCCAAATGTAGATCTAGCCCCCAAATATCATCTTAAGTCATAAAGTTTCCAACTTTATGACTTTGCATGGCTAGGAAGTGCTCAAAACTAAAAGCCCTAACTTCTTAACCCATTAAGACGTCACAACTCTTGCATGGAAGGGATAGAAGGGCCAAGATCACATTTTTATGGTTAATAATAGCTCCATAATGGATAAAGTTTCCAAATTTATCTATTAGAATGGTCCCAACAAACATCTAGTCTTTAAGTGTCAAAGGGACCCAAAAGTGCATCTTTTTCAACTTAATCCATTAAGTCTAAGTCTCTAACCTTCAGATCTGAATCAAAATGATGTTTAGATGGATAAAGTTTCAAACTTTATCCATAACAAGGTAACAAACTTTCAAGATCTAAACTTTATGCACTTAAAGTGACCAAAAGCTCATAACACCCAAAACTAGCCAGATCTACCAATTTCATCATCAAGATTCAAACTTTATACCTCTATAAGAAAGATCAAGGTGAACAAAGTCTGGATCTACAAGCGCCAGTGCAACCAACACTTCTTCAATGAGTTCATTGTTCTCCAAGGTGCACCAAGAACACTCCAAAGCACTTAAAAACACCTTCTTTTTGCTCACAGTGCTCAATCTAAGGTTAGGGTATCAAGAGAGGGTGTTGGAGAGGTGGAGGTTGAGAATGGAATGGGTTTAGGGAAGTTAAGGAGCTTAAATAGGGCTCAAACCACGGAAATAGGGTTTGGGCACTGATCACATACACCCTGCGTACTCCTCGTACGCCCAGCGTACTAGAGATGTCATAGTACGCCCAGCGTACTCCCTGTACGCCCTGCGTACGTGGCTAACCCAAAAATCGTCATAAATTTTGTCGAACACACCTAAGTACAAGTTAAGGTTTTGGCTTGTTTTGATCTTATGGTTGCGGGTCGGGTGTGTTCATTTCATCGTAGTTCAAAAAAAAACACACTTGTTTCTTGTTTCTCGAAGGCGGATTATCTTTTGCTCTAATAAATAGAATTGGATTTGTTACAATATCCATTAAAGCAAGTTTTTCAAAATGATATATTTGCCCATTAAAAGTAGGTTGCATAGTGTAAGGAAGTTTATGCCAAGATGGCATGGAGTGGTCCATGTAGACCAATGTCTGGTATCATATGTGTTGGAAAGATGCATCAATTCAAAAGGTTGGAGATTCAAGTCTAGTAGTTTAGAGATTGTGTGATTTAGCTCTTTCAAAAAAAATATTAATTAACATTATGGTTTTATAAAACAATCAATAATGATCTTTTGTTAAAACATATAACAAAATTATTGAAGTATTTTGGTGTTGTATTATGTTTGATATAAAATTTATATGTTAAATAAATAAATAAATATGTGAGACATATTTATAAACTTGCAAAAGGTTTATAGATAATGAATAAGAGGTTTATATATATATATTTTTTAAGTTTACATGTTGCTGACGTGGGACAATGTTATGGATCTCTAAACGAAGTGCAACACTCGAGATATACTATAGAAACAATTATTATTTGCAACCGTAAAAAAATCTCTATAAAACAAAAAGATGTTACATGACTTGATATAATACCCGATTATATTGTAATCAAAATAAACATGAACGTATTTATAAAGGATGAAAAAATATATATAAAAAAGGTACGGTCGCTACCGTCCATGTACTTCAGTGATCTGTGATTTATCCGTTGACTTAGAAACCGACATGCTAGTTGACGAATCTGAGTGTCTTTTAGGAAGATAATGTGCAGTTCTTGTGGGAGTTGGAAGAGCGATGGAATAATTGTTGAGAATGTTTAAAACATAAGCCATTGAAGGCCTTGCATCCACATCTTCTTGCACACATAGCAACGCTATGTTGATGCATCTCATAACTTCATCTTTAGAACAAGTTTCAACCATTGTTGGATCCATAAGCTCCATTGCTCTTCCTTCTATCCAGCTTTTCCAAGCCTTCAAGGAACATAATCATGTATTAAATATGAATATTTTTTATGTATATAATAGGGCAAGGAAGAAGTGTAGGAGTAAAAACTTACAAAATGTGGAAGATCCTCATGATTATCTTCGGTATAAAAGCGTGAACTTCTCTTCCCTGTGATGATCTCAAGAACAACAACGCCAAAAGCAAACACATCCGATTTCGCAGAAAAATGTCCGTGCACTGCATACTCAGGGGACATGTAACCGCTGTAAAAACATTCGACTGACTATCGTTAATCTTAATTACCTAAAATGTTTGATGACACTTCAAAAAAAAAAAGTTTGAAAACTTACTATGTTCCAACAATTCTATTAGTATTTGCTTCAATTTGATCAACTCCAACGATTCTTGCTAGACCAAAATCGGAAATCTTGGGGTTCATATCCATGTCTAGCAAAATATTGCTAACCTTGAGATCACGATGAATGACTTTTAGACGTGAATCTTCATGTAAATAGAGCATTCCTCTTGTAACCCCTAATACTATTTTGTAGCGTTTTGGCCAATCTAATTGCCCATGTCTGTTTGGATCTGTATATTAAAAAAAATACATTAGACACACAAACAAATTTGTACAAAAAAAGTTTTAAAATAAATTGAATTTGGTGGTTTGGCTTACTAAAGAGAAAGTAGTCAAGGCTTTTGTTGGATACGTATTCATAGATGAGTAATTTTTCATCCGCATCAAGGCAAAACCCTAAAAGCCTCACGAGATTTCGATGTTGAAGCTTTGCCATTAAAATGACTTCGTTTATGAATTCTTGTGAACCTTGTCCTGATGATTTTGATAGTCTCTTCACTGCCACCTCCATCCCATTGGCTAGAACACCCTGCATTGCAATATGGACGTGGTTCTATTAATTAAATGACCAATCAAGTGTAACATTTAATCTTTAAGATCCAAATATTATATGTGAAAAAAAAAAAAAAAAAAAAGATAATATACCTTATAAACCGGACCAAACCCGCCTTCACCAATTTTTTTTCCATCAAAGAAATTATCCGTGGCTGCTTCAATTGTGGCCAGATCGAATTGTAGAGATCCTAATGTACCCATTTCCATTTCAACTACATTCATATTTAATAAAACAATTAATTATTGAGCATCAATTAGTATATAATATAATAATCAATCACTATGCTTATACCTGACCCAACTTGCGATAAATTGGCACTGTGGTTGTGATTTTCGCTCATAACTAGAGACGAAAATGCTGTAGTCCCACTTTCTTTTTTTGTAGCAGAATCAACAGCAGCATTAATATTATTCTTTGATCTCCTTCTTTTTATGAAAAAATATAATCCGATAATTATGAGCATCCCAGCGAAAACACATGCAACAGGAACGATGATGTAAATACTCTTTGATGACTTTCGTTTTTTTCCTGCATGCATGCAACATCAAACATTACTTATTTTTAAGAACAAAAAAAAAAGCTTTATATATATACGTCCACATCATAATTAATACTCAAATATTTAGGGCGGCTTAATTAATTAACTAATTGTTTACTTTATCATATCTTAATCCTCAGTGTTTCAATGTTTATCTAGAGTCGTTAAAATAAGTATTATTTATAGTTGTTAAAGTATGTTTATTTATAGTTGTTTTCTTTATTATATCTTAATTAATGCTCAGTGTTTCAATGTTGATCTATATATAGTCGATAAAGAATATTTTTGAAAGACTTTGTGAAGTTTGTTTTATTAATAAATATTTCAAATAAGTTTTTTTATAACGCATATGTACATGTGTGTTATTCGCTATATATATAAATTAATTTTCTAAAAAGGTATCAACTCCACCTAATACAACAACATACAAACTACAAAGTAATCACTATCCATTATATAATCGTAATTAATATTTTTGGTCAGATATAAATTAATATCTAATTACAACTTGTGATTAATTCAGTTTTTATAGGTTGCAGTTTGCTATAGCTAGCATCTTCATAGTTCACGCTCTTTTCTTTAGAAAAAAAAATCGTGTAACTTTTTATTGATGAATTTGTATTCTTTATTTATACGGGTAAAAAGATTTACTTTAGACATGATTTGATACAATTTATTTTTATATGTTATCTTCAACTTGATGATTATTTGGTCTTTACAGCAAGGACATGCATTGCTCCAATAGTCCATTTGTGTAATCATTATAGAATATTAGTAAGACAACTTGACAAAATGTTCATTAATTCATTGTCCTAATTATTGTAATTAGTTTCTGTATCAAAAACAAATAATACAGACAAATGTTACATTACTTAGAAATTATAACGTATTAATTAATAGATTGTTATGCAAGAAACTTACTCCCCAATCACTATATATAAATTTTGAACCTATGATTTAAGTTTTTAATTAGAATTTGAATAATCAGTTTCTGGTTTAAGTTAAAAATTTATTTAATTATATTTATACATTTATAATATAAATATATACAATTCAATAATACAGAAAGATTTAAAATGGAATTCTTTAAACACAAAAAATGCGACGCGTACCTGGAACTGCCGGCGAGTTTGTTGTAGACGGCGGCACAGACGGCAGCATGATAGCCGGAGGATTATTATAAAACGACGCATTCGAATACCTAACGAAACAACTCGGATAAAAAACACCGACATCAATGTCGCCGTCGCAGCAGCCTTGAGCCTCCCGGAATACGATCGACAAGCATGAATTGCAGTCAAAAGAAGATAAATCCGGCAAACACTGCACCATAGCGTAAATCTTCGACGAATCTGTCCCAAAACCGACATCTCCGGTGGCGAACTTCCGAAGGGAGTTTCCTCCGGCAGCTTCCACTCGTAATCTTCCTACTAAATCTCTCAACGTCTTTCCAAAAACGTCAATATCCGATGCGTTTACGGAACTTGAGACATCGGCGTTAGGACGCTCCTCGAGAACTGAAGAATAAGTACGATTTGTATAGCGCACAGTACAATTCAAGCTCCAAATGAGGGCTTCTATATTGTTAGTACAGGTCTGTCTTATCAGGAGAACTGTGTTGCTGATACAATCCTTACATGTTTCCGATGTAACATCGCCGCGGCAGAGAGCAACGGCGTTGACGGTATCTGGACTTACGCCGGCGGAGGTATTGTAGAAACCGTAGCGCGTGGAAGCGGCGGAGGGTAGTGAAGCAAGGGCGGTTTTGAGATTTGATTCGTATGTGGAGTTATTCGTAAAATTACCGTTGTCTCTGCATCGGAAAATAGGGAAATCGTTGATTTGGCCGGCGGCGAGATGAAGGAACTGCAGCAACAAAAGTAGAAGAAAATTTTGAATTATGAAATTTGATTCCATTGTAGAATGGAATTCTATTTGTTTTCTTTTTCAAAATTGAACACTTATGTATTTATTCTTTACGAACGTGGTACTCATGTTCTAAAAAAATGGATTTTATTGAATATATAATTTAATATAATAAATGTTAATATACTAGTATCTAAGTCCGTGCTTTGCTGCAGTTTCTTACGTGTGTTTTGCTTGTGAGAGGCACTGTAAGTTACAATTTGTATCTAGTTTTTTGCCCATTGTACGTTGCAGTGGGTCCGATCCATTTTTTAATCGAATTTAGCAATTGTATTGATAAAATGTATGTACCGTTGTTGTATCGGTACCATTGTTATACCAATCTTGAAGCATGTATTGTATAAAAATGGAGTTTTTCAGGATAAAATATGAAAAAAAAAAAATTTAAAGGGCCTTGCAAGTAAAAATAAAAAAGGGTATATATTGTGAGGAAATGATAATGAGTTATGGATTATAAAGGTAAAAAGCCAAGAAAAAAAAGTTACAAATGGCAAGTTAATTGTGTTGTAAGGGTAAAAAGTAAAACAAAAGAAAGAAAAAGGCCTATAGGTTTGGATGGTTTATGAATATAACATAAAAGTGTAAGGGTTGTTTTTGTAATTCGGCGGCTTGTACAATGAGCATTCAAGACAAAACTTAAAAAATATTTATTTTTTGGGTTTTTAGTCCAAACCATGACTTTTTTTGCATCGTGGTCCTTTTGGACTAGTTTGTATGTGAAAATGGTCCCTCCAAAAATCGAAATGACTAAATTGCCCTCTTGCTATATTTTTTTTATGTTTTTTCTATTTAATTTAATGTTTTATTAATAATAAAATGGGCCCACACCCCACTCTCTCTCTCTCTCTCTCTCTCTCTCTCTCTCTATAAACCTACAAACGAACACTAACGAATTTCAAAAATCATATTTACAGTTCCAAAGGTTTATAAGCTCTCTCATCATGTTCATCACAAAAGCCAATAAAAGATATGATATTTACATGTTTGTATGAAGAAAGCACTTTGATCTCGTTTAAGAAATGGGTTACTTGATCGTTGGAAACTCAAAAACACCCACACATACACTTTCTGAAAATAAAAAACTCATAACCTCATCCTACTGTCTTCTCCTTCCCCTTAAACATCTTTCTATCTCAGTTAAAGTAAACCACCGTTGATCTCTTTTCATAGTCGTCGGCTTTTGCCACTAACGTCGCCGTTAGACACCTCCATCAATCTCCTTCGCCATCAGACGCCTTAACAGCCGTGACTCCCAATTTCATTTGGGATTTGGTTTAAAATGGGGGAAGAACACACAATACGCTTGATTTACAGTTTCTTCGTGTTTTATTCCCGTGGCTTGAGGATTTTAGATCGGAGGATTTTTTTCAGATTGGGGGAATGGTGGGTTTTTCGATCTTGTTGTAGGTTTGAGACGACACTCTCTAATGGCGGAATGAAGGTAGGAAAAAAGAGCAAATCTATAAAAATGGTGATAGATGGGGGCATAAGCTAGGATCCATGATGGTGATGGCGGTTTGAGTTGCAGGTTTCAACAGAGGAATGAGAGATGGAGTTACAGGTTTCGCACACAATCACCCGCCCTAATCTGATCCTCCTCATGTAACATCCCGAGATATTGCAGGTATTTCCGAATCCACTCTTCTATTATTATTTTGTCATTTTGTAGTCCATGGGGTTAGAAGAGTCGACCCATGAGGAGCCTAAGGGCTAAATTTGCAACTTTGAGAACAAGACTAGTACGCTAAGCGTACATAAGTTACGCTAAGCATACTACGCAAGCCCTAGTACGCTGGGAGTACACTTGTGTACGCTGAGCGTACTCGCGTCAGAAGCAAACCCTAATATTTAGGGTTTGAGTGTTATATACACGTCCTTATGAGCTCATAATCCTCCGTTACCCCAGCCTCCATAGATTTGAGCCGTTTTCCCCAAACCCTAACCTCTTCTTGAGTGTGTGAGCTAAAAGAGTGTGTTTTGAGTAGTTAGAGAAGAAGGTGTTGCATCAAGAAGTTAGAGAAGGAGGACAAGCTTGTAGATCTGAAGTTTCTTTGTGCTCTAGAAGCTCCAGAAGGTAAAAAGCTCCAAACTTTATGCTTGTATGATGTAGATCTTGCCATGCTAGATTTATGGAACCATTTCTTGTCCCAAAAGTCCCAAGTTGGTGCATGTTATTATTTAAACGAGATAAGTTGTCCTTTCAGACCCTATAAGGGGTCCTAAGTGATAAAAATGATGTCCCAATGGCTGAAAGTGTCCCATGCATGTAGTAGAAAGATCTTAAGGGGTTAAGACCATGTATTAGGAACTTTCTGGACGTCCAAAGTCTTAAAGTTCAAGACTTTATGGTTCTAAGGCACTTTTGGTCGATGGATATGGAGTTTGGACTTAAGTGCTTAAGCCATTAAGCACTTATTAGGGTTTTGGCAAAACCTCGCGTACGCCCCGCGTAATTTCTGTACGCCCAGCGTACTGAGTCAACCACCCCGATGGTTGCCAACGCAAAATGGAAGTACGCCCAGCGTACCAGAGGAGTACGCCATGCATACGCCCTCTGTTGGGCTTTTCACGATTTGGGTTTGGGATTGGCCTCCTTTTTGGGCCAGTTTGACATAGGCCTTGCTGGACTTTCTGAATAATGGGGTTTTGGGCCAATTTTGGATTTGGATCTTAAAATAAGGCCCAATTAAGGAGTTGGGCCCAATTGGGAAAATTAGGCCATAAATAGGCCTTAAGTATATGGACTTCTAGACAGTGGATTTGATAATTGGGCATTGGCCCAAATTAGAGAAAATGCAATATGGACTATGTGGACCTTAAGTCAAGATTGATATCCCATGTGTTGACTTAGTAATTGTTATTTTGGATAGTTCGGGATTTTTGGTGAGACAGCGATCGGAGACTTTTAGTCCAGTACAACACTAATTGCGAGGTGAGTTGTCCTCACTATACTAAGGGGTCTAAGGCACCAAGGCCGGCCCATTGGATTGATATCCTAGTAGTTATTGATATGTTGAGTATGAGTTAGATATGCATGTTAGTTTGATATGCTAGTCTGGTAGATCTGTAGGACTACCTGTGATACTGTATGATTATATGTATGAACATTATCTGTTACACGTCGACATATTATGTGGGTAGGGTTGAGGTTGCACTGCTCCGCACGGTGACCAACAAACCCTGGAGTATGCTAGATATGAGCTGCGGGCCAGGGAGAGCGTGCCAGACTCATACTGAGGACTCCTAAGCATTCCAGATGCAAGCTGAGGCCTAGGGGAGCATACCAGACTCGCACTGAGGGCTAATCATTTTGTTATAGTCCAAGGACTGAGGGAGCAAGCCAAATTTGTGTTGTGGGCCTGTGAGGCAAGCCAGACTCATATTGTGGGCTCAGGAGTAATCCAGTATGTAGAGTTGTGGACCCATTACATGTTGTTATTATGTGTACTATTTGTTATGTATCAGTATTTTGGGGGTACTCACTAAGCTTTGGGCTTACAGTTTCAGTTTTGGTTTCAGGTAATTCGGATGATCGCGGGAAGGCGAAGGCATGATCGTACAGCTCCTCACATTTTATGATTTTGATTTCTGGGATACTCTGACATGAAACTATTTTGAAAACACTTTGTAATAATTAATGGTTTTTAATTGGTTGAAAAAGTTTTAAATTGGCTTGAATTTTATGGATGTTACACCTCAATCTTCCAATACACCTCTTAACTTTCGAAGGACCACCAAAACCCTTTTTACCACTGAGGAAGGAGTATGAGAGGCGATGAAATAGATTATGCGTTCTGAGTTATTGGGTTTGAATTTACGAAACCATGGGTTTGAATTTTTGAAACAATGTGAAGGTTGGAAGCGAGGTAAAATGACTGAAAGATGGAGATGAAGTATATAGATGGAGATTTTTGAAGATGTTCTTAAGGTCAACAGAGAGAGAGGGAGAGATATAGAGAGAGAGAGGGGGGGAGAGAGTGTGTGAGAGAGAGGGTGGGGCTAACTTTATTATTTATTTTCTTTCTCATTTAAATTAAATAGAAAAACATAAAAAATAAATCATAAGGGCATTACAGTCATTTCAATTTACCGAGGGACCAAAATCACAAGCAAACTACCCTCATCATCATCTGCTTTGATTTTAAACCCAGAAACCATTCACCCTTGAAAAGCCCACTAACTCTTTTCTAAATTCGACAAAAGAGGGTAAGATTGTGATCGGTTAGAGCTCGATCGATTCAGAAGAAACAAGAGTGAAGGGACCTACGATTTTTGCTAAATCTGCTTCAGATCTGAGAAAGGGGTGACACATATCTGCCTCTTTTCCGTTCAAACTTCTTATTTTTTTCAAATCTGCTTCAGATCTATTTATCAAGAGGTTCTGGTTTGGTTAGGGTGTGTGTTCATCAGATTTCGTGTGTGTGTTCATCTGATTTCGTGTGTTTGTTCATCAGATTTCGAGTGTGTGTGTGTATGTTCATCTGATTTCGTGTGTGTGCTTGTATGTGTTCATCTGATTTCATGTGTGTGTTCATCAGATTTCATGTGTGTACATATGATCTAATTTTTTGTGTGTATGTGTTCATCAGATTTCGAGTGTGTATGTGTTCATCTGATTTCGTGTGTGTGCTTGTGTGTGTTTATCTGATTTTATATGTATGTGTTCATCAAATTTCGTGTGTGTACATCTGATCTGATTTTTTGTGTGTGTTCATTTGATTTTGTGTGTGTATATGTGTGTACATTTGATCTGATTTTGTCTGTGTTTATGTTCATCATATATGATTTTGTGTGTGTATTCATCAGATAGGGGAGAACTCAAGAACTAACCCAAATTTTGTGTATGATTTTTGTTTTGGGGATGATTTTTTGGCGGAGATTAAGTGGCAGAAAAAGTTCAGGTGGAGATGGAGGTGGAGGTAGCAGATGGTGGTGGTAACGGCGAATTGTGGTGGTGGCGGAAGATGTTCATGGGTGTTCCTTGAATCTATGAATATGTTCATGGGTGTTTAGCAAACTCACACACACACACATAGGAGGGAGGAATTTTTATTTTATTTTTTCACTTAAAAAATAAATGAAAATTAATAATAAAAGCATTGAATGAGGGCAAAATAGTCATTCTAACTCATTTAAATTCTTTTAGGGATCAAAACTACGATAAAATTCTTATTTTTGACCACTGGTGCAACTCCAATATTTTTTAGACCAAACATTCAATTTTTGACATACGGTAGGGACAAAACTTGCAATTTTCTCTTTTTTAATATATATTTTACATGTTTCTTTTTACCCATATTCTAATAAGAGAAAATGACTATATTAACCGTTCCAAAAAAAAATCACAAAATAACCAAAATTTTCAAAAATGTCAAAAATAACCATGATTTACGTAGTTATCTTCGAAAAAAATCAATTTCAAACTTTTATAACTCTTTTATACGAACGTCGTTTGAGTTGTTCTTTTTTTTCATTATATTCTTTGTAACAAAGGTTTTTCATTGACATTTTACACTCCACGTGGCACGAAAGAATACAAAATTCTTGATATAAAGAACAAGAAAATGGTGGTATCAAGAGATGTAAAATTTGTTGGAAATATATTTCCGCATGATAAAGAAAAATTGAAAACTAAAAATGAAGAAGTCGAGATTTTTTAGGCACCCACATGGAACCATGAAAACTCTACTGATGAAGAAATTGTCACAAATGAAGAAGATAACCAAAGTGAATCAATGGACCATGAAGAAATTAATGTGTCTCAAAATATGCATGAGGATAATTTCCCCATGCAAGATGACATTGACAAAATATGCATGAGGATAATTTCCACGTGCAAGATGACATTGACAGCGGGAGTGTGAATTCAAATGGCATGCATTTGGATTCCAATAATATACACACGCATGAAGAAGAGTTAGAAAAAATTAATGTTAAGAATTTGACACCCACTAGAGAAAGAAGAAATAGCTAGTGACCGGCTTATCTTAACGACTACATTGTCAACTTGCCATTATCCATAAACCAAGCAACACTTGTCACCAATCGAGACTCCTTTACGGTACATTCTATATCCAATTTCATCTCTTACGAAAATTTTACTCATTCTCTTAGGGCACTCCTAGCGGCGCTCAACAACAATGATGATCCTAGGAGCTTTAACCAAGTCGTACAGAATGTGAATTGGAGCGAAGCTATAAAGAAGGAAATACGAGTCGCTGAACAAAATGATACCTTGACCCTTTGGTGGTTGTCGAGGCCAACAAAATTAATAACCATAAATCTTTTGCACTAATTTAGTGTATAGCGGTAAAGAGACCGAATCCACAGAGATTGGCTCAATTTAATAACTCTATGAAAAATCTCTTTGTAAAAATACTTGTAAAATGACAATAAATTAAAAATGGGGGGGGGGGGGGTGGTGTTTTGAAATACTTGAAACAAACTAGAATTAAACTAAGATTTAAATGGAAAATTTCGATAAGAATAAGAGTTTGATGTAAAATCAATAAGAGAAAGATGGTTGACTTGAGGTTTCCTCACTTTGACTTTTTGATGAACATATCATTAGAATCCAATACTGCAATGCTTGTTTTAAATCATTAATTTGGCTATAGTAATCCAAGAAGCTTGAGATTCCCTAGACTTTTCCTAATTGTTGAAATGGTTAGAGAAGCTCATAACAATTTCCTTAGTCAAAGTCACAAATTCCATTAAGCATGTAATTAGTGAAAGTCAATTAGCATTAAGAATTAAAAAATCATCAAATCCAAGAGGAGTCAAAAGCTTCCACTACCATGTTGGAAAAATATTTGTATGATTGTGTGAAGTAAAACTAACACAAAAATCACTTGTTGCTTCCTAACTTGAAGATCATTTACTTAATCAAGAAATTAGCCAACTAATCACCACAAACACATTTAAACTCATGAATAAAAACATACAAGTAATGATAAGATGTTAAAACACAAAACATTTTCATAAAGATTCAAACATAAGTTCATGGAGTCTTCAACATTCAACAATTAGTCAAAGGATTTCACCAAAGTCAACCACAATTAGTCTAGCCAAGCATGGCTAAACTTAAGAAAACAAAGTTAAAGAAGATTGTACCAAACATTTAACAAGAATCGAGATGTGAAATGATGAACTTCTTGAGGGTTCTTGGCCTTCAAAGTGCTCCAAAACTCCAGAGAGAAACTGTCAAAATCGGATGTTCGGGATAAGGCTAAAGAGGCACACCAACCTTCCCAATATAGAGCTCTCAACAAAATCCCGAAATTGCCCCTTCAGGAACCCACGCGGGCCGCGTGGAAACCTTACGCGGGCCGCGTGAGTGTGATGGATTTTTGGGCTTCTTCAAGTATTGGGCCCCCACAGCTATTCCATTGGCCCAGTTCGAGTCTAATCAGCTTCTAGCCCATTTTTCTTCAAGATTTCTTCAATTTGAGCCCAATTTGCCTCTCCAAATCACTAAAAGCTTCCGCAAACTCTCGATCATCGATCTCCGCACACTTAAAAATTCTCCCGCGCCTAGTAATTTAAAATTCAAATCTTCCAAGACTTCAAGCAATTGACAAGCCCACTGCAAGCATCAACTCCATAGCCACCAAGCTCGAAATCCCCATTGCCCTTCAAGTCCAATCGGCTCCTAAAAAATCCCGCTCCGCTAGTCTCCAAAAAAAATTGCAATAATGCTCAAGAAACTAGAAAGTACCCGAAATGGTCATAAAATAACAAAAAGGAAAATATGCATGGAAATTAACTAAAATGCGAATGAAATGTGCTAAAATAAACTATAAAAAGAAGTAAATAAAATGAAGCTATCAAATCACTCCAAGTTTAAACCTTACTTGTCCTCAAGTAAGACAAGACTAAAATGAACTCGGGATGAACTATCCTAAGAAAAATAAAAAGAATGGATAGAATCGCGGAACCTAACCACCGTTAGTCAACATGGTCAGAATTGATCTTGCTATTATCTCATTACTTTTTCATCCGATGACAATGGAACCATAAACTACAGCCAGAACAACTCATTTAGGTGAGTAAGAAGGGATGGTCAGTCGCAGCCCCAATGGAACATGCATACAATGAAGAACATCTGTAGTAGGGAGAAAGCAGCTGGACGGGCTCGTGTGAAGCTCTTCTTTAAGTGTACACTCTTATCACGAAAGTTGTGTGATCTCACGTATGTCGGCCACTCTCAAATGTGATTGGGTTTCATCGCTCGGGTACCATTGTAGGAATCAGTTCACTTAGTGTTGGTCCAAACCTCCCGTAGTATCCGACTCAACAGTCTCCCTAACATCACCAATTTGCGAAAAACAACTCGATCTATATACAATAAAACATACCTAAATAAATGTATATCAAACGTCGGGTGACCAAAATGAAGGAAATTTTTTTCAATAATTGAACCGGTCACCTATCTAAGTTTATTGCAGCCATATCTCTCCTTTTTTTTAAGATTCATATGCAATGCACTAACATATTGAATTTTTGCTTTTTTCAAGAAAACTTTTTGACTCAAAATTTGGTTCCCAAAATTATGTAAGTGGAACCGAGGGAGTAACAGTAATAATCTGAATGGTCTAAGTGTGAAAATGACCATGTGTGGAGCGTAAATATGCAAGCTCCTTTTCAAACTTGTGATTTTTTAAAAATAAAGAAAATGCCCAAATACAGGCTAAAAGACTCTAAAATCCTAAGAAAATCGCAAAAAAAAATGGTGATGTAAAGAGACCGGATATGGATTCTACTCGGGGACAAGCACCGGTGCTTCATCCTAACGGTTCAAACATGATCAAGTGTGATTCTCTCGGCGGTAGTGACCGCAAGGCTAAGAACATACATTGCTATAGTATATCCTACAGTTGTTAGTATTGCATGCATAATTCTTCATGAAACTACCTGGCCATGATCACTTACCCATTTAAGCTTCCAGCATCTGATCCCAAGTATGAAATCCCAAGCTGCAGCTAATGGTCCCGGTTCGATGGGTGAGATAACAACAAGATCCTGGACCAATAATGATACAATAACTGTGAACCTGTTCCATGGCATCCAAGGGGGGTGAGAATAAACAGATAGCAAAAATGTATGAATGCTAATGTCCTAAGCTAAATGTTATGCTAAAAAATAGAAAGTAGAAAAGAAGAAAATAAAATATTTTTGGAATTTTTGCAAAAAAAAAATGAATGCAAATTAGCTTAAAACTAAAATGAAATGCAACCTAACTAAAAAATGCTTGAAAAAGTAAAAGCAAAAGGAAATGCCCCACCCCAAGCTTAAGAACAAGCATTGTCCTCAATGCTTAAGGAAAGGGCGGAAATGACCTAAATCGGAGGGTCGGGCGCCGGAAAGTGTCTGTGGCGGTAGTGGTAATCCCACATATCCTGGACCTGGTGAAAAGGGGGTGGAAAGGACTGCTCCAGCTGATCAACACGGGCCGCCACATCCTGGATAGCTCGGGTGTTCTCCTGCGTCTGAGTATCGATACGCTGAACCATGGAGAACGTCGTGGCGAATTGGTCGAAGAAGTTAGGGGAGAAATATGGTGGGATCTCGTGTCCCCCTGCTGTTGTGGCTGATATTGAGGTTGTGCAAAATGTTGTGGAGGTTGAAACTGATCATCTTCATAATCTACGGGAGGAGGGCAGTCGTATGGAATGACCCGTTGTTCGGGGTCGGTTGGTTCGAAACACCCTATATATTCGTGAGGAAGAATGATGTATAGCTGATTGTCAAGATTCCAAATGTGACCAGCAACTGATTCGCGAATAATGAGCATTCGCCGGAGCGCGTTTATGTCGAGACGAGAGGGGTCAGTTCCTTTTTTGAATGGAAGGGTGGAGAGATGAAGTTGAAGTGGGGGTCTAGATGCAATAAGGGTAATCCATCCCCCGATAAAAATGTCCCCGGTGTCCATGGTCGTGAGGTTGTAGCATTTGGTGAAAAAGAATGATGTGAAATCTGGTCGGGGTCTATTTTCACGAGTCATGCACCAGAGAAAGAATAGCTCAGCTTTAGAAATTTGACCTACTTCGACGCGGGCAAAAATGGTACATGCGAGGACTTGATGGGCGAGGCGCAAAAACGTATGAATAATAGAAGAGGCCTTGGAAGAGGATGATGAATACTGTGGTTCATGGGTGATTTGTTGCCAAAAGTTGTGCTTGTTAAAGTTGGCGGGCCATGGTTCTTGTTGGTTATACGTGTGGTCCACTTGAGTGCCCATTAGGGCGTTCACAACCCGAAATGGTAGTGATCGATTATCGCCGAGAATTTGGAAAGTGATGGAGTTCGCTTCCTCATCGGGGTGGAAGGTGGAGAGGAATTCTAAAGTTGGTTCAACATAGGTTGCAGTGCGATTGTGAAGGAATTGGCCCCACCCAATGTTGTCAAATAATGCTTGGACTCCTTCGACCACCCCGAGCTCCTCAAGGGACTCTCTATGGAGGAACTTTGTGGATTTAACTTTGCGGATGTTGGAAACGAGAAAGTCATATGTTTTGCGGTCTTCACGATTTTTAAGTTGTTGACTCGTTTTCACGATTTTTAAGCTGTTGACTCGTTTGAATTTTTTTGGTGAGTTTTTGGGGGAAAATCGGTATGGTTGGAAAGCTCTTGATGAGAGAAACAAAACCCCATGCTCGGAATTTCCAATGGTGGCCGGAGTTGGCCGGAAAATGCGAAAGAATGCGGCGGTGGGTGGTGGTGACACCCGAAATTCCGGCCACAGATCGGACCGGATTTTGGGTGGGGTTTGTAGAGCTTGAAAAATGGGAGAGAATGGCGGTGGTTTCACGAGATTCCGACCAGTAGAACTCCGGGAAATTGGATTTTTGTGAGAAGTGGGTTATGGTGTTCTTGAGCTCTAGAGAGGAAATGGTGGATTTGTGTACGATTAGAATGAAGAAGAAGAAGGCTTGAGTGTTTTAATCCTTGGTCAAGAGAGGCCAAACCTGGTCAATGTTTGGTCAATTCATTAAAACTCGTGGTCAAATAAAGTCAAACGAGTCAACAGCTTAAAAATCCAGTCAACGACCAACACGCGGGCTAGGCGCGGGCCGTGTGCTGGCCGCGTCTAGTTGCTCGATATGCGACTTAGCCTTCTGACTCATTATGTGGGCTAGACTCGGGCCGCATGGAGGCCGCATGACCTGAAGCGATTGAAAAAAAATGCTAAGTGTTCGAACCCCCCCACGCGGGCTAGGCGCGGGCCGCATGGAGGTCGCGTCTAGTTGGGAGAAAAACCATTGATCCTTCATGCGGGCTAGGCGCGGACCGCGTGCTGGCCACGCTTGCTGAACGAGATGTGTACCATTGATCTACGCGGGCCGCGGGCTTTCTTTCCCATTTCTTACGCGGGCCTTTCCTGCACTTTGGTGGTTGTCGAGGCCAACAAAATTAATAACCCTAAATATTACACACTAAAATAGTGTATAGTGGTAAAGGGATCAAATCCATGGAGATTGGTTCAATTTTATAACTCTATGAAAAATCTCTTTGTAAAAATACTTGTAAAATGACAATAAATGAAAAATGGGGGGTTTGGTCTTTTGAGATACTTGAAATAAACTAGAATTAAACTAAGATTTAAATAGACAATTTCAACAAAAATAAGAGTTTGATGTAAAATCAATAAGGGGAGGATGGTTGACTTAAAGTTTCCTCACTTTGACTTTTGATGAACATATCATTAGAATCCAATGGTGCAATACTTGTTTTAAATCCTCAATTTGGCTATAGTAATCCAAGAAGCTTGAGATTACCTAGACTTTTCTTAGTTATTAAAATGGTTAGAGAAGCTCATAACAATTTCCTTAGTCAAAGTCACAATCTCCATTAAGCATGTGATTAGTGAAAGTCAACTAGCATTAAAGACCAAAAAGTCACCAAATCCAAGAGGAGTCAAATGCTTTCACTACCATGTCGGAGAAAATGTTTTTATGATTGTGTGAAGCAAAAACAACACAAAAATCATTTGTTGCTTGCTAATTTGAGGATCCTTTACTTAATCAAGAAATTAGCCAACTAATCACCACAAACACATTTAAACTCATGAATAAAAACATACAAGTAGTGATAAGATGTTAAAACACAAAACATTCCTATAAAGATTTAAGAACATGTTCATGGATTCTTCAACATTCAACAAAAGTTCAAAGGATTCAACAAAAGTCAACCAAGATTAGTTTAGCCAAGCATGACTAAACTCAAAGAAACAAAGTTAGAGAAGATTGTACCAAACATTAAACAAGAATCAAGAGGTGAAAAGATGATGTTCTTGAGGTGTTCTTGCCCTTCAAAAATCTTCAAAACTCCAGAGAGAATGCTCAAAAATCGGATGTCTAAGAGTGTGTAAAAGTGGCACAAACCTTCCCCATATAGCTCAAAAGAAGAATTTCCGGAATTGCCCCTGCAGGGGGTTGCGCGATCCGCATGCTGTTGCGCGGGTAGCCCGCGTGCTGAGTTGGGTTATTGTGTAATTTGGGCTCTTTTGTGATTTGGGCCTCCAATGACTTAGCCCACTTGCCCAGAACGAATCCATTAAGCTTGTAACCCAATATTCTTCATGTTTTCTTCAATTTAAGCCCAAGATGACTTTTCCAAATCACCCATAGCTCGTAAACTCGCCCGGTTAATAATCTCCACACGCTCGAATATTCTTTCGGTTCTTGCAAATTCAAATTTCTTTTTCTCCAAGCCTTCAAATAATCATCAAGCCCGCTCAATGCATCAACTTCCATTATTATAAAGCCCAAGATCCTTGACATCCTCTAAGTCCAATCGCCTCCCAAAGATTCTGCACCGCTAGTCTCCTTAAAATCTGCAATTATGCTCACGAAACTAGAAAATACCCGAAATTGTCATAAAATAACAAAAAGGAAAATATGCATGGAAATTAACTAAATTATGGATGAAATATGCTAAAATAAGCTATAAAAAGAAGTAAATAAAGTAAACTATCACACTTCAAAAAAATGAGATTTTTCAAAAAAAAAACTTGATTTTTAGTTCAAAATGATCCCCGTAAGGCCCGGTTTCAAAGTTTTTGACAAAAGTTGGAATAAAACGGGGAATGAAGGGTGAAACCTTTCAAAAATTTATTTTTCAAAATACCGAAAACACTTTTTAAAATGATTTATTTTGATTTGGAAAAAACGAAAGCATAATGCTTTCCAAAAATGCCCTTCTTTAACGTCTTTGGCGAGACGTCTTCCTTGCTTGCTTCAACACATCGGGACATCCAAATGGATGATTTCAAGAGCATTAGCATTGAAACCTTCATAGAATGGCTTCAAACGATGCTCATTGACTTTGAAAATCTGCCCTGTCTTTTCACTTTGAATTTCCACTGCCCCATGGTCAAAAGTTTTAATCACAACAAAGGTCCCAATCCATCTTGACCTTAGCTTGCCCGGAAATAACTTCAATCGTGAATGGTAAAGTAAGACCCTATGCCCCGGTTCAAAATGCTTCCGAGTGATGGACTTGTCGTGGAAGAGCTTCGTTTTCTCCTTATAAATCCTTGAGTTCTCAAAGGAGTCATTTCTTAATTCTTCTACCTCTTAGAGTTGAAGCTTCCTATGTCTTCCTGCCTCATCAATATTGTAATTACATTGCTTGACCGCACAAAATGCACGGTGCTCTAATTTGACGGGTAGATGACACGGCTTTCCAAAAACCAACCTAAATGGGGACATTCCTATCGGGGTCTTGTAAGCGGTCTGATAGGCCCATAAGGCATCATCAAGCCTCAAACTCCAATCCTTTCTCGTCGGATTCACTGTTTTCTCAAGAATACTCTTCACCTCACAATTTGAAACTTCCGCTTGACCGTTCGTTTAAGGGTGGTAGGCGGTTGAAACACGATGGGTCACGTTGTACTTCTTCAATAAAGCCTCCATCATCTTGTTGCAGAAATGCATCCCTCGATCACTAATCAACGCCCTGGGCACACCAAACCTCACAAAGACATTAGATTTTAAAAACTCGATAACCGTTTTGGCATCATCCGATCGTGTGGCTTTGGCTTCAACCCATTTAGAGACATAGTCAACCGCGAGTAAAATATAAACCTTGCCAAACGAAACGGGAAATGGGCCCATGAAATCATTCCCCCATACGTCAAAAACTTCACAAACAAAGATTTGATTTTGTGGCATTTGATTTTTTTGTGAAATGTTTCCCGTCCTTTGGCACCGTTCATAACTTTTACAAAACATATAACAATCGCGTGACATGTTTGGCCAAAATAATCCACACTCAAGAACTTTTCTCAAAGTTCGGCTAGGTCCGAAGTGTCCCCCACAAGCAAATTCATGACAAAACTGCAAAATGGAGTGATGTTCTTGTTGGGGCACACATCGCCTAATGATTTGATCGGGACAATGTTTCCATAAATAAGGTTCATCCCACACGTAATACTTTGCATCACTTTTTAATTTGTCTTTTTGAGCACGTGAGAATGTATCGGGATACCTTTTTGTGACCAAAAAGTTAACGATATCGACATACCAAGGAGTAGATTGAGTAAGGGAAAAGAGATGCTCATCCGGAAACTCGTCCCGCAACGGGAGAGGAGTTTCATTCGAAGTGATCCGGCTTAGGTGGTTGGCAACACGGTTCTCGCATCCACTCTTGTCCCAGATTTCCAAATCAAATTCTTTTAACAATAAGATCCACTGGATGAGTCTTGGCTTTGCATCCTTCTTCGTCATCAAGTACTTGAGAGTCGCATGATCCGAATATACTATAACTTTGGTGCCAAGTAGATATTGACTAAACTTCTCCAAAGCAAACACTATAGCCGGTAACTCCTTCTCCGTGGTAGAGTAGTTGCTTTGATCATTGTCTAGTGCTCTCGATGCATAGTAGATCACATGGGAGGCTCTTCCATTCTTTTGACCCAAAACGGCACCAATAGCATAATTTCTTGCATCACACATGATCTCGAAGGGGAGATCCCAATTTGGTGCTTGTATGATGGGGGCGGATGTAAGCAATTATTTGAGCTTGTCGAAAGCTTCTTTGCACGCCTCATTGAACTCGAAATCAACTTCTTTTTGGAAGAGTTGGCACATTGGTCTTGTTATCTTTGAAAAGTCATTGATGAACCTTCGGTAGAATCCGGCACGACCTAAAAAAGAACGAACTTCCCGAACACCAGTCGGGTAAGGTAAGCTTTGAATAACATCAATTTTGCCTTATCTACCTCAATTCCTTTCTTTGACACAATGTGACCCAAAATAAGACCGTGACTCACCATAAAATGACATTTCTCAAAATTTAAAACCAAATTCGTTTCAATGCATCTTTTTAAAATTTTGGTGAGATTGGTCAAACATTCTTGAAAAGAGTTGCCATATACCGTAAAATCATCCATAAAAACCTCAATTATATTTTTGAAATATTCCGAGAAGATACTAACCATACAACGTTGGAAAGTGGTCGGGGCGTTACACAATCCAAATGGCATTCTCCGATATGAGAAAGTGCCAAATGGACATGTAAAGCTTGTCTTTTCTTGGTCTTCCGGTGCCACTGGGATTTGGTGGAAACCGGAGTACCCGTCTAGACAACAATAATGAGACTTCCCGTCCAACCTTTCTAACATTTGGTCAATGAAAGGTAATGGGAAATGATCTTTTCTTGTGCTTGCATTGAGTTTGCGGTAGTCAATACATACTCTCCACCCGTTTTGCACACGGGTGGGGACCATCATACCTTAGTTGTTCTCGACCACCGTGATCCCCGTCTTCTTCGGTACCACATGCACCGGACTCACCCACTTTCTATCCGAGATTGGATAGATCATCCCCGCATCAAGAAGCTTCAATATCTCTTTCTTCACAACATCCATCATAGGCGGGTTCAATCTCCTTTGTACGTCCCGGCTTGGCTTGCATTCATCCTCCATCAAGATCTTATGAATACAAGTGGAGGGGCTCAATCCCTTAATGTCCGCGATTGTCTAACCCATGGCTTCTTTGTGCTCCTTCAACACCTCAAGGAGTTGCTCTTCTTCAAATTTGGTCAAGTAAGTTGAAATAATAACCAGAAGGGTTTCATTCTTTCCCAAATAAGCATACTTTAAATGTTGAGGTAGGACCTTAAGTTCCAATTCGAGTGGTTGAACAAGGGATGGCGACAACTTCGTGTGGGTTGGGGGCAACTCACTTTGCTTGACATCGAATCTTGTAGATTTCTTCACTTCTAAATTATTGACCAACCTCTCAATCTCCGAATCCAAAGAATAAAGCTTTAATTTCTCGGCTAGCTTCCCACAATCAAACCTCTTGCTTAAAATCAGTTCCAACACATCACTATTAGACAACTCAAACAATTCTTGGGTTATTGGCTCAACAACATCAACAAAGTACAAAGATGAAACATCGCTAGGATATCTCATGGAATGTAACATCCCGTTTAAAATATAGGGATTTAAATAATAAACTCGGGAACCCTAATTAGGGTCTGGAAAACGGGCTAATATTGGGTTGGGAAACCCTAATTAGGGTCTGGAAAACCCTAATAGCATAAAACCCTAATTTTTGGGAATTGATCGGCATGCACACGAGAATTATTTAATAACTTGAAATATTAAATAACAGTCATTGGCAAATTAATGTAAGGCAACAATAGACTTAATAGATTAAGTCCTTAATGGGTTAAGTAAGAAACACTTAACCCTAATCATCATTTCATGTGAAAGCCCTAATCTTACTCGGTCCTTGAGTTGGGCCTTCCTATTGGGCTTTGGTGATTGGACTAATAATGGGCTTTCTAAGAATAAGTAAATGGACTAAATAATTGTATGGGCTTTAGGATAAGGCCCATGTGAGAGTATTGGGCCCAATTTGGAAAATTGGGCCATAGATGGGCCATAATTGGGCCTTTATGATTATGTGATATTGGGCCATGGGAATTGGATTGGAATAATTGGATGAGCCTTAAGGAAAGACCATGTAGAGGTCTGGGCCCAATTTGGAAAATTGGGCCATATGTTGGGCTTCGGTCCATTACTTGACTTTTGGGCTTTTGGAGTATGAGTTGGACTTTGAACTTGGAACCCAATTATTAATTTGGTATTGTTTGATGTTGACAGTTCGAGAATCTGTCAATCAGCAGCTGGAGTGTATCTGCAGGACCTCATCAGTGCCAGGTGAGTTATCCTCACTATATCAACAAGGGTCTAAGGCACCAAGGCCGGCCCTTTATGGATTGTATTCGGATTATTGCATGTTATGCTTACTGATTTACATCCTGGTAGTTAGGATGGTGATATGCTATGCTTTAGTGACCCGGTTGGGTCGGTATCCTGGTATATAGGATGATGTTATGTTAGTGACCTGTTAGGTCGATATCCTGGTTATAGGATTGTTGCTATGCTTTGTGATCTGTTAGATCGGTTTGACTGTTATATATATACATGCTAGTGTTATATGATATCTATGTGCACATGATTGTCCTGGTTATAGGAGATGCTATGTTAGTGACCGGTTAGGTCTGTATCCCGGTTATTGGGATGTTGCTATGATTGGTGATCTGTTAGATTGGTTTGACTGTTATATGAAATGAGCTAGCGTATGATATTTATATGCACATGTTTGTTTGGTTGGGGCTTGGGTTGAGGCGGTCATGCCTTGTGCTGTAGGCCAACATACCCAGGGCGGTGCGGATAAACTGAAGGCCCTACAAAGGGATTCAGTCAGGCCGAAGGCTCGGAGAGCGCTCCTGATAGACTGAAGGCCTGCGAGGCGGTCCAGATAGACTGAAGGCATGCGAGGCGGTCCAGTCAGGCTGACGGCTAATTATGCATGGTGTTCTGTATTTGTTATATGATATGGTTATATTTGTAAGGTGTTGGTATTTTGGGGGAACTCACTAAGCTTTGTGCTTACGGTTTCAGTTTATTGTTTCAGGTGTTTCAGATGTCTCGGCAAGGCGAAGGCGTGATCGTACACATCCTCGTGTTTTGGACTTATGGTCTCTGGGAAACTATCATAATAAACCATTTTGGAAATACCAGTGTAATACTTATTGGTTTTGAAATGTTTCAAAAAGTTTTAATTTGGCTTGAATTTTATGGATGTTACAAGTTAGTATAATAGCCTTGGTTTGAGTGAATTGGAGGAACACTCGTGTAACTCCAGTCTCAAATCAAGGAAAGGACTTTCAAAATGATTTTAAAAATGGTTTTCAAAATAAGTAAAGGAGGATGCAGGGTGTACGATCAGCCGGAGCCAGTAAGTAGACCCCAAAATACCATACAGTTATTTGATATTATGATATGTTAGAACAACATGCTAGTACTAGGCTAGGGATCTTCAGGGATTGCATGATAGAATTGCCTGATTACATGATGCTTGCTAGCCTAGGGTTTTCTTTATATGGGATTGACATCATTACTGTAGTTTCTTATGTATGCATCACGGCTGTACATAACTAAGATCTTATAGCTCAAGAATGTTTGATTTGGCCTTATGTTATGTTCTTATTGATTAGAGCTTAGGGTAAGATTGGATATTCGAAAGTCTATAGGGTCCAGCGGTATGTATGGTTAGCATACACTAATGCTACAGGGTTGGTGGAAATTTCATGAATGGGTGGGTTGTGTGGGGTCGGAAGGCCAGTTATGAGATATTTAGGATTCCTCTAGGAGTGAGGACTGAGCGCTCGCTATGTTTATGTGTATTGTAAGGGTGTTGTGGTGATACTTGAGACAAATATGGGTAGATGTGGAAGGTAGTATGGGCTCGTACTACTGAAAGCATAGGACCCATACGCGTAGCAAGGAAGTCACAACCCCTGGGGTTTAGTTGGAAGTTGGTTCCCTGTTATGGTATGGTTTACTCGAGACGTTTTGAGACCGGATCCGGATCAGGATCGAGAGCTGACAGCCAGGATAGGCCAGCTTTGTCAGAGGATCGTGTCAGGGAGATTATCCAGGAGGGGTGATGGAGATCGTTCGGGGATAGATTCAGGAGACGATTGGGTCTTTCAAGACCACCATGGTTGAGTATTTTGTCGAGCGCCATGCAACCATTGCTGAGACGGCTGTCGTTGCAGCTTCAACAGCTGTAACAACGGTAGGGAGAGGAGCTGGTCGAGCTTTCCAGTACCGGGATTTGTTACTAGTACCTATTCTGATGAGCAGAGGACTGTAGTTAATTGTGATCAGGGAGATGTTTTGTACTTATTACCCGAGTTGAGTGGGAGATGCTGGCATAGGAGTTCTGGTTTGAGGCTTCAGGGGTTTTGTTCGAGGCCGAAATTCGAGTGCTGGGACTCCGGAAGAGGAGTGATGATTATGTTCAGCTGGGGTTTTGGCAGCTCGAAGTGGAATGGTTAATTGATGGATTGGGCTGTCGTTTTATAGGGAAAGGATTGTGCCCTTTCAATTTTTTGAGCCCGAAGGAGTGAGCAGGCTTGTGACCTAGGATCAGGTTATATTCTAGCTCGGGGACAGTTGGTTGCAGGGATTGGCGATATTACTTCAGCGCCGGTGAGCGCAGGAGGGTCGATATGGCCTAAGTATTTTGCGAGGTCCGGTTTGCTTTGGATCTCTTGTATCGGACGGTAAGGATTGATTGTGCGGCATATTGTACTTTTGGGGATTGTAGATTATGTCTTGGGAGTAGGTTGTAGCCCGGTATAGGGCAGAGGTTGTTTCAGTTACTGTAGTTCAGCGGTGGATGATCGAGTCGGTGAGTGAGTCAGGGTGCGAGGCCCTGAATGATATGAGTTCTAGAGTCGAGAGCGGGAGTATTGTTGGAACACTTTGGGAAGAAGGGTATTATGTGGGAGGTTTGCGGGCAGGGTCCCACAGGATGGTTATTCACCATTGTCAGGATTCAGTAGTTCAGTAACCGTTATTGGTTAGCGGAGGAAAACACCAAGGGAAGTAACTCGTTGCTGAGATGTTAGTTGGAGCATCTATCCTTTGGACTTCAAGATTTGAGTGTGGGATCATTCAAGAATTAAGGACTGTCGGTTTCACTGGGATTCAGGAAGTGTTCACCTAGTTCTTAGAAGTGTGTGATCGCCTGTGGTTGGCTAGTAAAGGAGTACTAGTTGGAAAAGTCTGGTTGTCATCAGATCGATTTTTGGAACGCGAGAAGGATTGGGAATTCTCAAATTTTCATGTATTGTGAAGACTTAGTTGAATCTAAGTGGGGGAGAATCGTCTCGGAATGCAGAAGCAGGATCGGCTTTGAAACTGGGATATGTTTCGCATCGTTGCCAGGAAGGAAGACAACCCTAATGGCTGTTTGGTTTGTGGGTTGTGTGAATTCGGAGTTCGGTAAAACTCTCGAGCATGTGTATCACGTCTTCTTGGTGCTTGATAGCAGAAGTCGGGAAACCAGGTTGGAGTTCTAGTCATGAATCGAGTTCAGTTCGATGTATTCGGTCGAGGGTGTGCTCGACTCTGAAGGTTTTGGATTGATAGATTGAGGGTTTTGTTAGCTGTCAGGGCTCGACAGTACATTCAGCACGGGGGTGCGGGTTATTAGCGTACGTGGTAGACATGCGGGTCAGGGAACAGACCATGAATTTCCGAGAGGATGGACGATCGACATGAGGCCTAGGGTTAGACCGGGGTTAGAGTCCACGAAATGGATCAGGAGTTCGGAACCCTAAGTGGGTGAGAACAGTCTGCATGGGAAAGATCACCAGGGGGTGGTCCCAAGGAGATGCTCAACAGTTTAGAGTGGTCCAGATGACTGAAGGCCTAGTGAGGCGCTCCAGTCATGCTGAAGACTCTGTATGTGTTTGTAGATTTATATGCGAGTATTGAGTATGCTACTATGTTGTATCAACCAGTGGGTCTGTTCCCAAGTATTGAACATGTTGTTGGAGTAGGCTGAAGACTGCGGTGTATTTTTGGTTTGATCGGAAGTTGTCATTAGAAATCGGATGGAGTACAGAGGATCTTGGTGATCTCATCAGTTCGGAGTGTTTCATAGGATTAATCTGCTTGGATCGGGTAATACTCCAGTTGGGGACCGAGAGTAGATCTGAATGGGTATCCGTCAGTTTCAGGAAGGCTTGAGATTAGAATGTTCTGTCGTTCAGGTTCTGGGAACCGGGTTAAACCTGGTTAAGCTAGTGATAAGGCTGTAGGAACGCCACTACAGTCATGAGACCAAGGAAGCAATGGATTGCTTAACGTTGCGTGTGATGTAAGGCTACCATTGGTCATGTAGCAATCGCTTTTAGTCATGGGTTGGTAGCAACGGGATTTGACGCATGGATCCGATCGGTTGGATCATGAGGTTGTTAGAATCGCAGTGGCATGATAACTAGTGGTGACTAGTTCTAGGGAAGGATTTCGTTCGGAGGTCGTGTGAGGCAACTATGTGGGAGTCCTTTAGCTCCGCGACCGGGCCGGGGCCCGGTATTTCAGATGATTGGCGAACGAGATGAGGCCAGGCAGGTCTCGGTAGATTTTGGAAAGCATTCATGTGGCAGCATATTGCTTCAGGCAGATCAGTGTGCGGGCAGTTTCCAGTTTTGGGCAGTATTGATATTTGTGTTGGGTTGCAAATACAAACGGAATAATAGATTGCTTGGGTGATGCTAAGTGACTTGCAGGGATAATTGGGTCTGTGATTTCAGTTTTCACACCGGGGACCCAAAGCGGACAATATTGTGATATGTGCCAGAGGGGGATGTTACAGATGATTCAGTATGAGCAGTCTGTCAGGGAGCTAGACCATCTCCAGACTTCAGATTATGGATTGAGTAGATGTGATCATTTACAAGTAATTCGTTTATCTTCAGGTTTCGAAACCCTGCGAGGGTTGGATTCGGTTGTCGTAGGAAGGCTAGGGTATTCTTGTAGTAGTGGCCATGTAGGTCAAGTTGTCTGGTGGGTAGTGAATGATAAGAGATGATTTCGAGGACAAATCAAATTTAAGTGGGGGAGAGTTGTAACATCCCGTTTAAAATATAGGGATTTAAATAATAAACTCGGGAACCCCGAGAAATAATAATTAGCTGAGAGTTGGTTTCGGGAAGCCAAACGTTAGGATTTGAATCTTCAAGGGGGTTAAAGTGAAATCTTGGGATTTGATTTGCAAAGATTTTCATAGGTCAAGGGGTGTTTGGTATTAATTGGACTTAAAATGTAAGGATTTATGGAAGCAGGGACTAAAGAGTAAGTTTTGGACCTATGTTGAAGAGAAATTGTCATGGAGGGGCTATATGGTAACTTTTGGGGCTTGTATTGTTATAAATCTTGGATGTTGGGGGCTGATTTGTAACTTTTAGCCTTAGTTTGAAAAAGATTTCGTAAGGAGGGGCCAAACATGTAAAATGTGTATAGATTGTTTTGGAGCGGGACTTATACCCGGCTCCCTTCCTTCCCCCGTCACCTTCTTCCCATTCATTTAAAACACATAGAAAACCCTAACCCTACTTGGATGTTGTAGCCGCCACCCCCTCTTCACCCTCCAGCCGCCTCTCCTAACTCCTGACGCCACCACCTCTGTTGAGGTCATCAACCACCGGACGCCACGCCTAGCTCGTTTCTGTTCCACCAACGCGTCACAGTCCTAGTTTCTGGCGAGAGCAAGTTGTCGACGAATCCCGGGGGTGCTCGCTGCTACCGCTAAGCTCCATCAGTTGAAGACGAAGGCGCCACTAGCCGGCGGTCAATGCAGCTTCGGTCCACGACAGCCTCCGCTCATCCTCCTCACCGTTCTTCCGGTGTTATTTCTCAGTCGTGACCGTGGTTCCGTATGGCTCAAATATGTCGCTCACGTCGTTGTTTGCCGCCCCGAGGGGCTGTTATGTTCATAGGTTGGGCCTTTTAACGAGTAGGAGCCATGAAGAACCACCATGGCAGCCAGCCATGGTGGTTGTCACTGCAAACCTCTGGTGTACCGCCTTAGCCGCCGTTGTGTTGTCGTTGTCGTCGCTGTGAGCCACCAGGTGGGTGGCAGGGATCGTTTCTCAAAGCCTTAGTGTGGGTGTATGTTCTGTTTGGCCGGAAAGCTAAGAAAAGGCCACCACCACCACCGTGAGGTGGTGGCTGCCGCCATATACCACCGCCGGCCACCACAAGGTGGTTGTGTGTGTGTGTGTGTGCGGGGGTGTTAGTTTAGTGGGTGTGTTATTTGAGTTTTGTGTTGTATGATGTAATCGTTAAAGGATAATGGAAAGAAAACCCTAACCACCACCGTAGGGTGGTGGTCGCCGCCTCTTGCCGCCACCGACCGTCGTGTCGGGTGGTGGTGTGCTTCACATTGGTGTGTTTGATTCGTATGGGATGCATGAAACCCTAGTGGGCCCAATGAAGCCCTAATGGGCCCAAAAGAACCATACTTGACCTAATAAAACCCTTATGGGCCCAATAAGGCCTAATGTGATCTAAAAACCCAATCAATGGACTAACGGGCTAATATTGAGTTGGGAAACCCTAATTAGGGTCTGGAAAACCCTAATAGCATAAAACCCTAATTTTTGGGAATTGATCGGCATGCACACGAGAATTATTTAATAACTTGAAATATTAAATAATAGTCATTGGCAAATTAATGTAAGGCAACAATAGACTTAATAGATTAAGTCCTTAATGGGTTAAGTAAGAAACACTTAACCCTAATCATCATTTCATGTGAAAGCCCTAATCTTACTCGGTCCTTGAGTTGGGCCTTCCTATTGGGCTTTGGTGATTGGACTAATAATGGGCTTTCTAAGAATAAGTAAATGGACTAAATAATTGTATAGGCTTTAGGATAAGGCCCATGTGAAAGTATTGGGCCCAATTTGGAAATTTGGGCCATAGATGGGCCATAATTGGGCCTTTATGATTATGTGATATTGGGCCATGGGAATTGGATTGGAATAATTGGATGAGCCTTAAGGAAAGACCATGTAGAGCTCTGGGCCCAATTTTCCATATGTTGGGCTTCGGCCCATTACTTGACTTTTGGGCTTTTGGAGTATGAGTTGGACTTTGAACTTGGAACCCAATTATTAATTTGGTATTGTTTGATGTTGACAGTTCGGGAATCTGTCAATTAGCAGCTGGAGTGTATCTGCAGGACCTCATCAGTGTCAGGTGAGTTATCCTCACTATATCAACAAGGGTCTAAGGCACCAAGGTCGGCCCTTTATGGATTGTATTCGGATTATTGCATGTTATGCTTACTGATTTACATCCTGGTAGTTAGGATGGTGATATGCTATGCTTTAGTGACCCGGTTGGGTCGGTATCCTGGTATATAGGATGATGCTATGTTAGTGACCTGTTAGGTCGATATCCTGGTTATAGGATTGTTGTTATGCTTTGTGATCTGTTAGATCGGTTTGACTGTTATATATATACATGCTAGTGTTATATGATATCTATGTGCACATGATTGTCCTGGTTATAGGATGATGCTATGTTAGTGACCGGTTAGGTCTGTATCCCGGTTATTGGGATGTTGCTATGATTGGTGATCTGTTAGATTGGTTTGACTGTTATATGAAATGAGATAGCGTATGATATTTATATGCACATGTTTGTTTGGTTGGGGCTTGGGTTGAGGCGGTCCTGCCTTGTGATGTAGGCCAACATACCCAGGGCGGTCCGGATAAACTGAAGGCCCTGCAAAGGGATTCAGTCAGGCCGAAGGCTCGGAGAGCGGTCCTGATAGACTGAAGGCCTGCGAGGTGGTCCAGATAGACTGAAGGCCTGCGAGGCGGTTCAGTTAGGCTGACGGCTAATTATGCATGGTGTTCTGTATTTGTTATATGATATGGTTATATTTGTAAGGTGTTGGTATTTTGGGGGAACTCACTAAGATTTGTGCTTACGGTTTCAGTTTATTGTTTCAGGTGTTTCAGATGTCTCAGCAAGGCGAAGGCGTGATCGTACACATCCTCGTGTTTTGGACTTATGGTCTCTGGGAAACTCTGATAATAAACCATTTTGGAAATACCAGTGTAATACTTATTGGTTTTGAAATGTTTCAAAAAGTTTTAATTTGGCTTGAATTTTATGGATGTTACATCGCTAGGATATCTCATGGCATCATAAATATTAAAGCTTATTGTTTCACCATCAAACTCCATTGTCAAACTTCCCGCATACACATCGATCTTCGTCCTAGCCGTCTTCAAAAATGATCTCCCAAGCAAGATTAGAGTCGATTTGGAGGACACTTGCTCATCTAGATCAATCACATAGAAATCCGCCGGAAAGACCAATTTGTTCACTTTCACTGAGACATCTTCCAAAACACCTCTAGGAAATACACTTGATTTGTCCGCAAGAGAAATTATGACACCGGTTTCACTTAAAGGCCCGACATTCAATGATTCATACACCGAATAGGGCATGACATTGATAGAAGCACCAAGATCAAGCATAGCGCTACTAAAAGTGACATCCCCAATCTTGCAAGGAACCGTAAACATTCTGGGATCTTTGCATTTGGGTGGAAGTTTCCTTTGTAAAACCACGGATGTGTTTTCGTTCATTGAGATTTTCTCGTTTCCCTTCAACTTCCTCTTGTTGGTACAAAGTTCTTTCAAAAACTTTGCATATCTAGGGATTTGCTTGATTGCATCAAGTAAAGGGATGTTTACTTCCACCTTTCGGAAGGTGTCTAAAATCTCTTTCTCCTCCATGTTCTTCTTTGAAGTTCCAAGTCGGGAGGGGAATGGCGGTTGAGTGGCTATTGGTTTCACTATAGGAACAGTCTTCTTTGGAACTTCGGCTTGTGCATCATTCTTAACTATAGGATCCTCAATGGGAATGACCTTTATTTCTTCCTCTTCATCCCTTGGCTTCTTCTTTGAACTACTTTCTCCGGTTTGTTTGCCACTTCTCAAAGTCACTACATTGACATTTGGGTTCTTTTCGGTTTGAGAAGGTAATTTGCCACGGGACTCTAACTTGCTTATGGATGTAACTATATCTCCTATTTGTGCTTCAAGGTTGGAGATACTAGTCCTTGTTTCTTTTTGGAATTGTTGGGTACTAGTGGCTAAGGATTTGACAATGTCTTCGAGAGCATTCTGGAGCTACTTGGTTGGGATTGAGGAGGTTGTTGGTGATGATGTGGAGGGTGCGGTTTGGGTTGATAGTGTGGCTGTGGATGTTGGTAGTGAGGTTGTTGTGGTGGGTAGGAAGGTCTAACCAATGCATTTTGGGGCAATGTTCTTGGGTTGTAGCTTGTATTGGGATTTGGCTTCCAACTCGAATTATAAGCATTTTGGTAACCGGATGGCTTGTTGTGGTAGTTTTGGAACTCTCCCGTGGCATTCACGTGTTCCACATTTTCTTGTAGAACGGGGCACATATCCGTAGGGTGTCCCATTGTTGCACATATTCCACAAACAATCACTTGTGGAGTTTGTCCCATGGCTAACTTTTGGACAATGGAGGTTAAATCTTTGATTTGAGACTCGAGATTTGATGTTCCCACTTCATTGACTTTGTGTTGTGTATCTCTTTTCATGTCCTGATGCGGGCCAAAGTGTTGGGAATTCGCGGCTATGGTGTTGAAAAGTTGTCTTGTTTGTTGTGGAGTTTTACTAAAGACATCACCAACACTTGAGGCATCAACTAGTCTTCTCTCCATTGGGAACAATCCCTCATAGAAGTGTTGAATGAGGAGTTGTTCCGGAATTTGATGTTGTGGATAACTATAGCACAATTTGTTGAACCTCTCCCAATAATCATGAAAAGTCTCATTTTGACCTTGGCGGATTCCACAAATCTCATTTCTAAGACTTGAGACTCTTAAAGCGGGATAGAACTTATCAAGAAAAGCTCTTGCCATGTCGGTCCATGAGTTGATTGACCCCGGTAGAAGATAGAATAACCAATCCTTTGCTCTATCGGCCAATGAAAAGGGGAATGCCCTTAATTTGATTTGGTCATCGGTTGACCCTTGTGGCTTCATACTAGTGCAAATAATATGGAACATCTTCAAATGCTTATGAGGGTCTTCATTCTCTAATCCATGAAAAGTTGGAAGGTGATGGACTAGACTTGACTTCAATTTCGAACCTCCTTCCAAAACCGGGTAATTGATACCAGTTGGAGTTTGTGTTACATCAGTTTCCATCACTTGATAAAGCAGGTTCAATAATGGGTGGATTTTATTGTAGAGGTGGTGTTTTGGGAATTTCTTGGTGAGGGTCGGGACTAGAATCGGGTTCCGTGTCACTTGATAAAGCGGGTTCAACCTCCGAATCCCCGTGAGGATTTGAAGTTTGACCACGTTCTATTCTCTTTTCCTTCGCCAAATGCCTTGCTTCTTTTTCAATTTCCGGATTATAAATCAAAGCACCTGTACGTTGAGATCTGGGCATAGAGAAACAAATTGATTAAAAAATAAACCAATCCCTGGCAACGACACCAAAATTTGGTGGTTGTCGAGGCCAACAAAATTAATAACCCTAAATCTTTTGCACTAAATTAGTGTATAGCGGTAAAGGGATCGAATCCACGGAGATTGGCTCAATTTAATAACTCTATGAAAAATCTCTTTGTAAAAATACTTGTAAAATGACAATAAATTAAAAATAGGGGGTTTGGTGTTTTGAAATACTTGAAACAAACTAGAATTAAACTAAGATTTAAATGGACAATTTTGACAAGAATAAGAGTTTGATGTAAAATCAATAAGAGAAAGATGGTTGACTTGAGGTTTCCTCACTTTGACTTTTTGATGAACATATCATTAGAATCCAATAGTGCAATGCTTGTTTTAAATCCTTAATTTGGCTATAGTAATCCAAGAAGCTTGAGATTCCCTAGACTTTTCCTAATTGTTGAAATGGTTAGAGAAGCTCATAACAATTTCCTTAGTCAAAGTCACAAATTCCATTAAGCATGTAATTAGTGAAAGTCAATTAGCATTAAGAATTAAAAAGTCACCAAATCCAACAGGAGTCAAAAGCTTCCACTACCATGTTGGAAAAATGTTTTTATGATTGTGTGAAGTAAAACTAACACAAAAATCATTTGTTGCTTCCTAATTTGAAGATCCTTTACTTAATCAAGAAACTAGCCAACTAATCACCACAAACACATTTAAACTCATGAATAAAAACATACAAGTAATGATAAGATGTTAAAACACAAAACATTTTCATAAAGATTCAAACATAAGTTCATGGAGTCTTCAACATTCAACAATTAGTCAAAGGATTTCACCAAAGTCAACCACAATTAGTCTAGCCAAGCATGGCTAAACTTAAGAAAACAAAGTTAGAAAAGATTGTACCAAACATTTAACATGAATCAAGAGGTGAAATGATGAAGTTATTGAGGGTTCTTGGCCTTCAAAGTGCTCCAAAACTCCAGAGAGAAAGTGTCAAAATCGGATGTTCGGGATAAGGCTAAAGAGGCACACCAACCTTCCCAGTATAGAGCTCTCAACAAAATCCCGAAATTGCCCCTTCAGGAACCCACGCGGGCCGCGTGGAAACCTTACGCGGGCCGCGTGAGTGTGACGGATTTTTGGGCTTCTTCAAGTCTTGGGCCCCCACAGCTATTCTATTGGCCCAGTTCGAGTCTAATCAGCTTCTAGCCCATTTTTCTTCAAGATTTCTTCAATTTGATCTCAATTTGCTTCTCCAAATCACTAAAAGCTTCCGCAAACTCTCAATCATCGATCTCCGCAAACTTAAAAATTCTCCAGCGCCTTGTAATTTAAAATTCAAATCTTCCAAGACTTCAAGCAATTGACAAGCCCACTGCAAGCATCAAGTCCATAGCCACCAAGCTCGAAATCCCCATTGCCCTTCAAGTCCAATCGGCTCCTAAAAAATCCCGCTCCCGCTAGTCTCCAAAAAAAATTGCAATAATGCTCAAGAAACTAGAAAGTACCCGAAATGGTCATAAAATAACAAAAAGTAAAATATGCATGGAAATTAACTAAAATGCGAATGAAATGTGCTAAAATAAACTATAAAAAGAAGTAAATAAAATGAAGCTATCAAATCACCCCAAGCTTAAACTTTACTTGTACTCAAGTAAGACAAGACTAAAATGAACCCGGGATGAACTATCCTAAGAAAAATAAAACGAATGGTTAGAACCGCGGAACCTGATCACCGTTAGTCAACATGGTCAGAATTGATCTTGCTATTATCTCATTACTTGGTCATCCGATGACAATGGAACCATAAACCACAGCCAGAACAACTCCTTCAAGTGAGTAAGGAGGGGTGGTCAGTCGCAGCCCCAATGGAACATGCATACAATGAAGAACATCTGTAGTAGGGAGAAAGCAGCCGTACGGTTTCGTGTAGAGCTCTTCTTTAAGTGTACACTCTTATCATGAAAGTTGCGTGATCTCACGTCTGGCGGCCACTCTCAAATGTGATTGGGTTTCATCGCTCGGGCACCATTGTAGGAATCAGTTCACTTAGTGTTAGTCCAAACCTCCCGTAGTATCCGACTCAACAGTCTCCCTAACATTACCAATTTGCGAAAAACAACTCGATCTATATACAATAAAACATACCTAAATAAATGAATATCAAACGCCGGGTGACCAAAATGAAGGAAAATTTGTTCAATAATTGAACCGGTCACCTATCTAAGTTTATTGCAGCCATATCTCTCCTTTTTTTTAAGATTCATATGCAATGCACTAACATATTGAATTTTTTCTTTTATCAAGAAAACTTTTTGACTCAAAATTTGGTTTCCAAAATTATGTAAGTGGAACCGAGGGGAGTAACAATAATAATCTGAATGGTCTAAGTGTGAAAATGACCATGTGTGGAGCGTAAATATGCAAGCTCCTTTTGAAACTTGTGATTTTTAAAAATAAAGAAAATGCCCAAATGCGAGCTAAAATACTCTAAAATCCTAAGAAAATCGCAAAAAAAAATGGTGATGTAAAGATACCGGATATGGATTCTACTCGGGGACAAGCACCGGTGCTTCATCCTAACGGTTCAAACATGATCAAGTGTGATCCTCTCGGCGGTAGTGACCGTAAGGCTAAGAACATCCATTGCTATAGTATATCCTACAGTTGTTAGTATTGCATGCATAATTCTTCATGAAACTACCTGGCCATGATCACTTACTCCTTTAAGCTTCCAGCATCTGATCCCAAGTATGAAATCCCAAGCTGCAGCTAGTGCTCCCGGTTCGATGGGTGAGATAACAACAAGATCCTGGACCAATAATGATACAATAACTGTGAACCTGTTCCATGGCATCCAAGGGGGGGTGAGAATAAACAGTTAACAAAAATGCATGAATGCTAATGACCTAAGCTAAATGTTATGCAAAAAAATAGAAAGTAGAAAAGAAGAAAATAAAATCTTTCGGAATTTTTGCAAAAAAAAAATAAAATAAATAAATGCAAATTAGCTTAAAACTAAAATGAAATGCAACCTAACTAAAAAATGCATGAAAAAGTAAAAGCAAAAGGAAATGCCCCACCCCAAGCTTAAGAACAAGCATTGTCCTCAATGCTTAAGGAAAGGGCGGAAATAACCTAAATCGGAGGGTCGGGCGGCAGAAAGTGTCTGTGACGGTAGTGGTAATCCCACATATCCAGGACCTGGTGAGAAGTAGGTGGAAAGGACTGCTCCAACTGATCAACACGGGCCGCCACATCCTGGATAGCTCGGGTGTTCTCCTGCGTCTGAGTATCGATGCGCTGAACCGTGGAGAACATCGTGGCGAATTGGTCGAAGAAGTTAGGGGAGAAATATGGTGGAATCTCGTGTCCCCCCTGCTGTTGTGGCTGATATTGAGGCTGTGCAAAATGTTGTGGAGGTTGAAACTAATCATCTTCATAATCCACGGGAGGAGGGTAGTCGGATGGAATGACCCATTGTTCGGGGTCGGTTGCTTCGAAAGACCCTATATACTCGTGAGGAAGAATGATGTATGGCTGATTGTCAAGATTCCAAATGTGACCAGTAACTGATTCGCAAATAATGAGTATTCGCTGGAGCATGTTTATGTCGATACGAGAGGGGTCGGTTGCTTTTGTGAATGGAAGTCTTCAATTACTACTTACTTCCAAAAGTATAAGCGACTGTGGAATTTTGAATAATTAAAACTAGAAGAGTGGGAGTTCTCCAGAAGAGTTGGAGTGAAAGATGTGGTGAATGAATCAAGTCTTGCAACTATTTATAGGCTGTTTAGGAGGCTCTCACATCATGAGATATGCCTCTCACGTCATGAGCTTGCGTAAGCACCAAGGCTTCTCCTCTGGTGCTGACACGTGGCACCGGTCACGGGTAAAACTACAGATCTTCAAACTCAGGAAGTAAAACATGCAAAGTGAAACACAATAATAAATAATTAAAGAATGCAGTACCCATACTCATAAATAATTCTCTATTGTTCAATCGCCAAAATCAATTACATTTATTTTCTTACAAAGTTTCAATCTATCAACTAACTTCTAAAATTAATATCATCTTTTAAGTCAATGTTTTTAGCATGTTGGTTGTGCTTGACCCTGCTCAGAGCCTTTGTGAAAGGATCTACAGGATTATCATCTGATGATACTCGTTTCACTAGGAGATGCCCATCTTCAACCCTATGCCTGATGTAATGATACTTTCTTTCGATATGCTTGGACCTCTCATGGTATTTCGGTTCTTTAGTCAAAAAAACTGAGCCTTCATTCTCACAGAAGAGTTCCATTGGCTCTTAAATGGTCAGTACTACTTCGAGATCTTCGATGAAATTATTCAACCAAGCCTCTTCCTTCGATGCCTCACTCGCTGTGATGTACTCTGATTCACAAGTAGAATCAGCCACCGTTGTTTTCTTGGAACTTTTCCTAATCACCGCTCCACTATTCAATAAGAATACTCAGCCAGATTGAGAACAAAAATTTTCTCAATCTGTTTGAAAGTTGGCATCACCATATCCACTCACTCTTAACGTATCATTGCCGCCATGAACTAGAAACATGTCTTTTGTTCTTCACAAATACTTAAGAATATTATTGACTACTGTCCAATGGGCTCTGTCAAGATTATCCTGAAATCTATTCTCTTTCCTCAAAGCATAAAACACATCAGGGCGATTACATGTCATAGCATACATGATCGATCCGATATCCGAAGCATATGGAACTCGACTCATGTAATATATTTATTCCTCGGTACTTAGACTTCGAGTCATACTCAATTTGACAGTCCAATGAATGGGCAAATCCCCTTTCTTGGAGTTCTTCATACTGAAACGTTTCAATATTGTATCCAAGTATGTACTCTGACTAAGACCAATAAGACATTTCTTTCTATCCTTGAAAATTCTTATCCCAAGAATATAGGCCGCTTCCCCTAAATTTCGTTTCCTATAAGGAGTATGTCATCAACATACAATACTAAGAAAGTTATTATACTCTCACTAGCTTTAACATATATATACAGGACTCATCCTCGCTCCTAGAGAATCCAAACTCTTTGACTTTCTCATGGAAGCAAAGATTTCAGCTGCAATATGTATGTTTCAATCCATAAATAGATTTCTCAAGCTTACATACTCTATCAGGAACTTTGGCATGTATAAAACCTTCTAGCTGACTCATGTAGATGTCCTCAGTTAACTTCATATTTAGGAAAGCGGACTTGACATCCATTTTTCATACCTCATAATCATAAAAGGATACTATGACAAGTGTTATCATGACCGATTTGATGTTGGCCTTGGGTTTGAGTAAAGCCCTTTGCAACCAGTCGAGCCTTGAATGTATGTACCATTCCATCCATGCCGGTCTTCTCCTTGAAGATCCATTTGCAACCTACTATCTTTCGACCAGGTACATGATCAACTAAGTTCTATACTTGGTTATCATACATGGATTGGATCTCGTTTTCCATAACCTCTTTCCATTTTTCAGCCTCAAGGCCTACCATCGCTTCCTTGTAGTTAGTCGGTTCATCCAAATTCACCAATATGTTATCACTGATGAACGTATCCCCATCTGCAGTTATATGGAAACCATAGAACTCAGGTGGCATGCTAAATTTATTGGATCGATGAAGAGGTAATGAAATGTCAATAGGCTAAAAAGGTATCTCATCCACTGGTTGAGTGCTAGTGTCATTTAAGGTTCCTTTATTGGATGACTCTGGAATTTCTTCTAGATCAATAACACTCCCACTATCCTCTTTGAATATGAGCTCTCTCTCACAAAAGATCATATTCAATCTACAAATACCATGTTCTCACTAGGTCTGTAGAACAAGTATCCAAAGGACTTTTGAGTGTAGCCAATGAAAATACACTTCTCGGCTCTAGACTCAAGTTTGTCATGAGTTTCTCGTCTTACTAGAGCCTTACAACCCCAAACCTTGATATGTGCAAGCGAGGGAACTTCCTCTGTCCACATATCATGAGGTATTTTAGAAACCTTCTTTGTGGGAACAAGATTTAGGATATAGGCAACTGTCTCTAAGGCATACCCCCAAAAGATATAGAAAGAAAAGCTCGACTCATCATGGAACAAACCATATCAAGTAATGTTCGATTACGCCTCTCAACCACACTATTAAGTTGTTGTGTTCCGGGATGAGTCAATTGTGATACAATTCCACATTTCTTTAGATAGTGGTGGAACTCGATACTAAGATACTCTCCACCTCTATCAGATTGATGCATCATTATCTTCTTATCCAATTGATTCTCTAATCGTGTTGAAATTCTTTGAACTTCTCAAACATTTCAGATTTGCACTTGATTAAGTGGATATACCCATATTTGCTATAATCATTAGTAAATGTCATGTAGTAGCGATTTGCATCACTTGTAGCAGATCTGAAGGGCCCACACACATCCATATGGATAAGGTCCAACAATATTTCACCTCTTTCATATGTTCCAGTGAAAGGTGATTTTGTCATCTTGCCCAATAGACAAGATTCACATTCATCATCTGACCTTAATTCAAATGATTCCAACACTCCATCATTTTGGAGTTGGGCAATTCGTTTCTTGTTTATGTACCCAAGACGATAATGCCACAAGCAGGCTTTGTCTACACCATTAGACGAATCAATATGGAATATACTATTGCCCAAGTTATCAACACACACTACAATTTCATACATGCCATTACAAGGAAAAGCTTTAAATATAAAACAACCATTTTTATAATCCAAAATTGAACCATTGTCACTATTAAACAAAAAATGATATCCTTGTCTAAATAATGCATGAAATAAAATAATGTTTTCTGTCATATCTGACAAAGAACAATAATTAACTAAATCAACTCTAACACCACCATCAAGCACAAGTCTATAAGTCTCGATCTTGGTAACAAGTGAAGAATGTATATTCCCTATGATAAGGTCCAATCTTACATGCTCCACTTCCTCACTTTCTCTTAGACCCTACATACTCAGAGAAAATATGAAAACCGCATCCTGTATCAAGGACGCAAGAATGAGAAAGTTGTGTGTTATTGATTTGGATAGTGTATATACCTGACGAGGATCCAGATGGCTTAATCTCCCCCTCTTTTAAATTTTGCAGGTATTTTGGGCAGCTTCTTCTCCAATGCCCCTTTTCATCACAGTGAAAGCAAGTGGCCTCTTTTGGATCACTAACAACATGAACATCAAAGTTAGGCTTCCCTTCGACCCACTACTAGACGCTCTAGCATGGGCCTTACCCTTTTTTAAATCCCCATTTTCACGGTCAGAAAAGACCATTTTATTTATGCTTATTTTAAAACTGATTAATCATTAGGGATAATGCACTAAAAGGGTAACATAGTTTAGATTGTGTACACATTTAATCACTTATGTTTATTTTTATACATATTTAGTCATCTATGTTCTTTTTTGTATCTATTTAGTCACTTATGTTTTTTATTTTGTACACATATGACCATTATGTTTGATGGCCATATGTGTACAAAGGCAAAAACATAAGTGACTAAACATGTACAAAAAACATAAATGACTAAATATATACAAAAATAAACATAAGTAACTAAATGTGTACACAATCTAAACTATGTTACCAATTTTTCCCATAAAAGTATTTCCAAAGAAATGTTTTTTATTGATTTATTAAAACTTGGAATGTCATAATTGATACAAGAAACATAAGCATAAACATGTTTAGTATTGTCCTTACAACATCTAATGGCCTACATTTCCTTTAATTTCTCATCAGATCCAAACATCAAATATCTTCGGACCGCTACCTGTGATCCAAAGAAACTAAGTGGATCAGGTTGGAAAACCTATGAGTATATAGGGTTTTCAACCCACAATACTATAATTAATTTGTTAAAATTATATAATTCACATCAACCAATTAACCCGATTACCCATTCGCGATATTCTCACCCCCTAATTCGAGACCGATGATCTCAAGGAATATATACTAAAGGATCTCTAAGTGAACAATATTGTTTTGGGGATTCCTTAGCAATATATGCTAATAAGATGACCATGTGGTGAACATAATACCCACATGAATAATTTATTCATACCTACAGGTCGTAGTCATGTTCGTATATGGTTCCTTAACATCTACAGGTTGAGGACCTACCCATGTATAATTTAGTAACACCTACATGTTATGTACCTTTCCACATATGGTTCATCAATGCCTATAGGTCGTAGATGTGACACCAGTCAAATTTTGGTCAAAAATAAATGATCAATAATCGTAATTGGGATGAACCAAGTGGTAGAGTTTGTAACAATGTTTCTAAAAACATAAAGAACAATGAAATCCGAGCTATAACGAAGAAGTTATGACCAATCGAAAATCCACGGTAAAACCGGCAAAACACTGTTCAGCGTAAAAAGCGAATTATCGATAAAAGGATTTTTAGCCTTAACAATCTAAATGAAACTTGTAGAATATGTTAAACCGAGAACGTTCATGAAAAGAACGTCAAAATCTGACTTCGTATGAGGAAGTTATGATTTTTCGAAGTTTCGGTTTAGCAGTAGACAGCTAAAAATTCGAAATATAAATCGATCGATATTTAGCCGACGCAACTTAAACGAGAATCGAAGGTCTCGTCAAAATTAGCACAACGGTAAAAAGACAGACGAAAACGGACGTCGGATGAAGAAGTTATGATTTTTTAACGGATTCCCGTCCCGATCTGTTTAAAATAATAATATTAAAAATAAAGTCAAAATCAGCCGACGAAGTCTAAACGAAAGTCGTAGAGTATGATTTTAGCTACGTGTGCATATAAAGAACGCCATAAACGGAGCTTGTATGCGAAAGTTATGAATTTCGCAAGTTTCTGGCACAAAAATCGAGAAATTATGGATAACCGAGAAATTTCGCATGTCACTCTTCGGACACGTCATCATCACGTGCGAACCTCCACGTGTGACCTTCTGATTGGACCGCAGCCTTTCGTGTCCTCTCCTGATTGGTCCGAAGTCGTCACCTTCCTTCCCCATTGGACCGAACTTCGATCCACTTAGAAGCCTATACCTGTCCGAAACATGTGCCTCGTACCGGGTCCGATCCGCACCGCCTTCGCAGGAGCTGCCGCGTGTCCTGGTGACTCCTATCTTCGCCTCGCCAGGTGGCTACTGAGTCACCCTTCGGACCGCACCCTCGCACCCCTATATAAAGGGTGCGAGACTTCTCGGCTAGAGAGGATTTTTCACCCCTAAATTCCCCATTTTGCACCATTTCGCCCCCTCGACTTTCTCACGACCCCCCAAGGCCCCGGTATTGTGTCTAAAGCCCGAAGCAAGCCCCGGAACCCCGGAATTCTCGAGAAGTCATCCTCTCTCCTGTCGAAACTCTGCCCGGTTTGAGCCGGTTTCTCGTTAAATAAACTCTTTACGGGAAACGAAACGCTGCCCGAATCACCGCTTATCAAAGTGAGTTCATACCCCTATAATTTACCTTTTCAATGGTTTTTAAATGCTTTTTAGGGGGGGGGGGGGGATACAAGTTTAACACAATATTAAATGGTGTTAATAACTGTATGTGATAATAATCACACAAATGTTTCCGTATGCTTTTAAGAATTATCAAATACTTTCAAAATAACGTGAAGCCATGTTAAATCTTTAAAGTCATGTAAAAACTCCGTTAAAATTATTTGAAACATGTTTTATAAGCTATTTCAAAGTATAAATGCCAAAATCATGTTTATATATGTATAAATATATAAATAAGACTTGAAGGGCTTAGGACTAATGAATTATCTTATATCCTTTTCCTTGTTTGGATGTGGAATTAAGGTTGTGTTATTTGTCTGAAGGTCGTTTCCTTCTTAATTATATATATATATATATATATATATATATATATATATATATATATATATATATACATATATGAGTCTAAAAGGCTACTCCTTTTAGTATTATTACCTTTGTATCAGGCTGAGCAAATGTGATATTCCATGAGAATTCATTCTAATCAGATAGAACATATAAATTATAATAGGTATAATTTATGATTCCAAACTAAATATACAAGTATGATTCATGACTGTATACTTCCCAAGGAAATTACCAAAATTCATTCAACTATACTATGATATGTATAATACCTTTAATATACGAACAACATATTAAAGAAATAAAGATACATCATACCTAGTTTGCATTAACAAAGGTACTATACAGAGTATCAGGGTTAGCAAACACGTGGTAATGCTGGGTTTGCATTAACAAAGATACTATACAGAGTGTCTGAGTTAGCAAACATGAGGTAATAATACATCCTGCCGAGTTTGCATTAGCAAAGGTACTATACAGAGTACCCGAGTTAGCAAACACGAGGTAATAATACATTCTGCCGAGTTTGCATTAGCAAAGGTACTATACAGAGTACCCGAGTTAGCAAACACGAGGTAATAATTCATAATTCAAGTATACTAGAATACACTGTTTTACAAGAAACCCGTGTTTTGATTCAAAACAAATCAAGGGTTTACACTTATCAAATACATGTTTGGAAAACTAAGAATATACTGTCAATCATTATTTCAGAATGATTGGGTTTTCAAAACTAATATACATGTAACGTTTAATATGCTTTTTATGAGACTCTATATTCAGGTTGTTTAATTCATTTTAGACAACATGGGAAAGTCCTGACATTATAACCAGAATCTCCAGCCGGGGATCGAAACAAGTGTGTGTAGATCTATATCGGGATTGACAACCCCGCACTCAGGCTGCTAGCTACAGTTAGATGAGTGACAATTGTTATCACCAGTTTAAACGCCCACAAAGCTTTTGTTTTAGGCCATCAGTCATAGTATGGTTATAATAACTACTCATTAAAAAGATATTAATAATACGTTAGTGTATAAACAAATAAACGAAAGTACACCTTCAAAGTACCAGTTTATAGAATACAAAATACAATGGTTTAATACAGTTTTCATTAACACCTGGTGGAGCCAGGCACACTCTCAGTTTCAAGTTTTCATAAAGGAATACAAATATAAAACAGTAATACAAAGAGAATGGTTTATGGGATTAAACCACTTATCCAATGGAACTTAGTCACTCAATCTCGGTAAACTAGTATAACATAAAAGACCTTTAGTGGTTAATTCTATAATTCCTTAGTTATTACATCATAGTTATACATAAGTAATGTTCGATTGACAGTGAAGTGTGTGACTTCCGCCTTACTTCCTATTCCTTGTGTAGTTGTGGGCTTAGGGCAGATACACCCAGTTGACTGTCCATTCGATATTGTGTTATGTATAATCAGTATAAACTAAGTAATTACAGAGGGAAACTATTGAGGTTATCAATCTAGCACCTCAGGAAATATAGGATTTCCTGGAGAAACTAGTGAACTTATCCAGAGAACTTAGGGTATACTTAACAGAACTAAAATACTTATGAACTCACCAGCTTAAATGTTGATCTACTCTTTCCAAATAACTTGTATTCTCAGGAATCCAGTAGACAGGTACACTCCAGCAGCTTTTGAGAAGACTACCTAGTATCGTACTGCGACTCTTGTCTTCTACTGTACCTACTTTAGTGTTTGAATATGTAATGTTTAAACACTTATGTAAAACTTATACTTATTAATGCAATGGTTGTTTGTACTTTGATTACTATGTTACATGTGTTGTGATACTTACCTTAAGTCCTCCGCCCCCGAACGTTTCCGCCGTTCTGGTTTGGGGGTGCGACAAATTGGTATCAGAGCAGTGTTTATAGTGAACTTAGTATATCAGTCATAAAAGATATACAACTATAAACCCATTGGGATAAAAACACTATGACCAAGAGTTATACTTTAAAAATATATCAATATTTTATAAAAGTATAAGTACATGCAGAGTATATATACCAGAATGAGTATCACAAGAAGAACAAAATTAAAGTATTTAGATGTTGGACATTGCAGTTAAACCTAGACAGTGACCTAATCATATCTGGGACCAATATAGCCTGATCAACTATATTCATCCGCAATATGACCAACATGTGTTTAGGGGAGTGATTGTAGTGTTGCAACTGGTCTAAAACTTACCTAAGCACCAGAAGAATTCTAGAACCAAAGACTAAAATACTATGGGAGTATTTTAGGATGCTATAACAAGGAAACTGAAAACTTGTTAAGTTCTTGTATCTAAAAGTCCAAGAATCAAACTCATAACTAAAATAACATGGAGGTATGTTACATACCTTTGGGGAAATGTTAAAAAGATCTTTTCTGATAAGTCTATAATTACTAAGTGGATACGTTAAGGTTATATATAGCCGAGATTTTATAGACATAGAATAGGTGATTTTCACTCTACTTCCTTTTCCTTGTTTGGATGTGGTTTTAGAGTAGGATTACTTATTCAAAGGTCTATTTGATCTGGATTATATATAATCGGTACACACCATGTGATTATAGAAGGACCAGAAAGAATCACCTTCGTAAAAATTCAAATTTTCTCATAAATTCTTTAGACATTCTCATTCTCGTATAAACCCGTTAGATAAACATAGTTACTCCAGCAATCAAGAGAAGAGTCAAGGAGGATCCAACAGAATTTCATTAGGAGAATCCCAAGAAGAAACATAAGAGAAGTAAACGAATTATAGAAATCATTTAGTGCCTTTACCCTATTAAGGACACCAATGAGATATTCGCATGAACTTCCAAGATTCAAAATCTTCATTTCGAAGTAATGGGGATCAATGTCAGAGTCGGAAGTAAGACAGCCCGAGAATTCAATATACCTACAGAGAAGAAGGACACCCTATAGATACCAGGAGAGAACAAATCATTACCACCCAGAATAGAACAAAGGAAAACGACGCATGTTTCATGTGAAGTGTTCGAGCACCTTTTCATCTAAGCAATAACTAGTAAATCGGTTCAACCTAGTGAGTTGGTGATTTCATTACTCACATTAGGTTGGGAGCTTATCCTCGTTTTCTTATACCCCTCTTATAGCATGACTTCGTGAATGAGGCCTACTATTGATTTGACCGACTTTTTCTTATACATATGGTATTAAACGCTTTAATATATATATATATATATATATATATATATATATATATATATATATATATATATATATATAAGGTGTATTTTTAAAAAAATTTAAAACAAAAGGTTTAAATATTAATTATCTAAATTAATATTATAATTAAATAATTAATTTAAACCTACGATGGATTTATAATTATCTTTTAATTAATCTTATAATTAAATTATTATTAAATCTGAAAGGATAATTCAATTTAACTAATCTTATAATTAAATATTATCTATTCAAGATTATTTTCTAATATTCAGGGTTTTATTTTTAATCAAATAAGGTATTCAAAATTAGGATTTCAACATAATTAAAACCAGATAATCACAAAAAATACCCTACTAATCAGATTAGGCAGAAAATCCCGAAATCATATTTTTACTGTCTACACATTGTGACAGAAGACCTGCCACGTCGTTAGAAATAGATTGACGAAAATTTTAATTTTGTTCAATTCATCTCATGCACTTTCAATGTTAGACAACCAAATGTTTTGATACCAATGAAGGGTTTTATACATTATAAATACATGTACAATGTGGAAAAACACTTAACAATTAAGAGGACACATGCAACCTATAAGAATCTATGTCATAACACTTTGAAGACAATATACTATGAACAACAAAAATAGATGAACCCTAATATAATCAAAACATAAGAATTTGGGTTACATACCTATGATTTGTTGTAGTAAACAATTCATTTTACTTCCTTGTTGTAGTCTTGGAAAGCCTAGCACCAACATTATTATGTCTCTAATGGTTTGTACCCAAACCCTAGAATCTAGAAGACAAGAGATGGGAGAGGAGGGAGAGTGCAAATTTCGGCTATCCTTCTGAAGTATGGAGTGGAAAAAAATAGGAGACCCAAGGGTCTTATTTATAGTTGATTGGAAAGCCTTAGAAACCATAATTAGAACATATGATATTAATATACAAATCCGGGTGGTTATCTAGTTTCCTTATCATTAGGAGGCTTCCAGAATGCCCTATTAGGGCATCCCAAAACCATCTCTGAAGGAAGGTTCTGGAACCCTTACCTTGTTCAACTTTTGAACAAATACATTTTAGTCCTTGCACTCTCAATTAATTCTAATTACTCCCTAAAATTAATTCCAATTAATTTATGATTAATTCTTTATTATTTATTACTATTTCAAATTAATATATTAATCATATAATATATTAATAAATCATATATTACAATTTATTAATCATAATAAATTAATACCCTCTCTCTATAAATATCATTCTAACCAAGTTCTAGTTTTGAGAGCAACTCAAAAAGGACTTTGCTTTTTAATTACAAGTATATACCAATTTAGTTATGAGTTTAGACACCTTAATCCAACGCTACGCCCCTTGAAATACTCCTTAGGTATTGAAGTTACTCGCACTCGAGATTAAACTGTGCTCAATGAAAGGAAATACATTATTGGCATCCTAGAAGACAGCGGGATGATGGGGTATTAACATAGCTCTTTTCCCATGGAGCAAAATACTAAACATAGGAAGAATAATTAAGATATACATGTGAATGCCAACAAATATAGAAGACTAGTAGGAATATTGTTATACTTACAAGCAACTAGGCCCAACATTACCTACTTGATCAATGTTTTAAGCCACTTTATGATAGATCCTCATGAAAGTGACATGAAAGTTGCTATGAGAGTGTTGAGATACTTGAAAGTTATGCCTAGATAAGGGATTATCCTTCCAATAAAGGATGAATCGAATTTAGTAGCCTATACTAATTAATATTGACTTGGGTGTCCCGATACGAGGAGATCGAGGACTGGTTACTGATTACTTCTAGGAGGTGCCCCAATATCATAGAAATCAAAGAAGCAATGTGTTCTGTCTCACTCGTCTGCAGAAGCTGAGTATCAAGCAATGGCAACTACGGTTAGTGAAGTCATTTGGCTTTGGTGGCTTCTAAAAGAATTAGATCTAGAACAAAGTGGTCCTACTTAACTGTACTATGACAACATAGTTATGAAACACATTGCCAACAATCTTGTTTTTCACGAGAGCACCAACTACGTCGAAATAGATTGTTATTTCGTCCGAGAGCGCATCGAATCCAAAGAAGTGAGACCTCCAGTTTTTGTTTGTCACCACTCAAAGCACACACATTCATGGTAAGTGTCATTATAGGAAAGGAGTGTCATTTTAATCAAATGTGAAATTTGGATGTGTTCAAGCTGTGTAATCAATGAGATTTAGAACTAATTCAATCGAGTTAATCGGAGATAGGATTTCAATCTTTGTCTTCAATCAAATGGATGCTTATCAGTAGTGGTGGTGAACGATGAAGGTGGAAAGGGATGGAATATTTTTCTAGGTAGGTGCATTTTTTTCATGTTTAATCGAAGGTGCATATCGGACAAGTTAGCCAGGGATACACAATATTTTCTGATTTCATCAATGGATAGATCTTTGATTTTTTTTCAGGTTTCAGTGTTGTAATTAGTAATCAGTTTTCATTTGAGCAAAAGCGATTGCTAATTTTCTAAGATATGTTACTAGATTCATCAAAACTTAGTGTATCAGGAATCTTATGAATAGAAATCAACCAACTCAAACTAAACCTTCTCAAAAGAATTTCAACAAAGTGTTAATGATCACCTCATCAGTGTTTGCAACTTTATTCTCTAATTGACGCAGAACGAAAGTAAAAAATAGAGAGAAACTTAATACTTTTTTATTACTAAGATTTAGGATGCCTTTTAAGGCTTACAATGGACCTTATATAAAAGACGATGTTAAATTTGGTAGGTACGACCAAAGTTGGAAAACGCAAATCAATAATAAATTCTACTGAATAACCTCCTAAATAATAAATGGAAATTTAGAAAATAAGGAAAAGAAAATTCTGTCATTAAAATAGAATAAAACAAAAACAAAAAATATGCGAAAATTAAGGAAAACGGGGATTTGGGGGCCTAAAGAGTGATTTTTGAGGGTCTACCTGTCGGGATGGCCCGTCAATACCTTTCCGTAGATATATCATACGCATCCAAATTCTTTATGGATCAAAACTTAGGTCCGTATCAAGTTGGGCCTCTTTTGGTTCCGTTTGTCTTTCTTCTATTTGTCCATAAAAACTTATGTCAAATCATCTATGTGTTCTGCATCACCAACAATGGAAATTTACTTTCTTATTCATGTAATAATCGATTTCTTAAAGCCTTAAATCAATAAAATATCAATTACTAAGACGATCACTTACTACTAAAAATAAGCATTTATATCGTTAATACTGTGAATGATTAAGATCCTAACTTAGTAGCAGCAACAAGTTCAATTCTTGAACCTGCGAAAGAAAATGAATGAAACCCATGAAAAATATATGTAACGATCATTAGAAACTTGGTATCTTCCTCAACGGCTTCTTGCCAAATATGATTGTTGGATTAAAATACCAAGGCAGGTATTGTTAGTTTTGCCAAAAATGGGAAGAAGATGGAAAGCAGGAAATTAAAATTTGTGGATAAGATCATATACTCATATTTGCAATTTACTCTTAATTTTTATTGTAGTTTTTTTGTCTATTTTCTTTGGTTCTTATTTCTCTCTTACAAGTTCGTTTTTTTAATCTCAATACTAGGTATATAAAACAAAAAATATAGTATATGTGATTAATTAACTTAACTGTACCCTCACGATTTTCCAAATGTTTTTTCTACTTACTCTTTTTACTATTAATAAGGGTGTATTATTATTTTGGAAAATCTTCGAAAATGTCATAAAATTTTGACCCTAATTTATGAAAAAGTCCCAAACAAAAATTTGTTTACGAAAAAATATGAATTACCGATAAAAATAGTGATTTGAATATTTTTTCCCGGGGTACTGGTTTTATTACTTATCTGGTTTCATTAAAGTCTCATTATTTTACCATAATTTACGAATAAGTCTCAAACGAAAATTTAGTGATGATTTGAAAATTTTCTCCCAATAACATATATTTTACCGGTTTTATTGCTGACATGGACGTTTAGTCATTAAATGAGTTGATATATTGGGTTATATAATGTTATGTTTACCATAAAACTTGATATCGTGATGCATTATATATTTTTTGGAATATAAAATCCATCCAACAAAGACTGCAATAATTACATAAACTAGCAACAACTTCGTCATTTTTATTTTTATAAGAAATTTCAAATTGTCTATTTAAACTTATGCAACCGAATATATCTATCTTACCAGACATCAACTCATTCCCTGCTGCTTTTTTTTCCTTGAAATACACATTTTGTTAGTTTCATTGCTGACATAGATACATAGTCTTATAATGAACCGATGAGATGGATATCAAATCATATCATATCATATCATACTATATTATAAAGGAAGCATTTTTTTCTTTCACCACATTCATTTGAAACTCCCATGTAATTTTCCTTTCACCACATTCATTTGAAACTTTCATGACTTTTCAATTTCTTTCTAATAATAATTATAAGTTGGTTAGTAATGTTAAATAAGTATCAAACCTAAAGTGTAATCATATATAAACTAAATCTCAATATTAAAATAATATCTTTACTTCTACTTATAAAGTTATGTTTTTTAACTTTTTATATATTATACTTAATTTATTAGTTTTAATATATTGTTGAATATAAACCATTATCATTTTAAAGATAAAATTTTGGAACAATTTGTATAAAATACTTAAATTATTAATTTAATATAACATTAAAGAGTCAACTTAAATATAAATTTTAGTTTAACTTAAACAACCCAAAAAATATTTTGTAAATAGTTAAACGTGATAAATTGTAGTGTCTTTCTAATAATGATTATAATTTGGTTAATAAGGTTAAATAAATATCAAACCTAAAGTCATTTTGTATAAAATACTTAAATTATTAATTTAAATATAACATTACAGGTTCAACTTAAATATAAATTTTAGTTTAACTTAAACAACCCAAAAGATATTTTGTAAATAGTTAAACGTGATAAACTGTAGTGTCTTTCTAATAATGATTATAATTTGGTTAATAAGGTTAAATAAATATCAAACCTAAAGTGTAATCATAAATAATCTAAATTTCAATTTTAAAATAATATATTTACTTCTACTTATAAAGTTATGTCTTTAACTTTTAACATATTATACTTAATTTATTAGATTGAAAATGTTGTTGTATGTAAACCATTATCAGTTTAAAGCTACAACTTTCGAACAGTTTGGACAAAATACTTAAATTGTTAATTTAAATATAATATTACAGTGTCAACTTAAATATAAATTTCAGTTCCACTTAAAAAACCAAAGAATATTTTGTAAATAGTTAAAAGTGATAAATTGTAGTGATAAATGCAAAAACTAAATTGTAATCTCAATTTAACTAAAATATTTCCTAAAGATATTTTTATAATCGTTAAAAGTTTTCAAATAAGTAGCTTAAAATAATTTACAATAACAATAATGAAAAATAATTTTATGTAAATGATTATATTGTTACCTATAAAATCAAAAAACAATGTTTGATGTTTTAAATAATTATAATGATAGAAATTAAAACATTAATAAATTTTAAAAAATTAATTAACAATAACAACTATAAATAACATAAAACCATATATTACATTTAACTTTATTCATGTGTAACTTGCGCGTAGAAATCATTTAAACGATTGAAATTATGCAGTTATAATAAATATATATTATCATATAATTAAAAATAATCAATATATTATATCAATGTAGTATAGGAATTATTATATCAAATTTAACAACAAGGTTATTGTTATGTTTAAAAAAACATATATTTGTAAAGACTTCAACTATATAAGTGTTTCTACGCAACGCGCGGGCATTCACCTAGTTTTACAATAAATGTAGCATTATCTAACTTATTGTATCCATCTTATCAACTAATTGAATGTCTAGGTGTCCAAATCAGCAATGAAACTGATAAAATGTATGTTACATGAAGAAAATTGTCAAATCATTACTAAATTTTAGTTTGAGACTTATTTGTAAATTAGGATAAAATAATGAGACTTTAATCAAACAGGTAAGTAATGAAACTAGTAAACCAGAAAAAAAAAATGTCAAATCGTCACTTTTACCGGTAATTCATATTTTTTCGTAAACAAATTTTAGTTTGTGACTTTTTCTTAAATTATGGTAAAATTTTAGGACTTTTTCGAAGATTCTCTACTATTTTACATAAAAACACCAAAATTGCTACAAGAAGTTCTCGAAAAATAATCGAATTTTATTTTAAGAACTAGAAATATAGTTATACCTTATTGAATGTGACTCATCCTATCCTCATTGATCTGGTCTCCCTGAAAAAGGATAAACGTCAAACACTGAACGAGTATTTTGACATAATATTCCACATATGTAGTTAAAATATAAACTGGGCCTTTATTTTAATACTAAACTGTTTTACTATTAATTATCTTATCATATTTAAATTCCTTTATGACTTATGTTATGAATATAAACTGGGCCTTTATTTAAATTCCTTTATTTTAATACTAAACTGTTTTACTATTAGTCACTTGACCATGTCCAAAACTTGGTTAATTAGACTTTCATAATTCAGTTTAACACGTATGGTTTACCATTTAATTCAACTCATTATCCAAAATTCGAGCTTATTAATAGGCCAAAGTCTAAGAATAACTAAAGCATCAATTCAAAGATGGAGAAGTTTATGTTATGCACATTAATGTTGTTTGTCATGACAGGGTTTGTTCATGTAAACGGTATTCTCCATTTGGGTTCAGAATGCTCACAAACTGGAAACACAACTGGTAATAGCATCTACCAAGCAAACCTTAAAACCCTTTTAGATTCACTAGTCAACGACTCACCTCTTCAAGGAGGATTCCTGAATACCACCATCGGAACTGGTTCAAATCAAGTGTATGGTCTTGCATGGTGTCGAGCAGATGTTTCTCCTAACACATGCTCCAAGTGTTTGAACGAATCCATTAGCGTACCTTTAAGAGATTGTCCCGAAAGCAAAGACTTGGTGATATGGTCGAGTTTGTGCAGTTTAAGGTTCTCAAACGAGAGTTTCTTTGGTGAACTTTGGAACAGCTCTTCATCATCCAGCTATGGTGGAAACACACTTGATGAAGCTTCAGTGTTTTCAAGAGGGTATGCGATGATGGAAGCATTAGGAAGGAATGTTTCTGATCGACCATTGATGTTTGATACTGGTGTTATTGATGTTGGGAATGATGGGAAGAGATACGGGTTGGGTCAGTGTAGTAGAGATTTGAGCAAGTTGGATTGTGAAAATTGTTTGGAGGAGCTTTTAGTGACTTATCGAAGGTTTGTGATGAATCGAACTGGGTGGGAGATGTTAGGAGTGAGTTGTGGTTTGTGGTATGATGATGTTCAGTTCTCTGACGACGATTCAGGGTTGACTCCGACACCAATCGGCTCGGGTACGAGTATTTGACTTTTATTTTTGACTTATAAAAACTTAATTACAGAATAATTATCAAATATTAATTGATTAATGTGATGTAGGAGTTGGAGAGACGTTGTGCACAGGAGATTATGTGATCATGGCTTTTGTAGCATTTCTTTTATTCCATTGGATTGCATGACTTCTACAATTCTACTATGCATAAAAATTATGGTTTGGATAGAAATGCAAATAGTTCTTTTTAGGGTTGTTAATTTGCTAAATGAATGGTATATGTGATAATAAAAATGTATAAGTTGTTTAAGCAAAAAGTATTTGATAATAAATTGCAATTCGCACTTCTGTTTATTAAAATCCATATATATGTGGACCAAAAAGGTTAGAGTTTGTTTTTTTTCTTTCTTTTTTGCACTACAAGAAAAAGTCGATTTGCAATGGAATGAATCCGTTGCAAAAGGATGAAATTTTGTTGCAAAGACAAATTGCCTAGAAAGATTCCGTTACGAATTCCGTAGTGCCAACGGAAATTGAAATTTTGTTGCAAATATGAATACCGTAGTTCCGTTGCAAATGTGACAACAGAATGAAATCCATAGCAGAGGGTAAATTTATGGTCTAGATTCAATAGCAGATTTCATTGCAAATTACGTAGTCATGATTCCATAACAAAGTCCGTTGCCACGTTTCTGTAGCACAATCCATAAACGTATTTTCCTAGCAAAATCCATGGAAGTATTTTGTAGAAACGGTCATAGGAAGTTATCAACAAACTGTTGTAGCAAATTTTGTAGAAATATTTTTGTTGCAAAGCTACATAGCTACGGATGGATATTAATTTACAAATTAATTCTCAATTATTTTGTATGAATATATAAAAACAAAAATAACAAAAAATCAAATAAGATTTATACCATAAAATAAAACAAAAAATATTTATTACATAGAAATAAAAAGTGACCTAATTTAAAATAAACCACAAACAAAGCATCACTCTATGATCTCCTAATTTTACAGTTTTTAAAAGCGTTAATAACCGTCATTGCCGATTATAGTTGTCGTTCAAGCTTGTCGATTCTTGTGTTGTTGTAACACTCCAAAAATCAAAGAAATTTAAAATTTTCAAAATCAACCATTAACCAAAATTGTTTACAAAAGGAGTCATTGTTTCAAAAACATTATTTCAAAATCAGAGTTTTTCCAAGACCCAGTGACATAAAATAGGAAGATGTGCACGATCACTCATTTACTTTTCCCGATCATCTAAAGTAACTGAAACCATAACAAACAAGTGTAAACATGAAGCTTAGTGAGTCCCCCCCCCCCCCAAAGTATCACCACATAACATAACAAACAACAGCATGCATACAGAGCCTTCAGCATGACTGGACCGCCGCACCGGCCTACAGACTATCTGGACCGCTCTCAGAGCCTTCAGCATGATTGGACTACCGCACCGAGCCTACAGCCTATCTGGACCGCTCTCCAGGCCTTCGACCTGACTGGCAGGCCTTCAATCTATCCGAACTGCCATGGGTATCTTGGCCTTCAGTACCAGCTGGTCCGCCTCAACCCAGTAAACCATAACAACATATCGATATAAACATTACCGGGTTTGTTGACTGGCAGCACAAAGCAGTACATTCTCAACCCAACCACACTACATCGACATATGCAACAGATAAACATATAACCAGTTAACAGATAACAGGCAGATCTACAGATCACTACCGCATAGCAACATCCCAATTACCAGGATACAGATCTAACAAATTACTACAACATAGCAACATCGTATACACCAGGATACATAACCTAGTGGGTCAGCATTGGTGCCTTCGACCCACAATTACAGTGAGGAAAACTCACTTGAATCGAAGAACCTTGAAAGACTGCGATATGCTCCCTTCTATACTGCTTGCTCCCGCGAATCCACTAACACCATAACTAGATAACATCTTAATCAATAGCTCAAAATCCTCAAGTTTGACCCAAGGTCAAACATGTTCAAAAAGTCAATGGTCAGCAGAGTCAACTAAAGTCAAAGTCCAAGGTTGGTTGAGTACACCCTGCGTACTCAACTAACGCCTAGCGTACCCAAGATGGTTTAGTGCACCCATCGTACTCGAGTTGGTTCCATCCTTTCCATTAAGCACTTAATCCCTTAAGGACTTTTCACCCAAACTCATATCTACCCTCAAAACATTGTCTTAAGTCATAAAGTTTCCACCTTTATGACTTTCCATGGCTAGGTAAGGTCCAAAAGCTAAAACTCTAACGTATTAATCCATTAATACATCACAACTCTTGCACGGAAGGGATAGAAGGACCAAGATCACATTTTTATGGTTACTAATAACTCCATAATGGATAAAGTTTCCAACTTTTTCCATTAGAATGGTCCTAATAAGCAAGATCTAGTCTTTAAGTCGCAAAGGGACCAAAAGTGCATCTTTTTCAACTTAATCTATTAAGTCCAAGTCTCCAACCTTTAGATCTGAATCAATATCATGTTTAGATAGATAAAGTTTCCAATTTTATCCATAACAAGGTCACAAACTTTCAAGATCTAAACTTCATGCACTTAAAGTAACCAAAAGCTCATAACACCCAAAACTAGCTAGATCTAACAATTTCATCATCAAGATTCAAACTTTATACCTCCAGAAGAAAGAACAATGTGAACAAAATCTGGATCTACAAGCTCCAATGCAACCAACGCTTCTTCAATGAGTTCCTTCTTCTCCAAGGTGCACCAAGAACACTCCAAAGCACTTAAAAACACCTTCTTTTTGCTCACAAAGCTCAAACTAGGGTTAGGGTTTCAAGAGAGGGTGTTGGAGAGGTGGAGCCTAACAATGGAGTGGGTTTGGGGAAGTTAAGGAGCTTAAATAGGGCTCAAACCACGAAAATAGGGTTTGGGCATTGATCACGTACGCCCAGCATACTAAGGATACCCTAGTACACCCAGCGTACTCCCCGTACGCCTTGCGTACGCGGCTAACCCAAAAATCGTCCTAACTTCAAACTGTCGTAACTTCTTCATTCCAACTCCATTTTCGACGTTCTTTATATCCACATAAAGGTGTTGAAGAGCTCTACAATATTATATAAATATCATGGACTAAAAACTTCTCGAGCAAAAATCCATATTTCATGCAAGAAATCGGCCTATGACTTTTCCATTTTTACCCTTCAGCCCAAAACACAATTCAAGGGTAAAATCTCTTAACTATCATTACCTCCTTCCACAAGGACTAAACTTTGCCTCCTTAAGGACCAAAACCTTACACAATCGACTTTTGGTCCATGGCTCAGAAATGGCAAGAAACAGGATGTTACAATTCTCCCCCACTTAAATTAGATTTCGTCCTCAAAATCAGCTCTCGCTTCTACTTAACGATGGAACCCTTTACCGAAAACCTGCATATTTGATCGGCTCTAAACCACCTCGGCCAATCTTCGTCATGATAATCCTACACATAACTGCACCATCGCGACAAGAACCAACCGGAAAACAGAACCCCTTACTATTTATTGTTGTTGAAACCTCCACTCAAAAACAAGCTGACTCCCAACGCGAGTCTCATCTATATAACCGCTGCAGAGAAGCACGTACAACGCTAGGATATTCCAAAACTTCCTAACTATAAGACCGAACTTCTAGTGAGAACCACAGAGTCGGGGATTCTCAAAACTACAATCATCAAATCAACTATATCAATATGCTTCCCGAGACCGGGAACCCATCAGATCTAAACTTTAGAACCCATATTCCAGGACTGATATTCATTCATTCGTTGAACCTACCCCTTGTCCTTGACTAAGAACACCACCAAACACGTGGAATGAAGTACTCAAAACACATCGATTGCGAATTTCAACCAATTCCAAATCTATAAGATGTATCAAAAACCTTAAATAAATCCTTGACTCCTTGACACACCATTACCAACCACTACTCTTACGAGCAAAGATGATCAATCCAAGAATTTTAACATTGCATCCAACCCTTATCATCTCAGGTGTACCCTGTTGGGTTTTGAGCAAACTAACACTCCTAAGGTGTTCATGCAACCCTAGAAACCTTGGATCTATGTTTGTCTAAAATACATGCAAAATAATTTTCCAAGGTTCATAACCTATCTAGCATACATGGGGTACTTTTAAACACAAAAGATACTAGAAGAATTACATACCTTTGTTAGTGAGTTGATTCCTTGGGAGTTTGAGAGCCAAGCACCAATAATGCGAATTCCTCAAATGGAAATCACAAATCACCACAAACTTGGAAAACTTATGACAGAGCACTCTAATACTCTAGAAATCGGCCACACCTTATGCACACACACATAGTTTCTTTTCAAGCACCATAAGCCTCTTTATATAGTGTAGATGATTAGGGTTATGAACCATGCAAACCCTAATAACCCATGTCTTTTCCTATTCCAAGGATCCATGGGTTAAAAGCTCCATGGATCATCCATGGACTCCCATTCAAGCTTAGCCCATTTCCTTATGAGTGTTAGCCCACACTATATAAGTACAATAGCCCATTATTTAATTAGTCACCTTATGATCACTAAATTAATTCATAATTAATTTAAGATCAATACTAATTAAATAATACAATTTGATATTAATATATTATAACTTATAATATATTAGTAGGCCGCAAATATACTCTTCTCATAATGTTATCCATATAAATAGTTCGGGTGAAGTGCAACCCAAATGGACCATGCCGGGTCGGGTCAAGTATATACCAAATAAGTTATGGACTTAGACACCTTATCCAACAATCTCCCACTTGGATAAGTCTGATAACTGTATTTGCCTATATAGCTTCAGGAACCAACCGACAATCATAGCTCTTGAAAACTCTGTTGAACTATGAAGCGCCATTTTAGATAAGTGATCACATAATCCTTTGCTCTCATGATATCAGTCGGACAAATACATGGAACAATGTCTTTATTGTCCAGCAGTTTGTTTCTCGATTTCCAATTTGTTTGACAAAGAACTTAATCGAACACATCAATTTAGTTCTGACCGGGCCCGGTACATAGGTCAAAACAAAATCATCGAGGGGCCCAGATATCGCTTCTATTTCTAGAAGGAACAGATAAACTTCGACTCATATGCTTGTTCTACTACTTATTGAATTGCACACAAAGGCACGTTTTATAACATCAAGTTACTGATGCGTTTACGTGCAATCAATGCACAACCAACTCATATGTAACAACTCATATCTCTAGGTTTGAAGACTTATATGATATTACCGTCTCACGATCACTCGAGATAAATTCCATGAAGTGATACAAGTGAGCGTGGGTTTATTCCAATACTCATAACTTATGAGTACTCATGAATGTTGTAGCAACCATTGATATGGCTAAACACCTTTAGTCATCTACAATCCCAATTCATGACAGTCTTGATTCATACCTACTTCCGACATATGACCGACTGTGGAGAGTTTGAATAAACTTATTATTCTGGAAGTCAAAACATGCAAAGCTGAAACAATAGTAAATAATTGACAATGATAGCAACACCTTACTCATAAATAAATCACAACTTTTATTCATCGTCAAACGTCGATTACATTTTACAAGTTTCAGTAATAACTATCTAATCTGTAAAACTAATATCGTCCCTCAGCCCGATGCGTCTCGCATGCTGCAAATGCTTCACCCTCGTCAGTCCCTTCGTAAGGGGATCCGCAGGGTTCTCATCTGACGATACCTTCTTTGCCACGAGGAGTCCCTCTTCTATCTTGTGTCTTATGAAGTGATATTTTCTGTCAATGTGTCGGGATCTGCCATGATCTCTTGGTTCCTTGGCTAAGGCAACCGCACTATTGCTGTCACAGAAAATCTCCATAGGCTCCTTAATAGCTGGTACAACTCCAAGGTCTCCGATGAAGTTCCTCAGCCATATCGCCTCCTTTGCCGCTTCACTCGCTGCTATGTACTCTGATTCACAAGTCGATTCAGCTACAGTCTCCTGTTTGGAACTCTTCCAAGTGATTGCCCCTCCATTTAAGGTAAAGACCCAGCCCAACTGAGAGCGGAAGTCATCCCTATCAGTCTGAAAGCTAGCATCACTATACCCTACTACTCTCAAGTCATCATCCCACCAAGGGTAAGGATCCAATCCTTAGTCCTCCGCAGGTACTTGAGAATATTCTTTACCGCAGTCCAATGAGCCTTGCCAGGGTTCCCCTGATATCTGCTGACCATGCTCAAAGCGAAGGCCACATCAGGACGGGTACAAGTCATAGCATACATGATCGAGCCAACAGCGGAAGCATAAGGTAATCGACTCATCTCAGCTATCTCATCTTCTGTACTCGGGCTCTGAGCCTTGCTCAATTTGGCATTGCTTTGGATCGGTAATTCTCCTTTCTTGGAATTCTACATGTTGAACCTTTTCAACACCTTATCCAAGTAGATACTCTGACTAAGTCCAATTAGTCTTTTACTCCTTTCTCTTAATATCCTTATCCCTAGGATATAGGCAGCTTCTCCAAGGTCCTTCATAGCAAAGCACTTCCCAAGCCAGGACTTAACCTCCTGCAAGGTTGGGATGTCATTTCCTATGAGTAGTATGTCATCCACATACAGTACCAAAAAGCTAACTATACTCCCACTAGCTCTGACATATACGCAGGACTCATCTTCACTTCTTGAGAAACCAAACTCTTTGACCTTCTCATCGAAACAAAGATTCCAACTTCGAGATGCTTGTTTCAATCCATAAATGGATTTCTCAAGCTTGCACACTCTATTGGGGTACTCTGCACTGACAAAACCCTCTGGCTGATTCATGTAAACATCCTCAGCCAACTTTCCGTTAAGGAAAGCGGTTTTGACATCCATTTGCCATATTTCATAATCATGAAATGCAGCAATGGCTAGCATAACCCTAATAGACTTAATCTTTGCTACTGGTGAAAAGGTTTCATCATAATCAATACCCTGAGTCTGAGTAAAACTCTTCGCAACCAGTCGAGCCTTATAAGTGTGCACCTTCCCATCCATGTCGGTCTTCTTCTTGAAGATCCATTTGCACCCGAATGTCTTACGGCCTGGTACATTGTCAACCAAGTTCCAAACTTGATTGTCATACATGGACTGTATCTCGCTGTCCATAGCCTCCTTCCATTTAGCAGACTCTGGGCCTGCCATGGCTTCCTTAACACTGTTAGGTTCATCCAGATTTACCAGTGTACTGTCACTGATAAATGTATCACCTTCCGTAGTAATATGAAATCCATAATAAAACTCAGGTGTGTTCCTAACCCTTGTGGAACGCCTTGGAAGTATAGACTCGTCAGCTGGATCAACAGGAATTTCCTCCTCAAGTTGATTGCTAGTGTCTGAGGTTCCTTCACCAATTGAGTCTTGAATTTCTTCAAGGTCAATTTGCCTCCCACTGTCTCCTTGGTTTATAAATTCTCTCTCTCTAAAGACCCCTCTCCTAGCCACAAAGACCACATTCTCACTGGGTCTGTAGAAGAGGTAACCAAAGGATTTTTGTGGGTAGCCGATGAAAATACACCTTTCACTTCGAGGTTCGAGCTTGTCATGAGTCTCGCGCCTCACGAAAGCCTCGCAACCCCAAATCTTGATATGGTCCAAATTGGGAACTTTCCCAGTCCACATTTCATGTGGTGTTTTGGCAACCTTCTTTGTAGGGACTAGATTAAGGATGTGGGCGGCAGTCTCTAAGGCATACCCCCAAAAAGAGATTGGTAGCGAAGCTCGACTCATCATAGAGCGAACCATGTCCAACAAAGTTCGATTACGCCTCTCATCTACACCATTCAGCTGTGGTGTCCTGGGAGGTGTCAATTGTGAGACAATCCCACACTCCTTAAGATAGTCGAGGAACTCAGTACTAAGATACTCACCACCTCGATCGGATCGAAGCATCTTAATGTTCCTGCCCAATTGATTTTCTACTTCCTGTTTAAACTCTTTAAACCTTTCAAAAGTTTCTGACTTATGTTTGATTAAGTAGACATAACCATATCTACTAAAATCATCAATAAAAGTTACATAATAGCGATTGGCATCCCTTGTGGCGGTTTTGAATGGTCCACATACATCAGTATGTATAAGGTCCAACAAACCCTCACCCCTTGCACAAGTACCAGTGAAGGGTGATTTTGTCATTTTTCCAAGTAGACAAGACTCACAACTATCATCCGACTTGAGGTCGAACGACTCCAAGACTCCATCCTTTTGGAGTTGGCCTATGCGTTTCTTGCTTACATGTCCAAGACGACAATGCCACAAAGATGCTTTATCCAAGCTAGTAGAAGAATCAATACATAATACATTATTTCCTAAATTATCTACAACCGATACAGCTTCATACACACCATCACAAGGTACTGCTTTAAAATAAAGAACATTATTAAAGAAAGCATTAATACTACCAACTTCATTATCAAAAGAAAAGGTAAAACCTTGTTTGTACAAAGCATGAAAGGAAATAATATTCCTCGCCATTTCAGACGAGTACACACATTTATTCAAATCTAACTTTAACCCACTATCTAGCAATAAAGTATAAACTCCAATCTTGGCAACAGGTGTAACCTTCTTGTTCCCCATGATTAAGTTTATCTTTCCGTGCTCCACATCCTCACTTATTCTTAGGCCCTGCAAGTCACAACAGATGTGAATACCACAACCTGTATCAAGAACCCAAGAATTAGAATATGGTGAGTTATTAGACAATATAGTGTAAATACCTGCATGGGATGGTTTCACTTTCCCATCCTTGACATCCTGCAAGTACTTTAGGCAGTTTCGCTTCCAGTGCCCCTTATTTTGACAGTAGAAGCATTCAGCATCCTTAGGGATGGCAGAAGGAGTGATAGAACCACCTTTGGTTCTAGATGAGGAGCCTTCATGGGACTTTCCCTTGGTACCCTTTGAAGGGTGCTTCCTCTTCTTCCCTTTGCCTTGCCCGATATCCAAAACAGGGGTAGTAGTAGGAGTAGGAGTAGTAACCGACTTACTCTTAAGACCACTTTCGGCAGTCTTCAGAAGTCCTTGAAGCTTACTGAGTGTGACTTCCTCCTTGTTCATGTGGTATGTCATACGAAATTGATCATAACACGAGGGCAAGGAGTGCAAAATGATATCAATTGCCAACTCCTCAGGGAAGTTCACATTCAGTTTCATTAGACGGTCCACATACCTTTGCATTTTCTGCATGTGGCTCATGATTGGTTCGCTATCCTTCATACGGGTAGTGATCATGGAGGAGATTATTTCATACCGCTCTTGACGAGCACTCTGATGGTACCTTTCCATCAGATCCTGATGCATCTCAAAAGGGTAATAGTCCTCATAGGACTTTTGGAGTTCAGCTGTCATGGTGGCCATCATGATGCATGCCACCTTGGTGGCATCTCTTTCATGTGCCTGATACTCAGCGACCTCCTCAGGAGTAGCAGTGGACTCATCAAGCTCCTTTAGCTTCTTATCGAGGACATATTCCTTGTCCTCGTAACGAGTGACCATCCTGATGTTCCGGATCCAATCCATGAAGTTGGAACCATCAAAGATGACCCTCCCACAAAGGTTCATGAGGGAAAAGGAGCCAGTAGGGTTAGAGCCCGAAGCATTGTTGTTGGAAGACATCTGAAAAGAAGAAAACAAGTTTAGATTAGATATATCGAATCCTTAATAATACACCCAAATGTAATATTAAGGCTAGGATCCAACACAATATATTATAACTTAGAAGAGGGATGCCGTAATCTAAGCTATAACATATTTGAAGGTAGGTGAATGACGATTCACCAATTTCCACCATGAAAACGAAATGAATTATTAGGTTTAATTGGTTTTGAAATTCCTAGATTCTTTTGAGATTCATTGAACTTTTCAATGGTATGTTTCAATCTCGATTGTGCCCTTCAAGTTTTGTGACTGGGATGCCGAGGATCACAAAACAAGGTGTGAATAACCATGCAAATTCACTTGGTACCCTTAATATTATCACCTAATCAATGTGTCGGTTAACCACACACGCTCCACCGATCTATGATAAACATTAAGTCACCCTTCGTGATCATTACTAGTCCAAGTTAGTGTGTCGGTTAACCACACACGCTCCACCAACGACTTGGTAAGGTACAAAGTGTGAATTTCATGGGTTAGCACCATATTCACATTTTCCCAAAGTAACTAAGATTGGGAATTTATTAAAGGTTTAGTTACTTTATAATATTCATTCTACTTTTAATGAGAATTTAAAGTCATTGTCCTACCCGTTCGGCTAACGACCCTCCACCGATCAAGGAAGCGGTCGGTGAGAATGGACACCCATTAAGTTGTCATTTTATAGGCAACAACCTTATACTCCCCTTATAGACCGGCTTCGTGAATGAGGCCTACTAACGATAAAACGACATAATCTTATACATATATATAATAATTAACCATTAATGTTATAAATAGTATAAGGGTTGAATTTTAACTTTTAAAACTCTAAGGGTTTGGAATTAAAGTATATTAAAGTGTGTGTAACTTTACAAATTCCAAAACTTGAGGACAAGTTTTGAAACTATTCAAAACTTTTCATTTCATAACTTATGAATTAAAGGTTCATAAAATGAAGACTCTTCATTTTCATGTAACTTATGTGTTTTAAGTGTGCATAAATGAAAGTGACCTTTAGAAATCCATAACTTGAGGACAAATTATGGACTCCATTAAAACACATAAATGATCAAGAATTATCAATAAACAATTTAGCAAATAATTCCTATGATCTAACAATAATTCATAAGAACATGAACATCATATCAAAAATTCCAAGAACATATGAACACATATCATCATGCAATTTTGATATAAGCCATTGTAAATGGATTAGCATAAACATTACACCATCTAAAACAGGTTTTATAACACCAAAACAGTTTAGGGTAATGTTTCTAGTCCATTTCCAGCAGCAAAACTCGAAAATCTGCATTCTGAGGCTTCTACTCGTCGAGTGCACGAACCTACTCGACGAGTAGGATGAATTTACTCATGGACTCGGCGAGTTCAGGCTGCAGAATGCAGAAAACTTGAGTTTTTCAACAAGTATCAAACAAACAAGCCTAGGCTCTGATACCACTCTTGGGTTTTGAGCAAACTAACACTCCTAAGGTGTTCATGCAACCCTAGAAACCTTGGATCTATGTTTTTCTAAAATACATGCAAAATAATTTTCCAAGGTTCATAACCTATCTAACATACATGGGGTACTTTTAAACACAAAAGATACTAGAAGAATTACATACCTTTGTTAGTGAGTTGATTCCTTGGGAGTTTGAGAGCCAAGCACCAATAATGTGAATGCCTCAAATGGAAATCACAAATCACCACAAACTTGGAAAACTTATGAGAGAGCACTCTAATACTCTAGAAATCGGCCACACCTTATGCACGCACACATAGTGTCTTTTCAAGCACCATAAGCCTCTTTATATAGTGTAGATGATTAGGGTTATGAACCATGCAAACCCTAATAACCCATGTCTTTTCCTATTCCAAGGATCCATGGGTTAAAAGCTCCATGGATCATCCATGGACTCCCATTCAAGCTTAGCCCATTTCCTTATGAGTGTTAGCCCACACTATATAAGTACAATAGCCCATTATTTAATTAGTCACCTTATGATCACTAAATTAATTCATAACTAATTTAAGATCAATACTAATTAAATAATACAATTTGATATTAATATATTATAACTTATAATATATTAGTAGGCCGCAAATATACTCTTCTCATAATGTTATCCATATAAATAGTTCGGGTGAAGTGCAACCCAAATGGACCATGTCGGGTCGGGTCAAGTATATACCAAATAAGTTATGGACTTAGACACCTTATCCAACATACCCCCACCTAGCAAATTACTTGAGGCATTCACAATGAACTTTATGACTCGAGACTCCATAACCTATACCCAACCTTGGTAACCAAACCCCTAATAACAACTCACGAACAAACGGGATTTATAATGCAAACACTCGGCAAGAGACTTTCTGATGCACGACTAATACTCCCAACAACCCTTAACTGCTCACTTTATCCAAATTAGCTGGTTTGTGAGTCTCCAGACTTCCAACAATGCACCAACACCGAAAGTACCACATGTAACGCCCGTAGATCCGGGCTAGTCAATCTAGAGATAATATGGGTCGAAAACGACTTTTCGACAAAAGATTATTTAGAATAAATAATCATAACCAAGTTGTAGAATATGTCTCAAGGGTTCCGTACATATAAAGAACGCCGAAATCCGAGTTATAACGAAGAAGTTATGACCCGTCGAAGTTTCGCGACAGAAACCAGCACGGCACCGGGAAGCGTAAATAGTGAATTTACGATAGAGCAACTTTTAGCCTTAATGACCTAAACGAAAGTTGTAGAATGCGTTAAACCGAGAGCGTCCATAAAAAGAACGCCCAAATCTGACTTCGTATGAGGAAGTTGTGATTTTTCGAAGTTTCGGCTTAGCAGTGTACAGCCCGAAGTTCGAATATTAGAACGAGCGGTTTTTAGCCGATACAACCTAAACGAGAATCGAATATCTCGTTAATAGTAGCGTATCGATAAAAAGACAGACGAAAACGGACGTCGGATGAAGAAGTTATGAATTTTTAACGGACCAAACGTGTCCCGTCCTGTTAAAAATATAACTTTTAAAATGGAGTCAAAATTAGCCGACGGAATCTAAACAAAAGTTGTAGAGTACGTTCCCACCTACGCGTGGATATAAAGAACGTCGAAAACGGAGCTCGTATGTGAAAGTTACGAATTTTTAAAGTCGAGTGTGCAATTTGTGAAATCTGATGCAAGATACGATGACGTGGCACGATCCCAGCCTTCCCTTGCTCCCCACGGTCTCGCTTCGGATGAGTGACATGCCACCCCTCGCTACGCCCCGCGTCCGAGGCCAAATACACCCAGCGTACTTCGGCTCTTATCCACTTCCGAGACTGGCACGTGCGAGACAGCTGGATGCGAGCTGGCATCCTTATCCGAGCACTACGCCCAGCGTAATCCGAGGCCTCGCAGGCTATAAATGGGGGACGAGAGTTCCGAGTTTTTCACACCAATTCTCCTTCTCTCTCTAGTTTCTTTCTCTCTCTAGCCTATCTTAAGCCCCCTAAACCCTAGGGAACCCCCTTAGCACCCGAAGGAAGCCCCGAGGCTCCAGGAGTCCCGAGAAAAAGGGTCTTTCGGTTCAGAAACGCTGCTCCAAGTGAAGCCTGGTTTTCTTTAAAATCTGTTGTAAGTGAGCTACGCCTATGAAATTTTTAATATAGCTTTTAAATAATTATAGTAATGTTATTAGGTCCTTAAAATAATTATTTGGGCTATTATTATGAGTTATATAGAGTGTTGTTTAATGTTTATATAATAATAATAATAGCTAGACTATTAATTAGTCACGGTTAACGTTAGACTAAACCCTAGTGGTATTGATACTAGGTTTTGTCAAGGGAAAATTGTTTTGAGATAACGAAGTGATGTCCGAGTTCCGAGTCACCACCTTTACATGTGAGTGCATAGTTACTTTCATCTTACACATAAATATGAAGTATTTTATATAAATTATGTGCTATGTGTGCATATTATCTGTATACTTGCTATCTATGCTGGATGAACGATTTCATACAAGTTTTATATGATTTAAACTGTATATGTATTTATATCTACATAATATGTTGGGTAAAACATGGGTAGATGAAATATGAGTTGGACGATGAGTTGAGAGGTGATATAGACCAAGAGGTAAGGGTGAGAGGTGGACAATGTGAGAAGCCTTTTTCCCAAATGATGTCCCCGTCATCTAGCAGAGTATGGATGACAACCACGGACTATTCTAGACAGTCCAGTGGAACACTAGCAGGCTCGCAACCTGTAGGTGTTGTGAACGATGTGTTCACCCGGTGTACTCTAAACCCTGGCGATCATGCAGACTTGGTGCCTAAACCTTGGCGATCATGCAGACTTGGTGCCAAAACCCTGGAGACTATGCGGACTTAGTGTCTGTTGTATAAACCCTGCGACTATGCAGACTTAGTGCCTAAACCCTGGCGACTATGCGGACTTAGTGCATGTTGTATAAACCCTGGCGACTATGCAGACTTAGTGCCTAAACCCTGGCGACTATGCAGACTTAGTGCCTAAACCCTGGCGACTATGTGGACTTAGTGCCTGTTGTATAAATCCTAGTGACTATGCAGACTTAGTGCCTAAACCCCGGTGACGATGGACTTCGTGCCGATTCCTTAGGATGATCCTTAGGAATGAACGAACGAGGAATAGTTGATTCTTAGGGTAGATCCTTAAGAGTAAAGAAGATAATGGGGATGGGTAATTGGGTTGATTGTTTGATGTTTAAACATAATAATTATATTATTGTGGGTTGAAAACCCTATGTACTCACCAGGTTTCCCAACCTGACCCACTCCAGCTTATTTCTATCACAGGTGTCGATATGAAGTTACATTACACTGAGAGATTTAATGTATTTTATTTAAGTAATTTTGCATTTTTGGCCTGGGACTCGGCGAGTTGAAGGCCCAACTCACCGAGTAGAAGCTGGATGAGATGCGGGATTTAAGTGATGGACTCGTCGAGTCGGGTCCCGGACTCGACGAGTAGGCTCTGACTGGACAAAACCCTAATCTAAGGGTTTGCACCCTATTTAAACAACCTTATACAGCCTCCATCGCCCCTTTATGCTCCCAGAAACCCTCCATAGCAAACCCTAAGTGTTTTGGTGCAAGATCTAAGGCTTTTGAGTGATTTTTGTGGGTTTTGACCTCAAGGAAGCAGGAAGAGCATAGAAGGATCAAGAGGAGACTGAAGGATTCGAGTTTGGTTTATCATTTGCAGTCTTTGAAAGGTATAAAGTTTGTACCTTGCTTGCTTGTTTGTTAGATCCCTTTTTGGGGAAGATTTAGGGCTTTTTAAGCCATATGAGGTAGCCAACCATGATTGCAAACATGGTTGGGGGTCAAGACTTTGGATCTAAGTCTTGGGAGGGGTCACAAGGCAGATTTGGGTTGCTTTTGCACTCAAGGAAGGCCCCATGCAACATAAGAGCCATTTTAGAGCCTTTTAGGCTCAAAAGTCCCATGCATGCACGTAAACTTCGAAACTTTACGTGCTAGATCGAGCTTAGGGGCTTGGATCTATCTTTTCGTCAAAGGTTGTACATCAGAAATCGAGGATTTAGGGTGTGGACGTTATCGACTCGGCGAGTCCGTTCTTGGGACTCGACGACTCCAAGGCATAAAGTCCCATGTCTGTTGAGGGTCAAAAGAACTCAGTTAGGTGTTAGAAAGGTTGTAGAAGGTCCGAAGGAGTGACCCAATGTATTGGACTTAGCCTTAGACCTGGAGTTCATGGGACTCAACGAGTGCTAGAACAGACTCGGCGAGTCCAAGGCAATCTCCTTATGGTTGAAGATGAACTCGACGAGTTGTTCATACAACTCGGCGAGTCAAGGTCAGAACTTGTTCATCAGATGAAGGTGAACTCGACGAGTTGTTCATACAACTCGGTGAGTCAGATGAAGGTTCATTCGATGTTAATATCGAAGTGGAACTCGTCGAGTCGTTGCTAAACTCGACGAGTAGAGTCGTGGATGAGGACAGTTGAAGAGATAGGGACTCGACGAGTTGGCGGCCCAACTCGGCGAGTCGGGTCAACTGGAAGTTGACTTTGACCTTGACTTGGACTTGGCCAGGGGTAAAATGGTCATTTTACCCTAAGAATAGATTTCAGACTCTGATTAAGTGTTTTGTGGGGATTATAGCCGGAGGATTTCCGGAGCAGCAGCAGACAGAGATTTCCCGCACAGATTATCAGCAGCTACTCGTTCGAGGTGAGTTACCTTTCAGTAGCGGTGGGTCTACGGCCACAATGTCGGCCCACCAGTAGGAGTTGTATGTTAGATGATTGTCTTTGTGACATTCATCAAGGGTTGCTACTACCTGATATGTTTATGTGCTAGCATGATATGTTATATGTTATATGTGATAGTGTTAGTAGAGGGAGAATAGTCCCCAAGATCGGTCGTTAGGACCGAAGGGTAGGTCTCGCACCCCAGAATTGCCTGACAGTATGTTCATGCTATGATATTATGTGGTAGTAATAGGAGGTGAAATAGTCCTCCGATGTCGGTCGTAAGGACCGACGGGTAAGTCAAGCACCCCAGAATGGCTTGACCTGGGTAGTCAGGCACCCCAGAATTGCTGGCAGTATATGTGTGTTATGTGGTAGTGGTAGGGGGTGAAATAGTCCCCAGTAGTCGGGTGAAACAGACCGACGGGTAAGTCAATCACCCCAGAATGGCTTGACCTGGGTACGTCAAGCACCCCAGAATGGCTTGACCTGGGTATTCAGGCACCCCAGAACTGCCTGACAGTATGTATTGTATATGTGTGGTGCGATGGGGGAACTCACTAAGCTTCGTGCTTACAGTTTACAGTTTTGGTTTCAGGTACCTCTTCAGCGAAGGGGAAAGAGCTGGCGCGGTAGCGGCACATCATACACACACGCATTGATTTTCCGCACTTGAGATATTCTGGGATTGTACTCTGACATGTTGCTATTATATGTTTTGGGTTTTCAGACATGATACATTGATTCACAAAATGATATATTGTTACGCAGTTTTCTTATGAATGTTTTATAAACCGTTAATTAAAATGAAATTTTTGGACTCGAAATTTGGGATGTTACATTTAAAAGAGATGTAGATCACTAGTGATAATGAATGTAAGTTCTGTTTATGCTTATGTTTCTGTATTGACGATGACATCCCAATGTTTTAAAATGAATAAAATACATTTCTTCGGAAATGCTTTGATAACGTATTTATCATGTTTTTCTGGGAACAAATTCCGCAACATTTTTATTAAAAAGGTACTCTGATTTTTATAAAGCATAAACAAAATCGGTCTTTTCTGGCCGTGAAAATGGGGATGTCACAGTTGGTATCAGAGCATTAGTTTAAGCGAACTAGGAATATGGATTTATTTCTAGACTTAAACTTAGAATGCTAAGCGATGATCGTGAGGAGTGTGTCTAATAAAATTTAGGTAATACACCTGAATAGACACAAGCACTAGCTAATTTAGGGAAAATGCCTAACATGCTTTTATGTGCTAAATGATTTGTGATATGCATTATATGATCGGATGTATGGTCTGTGGCCGACCGGATCTGGAAACTTTATGTGTTCAGACTTCTAAACGTTTAATTATGGTATTAGAACTGGCATGTAACTTTTCGGAGTAATAGGGAGATTTACACGTCGATCGTAAATACAATCTTTCCTATCTTAATTCTCGTCGTTTCGCACCGAACGTCTGATTTGGTGTATAGAACGAAATGGCAAGAACCCGAAGTGGAAACGCGAATGGAAATAGAAATCAACCACCTCAACCACCGGTGATTGAGCAAATACCTGTTGTGGTAGCCGCTCCTGAACCAATCACTATGGCTGGAGTACAAGCCATGATTCGGGCTATGTTAGCTGAACAAAGGGAAGAAATGAGGAGGATGTTGCATGAAAATAGGGATGAACCTACCATTCCCATTGAGCAACCTGAGCTGATTCCTGAGCAATCTGAGGAAGGGAACTACAGCAGGACCGTTGGTCAAGCTGATCCGCCGGTGATTAGGAGAAACAATCAAGATGGAGGAAATGACGGACGTGGATGCAAGTACAAGGATTTCATGGCATCCAAACCCCCGAGTCTTTCTGGAAGCCCAACACCGGTGGAAGTTATGGACTGGATCTCTGAGATGGAGACAATGTTTGAGAGTTGCGAGTGTAGCAACAGACAGAAGACCGCTCTCGCGGTTCCTCTGTTAAAGTCTGGAGTACTGAGCTGGTGGAAACTACTAGCTAATACGATGCCCAAAAGAGAAGCAAGCAAGATGTCTTAGGAAGATTTTGTGGTGCAACTGAAAATGCAGTACTGCTCTGAGCAGGATCTTCTAGAGATCAACAATGAGTTTCAAAATCTGAAGAAGGGAAGGATGAGTGTCACTGAGTATGTTGCAAGTTTTACGGAGAAGATGAAGCTTGTTCCTTACCTAGTTCCAACTGAGCTCTCCAAGGTCAACAAGTTTGCCCTTGAATAACCAGCGGACTTTGGTCCAATGGTCAAGCAAGCAACCACTTTGAAAGCCGCCATCTGGGCAGCCATGAATGTTGAGACTCACATTAGGGAAAAGGGTCTGGAGAGAGCTGAAGTTGGCGAGAAAAGGAAGTACGAAGGATCTTCAAAATCCAACAAAGAAAGGAAATTATCGAAGACTGAAGGAGGAGGAGGAGGTGAAGCTAAGTGGTGCGAGAAGTGTAAAAAGAAACACTTCGGGAAATGTAGCGAAGAAGTGACTTGCTACAAATGTGGAAAGACTGGGCATTACGCCAGCAAGTGCACATCCAACAAGAAGGTGTGCTACAGATGTAACAAAGAAGGGCATGTTTCTAAAGACTGCCTGAAGAAAAATGAGGCAGCAAGGCCAGAAACGCCACCAAGGCCAAGGGCATTCCACATGATCCTCGACGAGGCAGAAAACGACGCAAGAAATCGAGGATGAGAAGTTCGTATCCGAAGATCGATTTATGCAGTAGCCATAGTATCGTATGATGTAGCCTACTAGAGGCATAGTTTAGGGGGAACTTGAACACCTATGTAATCGTTTCAAGGAATAATATAAAACCTTCGTTTTGTTATCTGGTGTGTTAAATTGTTATGTGATCTTCTTGTATGGTGACTTGGAAAACTGCGAGACAATACTTGGGACGAGTATGAGTAGGTGTGAATGGTAGTAGAGGCCTATACTACCGGAAGCACAGGACTCAGACTTGGATCAGGGAAAGTCACAAGGTTACCAAGAAGCTAGTAATTGATACCATTTTATTCAAGTATGTCGTTACCATTGTTTCGGTAATGACTAAGAAGATTGTTGTTATTCCGACCCTAGTGGTCATATCAAATTGAGTCCGAATAAGACGAGTATGTTACATGGTTCAGAGAACCAAGTCCGATGTAGCATCTGACTTAAGCTAGAAGATTGAAGTGAAAGACAATCAAAGCGATCAGTAGAGGTATCGCGATAGTTGCTTCTAGCTAGAAATGCTACCTTTTAAGATGAGATTAGAACATGAAGGAAGGTATATTCTGTTCTGTAATTTGACTCTAAGAGACCTGAGTCTAAGTGTTGCAACATACGACGGGAGGTCGTTAGAACGAGGCACGTCAATCTATTATAGAAATCAAAGAATTTATTCTTAAGTTTGTCAAGAAGAAGAAGGAGTCTCCAGTAAGGATCGATATTGTGACTTGAAGGTCATAATTTGGAGTCTAATGCGAGATAGGGAACAGGTGCAAGATCGAGCACCGCCTGTAGTCAAGGAGTCTAACAGTTAGATACTCGTTCGAAGAAACATCAAAGTTACGGTTATAACATAGGATGAAGAGATAACGGATGGAGTCATCATGTGAGCCCTGTTTCGTTGATGATTCCGGGACGTAATCATCCTAAGGGGGAGATAATTGTAACGCCCATAGATCCGGGCTAGTCAATCTAGAGATAATAGGGGTCGAAAACGACTTTTCGACAAAATATTATTTAGAATAAATAACCTTAACCAAGTTGTAGAATATGTCTCAAGGGTTCCGTACATATAAAGAACGCCGAAATCCGAGTTATAACGAAGAAGTTATGACCCGTCGAAGTTTCGCGACAGCAACCGGCACGGCACCAGGAAGCGTAAATAGTGAATTTACGATAGAGCGACTTTTAGCCTTAGCGACCTAAACAAAAGTCGTAGAATACATTAAACCGAGAGCGTCCATAAAAAGAACGCCCAAATCTGACTTCGTATGAGGAAGTTATGATTTTTCGAAGTTTCGGCTTAGCAGTGTACAGCCCGAAGTTCGAATATTAGAACGAGCGGTTTTAGCCGACACAACCTAAACGAGAATCGAAGATCTCGTTAATAGTAGCGCATCGATAAAAAGACAGACGAAAACGGACGTCGGATGAAGAAGTTATGAATTTTTAACGGACCAATCGTGTCCCGGCTTGTTAAAAATATAACTTTTAAAATGGAGTCAAAATTAACCGACGCAATCTAAACAAAAGTTGTAGAGTACGTTCCTGCCTACGCGTGGATATAAAGAACGTCGAAAACGGAGCTCGTATGTGAAAGTTACGAATTTTTAAAGTCGAGTGTGCAATTTGTGAAATCTGATGCAAGATACGATGACGTGGCACGATCCCAGCCTTCCCTTGCTCCCCACGGTCTCGCTTCGGATGAGTGACATGCCACCCCTCGCTACGCCCCGCGTCCGAGGCCAAATACGCCCAGCGTACTTCGGCTCTTATCCACTTCCGAGACTGGCACGTGCGAGACAGCTGGATGCGAGCTGGCATCCTTATCCGAGCACTACCCCCAGCGTAGCCAAGGGTTACGCCCAGCGTAATCCGAGGCCTCGCAGGCTATAAATGGGGGACGAGAATTCCGAGTTTTTCACACCAATTCTCCTTCTCTCTCTAGTTTCTTTCTCTCTCTAGCCTATCTTAAGCCCCCTAAACCCTAGGGAACCCCCTTAGCACCCGAAGGAAGCCCCGAGGCTCCCGGAGTCCCGAGAAAAAAGGTCTTTCGGTGCGGAAACGCTGCTCCAAGCGAAGCCTGGTTTTCTTTAAAATCTGTTGTAAGTGAGCTACGCCTATGAAATTTTTAATATAGCTTTTAAATAATTATAGTAATGTTATTAGGTCCTTAAAATAATTATTTGGGCTATTATTATGAGTTATATAGAGTGTTGTTTAATGTTTATATAATAATAATAATAGCTAGACTATTAATTAGTCACGGTTAACGTTAGACTAAACCCTAGTGGTATTGATACTAGGTTTTGTCAAGGGAAAATTGTTTTGAGATAACGAAGTGATGTCCGAGTTCCGAGTCACCACCTTTACATGTGAGTGCATAGTTACTTTCATCTTACACATAGATATGAAGTATTTTATATAAATTATGTGCTATGTGTGCATATTATCTGTATACTTGCTATCTATGCTGGATGAACGATTTCATACAAGTTTTATATGATTTAAACTGTATATGTATTTATATCTACATAATATGTTGGGTAAAACATGGGTAGATGAAATATGAGTTGGACGATGAGTTGAGAGGTGATATAGACCAAGAGGTAAGGGTGAGAGGTGGACGATGTGAGAAGCCTTTTTCCCAAATGATGTCCCCGTCATCTAGCAGAGTATGGATGACAACCACGGACTATTCTAGACAGTCCAGTGGAACACTAGCAGGCTCGCAACCTGTAGGTGTTAAGAATAAATCAAAGAATTTATTCTTAAGTTTGTCAAGAAGAAAAAGGAGTCTCCAGTAAGGATCGATATTGTGACTTGAAGGTCATAATTTGGAGTCTAATGCGAGATAGGGAACAGGTGCAAGATCGAGCACCGCCTGTAGTCAAGGAGTCTAAGAGTTAGATACTCGTTCGAAGAAACATCAAAGTTACGGTTATAACATAGGATGAAGAGATAACGGATGGAGTCATCATGTGAGCCCTGTTTCGTTGATGATTCTGGGACGTAATCATCCTAAGGGGGAGATAAATGTAACGCCCATAGATCCGGGCTAGTCAATCTAGAGATAATAGGGGTCGAAAACGACTTTTCGACAAAATATTATTTAGAATAAATAATCTTAACCAAGTTGTAGAATATGTCTCAAGGGTTCCGTACATATAAAGAACGCCGAAATCCGAGTTATAACGAAGAAGTTATGACCCGACGAAGTTTCGCGATAGCAACCGGCACGGCACCAGGAAGCGTAAATAGTGAATTTACGATAGAGCGACTTTTAGCCTTAGCGAACTAAACGAAAGTCGTAGAATACGTTAAACCGAGAGCGTCCATAAAAAGAACGTCCAAATCTGACTTCGTATGAGGAAGTTATGATTTTTCGAAGTTTCGGCTTAGCAGTGTACAGCCCGAAATTCGAATATTAGAATGAGCGGTTTTAGCCGACACAAGCTAAACGAGAATCGAAGATCTCGTTAATAGTAGCGCATCGATAAAAAGACAGACGAAAACGGACGTCGGATGAAGAAGTTATGAATTTTTAACGGACCAATCGTGTCCCGTCCTGTTAAAAATATAACTTTTAAAATGGAGTCAAAATTAGCCGACGGAATCTAAACAAAAGTTGTAGAGTACGTTCCCGCCTACGCGTGGATATAAAGAACGTCGAAAACGGAGCTCGTATGTGAAAGTTACGAATTTTTAAAGACGAGTGTGCAATTTGTGAAATCTGATGCAAGATACGATGACGTGGCACGATCCCAGCCTTCCCTTGCTCCCCACGGTCTCGCTTCGGATGAGTGACATGCCACCCCTCGCTACGCCCCGCGTCCGAGGCCAAATACGCCCAGCGTACTTCGGCTCTTATCCACTTCCGAGACTGGCACGTGCGAGACAGCGGGATGCGAGCTGGCATCCTTATCCGAGCACTACGCCCAACGTAGCCAAGGGTTACGCCCAGCGTAATCCGAGGCCTCGCAGGCTATAAATGGGGGATGAGAGTTCCGAGTTTTTCACACCAATTCTCCTTCTCTCTCTAGTTTCTTTCCCTCTCTAGCCTATCTTAAGCCACCCTAGGGAACCCCCCCTAGCACCCGAAGGAAGCCCCGAGGCTCCCGGAGTCCCGATAAAAAGGGTCTTTCGGTTCGAAAACGCTGCTCCAAGCGAAGCCCGGTTTTCTTTAAAATCCGATGTAAGTGAGCTACGCCTATGAAAATTTTAATATAGCTTTTAAATAATTATAGTAATGTTATTAGGTCCTTAAAATAATTATTTGGGCTATTATTATGAGTTATATAGAGTGTTGTTTAACGCTTATATAATAATAATAATAGCTAGACTATTAATTAGTCACGGTTAACGTTAGACTAAACCCTAGTGGTATTTATACTAGGTTTTGTCAAGGGAAAATTGTTTTGAGATAACGAAGTGTTGTCCGAGTTCCGAGTCACCACTTTTACATGTGAGTGCATAGTTACTTTCATCTTACACATAGATATGAAGTATTTTATATAAATTACGTGTTATGTGTGCATATTATCTGTATACTTGCTATCTATGTTGGATGAACGATTTCATACAAGTTTTATATGATTTAAACTGTATATGTATTTATATCTACATAATATGTTGGGTAAAACATGGGTAGATGAAATATAAGTTAGACGATGAGTTGAGAGGTGATATAGACCAAGAGGTAAGGGTGAGAGGTGGACGATGTGAGAAGCCTTTTTCCCAAATGATGTCCCCGTCATCTAGCAGAGTATGGATGACAACCACGGACTATTCTAGACAGTCCAGTGGAACACTAGCAGGCTCGCAACCTGTAGGTGTTGTGAACGATGTGTTCACCCGGTGTACTCTAAACCCTGGCGATCATGCAGACTTGGTGCCTAAACCTTGGCGATCATGCAGACTTGGTGCCAAAACCCTGGCGACTATGCGGACTTAGTGCCTGTTGTATAAACCCTGGTAACTAAGCAGACTTAGTGCCTAAACCCTGGCGACTATGCGGACTTAGTGCCTGTTGTATAAACCCTGGCGACTATGCAGACTTAGTGCCTAAACCCTGGCGACTATGCGGACTTAGTGTCTGTTGTATAAATCCTGGCAACTATGCAGACTTAGTGCCTAAACCCCGGTGACGATAGACTTCGTGTCGATTCCTTAGGATGATCCTTAGGAATGAATGAACGAGGAATAGTTGATTCTTAGGGTAGATCCTTAAGAGTAAAGAAGATAATGGGGATGGGTAATTGGGTTGATTGTTTGATGTTTAAACATAATAATTATATTATTGTGGGTTGAAAACCCTATGTACTCACCAGGTTTCCCAACCTGACCCACTCCAGCTTATTTCTATCACAGGTGTCGATATGAAGTTACATTACACTGAGAGATTTAAAAGAGATGTAGATCACTAGTGATAATGAATATAAGTTCTGTTTATGCTTATGTTTCTGTATTGACGATGACATCCCAATGTTTTAAAATGAATAAAATACATTTCTTCGGAAATGCTTTGATAACGTATTTATCATGTTTTTCTGGGAACAAATTCCGCAACATTTTTATTAAAAAGGTACTCTGATTTTTATAAAGCATAAACAAAATCGGTCTTTTCTGGCCGTGAAAATAGGGATGTCACACCACATGCAGAAGAAATAAACAATCACGATCACTAAGCCCACAGCCTATGTTTGGAATGCTCCCGATATTACGTTGATCTTATCGACATTCCATCATTCGCCTGGAAACTCACGACCAGCACCACGCGGCCTAAAGATACTTAACCTCATTCAACCGCCTTGCAGGAACCCAATCAACGTCCTTCTCAACGCTAACCGAACGCAACAATGTCATACTCTTTTAGCACGCACAATTTCTTTCACAATACAAGCTGCTACCAACGCAAAATCCGATGAAAACATGGTCGCGTGTTTTAATATATCTCATTTATATACATTTTATCCGTATTAGTAATATATAAATATGTTTTCTCACAAACAATCACGTGTTTTAAGATATTTTTAATTAAAATATGAATAGTTGAAAAAAAGAGTGTTTTGCCGCATCTGGTTATTACTATGCGGATTTTTCTTGGAACAATAAGTATTATTTCATAATTAGTTTAATGTTATTAATAATTTTTTGTTGTATGCCTTAAAGGCATCAAACATGCGATAATGAGTTTTTATATCAACTTCGTATAAATATAATTATTTCAAAGTTAATAATAGCGATATGATTATTTTATCAGTATTTAATAAGGTTTTTTTGTTACAAATGGTATAGTAAAAATTGTAGTGTTTTTATGTTATTAAAAGTTGTAGTATTTATGTTTTTCATATATTTGTTATTCATTAAATACATAAATTAACATACAATTTATATACAATTTACAAACCTTAAAATGGTCAATAAAATCATCAAATATTTATTTTTTATACTATTTGTTATTCGTTATATATAGAAATCAATATATGTTTTATATACATTTAGTAACATTGGTTTTTCATTTATAAATATTAAATCACAATTTATAGAATTAAGAGAACGATTAAATAATTGTGTGGATTTGTGTGTTTTCCGTTAAAATAACTATATAAATATATTCTTGCGCAACGCGCGATGATTCGTCTAGTTTTGAGGACAAGAGGGGTAAGATATTTGCAACTTAATCTCATTTGTATTGTAATTTTTTGTCTATTTTCTTGTTATTTCTATTTATAAGTAAGTCATTTTTTTAATCTTAATACTAGACATACAAAACAAAAAATATAGTACATGTGACTAACTTAATTGTACTCTCACGATTTTCCAAATATTTTTTCTAATTATTCTTTTTACTTTTAATAATAGTGTGTTATGATTTTTCATAAGTAACAACACCAAAATTGCTACAAGAAGTTCTCTAAAAATAATCAAATTTTATTTTAAGAACTAGAAATGTAGTTATACCTTAATGAATGTGATTTATCCTATCCTTATTGACGCCAAACTATCTAAAGTTAATGATCAGTCTTGAGACGTTGATCTGGTCTCCCGAAAAAGGATAAACGTCATTAGTAGAGCTTGCTTGTATATAAGGAGAAAGTAGGATATATGAAAGTTTCACATATTTTTTTAAGGTGAAAGTAGGACATATGACATTTTCCCATGTACACGTTTTGTAAATGCATAGGGTTTTTTTTCAGATTATTCTCAAACACGACGACTATATCTCGACATAAAATTCCACATATATAGTTAATATAAAAATGCGCCTTTATCGAATACTAAAATGTTTTACTATTTATTATCTTATCATACAAAAATAAAATCCTTTATGACTTATGTTATGAATTAGTCATTTGACCATGTCCAAAACTTGGTTAATTAGACTTTCATAATTCAGTTTAACACGTATAGTTTACCATTTAATTCAACTCGTCAACCAAAACTCAGCTTATTAATAGGCCAAAGTCTAAGAACAAAACACCAATTCAAAGATGGAGAAGTTTATGCTATGCACATTAATGTTGTTTGTCATGACAGGGTTTGTTCATGTAAACGGTAAAATTTTCCATTTGGGTTCTAAATGCTCACAAACAAGGAACACAACTGGTAATTATAATACCATCTACCAAACAAACCTTAAAACCCTTTTAGATTCACTAGCCAACAACTCACCTCTTCAAGGAGGATTCATGAATACCACCATTGGAACTGGTTCTAATCAAGTTTATGGTCTTGCATGGTGTCGAGCAGATGTTTCTCCTACCACATGCTCCAAGTGTTTGAACGAAACCATTCGTGTACCTCTAAGATATTGTCCCGAAAGCAAAGGCTTGGTGATATGGTCGAGTTTGTGTAGTTTAAGGTTCTCAAACGAGAGTTTCTTTGGTGAACTTTGGAACAGGTCTTCATCATCCGGCTATGGTAGAAACACACTTGATGAAGCTTCAGTGTTTTCAAGAGGGTTTTCGATGATGGAAGCATTAGGAAGGAATGTTTCTAATCAAGCATTGATGTTTGATATTGGTGTTATTGATGTTGGGAATGATGGGAAGAGATACGGGTTGGGTCAGTGTAGTCGAGATTTGAGCAAGTTTGATTGTGAAAAGTGTTTGGAGAAGCTTCTAATGATTTATCAAAGGTTTGTATTGAATCGGACTGGGTGGGAGATGTTGGGAGTGAGTTGTGGTTTGTGGTATAGTTCTATGCCAACGATTCAGGATTGACTCTAACACCAAGACACCAATCAGCTCAGCTCAGGTACGAGTATTTTACTTTTACTTCTGACTTTTGTAGCATTTCTTTTATTCCATTGGATTGCATGACATAGAATCTACTATTATATATATATGACTTATATCTTCATTTTAATAATTATGGTTTGGATAGAATTGCAAATAGTCACAAATGGGTATATAAACTATTTGTATTTTTCACATATATTATCAGAATGTAAGAAACTCAAACTTTATGTTCACAAAATACACTTATTTATAGTTTTTTTATGGTTTCGCTTGCTTCCCTTCTTATGGTAACCTTTTTAAAACAATAACGTTTTGTAAAAGAAAAAATAGTTTGTTAGTTGTCAACCCATTTACGACATTAACCCAAATCAAAAACCATGTTCCACGGTGTCTGCAAATACAATAACCAAAATTAAAGAACAAGAAAAACTCAGAACCTAAGAAAATTGATAATTTTATTTTACCAACAAAAGATTAACGCGATAGAGAAAAGTCAAACCCACTATTAAAAATATCGAGCAAGGTCAAAATCAGGATACCTTCAAGCTAAAGTAGTTATTTTTTATTTTTTTAACGGAATTTCTTTCCAATCTACACAAAATCTGGCTACTTAAGAAAAGTCAAACATACCTCTCTTATTGATACATTATGTTCTTCCCTTTTAGCTCCTGAAATTATAAAAATAACAAATATTAAACCCAATGAACATTGAATTATTTGTCTAGACCAAAAAAAAAATTAAAAATTAAAAATTAAAAACAATGAAGATGATGTAAATGTACCTTTATTTTTTTATTTGCGGCATCTAACTGATGTTGGAGCAAAGATATTTGCTCTCTTTGAGAGGAACAAGTCTTCTATAAAAGAAGAAGGAATGGAAAAATGTTTAACATATTGGCACCTCATTATAATAGAAAGATGAGAAATTAACGTGTTAATGAAAAGACAAAACTAACCTCCATAGCAATCGATTTTAACCTCAATATACTACACTCAGCAGCAGCAGTGTGCCCTGTTCTTTCTCTTTCCTTTTCTCTGTATCTATATCTTACAATTTCAGAACCTAACTCCTGTAATTGTGACAGGTGGCGTTCACGATCTTCCCTTAGTTGAGTCAATTCATCTCTGAGGATAGCCACCTCTTTTACAGCAATTTCTTTTTGTTTCACTGCATCATCTCGTGAATCCTTTGATAATAACACAGGGTCAAATTGGGAACAAAGTATTATAATGTACTTTCAGCCAAAGTAAGAGATAAAAGACTTACTTTAGCAGAAGTGAGTTCATTTTGCAACCTCTTGTACATATTTTCTTGTGTTTTCACCTGAAACAGATGATTTGAAATCAAAAACAACATTTTGTAGTTTTACTTCTATAAATGTTGATTCACTTATTTATATTACCTTCTCATTAGCAATCGATGCATTCTGTTCAGCCTTTAAAAGTTTCTCATTTAGAGAATCTTGATTCTTTTCTAAAGCCATCCTAGCTTCTTTTTCTTTATTGTGAAAATCAATGGCATTCTAGTAATTAATACAAGAGATTTGAGATAAGAATAAGAAACAAACGAGATATGATTGATAACACAGAGTTGTTAGACTTTAAGGCTTACTAGCTTCTGTGACTCTTCATTTGACAAACTTTTTCTTAAAGAAGATATCTTGTTTTCCCATTTGATAATAGTTGAGTTCAACTCTTCCTCCTTAAGTTTAATTGCAGCCTCTGAAAACAGATAAAAAAGACTGTTAAGATGAAGTTGTTTCTTATATATTGAAGTTACTTTACTTTTACCTGCTTCCACACGTTTACTTTCTGAAGAATCCAGCAATGTACGCAAGTGATCCTTTTCTTTAACAGGATCTTCAAGATTCTCTTGAAACCATTTTATACAAACCTTGAGCTGTTTAATATACTCTCTCATCCACTCATGTTTTCCCTGAAATACAAAAGATGAATTGATGTTATACCATAAGTATATGAAATGCAGCTCAATATGCAACAGGAACAGAAATAAAGCATAAGATTACATAAGAAAGTCATACCTTTGAATCAAACTTTTTCCCTTTAAACTTATCATTCAATAGCACATCGACCTCCTCCTCCTTTGTACATTCAACAATTTCCCACTCAGAAACCTGAGTTTCAGAGGGTGCTACAGTAAAATCATTTTGATTGTTTCTTGAAGCAAGTGTTTCCCTGCATCCACTTGCAGTTGTTGAGGCCATCATCCAACCAATTTCAATTTCCCAGAGCTTATCAATAAAAGCATCATCGATGGCTTGATTATTCTGCAAGTACATTACGAGATCAAGTCAGTAACTGTTAACAAAAACCCTAAATAGAATCTATGAAACATAACCATGATTAATTCAAAAACGTTGTTGAACAATGATAGATTGCTAGAAAACATCCAAGAGATAAACGAGATTTGCGCAAATATGAATCGACTTGTATGTATGATCAAAACAATCCGGATATAATCAATGTCGGTGGACATGAAATCAGAGCTAAACAAGAATATAGCGAGAACACGATGTCCAAAACAGACTATCAACGACAATAAAAACATAGAAAACGATCAAGCAACATATACCCAAGTTATACACGAATACAAAAGCACATATTTCACAGTCACCGAACATGATTTCAAATTTAGATTAATCAGAAACTTACATTCACAGGACTGCGAGGATCAGACGGATTGTTTTGGTTCCGAGAATTCATTATTTGAATATGGAGAGCTTTGTGTGGAATTGCACCAAATTTGAAGTGAATTAAATGTAAACGATGTGTTACTGTCTATCTCCGATATCGTATCTCTCCCTAAATTTTGGAAATTTGAATCGAGGATAATCATCCAACTCGGTTGAACGTAATCTTCTATAATTTCTTCCTTGTCCACATACTAACCCAATCCAACACAATTTTTAAAATACATTAACAATTTAACTTGCACTTTGGGAAATGTACAAAAACAAAAGATTTTTATTTTTCGTTTATAGTTTTTTTTTTTCAGTTTTCGTTTTCCGTTTATACTTTTCATTGGAAAATTTAGAAAACGCGTTTAGTTAAAACTTATTCGTTTTTCATTTTTAGTTTTAGAAAATTAGAAAACGTGTTTAGATTTGTATTTTTCTATAGGTTTTCATTTTTAGAAAACGGTAGCGGTGGTAGGGTGGGGTGGAGGAGGCGGCGATGGTGGTGATGACAGACGGTAGTGGCGGCGGCGGCAATTGTGGCAGTGGTGATGATGGTGGTGGCGGTGGTGGTGGTGATGGGGTAGTGGTAGTGGTGATGGTGGTGGTGATGGTAGGTCGATGATTGTAGTAGTGGTATTGGGTAGGTGGGTGTGTGTGTGTGTGTTTGTGGGTGTAGGTATATGTGTGTGTTTGTGGGGGTGGGTAGGTGTCTGTGGGTGTGTGTGTTTAACGCCCGCAGATTTGGGCTAATCAATTTAGAGATAATAAGCGTTAAAAATGACTTTTTGATAAAAGATTATTTAGAATAAATAATCTTAACCAAAGTTATTGTATATGTCACAAGGATTCCGTACATATAAAGAACGCTAAAATCCGACTTATAACGAAGAAGTTATGACTCGTTGAAGTTTCACAAATAAACCGACACAGCTCTTCGTAACGTAAAACATAAATTTTTGATAGAATACTTTTTAGCCTTGGTAATCTAAACGAAAGTGGTAGTAGTCGTTAAACCGAGAACGTGCATATAGAGAACGTCCAAATCTGACTTCGTTTGAGGAAGTTACGATTTTTCTAAGATTTTGCATAGCAGTATACAGCCCGGAAATCGAATTTTAGATCGGTCAATTTTTAGCCAAAACAATCTAAACGAGAATTGAATATCTCGTTAATAGGAGCTCAACGATAAAAGGACAGTTGAAAACGGAGCTCGTATGCGAAAGATATATACGAAACTTAGTCCCTACTCTTCGAGCGTAGCGAATTCGATACAGATTTGTAAATTTGAGATAGAATGAGAATTAACCTATTGAGTCTAAATAAAAGTTTTAGCACTCGGAAATACCAACACATGGATATAAAGAACGTCGAGAATAGAGCTTGTATATTAAAGATATGGACGAAACTTAGTCCCTAATCTTCGAGCGCGATGAATTCGATACAGATTTGTAAATTTGAGATAGAATGAGAATTAGTCGACGGGGTCTAAATAAAAATTGTAGTACTCGGCAATACCTACACGTGGATATAAAGAACGTAGAAAACGGAGTTCGTACGTAGAAGATACGGATGAAATCCTTGGTTGACTCGACGAGTTTCCTCGCAACTCGTCGAGTTCACGCGTATCAAAGGGTTGTGGAAAAACCCTAGCCGACTAGCCGAGTCATACATCTGACTCGTCGAGCCCAAGACAATCTTCATCGGACTCGCCGAGTTGTTCATCCAACTCGTCGAGTACATGACTATCTTCATATGACTCGCCGAGTCGACCTTGCGACTCGCCAAGTTCCTTCAATCCTTTAACCATACAGATGCTTTTTAAGTCATGCAAAGGCTCCATATTGCAGATCCAGCTTCCCAACACATGTTTTATCACGTAAAGTTGCAAACTTTACGTGTATGCAAGGCTCTAATGACTCATAATGCCAAATCTAAACTTGAAATGGAGTTTAACTCAAAAGGAAGGGTTCATACTTGCTAAAGTTGTAAGCTTTATGGACCTAAGGACCAAGCAGAGTTCAGATCTGAAGTTGCAACTTCAGATCTTAGCTCATACCCAAGAATAGCTTCATAACATGATGAAAAGCCCTAATCTTCAACCCAAAAGAGATCTAGAAGGAAAGAAGGTCAAGGTAACGACTTGATACCTTCAAATGATGCTATCTGAGGTAGATTTCAGGTCCACACAAGCTCCTTGCTGCTAGCTACTTGATCTTCAAGTTCCCTTCTCCAAGAATCTTCTTCCAAGGCTTGAAACACACAAATGGAGCACACACACACGTATTAGGGTTTTGCTGAACTCTCTAGAGGCTGCAAAGGGAGGCTAAGGGTAAATGATCCTTTAAATAGGATGCAAAACCCCGGAATTTAGGGTTTCATCCTCCAGTTCCTACTCGTCGAGTCCCTTATTGGACTCGGCGAGTAGGTCACTAAAACACGCGACCCAACCCGCTGCTACTCGACGAGTAAGGCAACCAACTCGTCGAGTAGACCTTGAAAACAAGAAAATTATTATATTAATTCAATACCTAAGAATCGGGGTGTTACATAATGTGCCAGCCCGCCCCGATTCTCAGGTATTGAATTCTTACGAAAAAGGGTTTTATGGTAACTATAGGTGGTGGAGTTCGTGTTGGTGATCCGGGAGTTGAGCTTTCTAGTTTCAGACGACAGTTGTGAGGTAAGTTATCCTCACTATACTAAGGGGTCTAAGGCACCAAGGCCGGCCCATTGGATATGTTATCCTAGCAGTGTTAGATGTTGAGTATGAGTTAGTGATGCATGCTAGTGGTTATGCCAGTTAGGTAGACCTGTAGGACTACCTGTGATGTTATATGATTATTGCATGCTCAGTGGTTATGTTATATGTTATATGTTATGTGGGATGGGTTGAGGTTGTACTGCCCCGTGCGGTAGCCAACAAACCCTAGGAGCATTCCAGTTACGGGCTAAGGGAGACTCGTACTGTGGGCTCGGGAGCATTCCAGTTACGGGCTAAGGGAGACTCGTACTGTGGGCTCAATGGCAAGCCAGATGTGAGTTGTGGGCCCGTAAGGCAATCCAGACTCACACTATCGGCCCAGGGGGTAATCCAGTCTGTAAAGCTATGGACCCAGTACATGTTGTTGTTTATATATGTGTTATGTACAGTGTATCGGTATTTTGGGGGAACTCACTAAGCTCTCGGGCTTACAGTTTCAGTTTATTGTTTCAGGTACATCATGGGATCGCGGCAAGGCGAAGGCGTGATCGTACAGCTCCTCATGTTTTGTTTATGTTTCTGGGAAAACTCTGATATTATACATTTTGAAAACCAGTGTGTAATGTTTTTGATGAATTTGGAATGAGTGTGAAACTTAAATTTTGAAGAAAAAAAATTATGGGTGTTACACATTAACACATAACTTCGACTTGGGACTTCAAGGGGCGATTTTGGGAGATCATATCACTACTTAGCACTTTGGAAACACTTTAATTTGCATTTTGTAAGTTGATTTGAAGATCAAACTTGTTGAATTTGTAGTTTGATTTAGCCATGTGTGGCTAACTTCTCTATCATTTCCGATTCCAGATTTCTAAGTGTTTGTTGTTAGATTGTAATTTGCACTTGATTTTATGTTTATCATCTAGTAATCTTTGATTTGGTCTTAAATATATGTTTGATGGATCTCTTTTCACTTGATCAACGAATTAGGGTTCTTATCAATCTAGTTAGTCAAATTGTGAAATTCGTATATGTTTTATGATTTGCTGCTAATAACATGCACTTGATTGGTTGTAAATAGATCAAAATTAGTGTAATCAAAGATTAGATATTCATATTCCCGAACTTATGAGGAATGTTGGACATTGTTGGTAATTGTTGTAAGAATTTAATGTCATTTAATGATTTGATGCAAGAGCTTATTTGAATTGAATCAATTAAATGAAGTTTTATTTGAAGAACATATTTTGAATGAAACACCTTTGTTAACTTGGATATTAGAGCTTATTAATATCTACATTACCAACCTAGATTGAACATGAATTACAGTCATATTACATCTTCCAACACAACACATGTATATGAATCACAAATGGAAATGTATTTATCTTATTGCATTTTAGTATTAATTTTGTTTGTTTATGAAGTTTAATTTGAATTCAAACACAACCCCCCATTTTAACATTGATTTATGAGTTGTGAGAATATAGCTACATAAGAAGCTCTGTATTCCTGTGGACCGACCCTGCTTACTCTATACAATCTTTAGTGTAAGTAGTAGCAGTGACTTGTATTTTATTGTTATTATTTTATCTCATTATTTGTTGGTTTGACAACCAAACAATAACATCATAATAAGACTTCGAATGTGCAAATATGCAGAAAATATCAATGTACTTTATTCTTTTTATCAATATAAGAAATATACTTTATCTTTTTTCCCCTAATAGCAATGTACTTACATATTTTAATGATAATAGCAACATACTTACATTTTCTTGGTACATAATTGCAAATTTCCTTAGAAAACTTTACTAATAACTAATAGATAAAATTGCAAAGATGGTCCCTCTGGTTGTCAAAATTATATGATTTTGGTCCAAAAATGTTTTGTGGTGCAAAAGTAATCCAATTTTGGATACTTTGTGCATTTTTTGTCCAAAAAATGTTAACTTTAACAGTTTGGTTGTTAAATTTTTCAAAATGACAATTTACCCTTAGGTACCATTTCTGCAACCAAAATATAAGGACTATTTCTACATCTCTTCTTTTGAATTTTATTCAATTATTATACATTAAATCTTTTTTTAATTTCATTTTATTAGATTACATTTTTTTAGTAATATATTAATAAATATCATTTTTAATATATAATATTTATATATTAATAAATAATACTGGATTTGATTATTAATTACATTTAGTTAATTATTTTTTAATTTCTTTTTTAATAGAATATTTATTTTTATTGGATTATTATATATTAATTAATATTATTTAAATATATAATATTAATATATTAAAAAATATTACTGATTATAAATTTCTTTTTTATTAGATTAATTCTTTTTTATTGGATTATAAGTTACAAATAAAAATTATTTTTAATATATAATATTTATATATTAATAAATGTTATTTTAATGGATTACTGTTTTAATTGTTTTTAATTGTTTTCTTCATTTTTTTAAATAAAAAACGCAAAGAAAATCACACGCAACAACATCTCCTAATTTATTATAAATATTTGGAAGATAACATATTTTTGACAACACCACCATCATCACCCAGTCCGGTACTAATGGGATGAGTAAAAAAATTTTAAAATAAATTAGGATGGTGGTGGTGTTGTCCAAAACTATAATAAAAAAAAGTCCAAACAATATGGTGAGGATTGTGCGATCAATAACTTAGGAGTATGTGCGATGGGGGTAGGGGTGTAAATGAGCCGAGCCGAGCCCGAGTCTGACCAAGCTCGAGCTCGGCTCGTTTAATTTTGAGGAAGCTCGAGCTCGCTTCGAGCCATAAAATGAAGCTCGAGCTCGGCTCGTGAACAATTTAGTGGGCTCGCGAGCCTAATCGAGCCTAAACGAGCCTCTCTCTCTCTCTCTCTCTCTCTCTCTCTATATATATATATATATATATATATATATATATATATATATATATATATATATATATATATATATATATATATATATATATATATATATATATGCATGCATGCATGTATGTATAAAGCTCGTTTAGGCTCGTGAGCCCACTAATTGAAGCTCGGCTCGAGCTCGTTTAATAAACGAGCCTCATATTTAGGCTCGAGCTCGGCTCAGGCTCGTTTAATTCGATCTCGAGTCGAGCTTTTAACGAGTCGATCCCGAGTAGCTCACGAGTAGCTCGGCTCACTTACAGCCCTAGATGGGGGAGACGTATAATGTCGAGAAAGAGTCGGACTACTACGTCATATTACAAGAGATCTTAGAGATTAGGTATTATGACATCAGACTCTCGATTGTTGTACTGTTTAATTATATATGGTTTGATAACAAATACGGTGTAATAGTCAACAAAACAACTTGATCGATGTCAAACCCAACCCTTGACTTCAAACTGACCACCTTTTTTATTTGTCATCACAAAACAAGTGTTTATACACCATACCCTTCAATGACAAAGGAGACGAAGATAAGTGGACGGTTATCAAGACAAAACCAAGAGAGGTATTTAAAGTCACTGAAGCTGAAATGGAAGCAGATGAAATCTTTCAGGTTGAAGAGCAGTTTGAGTCACCCCTTTACTATAACTCGTACAGAACGATTGCACCTAACCTCAACTACAAAGATGTATGACCAAATATCTAATGACGAGAATGAGGGATCCGGGGAGGAAGACAAAGAAGAGGAAGATTTTAAAGACATAGATGATGAAAACGAGTTGTTTAATTTAGACTATTAATTTCTTTTAGTTATTTTTTTTAATTTCATTTTTTTGGGATTAATTTTTTTTTTATTTTTTTTTTTGGATAACACCACCACCATCTTAATTTATTTATTAAAAAAAAGTTCACTTATCCCACCTATGCCAAATTAGGTGATGGTGGTAGTGATATCAAAAATATGTTATCTTCCAAATATTTAAAATAAATTAAGAAATGTGTGGTGAGTGAGATTTTTTTAGGTTTTTTTATTTAAAATAATAAAGAAAATAATGAAAAGAAATTAAAAACAATTAAAACATAGTAATACAATAAAATAATATTTATTAATATATAAACATTATATATTAAAAAAATAATTGTTAATAAATTATAATCCAATTAAAAAACTAATCTAATAAAAAAGAAATTATAACTCAATAAAGTAATATTTTTTAATATATAAATATTAGAAATTTAAAATAATACTTATTAATAAATAATAATACAATAAAATAGAAATAAACCCTTAAAAAGAAATTAAAAAATAATTAACTAAATATAAACTCATAATACAATAAACAAATATTTTTAAATATATAAATATTATATATTAAAAATAATAATTATTAATATATAATAATATAATAGAAAAATAATCTAATAAAAAAAATTTAAAAGAATTAATGTATAATAATTGAACAAAATTTAAATAAAGAGATGCACAAATGGTCCTTGTAGTTTGGTTGTAGAAATGGCCCCTGAAGATAAAATTGGTATTTTAAAAAAGTTAACAGTCAAGTTGTTAAAGTTAACATTTTTGGACCAAAAATGCACAAGGTATCAAAAATTGGACCACTTTTGCACCACAAAACAATTTTGAACCAAAATCACATAATTTTGACAACCACAGGGACCATTTTTACAATTTTGTCAAACTAATAACTAAAAATAGCAATGAACTTACATTTTTTTTTATAGATAGTAGCAATATGTAACAAATAAAGTACAATACCAATATAAACAGTGAAAGGTAAGTAGATTGCTATTATCCGTGAAGAAATGAAAGTATGTTGTTCTTCCATGCAAATTTCCCTTTGTTAAAATGAGAATAGAAAAAATACCACTTTGAACTACATCAACTTATACAACCCTTGAGCTCCTACAATTATAAAACCATTAAATTCAAATAAGCAACTTGAGTTATTTGTCAAAACATAATTAAAAAATAAAATGTTCTTACTCAATCTCTCCCCTTCAAAAAGTTGACCTGCTTCCAGCAATTGGTCCTCTAATTTTGAAACAATCCGTTTTTGGTCCTCGTATTTTCTTCTTATCTCTAATGAAGATAAATCCACCATCTATTTGGAAAAATAGTAATCAGCCACAGTTTTTTGAAAGTTAACTATATACTTGATAGAGAATGTGCTATGGGTCTTATATAAATATATGGGTAAACATGGGGGACTTAATTGTAATATCTATAGCATAAATAGAGTAGTGATAGGAGTAGTGATGTATTGAGTATTTTGTAGCTTTGAGTATCGGCTTTAGCTTGGGCAGGAGGTTTCGCTTGAGAGAACTTCTCTGATTAGGGCAGGAGGACAATCATTTGGATTTCCTTTCTGATTTGTTCTTATTTCCATTTAGTAATCAAATAGCTACCTAGATCTATATATCTCATATTTTAGTTTCATTTATCTGTTATTGGATTCACGTTCTTATCAATTGGTTCCGTTGCCGGGAAATCGAATCAACCATGGTTACACCGGAGTCTCAAACTGTTACTCAACTTGAAGCAAGGATGGATGCGTGTGATAAGAAACTTGAATCGATCAGTTAAGGGATCTTACCTCTTCAATGAGATCGATGTGTGAGGCTCTTAATAACCTACCCAAATCACTCGAAAAAATGACGGAAGGCTTACATCGACCCACATGCAAGCATTTTACTCCAACTATGGAGACAGAGACTTCATTCTTCAGGGGACCAGCCATTAGCAACGATTACACTCTAATCGATGACTTAGGATCGTTGAATCAGGAGGGGGATGTAGAAGAATACATAGAGAAATTCCAAGCCCTATCAGCTTTTCTTCCATACCAATAAGAGGAACAACGACTTGGAATATTTATTCGTGGTTTGCAAGCGGACATAAAGAACTGGCTTAGATTACTCCGACCGACCACCTGTGAGAAAGCAATTGATCTCGCCCGACATGTTGCCACCGCCATCACCGCTCCGGGAGAACGTACAAGCGTGAATGGTAAGGTATCGAACTATACTTCTGGCTCCATTTTCAATTCGCACTATAGCCCTCATGATTTGACCGAGCAGTCAATTGGGCCTAATTCACAGACCACTGAAGCATTCCTGCCCAATACTGCGTATCTTCAATTACCACTAAAACCCTACAAATTGCCAAAATTGATTGTCATCTCTATTTGTAATGTCATTACTACGAGCCTGTTTAAACAAGAAGGGGAAGACGAGGATTCAAATTTGAAATGTAATTATTCAACTTTCTTGAAATCTATGACTTCGAATTCTGAGTGGGAAACCAAAACACAGCATCATGATCTTCACGATGAGGACTCTTGTCTTACCGTGAATTTAAAAGACGAATTACTTGTACCTGAAATCTCCCTGCGGTCTATTGATCGCTTAATCCAATTTTATAAACCCACGTGTAAGATAAAAGCATCAGATATATACCAAGAATTGGCTACCAGTAGTATTAAAAACTCTAGTTTGAACAACAGAATTCATGGAATTCTCTTTGAAAATCGATGCAAATCCCTCAAAATGGTTGAGACACTATTATATTTGGATTGTTTGAAGAAATGGGCATGTGTTACTGGTTATTCAAATCTTGTTTTCATGAAGGATGATACAACCAAAGCTTATGGAGACCATGAAGCCAACAGTTGGGCCCATCAGAAGATCTTATTGTTGCGAGAAGCTATGAAATTCTTCCATAAAGATAAGATAGAGATTGCTAAACGGAAATTAAACACCAGATTGAAGGGGGACAAGGTCATCCCTACAGTCATACTAAAATATGGAATTGGAGAGAAGGGAAAAACCGCATCTGGTAATGAAGGTTCCATCCCTGCAAATGCTACACTACAAATAATATCATGGAGGGTCCCTACAGATATTACAGATGACAAGAAAGTCCTCCAAAAAAGCTTGGAAGAAGGGGCGGGATTCCAGCTCCCAAATGAAGGGGTTGTTTTTCAATTTAAGTTGGTAGATAAAGAGCAGGAAGTTGATAGGCTTGAAGAAGTTGTGATGATGATGAAGAAAGGTGAAGTAGCTCTTCTGAGTATTGCACCAGAATATGCTTTTGGTTTTATCGGTTTCAAGCAAAAATTAGCAGTATTGCCGCCTAATGCCACTGGTACATATGAAATCGAGCTTGTCTCTTTTCTTAAGGACAAAGAATCCTGGGACATGAACACCACCAAAGAGAAGATTATAACTTTTGGCAAATATAAGAAAGAAGTGGAAGAATACCGAGCTATGCTCAAGCTTTTCATCTATTATACCTTAAAGGTTGCTATAAAGTGCAGAAAGTTGTCATCTTTTGGCCGGCCATCAATGAAAGAAGTTGTGTTTATTGAATCCAATGAAAGAGAGGAAACTAGTTGTGTTGACAGCAAGGTAAAACAAAGGAAGCAATGGCTGATTCCATGGCAACAATGTCCCATCAAAGAAGCAAAAGTGCCTTTCAAACAAAAAGTCAATTTCCTAACTCCCGGCTTGAGGACAAGCCTCTTCTTCAAGACGGTGGTATTGATAGAGAATGTGCTATGGGTCTTATATAAATATATGGGTAAACATGGGGGACTTAATTGTAATATCTATAGCATAAATAGAGTAGTGATAGGAGTAGTGAGGTATTGAGTATTTTGTAGCTTTGAGTATCGGCTTTAGCTTGGGCAGGAGGTTTCTCTTGAGAGAACTTCTTTGATTAGGGCAGGAGGACAATCATTTGGATTTCCTTTCTGATTTGTTCTTATTTCCATTTAGTAATCAAATAGCTACCTAGATCTATATATCTCATATTTTAGTTTCATTTATCTGTTATTGGATTCACGTTCTTATCAATACTTAACACACCAATAAAGATGAGAGTAATTTACATTTTTGGTCCGTATTTGTAGTTCTTGTAACATTTTTGGTTCATGTTCCAATTAAATGACTATTTTGAGTCCCTGAGTGTAGCTGTTTTTTGCAATTTTGTAGCCAAAAATACAGTTTTTTTCTTGGAAAAGTGATAAAGACGTTACAAAAATCACAAATAAGGACCAATATTTGAAGAGAAAACATTTTGAGAGCAAATTTGAAAAAATCAGTTATACTCAGGGACCAAAAATGTAATCTACTCTAAAGATAATGGAAATGTACCTTAAGCTTTTCATTTGCAGCTGCTAACTGATGTTCTAGCACAGATATTTTCTCTGTTTGAGCACAATACTTCTATAAAAAGAAGAGAGAGTATGTTAAACAGAATTATTAGAAATTAATGAGCCAGTGAAAAGACAAAAGTAACCTCCAAAACAACTGTTGGGAACAATCAGGAAAAAAATATTGAGATGAAAGACAAACATTAACAGAAGTGAACTCCTGCTGCAAGAAGTTGTAATGTTTCTTTAAAGTGATGTGATTTTCCAAGATTGCAGCTTTCTCTTTTACAAAATGTTTGTTTGCATCAATGGCAGTAAAAAGTTGATTTTGAAGTTCGGTATTGTACTCTTGCAAAATCTTGTTCATGTCTTGTTGAGTTTTCACCGAAAGAAGACAATCTGAAATCAGAAATATGTTTTGTACGTAGTTTTATTTCAATGATTTTAGATTCTTTAATTTATATCACCTCCTCTTCAGCAGTTGATGCATTCTGTTTAGCCTGTAGAAGCTCTTCCTTTAAAGAATCTTGATTCTTTTCTAAAGCCTCCTAGCTTCTTTTTCTTTATTGAGAAAATCAATGGCATTCTAGTAATTACACAAAAGATGTAAAGTAAAATAAAACAAAAAGAGAAGGTAATGAGACAACATTACAGAGAGTTGTGAGATGAGATCATAAGGCTTACTAGCTTTTGTGACTCTTCATTTGCCAAACTTTCTTTCAAGGAGGAAATTTTCTTTTCCAATTTGGAAATAGTTGAATTTAACTCTTCTTCCTTGATTTTCATTGCAGCCTCTGTAAACAGATAAGGCTTAATAGATTCAACAATTTCCCACTCAGAAACATCAACAGCTTGATTATTCTGCAAGTACATTAGGAGCTCACGTCAGTAACTGTTAACAAAAACCCTAAATAGAATCTATGAAACATAAACATGATTAATTCAAAAACGTTGTTGAACAACAATACATTCTTATTAAACGTTCATCGTTGATAGATTGCTAGAAAAGATCCAAGAGATGATCCGATATGTGCAAATATGAATCGACTTGTATGTATAATAAAAAAACCAATGTCGGTAGACATGAAAACAATCATAGAAAACGTCAAAACGATGTAGCGACATATACGCAAGTTATACACGAATACAAAATCACATATTTCACAATCACCGAACATGATTTCAAACTTATAGGAGTATTATTCAGAAACCTACATTCACAGGACTGTGAGGATCAGACGACTTGTTTTGGTTCCGAGAATTCATTGTCATCTGGTTACTGTCTCTCTCCGATACCATTTGAATACGAAGAGCTCTGAAATTGCACCAAATTTGAAGTGAATCAAATGGAAACGATGCGTTTACTGTCTCTCTCCGATATCGTATATTCGTATCTCTCCCAAAATTTTGGAATCGAGAAGAATCATCGACTCGATCAAACGTAATCTTCTATAAGCTCTTCCTTATCCACAACTTAACTCAACTTATATATTATTAAATAAATATGATTTATAATTATCTTTTATTTTATTTAAAATTATGGAAAAGTTACCTCCAAAATTAGCAAGTGGCAAATAGTGTAGGGGTTATTTCCGTAACTTATCATTTACTATTCATAGTTTGACTATGAATAGTAATATAAGTGTGAATTTGGAAATAAGAATGGATGGTGGTTAATATTATAATATATATATGTTAATTTTGGAATGAAGAATGGATGGTAGGCGCCTACAAATCTTTTTCGCCTACAATTTTGGACATTTTTTTTTTCTTTCCTTTCATATTACATTCCCTTTGGCTATAAATAGCCTAAGCCATTTTCATCATAAACACACGAACCAAAATCAAAGTATATATAGAAAAGCATTAAATATATATACTTATACACCACCGTGTATTTTAGCTCTCTCACTCTATTTGTAATCTCTTTCATAATCCCTGTAAACACTGCAAATTATAGTGAATTGTTTCTCGGCTTCCTCCGCCCGTGGTTTTTTTCCCGATTTGGGTTTCCACGTAAATTCCTGTGTCTCTATTCTATTTATTTTATTCGTATTACGTTGTGATTATTACGCTTTGATAATTTTTGATCCCATTCCGCATTGAGCTAATATTATTTAAGTCAATTCGTATCCGTCGTATTTTACAACAATTGGTATCAGAGCATCCGGGTTGTAATATTAGCTCATTGGGATCATTTTATCAAGTAATTAATCATGTCTTCGGTAAAATACGATATTCCACTACTGGATCGTAACACACGATTTCCGTTGTGGCAAGTAAAGATGAGAGACATTCTCATTCAGATGGATTTACACAAGGCGCTATTGGGTTTCAATAAGATGCCCGATACATGGACCGAAGAAGAAAAGGAGATGAAAGATCTGAAGGTTTTATCCCAGATTCGTTTGCACTTGTCAAACGATGTTTTGCAAGATGTTCTAAAAGAAACGTCAGCGGATTCTTTATGGCTAAAGTTGGAGCAACTGTTGATGACCAAGAGCTTACCAAACAAGTTGCATTTGAAGCAACGGTTGTTCAATCTCAAGATGATTGAAGGAGGCTCTTTAGCTGAACATATATCCACATTTAAAGAGTTAGTAAATAACTTAGAGAATATGGATGTTCAGTATGAAGATGAAGACTTGGCTCTATTCTTACTATCGTCGTTGCCAGAATCCTATAGCCATTTTCGTGATACTATTATCTATAGCCGTGACACTCTAGTTTTAGATGAAGTCTATACAGCTTTGGATTCAAAAGAGAAGATGAAGCATATTACTGGTGGTGGTTCAAGTGATGCTAAAGCCGAAGGTTTGAATGCCAGAGGAAGAACAACAGAGAGAAATAGAACTTCTCAATCTTCCAACAGAACCAGATCCAAGTCAAAAGGCAAACGAAAGTTTTGCAACTATTGTCACAAGAAGGGACATGTGCTTGAAGAATGCTTCAAGTTGAAGAACAAAGAAAAAGAGAAGACGGCAGCAAATGGTAAACAAGCTAGCACTTCGGGTGAAGCCGATCTAGCTGAGGTCGAAGGTATTGGAGAACTTTTGACAGTTTATTCAGATAAACTGGATTCCACTGGTGATTGGATACTCGACTCTGGTTGTACTTTTCATATGTGTCACAACAAAAGTTGGTTTTACACATTTGAAAAGGTTAACCAGGGTTATGTGTTGATGGGTAACAATACTACATGTCCAGTTCTTGGACATGGTTCAGTCAGGATCTGTATGTTTGACGGAGTTATTCGAACCATGGGGGATGTTAGATATGTTCCTGACCTCAGAAGAAACTTGTTATCTCTCAGTTCCTTTGACAAAAAGGGATATGAGTTTGCTGGTAAAGGTGGAGTTCTCAGGGTATTCAAAGACGGTTCCGACAAACTGAGAGCCGAACGAAAAACCTCAGATCTTTACTTTCTTGACGGGCAAACAATTTCGAGTGATGCTGTTGTTGTGTCAAAGTTTTTTTCTGATCCAGATCAGTCCCGTCTTTGGCACCTTCGACTCGGCCATATGAGTTTTCAAGGCATGTCAGAATTGAGTCGAAGAGGTTTACTTGGTCAACAAAAGATTGTTGATTTGGATTTCTGTGAAGACTGTGTATATGGCAAGGCAAAACGAGTGAGGTTTGCAAGTGGTATCCATACAACGAAAGGACCACTTGATTATGTTCACTCGGATTTGTGGGGACCGGCTCGAGTTCCTTCAAAAGGTGGAGCTATTTATATGCTCACTATTATTGATGATTTCTCCAGGAAGGTGTGGTCTTTCTTCTTAAAAAATAAAGGAGACGTTTTCTCTACCTTCAGAAATTGGAAAGTTCAGGTTGAAAAGCAATCAGGTCTGGTGGTAAAGTATCTTCGTACGGATAATGGACTTGAGTTTTGCTCAGAAGAGTTTAATGTCTATTGTCAAAAGGAAGGCATTACTCGACATCGCACAGTAGTCCATTCACCTCAACAAAATGGTGTAGCTGAAAGGATGAATCGCACCATTATGGAGAAGGTCCGGTGTATGCTTTCTAATTCCAGATTGCCAAAGTCTTTTTGGGCGGAGGCTGCTTCGACTGCTTGCTATGTTATCAACCGATCACCGTCACGAGCAATCGAGAAGAAAACTCCGTTTGAGTTATGGTCCGGTAAACCTGCAAATTATTCAGATTTAAAACCATTCGGATGTCCAGCGTATGCACGAGTTGACAATGGGAAGCTAGAACCAAGAGCAATCAAATGCGTTTTTCTTGGGTACAATCAAGGTGTAAAGGGTTACAAGTTATGGAGCTTTGATTTGAAGAAAATTATCATCTCAAGAGATGTTACTTTTGATGAGTCTGCTATAATTCAACCAGTTGCTGACTCTTCTAAAAGAACAGATGCATCAGATGTATCATCCGAAGCAAATAAAGAGAATGCTCAAATGGAGGTGGAGCTTCCTACTTCACCTACCACTAATCAGAGTACAAATCAGCATCAAGATTCTTCTTCGTCGGATGAGCATGTTATTGGTGAAGATTCAACACCTTCACAACCACAAGCTACTACTCCAAGCATTGCAAGAGATAGACCGAGAAGACGGATTATTCCTCCGAAGAGGTATGCTGAATCTGATTTGGTTGCCTATGCTTTTATTGTTGCTGATAATATTGAGTCCGCAACGGAGCCTATGAATTATGACGAGGCTATCGAATCTGAAGACTCAAATGATTGGATGCTCACTATGCAAAATGAGATGGAATCTTTGCAGCGAAACAATACTTGGAATTTAGTTCCTATTCCGAAAGGGAAGAGACCAGTTAAATGCAAATGGGTCTACAAGCTCAAGGAACCTGTCAACCCAAATGATAAACTAAGATACAAAGCTCAGTTAGTAGCTAAAGGCTACAGTCAGATTCCTGGTATTGATTACACTGACATTTATTCCCCAGTTGTCAAACATACTTCCATTCGTGTGTTGTTGGGGTTGGTTGCTTCTAACGATTTTGAGTTAGAACAACTTGATGTCACTACAGCTTTCCTAAATGGTGAGCTTGAGGAAGAGATTTTTATGCAACAACCTGAAGGTTTTGTAGTTCCTGGAAAGGAGAACTACGTATGCAAGTTGAACAAATCTCTTTATGGCCTCAAGCAGTCTCCTAGACAATGGTACAAGAGGTTCGATTCTTTCATGACCAGTCACAAATTCAGCAGGTGCACCTATGATAGCTGCGTTTATTTTAAGAAAGGTGACAATGGTTCAAAGATCTACTTACTCTTGTACGTGGATGACATGTTGATTGCAGCGAAAGATATGAAGGAGATTCAGAAGTTAAAAGACCAGTTGAAAGCTGAATTTGAAATGAAGGACTTAGGAGCTGCCAAAAAGATTTTAGGTATGGAAATTATTCGTGACAGGAAGTCTAGGATCTTGCATCTTTCTCAGAAAAGTTATATTGAGAAAGTCCTAAGACGCTTCAGTATGCACGAAGCAAAGTCTGTCAACACACCTTTTGCAGCACATTTCAAGCTATCATCCGCTTTGAGTCCTACTAATGAGACTGATATGGCTTACATGGCACGTGTTCCATACTCTAGTGCTGTTGGATCTTTGATGTATGCTATGATCTGCACGCGCCCTGATTTGGCTTATGCTGTTAGCATGGTTAGTAGATACATGGCGAACCCGGGGAAAGAACACTGGAAAGCAGTACAGTGGATTTTTCGTTATTTACGCGGTACGTCTTCTATGTGTTTACGTTTTGGTAAATCTAACACTGGGGTGTTCGGATATGTTGATTCAGATTATGGCAAAGATTTGGATAAACGAAGATCAATTACAGGATATGTGTTTACTCTAAATGGTTGTGATGTTAGTTGGAAAGCCCAGTTACAGTCTACAGTTGCCCTGTCTTCTACCGAGGCAGAGTACATGGCGATTACAGAAGCAGTTAAGGAAGATATCTGGTTGAAGGGGTTATTTGGAGAACTCGATGATAGAATAAAGGTGACCACAGTTTTCTGTGACAACCAGAGTGCTATCTCCTTGAGTAAAGATCAAATGTTTCATGACCGAACTAAGCATATTGATATTCGTTATCATTTTGTGCGGGATATCATTGAAAAAGGTGATTGTGTTGTGGACAAGATTCATACAGATTATAATCCCGCTGATATGTTCACCAAAAGTCTTCCTATAGCCAAGTTCAAATTATGTTTGGACATGGTGGGTGTTTCTGATCGCAGTTGAGCCTGAAGGCTCGTAGGTGGAGGAAGTATTATTTATTTTTCGGAAACAATTTTTTTCTCTATATAAAATTGCAGGTTCTTATGGAAGTTTTAGAGTTTGATGAGCTATAGGTTTTGACTAATCGTAAAGCATGACTTGCTTAATTTTGATGTCAAGGTGGAGATTGTGGAAAAGTTACCTCCAAAATTAGCAAGTGGCAAATAGTTCAGGGGTTATTTCTATAACTTATCATTTACTATTCATAGTTTGACTATGAATAGTAATATAAGTGTGAATTTGGAAATGAGAATGGACCGTGGTTAATATTATAATATATATATGTTAATTTTGGAATGAAGAATGGATGGTAGGCGCCTACAAATCTTTTCCGCCTACAATTTTGGACATTTTTTTTTCTTTCCTTTCATATTACATTCCCTTTGGCTATAAATAGCCTAAGCCATTTTCATCATAAACACACGAACCAAAATCAAAGTATATATAGAAAAGCATTAAATATATATACTTATACACCACCGTGTATTTTAGCTCTCCCACTCTATTTGTAATCTCTTTCATAATCCCTGTAAACACTGCAAATTATAGTGAATTGTTTCTCGGCTTCCTCCGCCCGTGGTTTTTTTCCCGATTTGGGTTTCCACGTAAATTCTTGTGTCTCTATTATATTTATTTTATTCGTATTACGTTGTGATTATTACGCTTTGATAATTTTTGATCCCATTCCGCATTGAGCTAATATTATTTAAGTCAATTCGTATCCGTCGTATTTTACAACAAAAATATAATCTATAATCGTTTTAATACTATGAAATCGAGTTCTTTAGATGATAATAATCAAACCCGCTATAAACTTTAAACACAAATTTCAAGTTAACGATACACTACATTACTACATTGCGTTGACTCTTGGGAAAAGTCAAACCCACTGTTCAAAAATTCCAGCAAGGTCAAAATCTGGATACCTTATACCAAGCAGTCAAAATTACACTTACTACTGAGTACTGATCATGACCATGTTCGTCAATAGCTCATATAAATATATATAAACTATAAAGATTACACAGAATAGTTTTTTGTTTCTTTTTCACATAATTTCTATCCAATCTGCACAGATTAAGATGGAATGGAAGAATCAATTTCTTGTATCATGCAAGTGGAGATCGAAGAACATGATCTTTGGATGTGTCGACTGCATTTGGGGAAGCAAATTGCCACATGGGAACTCCTTGGAATCCCATGAATGGCATGAACTTGTTGGGGGTGGAGACCGGGATCACAGGATGAGCTGGCGGATAGAAGGCGGTTGGTGGGCCACAATAGGTGGTGGCTGCTTTCAGTTGCTGTTCTAGTCTATCTTTGTCTGCTTTTAGCTTCTGCTTTTCGTCTCTTAGTTCGTTCTTCTCAACCTGTCATATACAGGAAATGTTGTATGGATAAATGATGTTTACAAACTCAAAAGGAAATAAATATGAAAACAAAAAAAGGTATGGTCATATATATTATTATATAAGCTTCATATTTGTATCAACGTGCACAGAAGTACAAAATCTTGAAAAGAAAAAGAAAAAAGCAAAGAAGTACGTATATCTACAATTAAATATATATTTTGAGTTTGTGGTCAAACATCCTACCATACAAATTATGGAACAAGTTCCAAGAAACTAGAGAATCTCCAAGGTTCATAGTTTTGTATGTTGTCCTCAAAAGTCAAATTATATTTTTTCTCATAAACAAAAGGAATGAAATCCTCACAAGTCAAAGTGTATCTTTTGTCATAAACAAATGGAATAAAATAAGATCAAGTCTGCATTCGTTGCATGAGATTGGACCAAACTAGATAAGAGGACTCGATGGACTACCAGTAACAGATAACAAGATATCAAATAACAGATAACAGATAACTCCAAGGGATTTACCTTCAACTCATTGATTTTGACAAGCAAATCTTGCGAAGAGTCTTTAAGCTTGGCCGCATCGTTCCTCAACTGAGTGACCATTCGGATCGCATCCGCCAAAATAACGCTCTTATCCGTCTTGGGTGACCTTCCCGGGTCCAACATTTCATTCAATTCTTGAAACCTTTTCAACCAAATTCAAAATTCAAAACATTACGACCATATTTTTTTTTCTTTTTTCTTTACTTGATACAGACACGACTTAATCCAGTAAGCTATATTTAAATCTTCTCTTTCACTTAATGCAGAAAAAACGACCCTTTCCCTTTTAAGTTCTAGTTTTTGTTTTTTTAGATTTGCCCATATTTCAAGTGGACAGCATATTTTTAATGGGAAAAAAGTGTACCTTTCATTCAGTTTATCCCTTCTCTTCTTCTCTCGGCATGCTTTTGAATCAGAGCACGATCCAGGATGGGCCCTACATACAATAAACTCGCCTCGTATGTAATAATGTGTCACCAAAAAAAAAGAAAATTGAAAAAGATGAAAAGAATAATACCTCTTTCTGGACTCGTCTTCTTTGGTAGTATTTGATTTTCCTAATGAATCCACAAATTCTTTGCTGCATATGTAAAACAAGAGGGGTATGATTATTTCCACTAATTAAAAGTTTATTGTAAATGAAACTGAAAGAAACCAACATAAACAAGAAACACGGTAATCATAATTGACTATTATTGTATTATTCATGATCTTGAATCAAGTTATCTAAAGCTCTGATTATTTAGGATCAAAATAAGAACCAATGAAACAGCTTAATGATTACATTACAATCCCTACCTAACTCTAAACTCATAACTATCTGATAATCAGACTTTGATTCCGATTCTGTAAGTAAAAAAGCATATCCAAAGTCCAAACACCCTCGTAATGAAATTAAAGTTAGCAATGTAGAAGAGCTACAGACACAAAGGGATAATACAGAATATGATCAAATAAACTGCACCCATGATAAAATTGACTGAACGAAGATTTAAGCAAACTGACCTAAGATTAGCTGAATCGGGAAATGGATTAGACGACCACTGAAAATCCGTATCGAGAGAGGGAAGTTCACCTCCGGGAACCGGAAACTGTTCGATCAAACTGAAATCGAAGAAACAATTCGAATTATCATCCTCCTCCGGTGCAACCATTTCCTGTTCTTGAGGAAACCTTAACCGGAATTCCACTATTCCGGTGGGAAAATGACCGGAGAAATCGATTACCCAAATGGGAATTTTGTGGGTTTTTGCGTTCCAAAAACGTGAAAGGAATTATAAATTAGGGAGACTTTTAGAGGGCAGTATTCGGTGGGTTTGAAAAGCACATGCGAATTTGGCAATTTGGGGAAGAAAGGGGAAAATCGTGGAGATTGAGATTGTCACTGGGTGGCGGGTGTTCGTCGTAGTAACACGTTGCATAATATTCAGAAATGACAGAATAAACCATTTTACTATAACCTTGTTTCACATTGTACCCCACTTATTATCAAAATGACATTTTCAGTCCCACGCATTTGATTGGATCGATTTCACCATGCGTATTGTTCCTCAGATTACTTGTAAATTCAATAAAAGAAAGGAAAGAAAAATATTCACCGAAAAAAAAAAAAAGGAGGGGAAGGAAAAAGTTTCTTATTCCGTGTTCCCGAATTCAAAAGAAAATGAAAGGAAAATATTAAGTTTCTATGTTCCCGAGTTAAGAAAGAAAATAAAATAAAAATTTTTCTTTCCCCTCACTTTCTTCCCGAATCCGTCCAATTTGGGAGGAAATTTTGAAAAGCAAATATGACTCCAAAATCTTTTCCTTCCCCGCACTTTCTTTCTGTCAATTAAATTTGGGAACACAATTTTTCTTCGATATCCTTCTATATGCATCTATTTCTCTTCTTAAGTAGAACTCGGGAACATTTACTTATTGATAACAATTTTAATTATTTATTAAAAGTTTTAAACGTGCTAACAGATTATATAACTTATGAATCGTATAAATTGACGATATTATTTCTGTTTGTTGTATTTACTCTGTTTGCGACTCTCTTGCATAATGAAAGGGGTTCTTTAGAATTTATAAAAGTTTGATAAACAGAGGAATAAAAAAGCATCATACAAAGAGACGTTTTATCATTGATAAAACTAAAGAGACACAACAACCCCCATTGAAGGGACAAATTGCTTTAGCCGATGCGTACATAGTTCTAAAATCCTCCTAAAGATGTGTTTGTTATGTGAGAAATAACTAAAAGGGACTGGATTCGACTGGACGAGACTAAACAAATTTATCAGGGCTATTTACGATGATAAATATAAGAAGGCACACGTGTCTTTTGCGTAAACAAGAGACCAAGAGTAAGTCGTTGTCCCACATGGCCCCACATTTTTGAAAGGATAAAGAATTCAATTTTTGAATTGGTATCATAGTCTTAGTTCAATTACGTCAAACACAATATAACATATTATGTCTAATGTTGGTCTAAAAACACGACATAAACTTCAGTCAAACAACGATATTGTTTCTATTTGGTGTTATAAAATAAACAATGTGGAAGCAACCACAAAGAACACATGACGATATACAGTGGAAACTCGAAAAGAAAAAAAATACTATGAACGGCCATTACTTATTGAACGTTTATATTATTGATAAATCTTCAGGGAGAAAAGAGAAAAAATATATATAAGAATAATAAATAAGACATCTAGATGAGTTTATATAATGATCTTACAAAGAATCATAAACAAATTCAAACATGTAACAAATAGGAAATATTTCTAATAGATAGCTAACTTGAGATCCAAACAAAGGGTTTGAGAATATATTTAACATTTAGTGTATTTACTTTATTTGTGATTCTTTTGCATTATCAAAGGGCTCATTTAGAATTCATAAAAGGTTGATAAAGAGAGGTATAAAAAAGCATCACACCAAAAGACGTTTTACATAAAATTATAGAGACATAACAACCCCCATCGAGGGGACAAATTGCTTTAGCCGAATCATACATGGCTCTACAAGCCTCCTAACGATGTGTTTGTTATGTGGGAAATAACTGAACGGGACCAGATTAGAATGAACTGGATTCTTCTAGATAGGATTAGACAAACTTATTAGAGCTATTTATGATGATAAAGATAAGAAGGAAAATCATGTCGTTTGCATAAAGAAGAGTCGGAGAGTAAGTCGTTGTCTCACTTGGCCCCATATTTTTGGTAGGACAAAATATTCATTTTTTATTTCTACATTGATATGATAGTATCGGTTCAATAACATCAAACACAATATAACATATTATCTCTTATGATGTCCTACAACACGACTGAAATTTCATAAACACCATTACACAAGTTTTTAGTAGTTCATTTGCTTCATATATATATATATATATATATATATATATATATATATATATATATATATATATATATATATATATATATATATATTAGGTTATAATTCATGAGAACAATAGTTCCAAAATCAATCGAATTTTGATAGTTAAACATCATAACTATTAATCAATTTATTTCAAAAAATATTAAGTAAGAAAGTTATGTGATTGTTTGTAACTATATAATACTTGATTCAAATAAATATATGAAAAAAAAAAAAAGCTGAAGAGCTTTAAGAAAATGATACGTACCAAAATTAGATTATTCAGAAATATTTTAAATTAGATTATTATGTGATATTGGTCTACTTCTTAATCATATAAAAATCCATTCTTTCAATAACTTTGATAAAAAGTTTATGATTAGATACTTATATTCGATATTGGTCTATCTCTAATCAGATTTAAAGGCAATCAATCTAACCGATCAATGTTTTTACGCATGGAATTAGATTCTTGACGATGTGAATGTTGAAAAAAATACACCTAGATTACATTTTATAACCTCAAACTTGTAACATATACTTTATTTTTAACCCATATGAGCAAGTGTTGGTACCAAAATTTAATTAGTGTTTGGATGATAACAATGTGTAATAACGATCCTCATATAAAAACGGGTATCTTATATGTGTCGCAAAATGTGTGTTAATAGTTAATACCATATTTTGACACAACCTGTTTTAGGACCTACCATGGAATTTTTCTAATATTTTTCAAAAGACAGCATAGCTCGTCTGTAGAACATATGGCCATTTATGGTAGTCAAACTAACACAGTTTCAATGCACCGAAGATTTTAAGTCATGGGCTATGTTTATCAAGAAAAAACCAACAACAACAAGCTTGTTCATATATGGCATGGTTCATCAAACTCGGACAGATTCTATACATTAAAGACTAAAATTACACAAGCTTATTGTTACAATTGTAGCATACATATTTTTTTTGGACAAAGACGAAAAACACTTTTACTAACCCTAAAATTAAAAAAGGCATGGATTGCATGATATTGTTCCGCATGTAGATCTTATATCTTCTTGTATAAATACTCATGCAAACCCATATGTTCAATTGCTTAGTATAGGATAGAGAGAGTAATTTCTTATATGTAAGGATTTTATTTCTAAGATCATATAATATTATCATCTCATAACTTAGAGATTATCAAAAGAGTGTTTACCTTCCACATTGTAAACACGTTATCCTTTCAAGTTTATACAAACCAGAAAACGTTATAAATTTATAATTTTGTTATTTATTTACTTGTCGGTTATGCTTTAAGAATATATTTATAAAAAGGCTATACTTGTATTCAACCTCTTCCTTTCTACAAGTATTTTATATGTATTCGGACCTAACAAGAACATACTTACATTTTTTTACTTGCATTTTTTAGATGATAGCAACATACTTACAATTCATTGTCAATAATATTTTTATATGTACTTGAACTTTTTCGGATGATAACATACTTACAATCATTACCGATAATAAGAACATACTTACAATCATTACCAACAATAACAACACACTTACAAATATTTACCTATGATAACTCTATGTAAAATGAAACTTATAAGTTGCATGTTTCATATTACATATTGCTATTATAGGTAAGGAAATATAAATACATTGTTATTATAGGTAAAAAAAACTATAAATACATTACACATCATGCATACAAATTATTCACTCGTATAAATACTATGACTTTAGTTTTTTGTGCAAAGTATACCTGGAGCTAAAGAAAACAAACTTACTTTAGACGAATCATACATAAGCTCTGCAAGCCAGACCCTTAACGATGTGTTTGTTACATGAGAAATAATCCAAACAAGATAGGACTAAACTAAATTGGATTCGATTGGATAGGGCTACACGAACTTACAACTATTTTCGATAATAAAGAAGAAGAACATTCACATATTTTACACAAACAATAGAATAAGTATATGTCCCACCATGTTCCACATCTTTTAGTGGGATAAAGGATTAAAAAAATTTATTTATATTATTCATAGTGTCAGTTCAATGTACGCCAAACACAATATAACAACTGTCTTATGTTGTCCTGAAAAACGGAGTAAATTTATGAAGACCATTGCACAAATTTTTAGTAGTTTTCATTTAAGCACACTTAACATGCTAGATGGCCAATTGGTTTAAGAAAAAGTTAAAAATTAGATTCTTATATTCGAAATCGACTTATTTCTTAATCATTAGCGTTTGGTGGGTGGAACAGAACTGGACTGGACAAAACAATATTATTTTAAAAGGCGTTTGGCATGTATGGAACAGGAACAAAAGATGTTATTGACCAAGTCAAGTGGGACTAATCCCACCCAAAAAGGTGGAACACAATGGAACAGTAAATATTTGACCAAAATACCCACCCTAAAACAAATTCTACTCCTCCTCGTTTAACATTTCTTCCATCGTTTTTTACTTCTATTACATTTTTGTTTTGCCTCTTACATTTTCAATTGTTTATTCAAAGGGGCTTCAAGTTGCATAGTAGTGAATAAATATCAATTTCATTTATGTTTCTTTTCTCCTTTTTATTTTATTATTTTAATTTTATTAGTGATTATCGATATTATCTTCTACATCCCATTTTAATTTACTTTATAACATGATTTATGCATTCCCCATAGCAGCCGCCAAAGCCTAAAAGAAATTCCAATCTGTGGGCTTTGTGTAAATTTTTTATTTTTAATTACTCTTTAATACGATTATTAGAACGTATTATACCCTAAAACAAAATGGGAATAGTTTATAAACTTTTTGATAAATTCAAGGATGATTTAGTAATTTTACAATCGTGTTCCATTATTTTAGTTCTGTCCAGTCCAGTTCTATCTTGTTCTGTTCAGTTCAAGTCCAGTTCTATCTTGTTCTGTTCAGTTCAGTCCCGTTCAGTCTCGTTACCAAACGCTACCTTAAGAATTCAATTGGTCAAAATTTTGATAAAAAAAGGTTTGAAATAAGATTTTGATATTCGATAATCGACTTATTTCTCAATAAGATAAAAGCTAATCAATTCAAACAAGGAATCGATGTTTTTAGGCATGGAATTCGGTTCTTAAAATGTGAATATATACAAAATATTCACAAAAACGACATGAATTCAAATCTTACAACTTACAGAAAACATTGCTTTGACAAGATGCTTTATGTACCACTCACAAAAAGTCCAAATTGAGTGAACACAAATCAATCTCATATAAAGTCACTTCCAAACAAGAATCACAAGATACAACAAAAGGCCCCACAAACCAAGTTGTATAGCATACAAAGTGATTTGGAATGTACAAGAAACAAAGCTCATGGTACTTGTTAGAGTAGCACTAGACCACATAGGGAGTGTTGGATTGAAGAAGAGTCTCAATCCTTTTCTTGATCTCATCAGGATTTGCTCCCACTAATTTCCCAACGACTTCACCTTCTTTTATCAACAAGAATGTTGGCATTGCCTTCACCTCGTATTTGCTTGCTATATCCTACAAAAAAATATCAAAAAACAAATATCATTCCCATCAATTTCCAATAAAGATATGCTTTCAACAAATTGCATACCACTTTTGACACATATGATTATATAGCACAATTATCAATGAAGACATTAGGTATCATTTGACTATTCACTACTTTTATGATATTTTCTGGAATATTTTAAAAGTGGAATTTAAAGACAAAGAACAAGAACCCATGTTAAGCAAATCTTTCATTTATATTCCCTATCAATTTCCCAAATAATTTTATATGTTTTCATCAATAATATAAAGTTATTTAAAACAAAAAATTAAAGGTGAAAAGATTACCTTTAAATCATCAACATCAACTATAAGAAAGGTTATGTCATGGAAATCTGAGGCCAACTCTTCAAAAAAGTAGTTCATCGCCACTGATGGGATGCACCATGAAGCTGCAAAATGAGCCACAATCTACAAATGGCAACAAAAAAAAAAGTGTTAAAGTTTAATAAAATTTAACATTTAAATAGGATGATTAAACGTTATTTGACCTTTGAAATTTGAATCATGAAAATCTCTAAATAAAATGGTAAAAGAAAGCGAAAGGTATGACTTTTTAAAAGTTATTCCATTTTACTTGAGGTTTGGAATCGGAATTCAAACTCAATTAGTGGAAAAAGTAAGGGTCCCAAATTTGAATTCCCAAAATACCCTTTGACGGAATAACTTATTTGTTATCCTTCTTCCTTTTACACAGTTTGTAAATGTAATGAAAAAAACAGTTCAAGCAGCAATACACAGAAGTTTTAGTTTTTTACAACACAATATGATCTTTTTATACTGAACTTAATAAAAATGTCCCTTCAACAAAAATTTAAAACAAAGTTTAAAGTTTGGATACCATTAGAATTTGATTGAATAAATTCTTTATTATTCTACTTCCAATAAAACATATTATGATCCGAAAAAGGACCCTAATAAAAGATTCAACAAAGATTGAAATTTACGATCAAATGAGCAACAATCAGCTGTTTTTGCTACAAAATATCATATTTTCGATGTAAAACATAATTTAGAGTTTGAATAAATATTTTGTTATATTAATTTCAATCACCTAAACTGTAAACCCAGCAAAACCCCCTAATCAGAGATTAGCATTAACAGTTCAAGGAGCAATGATCAGTCATTTTGAAACCAAAAAAAAACAATTTTTTCAATGCAAAATTTAACAAGAGTTGGTTCCTATAAACAAACAAAAAAAAATAGAAAAATAGGGTATACAGAAACCCCATTTGAAAATGAAGCAAAAATATCGTTCAAGATCTGGGATGGAGATACTTAAATAAAGCTTTTATTTTTTCAAGAAAAAATAATTTATTCACATCAACAGTTCATGGGGATGAAGATAAAGAAAACTAATTTTCAAAATACACAGTAACAGTTCTAGGAGCTATAATCAGCTATTTTTGCGACAGAAAACAATATTTTCACTGTGAAAATGAACAAGAACGTATCCCCATAACCCAAAATCTGGAAGAAGAACAAACAAAAGTTAGGGTTTTAGGAAAAACCCCAATTGAAAGAGAAAAGGAAAAACATAATTAAAGATAACGGGTATAGAAATACTTACAGGGGTTCCATCAGACTTTGATTGTTGCAAAAGGGAATCCCATGATTCAATTGAATCAACCTTGACAACTTCTGGTTTCGGGGTTTCTAGATCGCCTTCCATCTCCTCTTCGTTTACAAAGATTCCACTGGCAATTTGATTAAGAACAATAAAGAGAGTGTGGATAAACATAGATTGGGTCCCATTTGTTTTCAAATCAACTCCACCCAATCCTTGAAAGGTTGCCACCTGGAATCTGTGGATTCTCCAGCCATCGGTTTGATGATTTACTTCGTGTATCTAGACAAGAATAATGATTTGGCAACAATTTTATTTAAAATAAATTTAAGATATTATATTAACTTTTATATAAAATAAAATTAAGATATTATATTTAATATCAATTTGCAATGTCGGTAGAGACCCTTCCATCTTTATAAATTATATATTCTAATTTTCTATTTTTTTTTTTAAATTTACATTTATACTTTCCATCCATCTATTTTTTACATATCACTTTGATCATTTTCATTTCAAACTTGGCAAAATATCACTTTCTCATTTTTTATTTTTAAAAATTTTGTATTAATCCCCGTAATATGTTAATATGTATGTGTGGGTATAAATTCAAAATGGTCAACATTTCGATGTAAATTTACAACTTTTGTTTGTTAATTCCGTTTGATAACTTTAATAAAAAAATCTTACTTGTTTTTATGTACATGTCAGTATAAATTCGAGTTTCTTTACGTTTCGACGTAAATTTTGTGTACGTTTTCGTGTTTAACTTTATGTACGTTTCATACGTATGAGTTCGATCACGTATAATACATTATACATTTTTATTGGACCGTATAAATTAGAGCTGGTTAGTGGTAACGATCTTATGTATTTATCTACCAACAAACGCAACAGTACGTACATTTTATTAATACAATTGTCAAAAGTCAACTTATAAAACAGATTGTCCGTGCCGCAACACACTGGGGCAATTTACTAGGTAAATCGAACATTAATAAATCTTAGTTATCATCGTACAACGAATGAGAAAGCAAACGGACAACAAGTTTGTAATGACCCAAAAATCAAGGGTAAAAAATTCATTTTTGATTAGCCAAAACACATTTCCATAAACCACGAAATCCAAATACAATTGTTTTCAAAACTTATATCAATTACAATTTTATTTCAAAACATCAGTGTCCTATAAAATGCATGAGCGAGTGCACGCCGCGCCATCAAGCCTTGCCCTTGCCCTTGGGCTCAGAAGTACCTGAAACAAATCCGCAAACTGTAAGTTAATGCTTAGTGAGTCCCCCAGAGCATACCCCACACATAATCCACATACCACATAACATATTAGCTATAAAGCTACACATATCACATAAGCCATGCATACAACATATAAGGAAGCCATGGAAACCCTCCAGGGTCTTACACCTGGTGCCACGGGAACCCCCATGTGGTCTTAACTGTCTGCCATGGGAACCCCCACATGGTCTTCCTGCCTTGGGAACCCCCACAAGGTCTTCACTACCAAACAAGACATAATGCAAACTATACATGCAGATATACTAGGATGTCATGGAAACCCTCCAAGGTCTTATACCGAATGCCACGGGAACCCCCACGTGGTCTCCGACTACTGCCACGGGAACCCCCTAGGGTCTTCCATTCAAATGTCATACTAACATAATGCAAATTCAATCAACAATCCACATAACATAGAATGGGCCGACATTGGTGCCTTAGACCCATTGGTATGGTGAGAAGACTCACCTCTCGAATGCTGATCTAACAAGCTAGAATCAGATATGTCCCACGTGTTGCTCCAACTCAACTACCTATAATCATTAAATGATTAACTTGTCATAATCCCATAATCACCCTCAAAGTCAACCCTGGTCAAAGTCAAGGTCAACAGTCCATGTTGACCTCAACTCGTCGAGTGCATCTAGCAACTCGTCAAGTTCCTGCAGAGTCCAGAACACCTAAACAAACCCTAGCCAACTCGCCGAGTTGGTTCATCAACTCAACGAATTCACTTAATATCCAATTGACGGAGAAACTCGATCCGACTCGTCGAGTTGCCAGAGTCACTCGTCGAGTCCCCCTCCTTGTTTGCTTATTATGATAATCCATGGAATGCAGGGACTCTAAGGCTTAGATCTGAAACCCTAAGGTGCCTAGAAGGATAAAGTTTCCAACTTTACCTTCTAGAACTACTCTAATTGCTCTAAGGTCCTTATCAAAGGTTGGAAAGCTCAAAAGCTTTGCCAAGTGGTCCAAGACTCTAGGGATCTGGAATCCCTCATTTCCAGAAGAGTTTCTAGTCCTCAAAACGTTCCAAAGATGGAGGCTTTATGGACATACATGTCCAATGCATGTCTTTAGGTCAAAATGGTCAAAAAAAAGGGGAATATACTCTAAGAACCCTTGCATGGCATCCTTGCTTGACCGAAAGCTAGATCTAGCCCACCTTGGGACTATTTTGTCCTGGAGATCCATAAAGTTACAAACTTTATGAACTCCATGCATGCAATCAACAAGAATCATGGGAAATCAAGAGTAAACTCAAGATCTAGCCATATTCTAAGATAAAAATTGAGTCTTGAAGACTTACAACAGTCCACAAGATGATCAAGAGTGAGGGCTTGGTTTGCTGGATCTTCTCCTTTTTCTCACTATCTCCTTCTTCTTAAGCTTCAAAAGTCACTCTAGCTCATAAAATGAAAGAGAATGGGGATTAGGGTTTAGCACAGACGTTTTAGGGTTTGGAGACTGATGAAAGGTCAACCTCAAGGTCCTTAAGGAGATTATATAGGGTGCAAACCCTAAAAATTAGGGTTTCTCTTTCCAGCTCCTACTCGTCGAGTCAGCCTTCCGACTCGTCGAGTAGGACCCAACCCCCGCGTCCACATAATAGCCTCTACTCGACGAGTCGGAGCTCCCAACTCGTCGAGTCCCAGCACCAAAACCCTAACATTGAGAAAATTAGATTATTACCTGGAACGGATGTTACAAAGTTGTGCCACTAAGCCTTTTTGTATGGTAAAAGTTAATTATGTTGAAGACTACATCAATATATCTAGGGGATATAACATTGCTATTTCATGATCTGTTGTACTCTATTAAGAAGCTCCACCGCATATGGCGCAAGGAAACAAAACGTATCAAATGCAAATTGTATGAACACGTGTTGATTTTCCATGCACAATTTCTCATGTTTGGTGACCTTGTATGTAGCAACTTTTAATACAGCTTGTCCCACCGTGAAACCCCCGACCCTCAAGTCTACATGAGTGGAGTGGATACCCCTGTAAGGCTCACATATGTGTGTTTCCCTCCAACTCATCCAAAAATCAAAACGTCAGCCGGTCTAAGGGTTGACCTTCCTTCTGCGGGTCAATCAAGAAATTCACAAGAGCCTTTTTCTTGGCGACCAAAATACCCCTAACCATATTGTGCTTGTATTTAAAACCCGAGAGTTCTATGCAATGAACTGCATGCTCTCCAAAAGAGTCCAAACATGCCTTACAACACATCGGACATATCTCGTCAGCTGAGAATATTGGAATCATGAGTCGATATTTGAGTCAAATCCATCAATAGGGATAGCTAAAAGAAAATCTTAAGCATGTGATTATCCACATATTGCATAATGCAAACTCAAGAAAACATATACAAGTTTAAGAAATCAATCAAATTGGGAATTTATATTATAACCATTTTAGTTTCATGTACTAGATTACATTTCGTAAAAAAATAAAGAGAAATAAAATATAATTAATTTTATCAAAATATAACAATTGTTACCATTTCATATGAATAGGAAAATAAATTTGAAGAAAAGATAGGATGATATTTAATTTGTTATGTTATTAGTTTTAATAACGAAATTGTAATCACAACCATTTTAATATTGTTTATATAGAATTTTCTTTAGAATTCATTTATTTAATCAATTTGTTTTTAAACACGTCATTTTATAATAAATTTTAATACTTTAATAAGTATTATAAAACATTGTTCGAAAATAAATACGTTACAATATACCATTACTTAAAAAAGAATATGTTTGCATTAAAAATAATATATATAATCGTTATAAATTTAATATTTCATAAATTATTAAATATTTAATTTATATAATTAATTAGTAAAAAAATAAAGAATATTTAAAACTAAAATAATCATAATCAATTATATGAGTTATTACTAATAATTCAATACAAATGTCCTATTTTTCTTTAATTATGAGTTATTAATCAAATTAACAAAATTTAATAGTTTAGTTTATAATATCAACTTGAAAGAAAATAAGGCATCATCTTTATATAAGAAAACACTAGGAAAATGATAAAATAAAAAAATTACAAATCACCATTCATAACCAATAAGAAAAAACACTACCCGCATCTACATCAGTTACAACAAATATAAATTCACAAACCAAATCACCATACAACTACAGCTTAAACTTGTTTGTTAAAACAAATTTCCCATTCTCAACAAAAACAAATCATATTTAATAGTAGCACAAGTGTCATAGGGCATATGACAAAATTACAAATTTACCCACAACTCAAACGCGAATCAATTGGACGGCTGGTTTGACGACGCGGGATTCCAATCTCACATGAGTTGACTCGTGCAGCAAATTTCAATGCACATAGTGACTCGTTCACTGACAACGGGTCAGGTGATACATTCACAAACATCAAAGTCTTGGAGTCTCCTCCCAAACATGGCTACACAAATTGCATAATAACTTTTTATTAATACAAAAATTAATTAAATAAAAGACAAAATGTTGCTGTATTTTTTAAATTTAAAACAACATGTATACCTGAAGAAGATAAGTGAGCTTGGAGTTCCTATATGGAATATGATCTTCCTTCTTTCCAAGAGCCAAAATAACCTCACTCAATGCTGATAAACTCTTATTGATATGCTGTTACATTTTTTTTTTTAAAACATAAAAATCAAATTAATTTAAAAAATGACAATTATAATAATAATAATAAGATACTACCTTAGTTTCAGTTAATCTATCCCCAGTGGCTCCACTTTTTGAAAGTCGTTCACTCCCGGCTAAATCAATTAGATTTAAAACTCCTTGAACTCTTTGTTCCGTGTGCTATATATAATAATATAATAAAATTTGTCAAAATTAATTAAATTAATAAAAAGAAAATGCTTAAATTAACAAACTTACAGGATTCACACCATCAATATTTAATGTAAAAACAAAATGAGATCTGGATGACTGCTCGTTCATGTCTGTCCTCCCAACAGCCCTGAATGAACAATAAATAAACAAATAAATAAATTATGTTATAAAAAAAAAATTCCTATATATGAAATAAATACCTGCTTTGAGAAGCCCTTTTGAGAAGTTTTGAAACCTCATTTTCACTGGTGACATCAACAACTGTAAGCCCTTTTGTCCTCCCTCCAACCACTTCTACACTTGAAGAATCTCCGGTGTTTGATTTTAACAACAAATCACGAATTGTTTCATTGTAGATTTCCAACATTGATGCCTAAACATTTTTTTTTCAAATACGTAAATGCCACGTCATCATAATAATAAAAACTTTAATTGATATTGATATATAACCTGCATTTTGAATTCCCAACCCTGAGCAGCAAGTGTCTGACTTGTTTCAAAGATCTGTTTTAAGGAACGTGGAATAAGACCTTTACTTTCTTTTGGAATTTCGGGCCCCATCATTGTATATGTTTTCCCTGACCCTGTTTGCCCATATGCAAAAATACACACCTGTCGAATAATTTAAAAAAAAAAAAAAAAAAATCAATAATTATCCAATTTCAATTGATACTTTACTAATAAGCAATTTAGGTAAAGTAGATTGTTATTATCCAAAGAGGGAAAAGAAATAATAACCTTGTATCCATCCAAAGCACTTTGGACAAGCTGTGATATTTCCATAAAAACATCTTCTTGAGATGCATTCTGTTTAAACACTTTGTCAAATGTGAAAGGAGTTATTTGTCCTGCAATTAATAAATATGTCATCAGTTTTCATGCCAATATCACAAACAATTTAAACTTCACATTTCTCAATTAAAAAAAAATAGTTGTGGATTTGTTGAAAATGTAAATTCCAATAAGTAAAAAGAAATGAAAGTATGTTACCATTCTGAACAATTTCAATGCCTCGTTCAGCTAATTCAACTGAAGTTGGATAACAGACAGTGGCATCAGATCCAGGGGCATCATCAGAAAGCATAGGCCTCACTCTACAAAAAACTCTTATGTTCCCTTTTAGCTCCTGCAATTATTATATAAACATTAAATCCAAATAAAAATTGAGTTTTGTATCTGAACATAATTAAAAAAAGATAAAAAGGATACCAAGATAGTATTGTGAAGCTTCTTCCTCAATCTCTCCCCTTCATTTAGTTGACCTTCCTTTTCCCTCAATTGATCTTCTAATTTACAAATCATTTCCTTTTGTCCCTCGTATTCTGTTCTTATCTCTGAAGAAGATAAATCCGCCATCTAATTGGGAAAATAGTAATTATTAAAAAAAATTCAACATTAAACATAAAATGAAAAACAATGAAGATCAAGAAACAAGTTGAGTACCTTTAGTTTTTGATTTGCAGCAGCTAATTGATGCTCAAGCATAGATATTTGCTTGCTTTGATCAGAACATGTCTCCTATAAAAGAAAAAAGAATATGTGAACATCTTGACACCTTCAATGGGTTGGTGAAAAGACAAAACTAACCTCCAAAGCAGTTGATTTCAAGCTCAAATTATGGACCTCTGCAGCAGTTCGCCCTGTATTATCTTTATATCGAAGAATTTCAGATTTTAAATCTTGTATTTCTGATAGTTGACTTTCACGATCTTCCCTTAGCTTCTGTAATTCACCTCTAAGTACCTTAACCTCATTTGTAGCATCTTCCTTTTGTTTGACTGCATTATCTAGTGAATCCTGTAATAACACAGGGTCAAAATGGGAACAATTGGGAAAAAGATTGAGATGAAATAAAAAGCTTACTTTTGCAGATGTGAACTCTTTCTGCAACAAGCTATAATGTCCCCTTAAAGTGCTGTGGTTTTCCAAGATTGCTGCTTTTTCTTTTTCCACCTGTTTGTTTGCATCAGTGGCTGTTTTAAGTTCGTTTTGAAGTTTGCTATTGTACTGTTGCAAACTTGTGTTGTATTCTTGCAACCTTTTATACATATCTTCTTGTTGTTTTACCTGAAAATCGATAATGGAAAAAGATGATTAACTTAACAGGTTATCTGTAATCAAAACTTAAAACCATATTTTGTAGTTTAACTTTTATGGTTGTAGATTCATTTGTTTATAATCACCTTGTCATTAGCAGTTGACAAATTCTGCTCAGAAACAAAAAGCTTTTCCTTTAAAGAGTCTCGATCCTTTGATAAAGCAACTGTAACTTCCTTTTCATTATTGTGTCCATCAATGGCAGCCTAGTAATTGTAAAAGAGAATTGAGGTAAGAAACAAAAAAGAGAAGGTGATAAGATAAGATAACACAGGGTTGTTAAAAAAAAAAAGCTTACTTGCTTTTGTGACTGTTCGTTTGCAAGACTTTCTTTCAAAGAGAGAATATTGTTTTCCAATTTGGAAATTGTTGAATTCAACTCTTCTTCCTTGATTTTCATTGCAGCCTCTGTAAACAAATAAAAAAGAATGTGAATATGAAATTAATTTTTATATAACGAAGTGAGTTTACTTTTACCTGCTTCCAAATATTTTGTTTCAGAAGAATCCAGCATTGTACGCATGTTATCCTTTTCCTCTAGAAGGTCGTCAAGACTCTTTTGGAACCATTTTATGCAATCATGGAGCTTTTTAATGTGTTTGGTCATCCACTCTTGTTTTAACTGTAAATACAAAAGATGTCAACCACATGGTTCAGACACATGATGAATTTATGATAACTATAAGCATAAGATAACATAACAAAGACGGACCTTTGTATCAAACTTTTTCCCTTTGAACTTGTCGTTTAATAGCTCAATGACCTCCTCCTTTGTAAATGTGATATCTTCACACTCAGAAACCTCAGTTTCAGAGGGTGCTACAGGAGCAGGAATAGAAGCATCCTTCTGATTGCTCATTGGGGCAAGTGCTTGCCTGCCTCGACTTGCAGTTGTGGAGGCCATCATCCTACCAGTACCAATTTTCCTACGCTTATCTAAAGGAGCATCATCAACTGCTCGAGTTTTCTGTACCTATATCACCAACTCAATTCAGTAACTGAAAACAATAACCCCTAAAACGAATCTATGAAACAAAAAACATGATTAATTCACAAACGGTGTTCAAATGTAAACAGACGATTGCTATAAAACATTCAGCTCCAGGTAATACAAGTCAATTTATTAAGCCAGTTTCATTTCCCTTAATTGTTGCAGTAGGATCTCCATAATGTAACAAAATGTGGTGAAGAGATGAAATGAAATCTGCAGGTATGAATGGACTTGTATATATAATCTAACTATACAGATATTCAGAAGCCCTTTTGTAATTATATAACCAATGTCGGTAGACATGAAATCACAGCCAAAATGAGAAAATAGCAAGCACACGAGGTCGACAAATGTAACTATCAAAGAATATAAAAGCATAGAAAGCAAATCTAGCAACATATACGCAAATTTCACAAATTCCAGTACATGGTTTCAAATTTGGGTTATTCAAAAACTTACATTTACAGGCGGCTTGTTTTGGTTCCGAGAACTCATTGGATTTATGTCTCTCTCCGATACAGTTGAATACGGAGAGCTTTGAGTTGTAGCCTTGAACTTGCACCAAATTTCAAGTGAATCAAACGGAAACTATGTTTGGAAGACGATAATTGCTTGAAACTTCAAGTTTTAGGTGTTCGATTTTGGGGGAATGGAACGTTAAGTTGTCGTTAGGGTTAGAGAGAGAGAGAGAGTGGAGAGGCTCCCCAAAATTTTGAAATTTTGAATTCAGATCTAAGCGCTCTTCACCAGCATAATAGAATGTTTCAGATGGGCCGGGTCACGGGCCGGGTTTAAGTTTAAGCCACATAGCTAGTTATCAAGTTAGATTATTGATTATATGTAAATTTGCATCTATTGAAAATTATGTAACTTTTGTGATATCAAATTATCAATAATCATTGATCAAGTTACAATAGAAAACGAGTTTTTGGTCAAGGTTTTTCTAAATCAGAAAAATCATACTTATAGGGAAAAAAAAAGTTACAACTAAAATGGGTGTAAATATTATCAAAGTTTATTCTACCGGGTAATTATCTAATTATTACTTTAAAAAAGGATTTTCAATGAGCTAAGATGAGCTTGAGCTTAATCTCATTTTGCCATACATTAGGGAAAGCTCGAACTCGATTTATAGTTCGATGATCGTTATAAACAATACTAAGTTAAGTAGTTATTTTAGAACGGCGGCAATTTTATTAAAAAAACTACCAAATGGCTAAAAATTACATAGATGAAATAGATATACTAGGATTGTGTAACCATCATACCCAATTAATACAACATTTTGCCTTCCTAGCCGTAATCCAGAAAAAAAAAAATGAGAAACAACAAAATCGCACAAAGCCATTTGCAAAGGCTTTTTATGATCAAACAAAAGTTTATTCCGAAAAATCCAAATGGCCCACACTAAAGTCATACGAACCGCATCGGGGTGTGCAAAACTAAACCTATCCAATTTGAACCGATCAACTGGATTGGATATACAATTATAATTGGATTGGATTTGTTTTAAATTTTCAAAATCCACTTTGATTGGATTGATTATTAGATCACCCTGAAAATCGAATGGATAACTGAATAGAACCGATCCAATGTTCATCCGATTGGATTTTCAATATTGATCCAATAAATATTTTGTAACATCCGGATTTTCCAGATACATTAAGTATTCACTTATTTTTAGAGATTTTGGGAGAGACTCGGCGAGTTGACGCTTAGACTCGCCGAGTAGAGTCGCGAATTTCCATCCAGGTTAATGACCGGACTCGGCGAGTCCATACGTGGACTCGGCGAGTCCACGCTGTTTAATGAAACCCTAATTTCTTGGGTTTGGGACCTATTTAAAGGCCCTTATGGCCTTCAATGGCGGCTATCAGTTGATAGAGAGAAACCTCAGAGTGTGTGAACATTTTGAGAGAGAAAGGGAGCCATTTTTGATCCTTGAGTGGGTGATTTTGCAAGAAGAAGGTGACCAAGGCAAGAGGAAACTGAAGAGGGTGCTAATCTGTGGATTTCAGAGCTTAGGGACTTCATCTTGAGGTAAACATTCGATCCCCTTTTCAGTTTTGGTGTAAGCTTTGAGAGTTGGGGTTTCTAGCCCTTTTTTTAGTATGATTTGTGAAGCAATTGGTCCCTTCTTGTGTTGGGGCTTCGAATCTGGATCCAAAGAGGTCCAGAGACCTTAACTTCTTGATCTTTATGGGTGTCATGGAGAGTTATGAGCTTAAGGTGGCATATTGAGGCCATTTCTTCAAATAAAGCCATTGGGTTCTTGCATGGACATCAAGATCCAAACTTTACGTGTTTATATTGCTTAAGGAGGCCAGATCTATGAGTTAGAGGAGCGGATCTGACCTCGGGAGCTCATTTGAGCTTGAGCATGGCGTGAACTCACCGAGTACCAAGAGCAGACTCGGCGAGTAGGGTTAGGGTTTCCCGTAATTCACTCAGTGAGTAACTTGCCGAGTTAGGGGAATGACTCAGTGAGTCAGAGGGGGGATAAAGGACTCGAGTTCACGACTGAACTCGCCGAGTCACATTTGTGCACTCGGCGAGTCTGGTCAAGGGTTGACCGTTGACTTTTGTTGACTTTTAGGGTTTGGTCAACAATGGGACTTGTGGACTGTTTGAAGGGTAAAATAGCCTTTTAGCCTTCTTAGAGAACATGTGAGAGTCTAGTCTAGTCTAGAGAGCCGTTATTGATTGAGGTGATTATGTTATGTGTTTAGGCAGAGGCTAGATCAGTGTATACGCGAGCGGGATATTATCCGAGACATCCGAGGTGAGTCTTCTCACTATACTTTACCTAGAGTGGTAACAGAGTTATGTGACAGAGTTATTGTATGCTATCTATGTGATTTGTGGCACGACATTATTTCTATGTGATTTATGCTGTGTGTATACCAGAGTTAGGACCGGAAGGTCCAAAGAGCTAGGACCAGAGGGTCCACAAAGTTAGGGCCCAAGGGCCCACAGAGTTATAGCCTCGAGTGACTAATGTGTGTTATGTTCTATAGTTATGTGCCAGTGTATTTGTATGCTATTTATGTGTTGAGATTTATTGTGATATGTGATATGCATGATCCAGAGTTATCAGAGTTAGGACCTTTGGGTCCATAGAGTTAGGGCTAGAGAGCCCACAGAGAATTGGGACTGGAGGGTCCCACTGAGACACACTGACCAGAGGGTCAGCAGAGTCATAGCCTCGAGTGGCTAATATGTGTTAGAGTGGTATTTTGGGGAACTCACTAAGCTTTATGCTTATGGTGTTATGTGTTATGTGTTTCAGGTACCAGTGGTGATCGCGGGAAGGCGCCGGCATGATCTGTACACACACCCGCAGAGTTTATTATGATTTGATCTTGGGATTTGTAGTGAGATAAAATTGATACATTGTTTTTGAAAGCAATTGTGGATGAATTTATATGGTTTTAAAAAGTGAATTTGTTTTGAAAATTTGGGTGTTACAAGTTGGTATCAGAGCCTTGGTTTGAGGGATTCGGATACATCTTCGGGCGTATCTGAACTCAAACTGAGGAATTGAGAGATTTTCAAAATAAAATTTGCAAAATTTTTCACAAGAGTAAAGAGTTTTGAGACAAACAGAGCAGAGCCGTGTGTACGATCAGCCAGCGCCCGAACGGTGAATTCCCAAAATACCCTTGCAATTAGTGTTATGAGATATATTATGTTATGATATGCGATGAGTTATGCTATGCATGCTAGAGTAGACTAGGTATTCTTATTAGGACTAGAGTGGCCTGATATGTGATGCCTTAGTCTAGGAGTTTTGCTGCTAGGGATACTTGAGAGTGTTTAGATAGCAGCGAGGAGTTATGAGAGAGTTGCTAGTGAGTAGCATATGGTTAAAGAGAGTAGAGTACTTGGGACTTGGGATCCAAGGAGGAGGACTTAGAGTGAATACTGATGCGGTGTGGACGGTAGTATAGGGCCCGTACTACTGAAGACACCGGAGCAGCGCGCACCCTAAGTAAGAATCCATTGGGTACTCAGGAACAAGTAGGGTTGAGTTATCGAGTGCGAGTATACTCGATCGAGTCTCTGGTATCTTCATATTGTGTTTCAGAGACATCATGGTTGGAACACCGCACACGCCGGAGGGCAGCGGTATTAGCGATGAAGAGATTCGCAGTATGATTTTGACGAAATGACCGTGGCGATCCGGAGGATTGTGAGTAGCGGATCGAGGGGTGATGTCATGGTTCGAGTACCATGATTAGTAGCAGATCGAGAGGTGATGTCATGGTTCGAGTACCATGATTGGTGGCAAAATGAGAGGTGATGTCATGGTTCGAGTACCATGATTAGTAGCAGATCGAGAGGTGATGTCATGGTTCGAGTACCATGATTGGTGACAGATCGAGAGGTGATGTCATGGTTGGAGTACCATGATTAGTAGCAGATCGAGAGGTGATGTCATGGTTCGAGTACCATGATTGGTGACAGGTCGAGAAGTGATGTCATGGTTCGGGTACCATGATTAGTAGCAGATCAAGAGGTGATGTCATGGTTCGAGTACCATGATTGGTGGCAGATCGAGGGGTGATTTTGTGGTTCGAGTACCATGATTTGAGGCGGGTTGAGAAGAGAGGACATGGTTCGAGTACCATGAAATGTGGCGGTGAGTGCTTCTGGTTTTGCCGGTTATTCTGCAACGATTATCTAGACCAAGGTCGGATGTGAAGGAGTATGGGCCCAGAAGGCCAGGAAGAACGAGTTTTAGTGGAGCATCCCATGATAGGGAAACCGAGTTAGCTCCAAGGGATTGTTGGTGATATGCCATTCGAGTCACAAGAATCAGAGTAGAGTAGGGACGGTGCGTTATGGAGGGATACGGTCTGAGCTGGAGAGCCGGCCGATAGTAGATATGTCACTTTCCGTGACCCGAGTGGTGTTATTTCTATTTCTTGTGGGAGACGTAAGAGGTGTTGAGATTTCGGTTTCTGAGTTGGAGTGAACCCTGTGGGATCGCACTGATGGTGACTTTTCAATCAGAGTATCTGGCAGTAGGTCTGCCGCGAGGGAGTGATATAGTTTGAGCAGGTTGACAGTGGAGACTGAAATGGTCAAGGATCAGGATGCACCCTATTTGAGTATAATAGGGCAGGTGTTAGGGGCGGTATTGGGCGATCAAGAAGGGTATATCAGGGCAGTGACTCCTATTGTTTCTGAGAGGTATAAGGGGTGGAAATGTGGTTTCGGCTCTTGTGATAAGGAGCATGTTGGAACGTTGGGCAAGGAGTCAAGGATGAGGAGTATGATGGTTCATTATTTCCAGATCCAGAGTTAGTGTTAACACGGGACAGTTGGGAGGTCCGGTGAGAGTATAGTGTGAGGTCCTGAATGACTAGAGGTAGTCACGATGGTAAGTTCTGAAGGTTGCATACGAGACCTTGGTATCTGGAGTTGTTTGATCCTTGTCAGAGAAATCATCAAGCGTTGCATAGCACCTTGCGGAATTAGGTGCGATGTTACTGGTGGAGACAGCATGAGGGATAGAGTGTTGGTGCACCAACTGGTGGTGGTTCGAACCCTAAGCGGGGAAGAACCGAGTATTTGAATTGAGGAATCCGCACCTGCTGCTAGAGTTACCGAGGTTCGGCCAGCGACGGTCGAGGCACCGAAGGCTCGCGGGAGAGCTTTACAGTTGACAGCGAAGGAGTTCCGCGCATCGCCCGATGTTGTGGCTGGTACTTTTTGTGGGTTCCGTACCTGTTTTGGTGATAATTGACTCGGGAGCGAGTCGATCATTTGTGTCAATAACGTTTGGTCGGCACATCAGTAGCCGACAAGAGGCGTTGAGTCGACCTCTACGAGTTTCCATAGCGGACGAGCGAGCGGAGTATGTTATGAATGTGAGTCGAGGATGTGTACTCGAGATCTTCGGTGTTGAGTCCCCGATAGATCTAGTCCCGATATCGATGGGGGACGTGTGTGTCATAGTGGGCATGGTTGGGTTAAGCCGATTTGGGGCTGTCATAGACTGCGAGCGACAGTTGGTGACGATACGAGACCCCAGTGGGGGAGTACTTACGGTGTACAACGAGGGTAACCGATGTGGGTCGGCGTTTTGTTCAACCGCCAGAGCGAGACAGAGTTTTCAGCAAGGCTGCAGCGGGTATGTGTCATATGTGATGGACACACGAGAGGCCGCTGGGAGGCCAAGTTCGATGGATGACGTTCCGATAGTGCGAGAGTCCCCGGATGTTTTTCCCGAGGAGTTGCCGGGTGTGCCTCCCGAGAGGCAAGTAGAGTTTCGCATCGAGTTGGTTCCGGGGGCAGCGCCTATTGCCAAGGCGCCTTATCGCCTTGCGCCGCCAGAGACGCAGTAGTTATCCTCGCAGCTTCAGGAGCTACTAGGGAAGGGTGTTGTGATGTTACGGGAAGCCGTAGTACTCACTAATCAGAGAGTTTGTTGTGATACTATGGGGAGCCGTAGTACTCACTAGTCAGAGAGAGGTTGTTGTGATACTATGGGAAGCCGTAGTACTCACTACTCAGAGAGAGGTTGTTGTGATACTATGGGGAGCCGTAGTACTCACTAGTCAGAGAGAGGTTGTTGTGATACTATGGGGAGCCGTAGTACTCACTAGTCAGTAGGAGGTTGTGGTGATGTTATGGGGAGCCGTAATACGCACTAATTAGCGAGAGGTTGTTATGAGGAAGCCTTCTTGATCTGAGCACGACACAGGTAGGTTTTAGGCTTGAAAAGCCCTACACATGAGTTTTGGGAGCTTGGTGGTCGGACCAGGGGTGAGACCGGGGTCTCCTCAATGATTGGGAATCATTACATTCTGAGTAAGTGTGGACATCCAATCCGAAGGGATTGGATAAGTAAAGTACGCATGGGTTGTGGGTCCCCAAGCTATGAGTTGAATGAGTCATTGGAACGAGCGATTCCAACTACGGGCGGACCAAACTCTTGAGTTGAGTCGAGTCCTGGTGATGTGTTGTACAGACCGGACCGAAGGGTCCAACGATATAGACCGGACCGAAGGGTCCAACGATGAGTATCAGATGATAGAGGTCGGGGTTGAGTCGATCTCCAGTTGGGTACGAGGTTGCATTTCAGTACCGCCTACCACCCACAGACAGACGGGCAGAGCGGGCGGACGATTCGGACGCTCGAGGACATGCTTCGGGCATGTGTATTGGACTTCGGAGGAAGTTGGGACACGTATTTACCCTTGGTTGAGTTTTCCTATAACAACAGCCATCATTTGAGCATCAGTATGCCACCCTTTAAGCTGTTGTATGGGAGGAGGTGCCAGACTCCCATTTGTTGGGGTGAGGTCGGGCAGCGTGTGATGGGTAGTACAGAGATAGTACTTCAGACGACTGAGCAGATTCAGCGGGTCAGACAGAGGTTGTTGAACCACTCAGAGTCGCCAGAAGAGTTATGCGGATAGGCGACGATCCGAGCTCGAGTATCAGGTCGGAGATCTAGTGCTCCTGAAAGTATCTCCTTGGAAAGGAGTGATCCGTTTCAGGAAGAGAGGTAATTTGGGGCCTCGGTATATTGGTCCTTTCAGGGTGACCGCCAGGGTGGGCAAGGTAGCCTACCGTTTGGAGCTACTTGCGGAGTTGAGTCGAATTCATGATACCTTCCGCGTCTCTCAGTTGAGGAAGTGTATCGCTGATGAGTCAGCAGTGGTTCCATTAGAGGACATTCAGGTGGATGCGAGTCTGAACTATGTTGAGAGGCCGATCGCGATTCGGGATAGAAGGATCAAGACATTGAGAAACAAGGAGGTGCCATTGGTTCAGGTCCAGAGGCAACATCAGAAGGGTTCCGAGATGACCTGGGAGCCGGAGTTAGAGATGCGCGAGCAGTATCCAGAGTTATTTATGGAAAGAGACTTCGAGGGCGAAGTCTGATTCTAGTGGGGGAGAATTGTAACATCCGGATTTTCCAGATACATTAAGTATTCATTTATTTTTAGAGATTTTGGGAGAGACTCGGCGAGTTGACGCTTAGACTCGCCGAGTAGAGTCGCGAATTTCCATCCGGGTTAATGACCGGACTCGGCGAGTCCATACGTGGACTCGGCGAGTCCATGCTGTTTAATGAAACCCTAATTTCTTGGGTTTGGGACCTATTTAAAGGCCCTTATGGCCTTCAATGGCGGCTACCAGTTGATAGAGAGAAACCCCAGAGTGTGTGAACATTTTGAGAGAGAAAAGGAGCCATTTTTGATCCTTGAGTGGGTGATTTTGCAAGAAGAAGGTGACCAAGGCAAGAGGAAACTGAAGAGGGTGCTAATCTGTGGATTTCAGAGCTTAGGGACTTCATCTTGAGGTAAACATTCGATCCCCTTTTCAGTTTTGGTGTAAGCTTTGAGAGTTGGGGTTTCTAGCCCCTTTTTTAGTATGATTTGTGAAGCAATTGGTCCCTTCTTGTGTTGGGGCTTCGAATCTGGATCCAAAGAGGTCCAGAGACCTTAACTTCTTGATCTTTATGGGTGTCATGGAGAGTTATGAGCTTAAGGTGGCATATTGAGGCCATTTCTTCAAATAAAGCCATTGGGTTCTTGCATGGACATCAAGATCCAAACTTTACGTGTTTATATTGCTTAAGGAGGCCAGATCTATGAGTTAGAGGAGCGGATCTGACCTCAGGAGCTCATTTGAGCTCGAGCATGGCGTGAACTCGCCGAGTACCAAGAGCAGACTCGGCGAGTAGGGTTAGGGTTTCCCGTAATTCACTCAGTGAGTAACTTGCCGAGTTAGGGGAATGACTCAGTGAGTCAGAGGGGGGATAGAGGACTCGAGTTCACGACTGAACTCGCCGAGTCACATTTGTGCACTCGGCGAGTCTGGTCAAGGGTTGACCGTTGACTTTTGTTGACTTTTAGGGTTTGGTCAACAATGGGACTTGTGGACTGTTTGAAGGGTAAAATAGTCTTTTAGCCTTCTTAGAGAACATGTGAGAGTCTAGTCTAGCCTAGAGAGCCGTTATTGATTGAGGTGATTATGTTATGTGTTTAGGCAGAGGCTAGATCAGTGAATACGCGAGCGAGATATTATCCGAGACATCCGAGGTGAGTCTTCTCACTATACTTTACCTAGAGTGGTAACAGAGTTATGTGACAGAGTTATTGTATGCTAGCTATGTGATTTGTGGCACGACATTATTTCTATGTGATTTATGTTGTGTGTATACCAGAGTTAGGACCGGAAGGTCCAAAGAGCTAGGACCAGAGGATCCACAGAGTTAGGGCCCAAGGGCCCACAGAGTTATAGCCTCGAGTGGCTAATGTGTGTTATGTTCTATAGTTATGTGCCAGTGTATTTGTATGCTATTTATGTGTTGAGATTTATTGTGATATGTGATATGCATGATCCAGAGTTATCAGAGTTAGGACCTTTGGGTCCATAGAGTTAGGGCTAGAGAGCCCACAGAGAATTGGGACTGGAGGGTCCCACTGAGACACACTGACCAGAGGGTCAGCAGAGTCATAGCCTCGAGTGGCTAATATGTGTTAGAGTGGTATTTTGGGGAACTCACTAAGCTTTATGCTTACGGTGTTATGTGTTATGTGTTTCAGGTACCAGTGGTAATCGCGGGAAGGCGCCGGCATGATCTGTACACACACCCGCAGAGTTTATTATGATTTGATCTTGGGATTTGTAGTGAGATAAAATTGATACATTGTTTTTGAAAGCAATTGTGGATGAATTTATATGGTTTTAAAAAGTGAAAAATTGTTTTGAAAATTTGGGTGTTACATATTCCATTACCAACCAATTAATATCATAAAAATTACAAACATAGCCAATTCTCTTAATGATTTTACATGTTTGAACCTTGTTCAGTGAAGTCGAAGATTTGAAGTGTCGTTTGTTCGTCTTATTTATTGTAATTGTGTATGATTTTAATTTTGATTATCATAATTATATTTGGTTGTTATTTGATAGAAATAGATTATAATTTGTTGGAATACCGATAACTAATCAAATATATCCAATGTATAAAACCGATCTGATCCAATATGTAAATTGGATCGCTTCGATTTGGTTGCATATAACAAACTGGATTGGATTAGTTGACAAAATCCAACATCCAGTAGACAATCGGATTACATCGGCTCCATCAAATTCTATTGCATTTAAACTGATGAGCACCCCTACAGACAAATACAACCTACAGACGTCATCCTTTGAGAAGAGAACCAAGTTGTCCAATCCATTAAAAAAAAGACTAATGTATCCACGTTCCATCATCTAGCACAAAGACTTTAAAGATCATAAGCCATCTCACAATTAAAAAATGATGATTGGTCGTCTCCACATCAATATCACAAGTCGGACATAAATTTAAACCAATGTCAATTCCATTCTTATCCAAATTGACCCGAGTAGGAATCTTGTTTTGTGCAGGACGCCACTAAAAGATATTGACTTTCATATGGATTAACCGATTCCACCTAGTGGAATTTACACCCCTTATAAAAGTATTAACATTACTGAAAATCCTAGCATATGCAATCGTATGTCTGGAAGAAGCATCTAAAAGCCACACCTATATGTCTCATTGAGAAGACAAAACAACAATATTGATGCAATCCTTAAGGTCGAGTACTAAAAAGAGCTCATATCCACCTCTCAGGTTCCTCTTAAAAACCGAGAACCACTCGGTCAAATCAAGTCAAGAAGCAATGTTGTAATTCTTACTACAATCAAAGGCATAAACTCCCGAAAATTGAACTTTAAGAGGACTAACACCACAACAGCTATCATCCTAGAAATACGTCCCATGACCATCTCCCAAGCTCCACTTGCAACTAGGCAAAAGATCAATCCCTTTTTTTAGAGAGCTCTTTGACCGACTTCATGATAGCAACCTAAGGGATAGAGCTGGAAATCAGAATATGAGCATGATGAATGCACCATCTAAGCCATAAATAGACTAAATGAATTTGAACCATAGGTTATTTGAATCAAATCTAAACCACCAAAATCATTTGAACATTAAAACATTGTTCAAAGCAAAGATACCGCCTATACCCAGACCACCCAACTTCTTACTAGCAAAGACTTTATTCTAGTTAACCCATGTTGTCTTCTTGTCTTCTAAATCACCACTAATAAAAAACGTGTTGTTCAAAGGCTCCAGACTCTTTTGAAGAACCACCAAATTTTTGTAATGTAACACCTGTTTCAGGTACAAATTTAATTTACAATGTCAATATTGTTTTGGGTGGCCATGGCGTGGCATTATTTTATAGGTCGCGGGTTTTAATGAACCACGACGACGAGGCAACAAGTTTTGGTGAAACCCTAATCATTTGGGCTTTGAGCCCTAATTAAAGGACATTATGGCCTAGGGTTTCAAGGTCATTTAGCTTCCATCGCCTTCTCAAGCACTGAAACCCTAACCCTAGCCTCCATCATTCTCGAAAGTTCATTCTTCATACTTTATTGGCAAGTAGTTCATTCTTCATACTTTATTGGCAAGCAGTATTTTCATTCTTCATACTTTATTGGCAAGGAGAATGAAGCCTTTGGTGGAGATTATCATCTTGCAAGCAGTATATTCATCTTCTAGCTTCTCTTCTGGACTTGGATGAGTGTTCAAGACCCAATCTTTTATTTGCTAGGTTGTTAGATCTTGGATTTGGTCCCTTTTCTTCATGCTTGGTGGGTTTTGGAAGGTGAGATTTCATAAAGCTTGCAACTTTATGGATCTCCAAGCCATTGAGAGCATTTGACTCTTTGGATCTAAAGTAGATTTGAGTTTTGAGGCCATGCATGGAATCTTGGCCATTTTTTCCCTTGTTTTGCCCTAAAAATGGAAATGCATGTCCCTAAATCTATGATTTTTATGATCCAAAAGGTGCTGGAAACTCTTCCGAAAACTTTGGAGAAGTAACTCTAAGGATTAAGTGCTTAATGAGTAGTATGTGCTTTATGCTTCCATTAAGGACTTAGGGCTTTGGATCTTGACTTATTGGCAAGGCCTAAAGGATAAAGTTGAAGACTTTATCCATCTAGGTTATGGTTTGGACCTAATATGAGCTTGGGAACTCCTGGAACGGGTTGGAAATCAGCTTAATGAATTAAGTCATTCTGATTGATCCCCACGGCGTGGTGGTTGGGCTGAGCACACATGTTTTGTCGTATTGCGACCATGGTGTGGCCATGGATGGCCACGCATGGACGTCAACTGTAGGTTAACTTTGACCTAAGTTTGACTTACGGGTGTTTTGGGTATTTTGATTAGTATTTTGAGTTTAAGTGATTGTGATTATATAGGTGGTTGGTTGTAACATCACGATGGCGAGGTACTTCTAAATAAGCATAAAGGAAAAAGTTTTATTTGATCGCGAAAATTGGGAATGTCATAACAGGGTCGGCCTCAAGCACATGTCGGGTGTGCAACCACACATGGTCCGTGTCGTTTAGGGACCTAAATTTATATATATATATATATATATATATATATATATATGAATGATCAATGTAGAACTACTTTAAACTTACAGTAACATAGAAGTACACTTATGACCCTTAATTTATTATTTGAATGATCTAGATTAAAAGATGTTATTATTAATAAAAAAAAATTATAATGTATAAATAAAAAATTATATTTATGAATCCACTTTTTAGTTTTCGCACAAGACCCTAAAATCAATAACAACAACAACAGGTATCTAATTGAAACAAAATCATATTAACAAATTTCAAGAAAACAATATAAATGTAATTATTGTATTATATATTTTTTTGAGTATATATTTAAAAAAATAAGGCAAGCAACCACCCCCAACACCAACTCTTCTTTTCTAGCCACTCAATAGCCACATATCAAAAATATCCAATTGACCACACATTACATATTTACATTACATGACCGATGAAACAAAAATCTCTTTAGCTTTATCTTATTTTGCCTAGACAAAAACCCATAGCGATTAGCAAATAGTCATATGACTCGAACCATGGCTTTGGTTGGGCTGGAGGTAAGCTCCGAGCTGAGTGGCTCGACCAGTCTAGCTCTCATGACTGAAACTAGCCATGGCATCGTGACTCGTTCTAAACTCGTTATCAACACCCAATCCATACACAAAGAGATGAGTCGTAGAGTTGTGCTAAGACTGATTACTAGTGGGCTAGCTTCGGCTTCTTTTGTTCAGATTGCAGATGTGAAAGTGAAACCTATCAAGGTTGGCCCACCTCCTGGTGTATCCACTGAACTATGTGAATCTCTGGCCACGTCATCTTATTCATATTCTCTTTTCCCCATTTGCTTCATAGGTAAGTAGTCATAGTTCAAGCACACTTGCAGATATAGGACGTTTGTTCTGAATAAGTGGTGTATACAAAACATGTGTTTCTTTTCTTTTGTCTTAATATATATCCATAAGTCACTATTTTATCCTATTGTTTAAAACTTTTGCAAACAGACAAATATATGTTTATTTCTAAATTATTATAAATTAAAATCATGTGTAAGTTTGATAAAACGTAATTATATTATCTAAATATAATTATATTTGATCGTAGTATGGTTAGAAACCCAAAAATAGTTTAAAATCAATGACATTCAATTAAATCAAATACGCATGTAAATTTTCCCTAATCCTTTGTTCCAGATTATAAAGATTAAACAAAAAGATGTGAGGTTTTCAGAAAATGAAACTAAAGTAGACATTGCATGGAAAAAATAACAATGTACTTTTGGATTGATATTAAGTAATTTGATTAAAAATATTGATTGGAGCCAGAATCGTGGATATGAGATTATTTTATTAGTCAATGTAAAAATCATTTAGTATTTTATATGGATAAATAAAAAAAAAATCAATGGAATTCAGTATATTGGTAATATTTTGTTTTGAAATAAATTACGAAGAACTAATCGTTAGTTCTGTAATTTATGACGATTAAAAAAGTGTAATTAGTTTTGAGATCAGACGATATTTAGGGTATCAGGTTCAATGGAAATGTTTTGACGATTAAAACCTCTAGGTCGTTAAAAAATAACTATCAAATATTTTGTAAAAACGTGTTACAAAAAACCAAAATTTCAAGTCTCTGTCATCAAATTGAACTAAAATTGATCATTGTTAGTGTTTTCAAACTCCATCCTGATTTCATTGACAATTGATTGTGTGTTGTCATCATCATTACTCTGTAATAACATCATAATGAGACTTCAAATATGCAAATATGCAGAAAAATGAGAATAGCAAACATACCACTTTGAACTACATCAACTTATATCCCCTTTGAGCTCCTGCAATTATATAAAACCATTAAAATCCAAAAAAGCATTTGTCAAAACATAATTTAAAAATAACTGGTAAAAAGGGTACCAAAATGATATTGTGGAGTTTATTCCTCAATCTCTCCCCTTCAGAAAGTTGACCTGCTTCCAGCAATCGGTCCTCTAATTTTGAAACAATCCGTTTTTGGTCCTCGTATTTTCTTCTTATCTCTAATGAAGATAAATCCACAATCTATTTGGAAAAATAGTAATCAGTCACAGTTTTTTTTGAAAGTTAACTATATACTTAACAGTTAACACACAACAAAGATAACAGTAAATTACATATTTGATCCATGAGTAATGCTGATCTTTTGCAAATTTGGTCTTAAAAACTTTTCTCTTGCAAATTTGTCGCCAAAAATACAGTGTTTTTTCTTGGTAAAGTGACAAAAAAATGTTACAATTACCTCAAATAAGGACCAAAATATAAAGAGAAAACATTTTGGGACCAAAATTGAAAAAATCAGTTATACTCAGGGACCAAAAATGTAATCTACTCTAAAGATAATGAAAATGTACCTTAAGTTTTTCATTTGCAGCTGCTAACTGATGTTCAAGCACAGATATTTGCTCTGTTTGAGCACAACACTTCTATAAAAAGAAGAGACAATATGTTAAACGGAATTATTAGAAATTAATAGGCTAGTGAAAAGACAAAACTAACCTCCAAAACGACTGAATTCAAGCTCAAACTCTCGTAATCTGACACCTGGTGTTTCCGGTCTACCCTAAGTTGCTTTATTTCATCTATGAGGATGTCAACCACTTTTACAGCAGTTTCTTTTTGTTTGACTGCATCATCTCGTGAATCCTGTAATGTAATGTATTAACCAGAGGGTCAAATTGGGAACAAAGGGGAAAAAGATTGAGATGAAAGACTTACATTTACAGAAGTGAACTCCTGTTTCATGAAGAGGTAACGTTCCTTTCCAAGATTGCAGCTTTCTCTTTTGCAACTTGATTGTTTGCATCAATGGCAGTTTTCAGTTGATCTTGAAGTTTGATATTGTACTTTTGCAAGCCTTTGTTGTACTCATGCAAAATCTTGTTCATGTCTCTTTCAGTTTTCACCTAAAAAGGACAATCTGAAATCAGAAATATGTTTTGTACGTAGTTTTATTTCAATGATTTTAGATTCTTTAATTTATATCACCTCCTCTTCAGCAGTTGATGCATTCTGTTTAGCCTGTAGAAGCTCTTCCTTTAAAGAATCTTGATTCTTTTCTAAAGTCATCCTAGCTTCTTTTTCTTTATTGTGAAAATCAATGGCATTCTAGTAATTATACAAAAGATGTAAGGTAAAATAAAACATAAAGAGAAGGTAATGAGATAACATTACAGAGAGTTGTGAGATGAGATCATAAGGCTTATTAGCTTTTGTGACTCTTCATTTGCCAAATTCTCTTTCAAAGAGGATGAGTTGTTTTCCAATTTGGAAATAGTTGAATTCAACTCTTCTTCCTTGATTTTCATTGCAGCCTCTGTAAACAGATAAAAAGAAAGTTGATATTAATATGAAGTTATTTTTTATATACTGAAGTGACTTTAGTTTTACCTGCTTCCACACATTTCTTTTCTGAAAGATCCAGCATTGTGTGCAAGTTATCCTTTTCCTCAACAAGGTTGTCTAGACCCTTTTGGAACCATTTTAACAAAAAAAGACCTTTGAACCGAACTTTTTCCCTTTAAACTTCTCATTCAGTAGCACATTGACCTCCTCCTTTGTAAACTCAATACTTTCACACTCAGAAACCTCAGTTTATGATGGCGTTACTACAGCAACATTCGTTTGGTTGTTCAAAGGGGCAAGAGCTTGTCTTCCTCGACTTGCAGTGGTTGAGCCCATGATCTTATCAGTCACGATTTTCCTATGTTTATCATAAGGAACATCATAACCAGGTCGATTTTTCTGCAATTACATCGTCAGCTCACATTAGTAACTGAAATGATAAACCCTAAATGAGACTTGTGAACAGAAAACGTGAATAACTCAAAAGCATTGTGCGAAGAAAAGTTCTAGATCAAATGTAACCATTCTAACCAGGTCTGTCAATCGAGTCGTGGGTTGGTGGAATGCGGGTCAAAAACTCAAAATATACCAACTCAAACACAACCCATTTAATTATACAGGTCACGGGTTGGCCGGTTTGGAACATAAACTCATATATGACCTGTCAACCCATTTATTTATACGGGTTCACAGGTTGGCGGGTTTATGGGTCAGATTTGGGTTCGTATGTTTGTAAATCAGATTCCATAATTAAAATTGATAATTAAACATGAATAAATTTTTGATGCAAACATATCCGAATTTTTGAAACTTAAGTCTTAAACATCCAAATGAAAATTATAAACATTCATGGAAACATGTTCAAACAAAAACATTAATACAAACATAGATAAATTCAATCGCAGGCGTCGACGTCGTTCGATAATGATTCAATTGTTCATGTCGTCGTTTTTGTAGGATATTTACATTATTTAGGGCAAACACCAAACGCGTTGCAATGCAAATCAGCAGATGGTTACCCACGGGTCAAATGGTCAATGATACTGGGTATCATATCCTAGTATAAAGTATAAAATGTATAGTGTATAATACTTGATACTTTTAAAAAATATATAATTTTTTTATTAAAATTCTAAACGGGTTGGCAGGTCAACCCGTATATTTTTTGAGAAACACATATATGACCTGTTTAATAAACGGATTGACGGGTTGATGGGTTGAAAAATTCAACCCAAACCCGTTTGTAGGGTTAAATGCACTAAATAGCATCCTACTTTTATTTCTTTATGTTTTGAAAGATCTACCAATGTCATTTAATTAGAAACTAGGTGTGAGACCCATGTATTACATAGGTTAATTTTAAAAAAAGAAAAAGTTAAATACAAATGTCAAAATATTTGAGAACTTTGAGTTTATAAGAAAATAAGAAAAATAATAAATTATTATAATGAGAATGTTTTTTATTTTTTAAATTTAAACAAACAATTTAAATAAATAAAAGAAATTAATAAGCTTTAATTTTTGGGATTTTGAAATTAAAATGTAAGTTCATTAATGGAATTGATATCCATTTATTACTACATTTATTACAATTATTACATTAAAATATTATATGAAATTTAATAAAATAGAAAAACTCATAAAATGACATGTGGAAAAAGAATTAATTCAAAATAACTACAAAATGACATTTGGCAAATTGAATGAAAGTGTGACAAGTGGCAAAAAAAAACTTTCATTTATTAGGTAGGATGTAATTTTAGTTGTAGGTTTTTTAAAGTATTATGTACTAATTACAATGCTCTAATTGGTTACATTTTCTAAAATACAATGCTATAAAACAACTATAAAACTTGTGATATAATACATTTTGTAGGCAGCAGGAAGCAATAACTAAGTACATATTTTTTTATTTTGAGCAGAAAAATTATTTTACCCTGGTCAAGATTTAAAATGAAATCTGGATACAAATGATCCATGCTAACACATATGGAATCACAAGGGATTAGAAACAAAGAGTTGTATTTGAATACGAAATATGTCATTTTTATATTCTATTTATAGAGAAATAAAATTATGAAATTTTGATTTACTCTTTTTTTAATTTTTATAGATTAAGATAATCTATCAATTTAAAACCACATATTTCTTTCTTTCAATTTCATTCCATTCTTTATACTTTCTCTTCCTTTTTAAATCTCATTCCATTTTACTCTATTCTCTCTACATTCTAATTCAAAATTTTGAAATAGATGTCGTTCCTAGCCAGTTATATCTCCAAAATGCTCCGAAATCGAAGAAGTGGCGTTGGCTCGAGCATACATGGAGAATTTCGATAATAGGCACATGAGTCAACATAGATTGTCATATTTTTGGCAATCAGTTCTAGATCATTTTAAGCAGCAACTTGGAGGGTTCAGATCATTCAACCCATCAATTTTTTTTTTCAAAATGGAAAGATATACATGGGAAAGTGAAAGAGTTTAATGTTATTTTCACCCAGAAATACTTGTGAATTTGGAGTTTCCGACGAAGAAATTTTAAACACAACAAAAAATGAGTATTGCGAACACTTTAATAAAAGACTTTGGACACAAGACGACATGAAATATTTTAAAAAATTATAGGTCTTTTTTTAGAATTTAAGGATTTCTTTTAGTTTTCATTTATCGTTTGTAGTATGGTTTTTTTAGTTATTTCCTTTGGATGTAATTTATGTTATTGTAGTGTTGTTTTAGTGTGGTTTTTTAATTAAATGTTACTATTAATATTGTTTTATATATACTTTTTTGGTTTTAAAGATTAAAAATTTATAAAAATGTTATGTTGTATTTAATTTTGTATTTCCTATTTTAATTTAGTTAAAAATAATGATGTGGCAAATGGGTGGAATAAGTTGGAAAATTATTATTTTCATGTGGTGTGGATTGAAAAAAATAAAAGAATAAAAAAGTGATATAAAGTTGAGATGACACTAAATTGAATGAGTTGAATTGTTCCACTCCTACCAACTTAACTTAAGTTTTACACTTTTACCTTTTACTCCATTTTGATGTAATGAAAAATTATTCCATTTTGATGTGAAAAAATAGAGGCCATGGTAGAACACATTTTTACTAATCAAATTATATTAGATTAAAGTACATTATTTTGTCCATCCTCACAAAGAAAAAGGCCATGGTAGAACACATTTTCTTTTACATTTTTGCTCGATAAGTTTGCTCAAAAATTGCACTTTTGGTTCCAAATAGTTTCTTCTTGCAAATTTGGAAAGCATGCACTCAATTTTATAGTTTAATGAGACTTCATGAGGAGACTTGATAGAAATTTGAACTTTAATAACTCATATGTATTCATTATAATCCATACTAAGCTTGATTCGTACAAATGCAAAATAAGATTTTGAGTCTCTCTAGTTTTTTCAATATCACTTTTTTGTATCGTTGAATCATGTGCTTCTTGTTAAATTAAGTGAAAATAAATGCATATCAAATATTTTTTTTCCAACCCGATATAAACAAGTCCTTAAACCAACATATCCTATTAAAACAAAACATTGTTCCAAAACCATTAATAATAAAAATCCTAACCATCTTCGCTCACTTGCTTGAAATTAATTAGAGTATAATAATGTAATTTATTTTTGCTTGTCTGCATCATCTCTTGAACCCTATGATAACACCATAAAAAATGTCAAAATGCAAAAAACGAGTTTCGTGTTTCAGCCAATTTAAATGTAATGATGTTATGATCAACAAATAAATACTGCTTTTGAAACAATCATGTAGGTTTCATGACAGTGAAAGTAAAAAAAATGGAGACAAAAGACTTAGGGGCTGTTTGAAACCGTCTGACCGGTCTGAGTCAGCGATATCAGCTGACTCGGTCAGACATGAATATGTTTGATGTGGGCTGATTCGGTCAGCATGTCTGGCTCAATTGGCTGAGTTGGTCAGCTTCCAAAACCCATCTGACTGGCAAAAAGGACTTCACTACCCCTGATCTATTATTCTCCTTCGTGACCTAAAAGAAAAACGGCAGCGACATCTGTTCACGTCGGCATCCCAATCGCCGATCTGTTCTTCCCAATCGCCGATATGTTCTTCCCCTTACGTCCGTCCACACAGGTTCGTTCTTGCCCTCATCTGTTCAAATCAAATTCGATTTTGACTTTATTTAGTCAAAACTCCATCTTCTTGGCCGATGATTGAGCCCCTTATTGTTGCTAATTGAATTAATGGGCTGGTCCCCTCTAAATACTTGAATGATAATGCTTTAATTGAATTAATGTTAGGTTACAGCCCCCCTTATCATGAATCGTCCCTATATGTGTATATGTTCTTCAAATATTCAAATAAAAAAACCATTGTACTTGGTATGTTATGTAATCAGAATTTTTTTTCTTTGTATAATCTATTAAATCTGAAATTGTGTGTAATGTATGTATGTACTTGGTATGTTGTGTATGAATAATCTATGAAATCTGAAATTGTGTGTAATGTATGTAATAGATTATGAAATCAGAATTTTTTTTTCTTTGTATAAGCTATTAAATCTGATTTTTTTGCTTGTATAAGTTATGAAATCAGATTTTTTTTGTATGATGTTATGTTCTAATGTTATGAAATCTCAAATTGTATATGTATAAGCTATGAAATCAGAATTTTTTTTCCATGTATAAGCTATGTAATTGGTAGAAAATTGTTGACTTTGATTTAGCTATTACTATTTAGGATTATGTTGATCTCATTGGTAGAAAATTGTTTTATGTTTAGATATTTATGTTAGCTTGTTATTTATGTTTTAGGATGTTGGTTTGGAACGAAAGTGAGGACAAAACTTTTCTTGATGCATGTATCCATGAATTAACCACTAATGGTCGTGAGGGTTCTGGGCTTAAGGCTAGTTCATGGAAGATAGTACGCGAAAAATTGATGAACGAACACGGTAAAGAGGTTGATCAAAAGCAAATGAGAAACCACTTTGACTACTACAAATCAAAGTATGTTGTTTGGGTGAAACTGAAAAACAAAACCGACAATATATATGACCCTATAAAAAATAAATTTAACCTCACTGATGAACAATGGAAGGAAGAGGGGAAGGTAATATTTTTATAACAAATACTATTATAATTATTTTTATAAAAAATACTAATATTTTTAAAAATTGTAAACAGTTGAACAAGTTCGTGTTGTTATTGAAAACTAAACCCCTGCAGTTTCCTGATCTTTGCACCCAACTATTTGAAGGGTCGACCTCAACCGACTTTCAAAGTTGGGGGCCATCATCTACACTCCCTCGTCCTGTAGAGGAGTTTAGTGCCCATGATTTTGATGATGATGTTCCAATGGAAACCTCAACACAACACGTAGGTGCAAGTGAAGAATCTTCTGGGCGTTCAAAAAATACGGAAGTTGGTGGAAACAAAAAAGTTGGTGGAAAAAAAAGAGATGCAAGGGCATTAGAAGTTGAAGAGGAGATTGTCAAATTTGCAAGGTCGTTAGTGGAAAAAAATGAAAGAATTGAAAAAGGTGAAATGGACAAGGATGTTGATGCGTGTATGGAGAAATTAAACAAAATGGAATGGGGAGAAGAAGATGAAAGACACAAAACCGCTCTTTTGCTATTTGGTGAAAGTGCCGATGTTAGGAAAGTTTGGTTACGACTTTCGCATACTAGTTGTGAGTCGTGGGTGATGGGTGCGGGTAGGAAGTATGGTTACCTTTGATGATGTTTACTATGTTTTTGTTGCATGACTTTTTGTTATTTGCATGACTTTTGGATCCTATGTTTGATGACTTTTTTGGATGTTACTTTGGATGATGTGTAATAGTTTTTTTTTTGTTATGTGACTTTTGTTACTTTGGATGATATTTGGATATTGAATATGACTTTTGTTATTTACTAGTTTTTTGTTATATGACGTTTGTTATATGACTTTTGTTACTTTAACATGTTACCTAATTGTTTGTAACAGGTCAAGTATGGTTTCTGATGGTGAAGTTGTAGCTTTTCTTTTACTTGTGTTTTATTGGTTGAGGTCAAACCGGCGCAGGCTAATCAGAATTCATAGAATTAGAGATAACAATTCAAGCGGGTATGCGTATACGCAAGATTTGATGTATGGAGACCCTACACAATGTTTCGATATGATGCGTCTTACACAAGAGGCATTTGCTTTATTATGCAACCACTTTACCCAAAAAAATTGGTTGCAAGCTAGTAGGACAATAAGCATTGAAGAGAAGATAGCTATATTCTTACATGTTATAGGACATAACGAACGTTTTTGCGCCGTTAAGGGAAGATTTCATCACTCCACACAAACGATTCATCAATGTTTTCATGAGGTCCTAACAGCAGTGATGTGTTTTGCAAAAGAAATTATAGTACCAACAACTCCTAATCCAACAAGACATAACTCGGAACGGCATAGACGGTTAAAAAATATTTTTTCCGGAGCAATAGGTGCATTAGATGGAACTCTTGTACATGCGGTTGTACCCGTTGATCAACAAACTCGTTATAGAGGAAGAGGAAAAGGAGAATGTTTTCAAAATGTAATAGGAATTTGTGATTTTGATATGATATTCACCTTTGTTTGGGCTGGATGGGAGGGTATAGCACATGATTCAAGAGTTTTGAAAGAAGTTGCATTCAATTCGACTTCTGGATTTCCATTTCCTCCACCAGGTTTGTAATCTTTATATAATTTTTATTATTTATCTTCTTTATATAATATGTGTCATTATATAATATGTGTCACATTCATTTGCAGATAAATATTACCTTTGTGATGCCGCATATACAAACACTCGTGGGTTTATGGCTCCATACCGCAATACTAGGTATTGGTTAGCCGATTTTCGAAGAGGCAGACCTTTAACTAGAGAAGAAAGGTTCAATTATGCTCATGCACAACTTAGAAATGTTATTGAGCGTGCATATGGTGTTTTGAAGGCGAGATTCCCAATCTTAAAACAAATGGCTTCTTATCCTTTTACAGTGCAAAGAGACATAGTAATTGCTTGTGTCGCGGTCCATAATTTTATAAGGAAATACAATATAGAAGATGACTTGTTTAGAAATTTTGAGGAGGACACTATGGTTACTCCTGACGTCCAAGGTGGGGGAATTGATAGAGAAAACATACAAGGCATAGAATGGGGTCCAGAAGCCGTTGAATATATGCGTGTTTTGCGTGATCAGATTGCAAATCAACTACTTTCACCTACTTTACGTTAAATTATTATTTTATTTTGAATTTATGTTTTTATTTGGATATTAAATGATTTATGTTTAATTTACATTTTGAATGACATTTTTTATTTGTGTGTAATTTACATTTTGTATGACAATATGTATGTTTTTATAATTATTCAGCAACTTAATCAATCACTATATACAACAGAAGGGTAAAATGGTCATTTTTCATCACTCAGCACATTCAGTCAGATGTACAATCAAACAACAGGATTTCTTACTCAGTCAGGATTTCTTACCCAGACAGACCTTTCCCAGTCAGCACTTTCTCAGTCAACAATTATCAAACGGGGTCTTACCTTAGCATCAACAATCTGAGCCTCATAAATGAGACACAGTTTCTCCAATGTTATGTTGTACTTTGATATCATATCTTTCTCCTTTTCTAGGTTTTTGTTTGCACTTTCTAATGTTTCCACCCGAAAAAAAAAATGGAAAAACAAATATCTGAAATCAATCCCACATTTTGTAGTTAATTTTATTGTATGGTTACCTTCTGATGGGCCCTTCCAAGCTCATCCCTTAAAGAATCCAGCTTCTTTTCTAGAACGATTCTACCCTCATTTTCTTTCTTAAGACGTTCAAGGGCATCCTAAGAATGTATACATAAGATTTGAGATAAAAAGAATCAGATAAGGCAATGAGATAACACGTAATTGTTAGATTAAAAGCCTTACTAGCTTCTGTGACTTTTCATCTTCCAAACTTTTTTTGGCAGTAGCTAACTGTTGTTGGGGATTTGATATTTCGGTGATCCTTAGCTATGAAAGATAAAAGGAAGTGTGAATGAATGCTAATTGGCACCAACATTACATTCTAACAAATACTCAAGATAATACTACAGATTAACAGTTGATTAATAAGACAAACTAACCATCATCGGCTTTTCAGATAACTTGTTCATTAGGGAAGTTAGTGCTTCACTGCACCCACCTGCAGACGTTGAAGTTAATATATATCAAGTGATTGGGCATAAATTAGCAATAACATCCGTGATAAATTATAGCACAAATGACTTAAACACTTTATATATAGCATCCGAACGTTATAGATCTAAATCCATGGAAATCATACCTTCGTAATGGGATGGAGGAGGAATCGCCGGAAACAGAAATTTCAATTCACAGATGTCGGGCTTCGATGAGAAGGAAAGGGAAAGCGGGAAGCAGAAATAAGAAACCTCAGTCAAACAAAACGTTTCATCTCCACCGAACTACCTAACTTCTCGTTCCCTATCATAACATTAATTTTAAATTATTAAATAAATATTTACTAACTATATTATAAAAATTGTGTATGTGATTCTCCAATATATATATATATATATATATATATATATATATATATATATATATATATATATGCGCTCCAAATCCAAATATATATGACGAATTAAAATACGATAAATACATAATTTCCTATAAAATAATAGATAATAAAATTCAAATTTAAGTTTATAAATAAAAAATAAAAACTCAAAAACCAAATAATGTTAAGATTGTAAACTGATATTTTTATGAGATCCAACTATAAATAATAAAAATTGGATAGACTCATGATAACAACCATAATTATATTTTAATGATATGTTGTTAATTAGTGATCATCGTTTCGATTATTGCTAAAATATTAGTGAATGGAAATTGCTTTCCTTTTTTAATGTAAATTGTTAAAATATGCTCAAATGTATATTTTGAAATACATATCAAAATAACTTAGATAAGGTTATCTATCAATGTTTATTTCATTATTTTCTCCTTTCTGTTTTTAATTATAGAGAAATTAAAAATCCTCTTACATTTTATTCCTACTATCTTCTTACCCATATTAAATAGTGACAAATGGATTAAAATATTATCAATTTTATTAAATATGTCATTAAATTTGACACTGATAGCTTATTTTATTTCCTTATTTTTATTAGTTTATTTTAGATTTTTAGCTATTTTTATTAGTATTGCATTGTATATTATTTATTTTCTTTATCATGGATCGTATCGGGGACTTTTTATTTTGCATGAGGAATTTTGCAGGGTTTTGGAACTCATTGCGGTTGCGGTTTGACTGGAGTTGGGCTTTGTGGGCTTTCGATGCATTATTGGGCTTTGCGGATCCACCAAAGAAGATTTGGGCTTAAAAAGGCTAAAGACTTGGATGAAGTGAGCTTGTGAAGATGGATCATGGATTGTTATTTTGGGCTTGGAGCATCCATATTTGAAGCTAAAAGATGATTGATTAATTTGAATCATCTGGGATATGGAGGGGACCAAGGGAATCTTTGGTAGTGGGATGGTTAATGGAGGAAAAATGAGCCAATAGCATTCCAGCAGCACTTGCGCGGGTGGAATTTCCGTCGCGCGGGTACCCGCGCAACTGCCCAGTTTTGGGCATTTTGGTCATTTGGCTTGCTATTACCTTGGGGGATTGGATCTATCAGCTATCACTTGGATTTTACACCATTGGAGACCAGAAGAAGGCGATTTTGGAGCTTGAGACTCATTTCTTTTCATCTTTCCAAGTTATTGGTAGTTTCTTTATGCAATTAGACTTTTGTGATTATTATTCTATTGTCATGAGTGGCTAAACTCTCTATTTTGGTTAACTTTGGCTAAAACCTTTGAATGTTTGTGGTTTTTGAAGGATTCATGCTTATTTATCATTTATCTTATGTTTATGGTTCTAGTTCATATTTGTTATGCTTGTTTAATACTTTGATCATGAGATTGGTACTTGCATGAGCAATTGTTGGTTTATTTCTTTGGTTTAGCATTGAATCATTGAATTTACTTAGAACAAGAGCTTTATGATGGTAGAAATCATCTCTAGCTTATGAATCATAGCTCCTTTATGGATGTGTAAGCATTGACATCCACTAGGAATTGGGGATTTCTTCATTCTTAAGGCTAATCAACTTCTTGGGTTCAATTGCTTCAATTGGATCTTTGATTTTGATTAAGAAGGTGTGTTGTGGGCTTCCCCAACCTCCATACTACCTATGAGGAATCTTGGCATATCATGCTTTATGATTGCTATAACCAATTTAGGATGAATGATAAGCTTCAAGTTGAATCCTAATGATAAACACACAAATGTTCATTGTGTTGAATTGCCTTGGTTAACCAATTCTCACCAATATTTGAGCATCTCATCATCTTGCTTAATTGCAAGCTTTTTAGTTATTCAAGTCTTTTAGTTTTCAAGCAATCACAACACCCCCATTTTAGTTTAATTGTAGTTAGTTTGTTTATTTACACTAGTTCTATTGGATTGCATTGGTGATTGAAGACAACCATTTGCCCAAGGATCGATACCCCTTTTTTACCATTATATTACGTTTTATTGAAAACAAAGGGTGTAATTTGCTTGGTGGACTTGACATCCCATCAAGTTTTGGCGTCGTTGTCGGGGAAATTGGTTATTGTTATTTGATTGTTTATGCCTAGGTCTACTAGAACCGGTGAACTACTCTACAATCCGGAAATTGAAAAAGAAGCAAAAAGGTTGAAAAAGTTAGCCAAACAAGCAAAGCAACAACAACTCGTTCAAGCTTCTTCCTCTTATCCACTAATCAACATAGAAGACCAAGTTCATACTTCAAGTGATACCGACATCGAGCCGAGTTCTCCAATTGTTGGTCATTCCTTTGAAGATATTCCGTTTGAAAACTATATAGCCATGAATCACACTCCACCTCACAATCCCAGCCCAAACCCAAACAATCAAGATGCCAATACCCCACCCCAACAACCAAGACAACAACAACAAGAACCTCTCATTGATATGCCACCTTGGAATCAAGCCCCACCTCAAACCCAACCCAATTATCAACAACCACAACCACAAAACCAACAATTCCACCAAAACAACCAACCTCAAACCAATGCTTTTCAAGTTCAACAACAAGTACATTACCCAAATCAACCCAATTACCAACACCCTCCAATGTACCAAAACCCAATGTACCCCCAACAACAACCTCCCTACAACCAATACCCTAACTACCAACCTTATCCACCACAAATGTATAATCATCAACCATACCCATACCCACCTTACCAACAACAACCTCCCAATTACATGCAACAATATCCCAGTAACCCCAATCCACCCAATCGCCCTCAAGAGTTGACACTTAGACAAATAATGGCGACGGATGTTACTCACACACCCCTTGGTATTATTTATCCCGTAAACCGCCGAGGGATTGAATTGAAGTCAAGTTTCATACATCAACTCACCACGTTCCATGGTTTGGATAGAGAAGATCCTCAAAGGCATTTGAAGTCCTTTCATATGATATGTGTTAGCATGTTGCCCGAACATGTGACATTGGATGACTTTAAGCTAACCGCCTTCCCGCTCACCTTGAAAGATAAAGCTAGAGAGTGGTTATTCAACTTACCATCGGGATCTATTCACACATAGGAAGAGTTACTCAAAGCCTTCAATAGCAAGTTTTGGGGATTCGTCAAGGGGAGAATGAGACTTTTCATGATTTTTGGGAGCGATTCAACAATTTGTGTACAAGTTGTCCTCAACACAATATACCCGAACAATTACTTCTTCAATAATTTTATGAGGGTATGAATGAAAAAGATCGAAGGATGATTGATGCTTCAAGTGGCGGTGACATATTCAACAAGACACCTCAAGAGATAAGATCACTTTTTGGAACCATTTCTCAAAATCAAAGGAACTTTGGGACTCGAAATGAAATGAAGAGAAATTCCCCACAAGTGGTTGGTGAAGTTAGCAACACCCAACACTTGGAATCAAAGCTCTTGGCTTTGACTAATGTGTTAAGTCAAATGGTGGTGGGAAGTGGTCAACAATTGATGGTGTGTGGTATTTGTGCAATGACGGGACATTATATGGATAAGTGTCCCACACTTGGTAGTGAACCGGAGGATGTTAATGCAATGGTCGGATATCAAGGTCAACCAAGACCCATGGAATTTCAAAACACATACAACCAAAATTGGAGGAATAACCCAAACAACCCATACCCAACAAATGTTATGATGAGACCCCAATTTTCTCAATACCCATCACAAAAACCTCCATATCCACAAACATCTCATCCCCCTCCAAATTACCAACAACCTCATCAACAAGTCCAATCAAGTGGTAACCATCAAATTAGTCTTCAAGAACTTGTCACTTCTCTTGCTCAAAGCCAAACCCAATTTCAACAAGAGACCAAGAACACCTTCTCCAACATTCAAGCACAAATTGGAGACTTGGTCACCACTCTCAACAAGATAGAACAAAGGGGTAAACTTCCATCTCAAACTGAGAAGAACCCCAATGTGAGTGCAATAACCTTGCGAAGTGGGAAAACACTTGGAGAAAGCAACCCTAAAAGAGTTTCAAGAGAAGACGAAGATGAAGTTATTATTGTTGAACCTTCGAAAGTTGTAGTTCCTCCAAAGGAACCGGTTGTTCCAAATATTGAACAACCTGAATCTTCCAACAAGACCATCAAACCATCGGTCATACCACCACCCTTCCCTTCCCGGTTAGCCGCTTCAAAGAAAAACAAGGAAGAAAATGAATTCTTTGAAACTTTCCGCAAGGTCCAAATCAACATTCCACTATTGAATGCTATTAAGCAAATTCCAAGTTATGCAAAATTCCTCAAGGATTTGTGCACCAAGAAGAGGAAATTCAAAGCGAATGAGAAGATTCAAGTCAATGCAAACGTGTCTGCGGTTATCTAAAAGAAGTTACCTCGCAAATGTAAGGATCCGGGAATATTTGCTATCCCTTGTACCATTGGTGATTTGCATGTCGAAAGTGCCATGTTAGATCTTGGAGTCTCGATCAATGTGATGTCATACTCGATTTTTCAATCTCTCAATGTTGGACCTTTGGAAGAAACCGGAGTAATCATTCAATTAGCGGACAAGTCAAGTGTGTCTACAAGAAGAGTGTTGGAGGATGTGTTAGTACAAGTTAATCACCTTGTTTTTCCCACGAATTTTTATGTCATTGATCTTGAAGAGAAGACTCCTTCCAAATCATCTATATCCTCCTTGGAAGACCTTTCATGAATACCGTTCACACGATCATTGATGTCCATAAAGGAAAAATTACTATGGAGTTTGACGGAGAGATCATTCACTTCAACATCTTTGAAGCAATGAGATACCCTAGCAATGTTTCTCCATTGTACCGGGTTTATGTGATTGAGCCAATAAACAGTATAAGCCCTAATGTATGCACACACAAGATTCTCATGGAAGATGATTGCAAGCCTAAGAGAGAGGCTCAAAGAAGATTGAATCCTCCATTGATGGAAGTGGTCAAGAAGAAGATAATTAAAAGGTTCAAAAGATGCAAAGAGAAGAAAAAGGAATTTCATGACAAGCACATAACCCAAAAACACTTTATTTTGGGTCAAGAAGTTCTTCTTTATCATTCACGCTTAAAGATATTCCCGGGAAAATTGCGATCTCGATGGCACGGACCTTTTATTGTTATAAAAGTGTTTAATCACAGTGCGGTTGAAATTAAGAGTTTGGAAACAAATCAAATATTCAAAGTGAATGAGCACCGTTTGAAACCATTTTATGAAGGCTTTGACACGGGAGAATTCGACAACGTAACATTGGAAACTCTGATTTAAGAAGGTTGACGGAAGCGGGGCTATGTCTCGGCAAAGACGTTAAATAAATACATTGTAAATAAATAATCTCCGCTTGAAGTTTTGATGTTTCTAGGCTTGAAGTTGGTCAAAAATAAGTATCTTGAGTTTAGCAATGATCTTAGTAAAGTATGGAAGAAAACCGGAGCTTGTAGAGCTAAAAATTGCAAAAAATATCAAAATCTGCAACTTGTGCGGGTACCCGCATAAACATTGCGCGACCCAACCCTACCCGCGCAAAATCCAAGCTCAAATTACCCCCACACGAGTTGCATTTTGATGTATGCGCATGGCTGCTCCCCACCCGCCCAAAGTTTGCGAGGGTACCCGCGCAAGTATGCCACTTCATAAGAAAATTTTGAGTAATTTCATATGCTTCCTTTGCGCGACCAAGCTTTCATCCATGTGTATTTAGGCGGCCAAGGACTCCACCCACACATTATTGTACGACCCATGTGTTGCTTCCATACCGTCTTCACGTGCCTCCTCCACCTTGATCCCAGTATGATCATTCCTTACTCTCATCCTAAGCATTGAGGACAATGCTTCATTTTAAGCTTGGGGTGAGGTATTCTTTATCTTTTATTTTTTGATTGCATTTAGGTTATATATAGTTGCATTTAGAGTAAGTCATTTAGGTCATTCATAAAAATTGCATAAAATTTTCAAAAATATTGCATATTTTGTTTCTTTCTTTTCTAATTTTCATACTTTTTAGATGCATTCTAGTTTAAGTTTCATGCATTTTTGTTATCTCTTGTCTTCTCATCCCTACAGGTACCATAGCGTCGAGTCATAAGTATTGAATCATAGATTGGTCTGGGGTCTTAATATGGAATTCCTTGTATTGGATAAATGGGACACGTTTTGAGCCTCACAGACCACTTTAAGACCGCTTGTGTGGGGGTCAGATGCGGGTAGCTTGATTGGGTCTAGGTGCAGAGGGATGTGGTTGGCCATGCCAATGTGTGCGAGAAAAGATTAGCCCGGTAAGGTATTATGAAGACATTGAAGATATTGAAGACTCGCATCTTGGTTTTGGGGGGAGTACCCCTTAGTACTCCCGAGTCTCGTCCGAGCCTTACTTAGTTAGATTCTCACCACCTTTTTAAGATAGGTCATCATTTTTCTAGGGGTCTAGAGTAGATAGTTAGATAGATTTTGTTTATCACACCTTTCATTGAGGTGCTCGATAAACATTGAAGTGGGTCCCCCAATTCACACATTATTGAGGACTCCACCCACACATTATTGTACGACCCATGTGTTGCTTCCATACCGTCCTCGCATGCCTCCTCCACCTTGATCCCAGTATGATCATTCCTTACTCTCATCCTAAGCATTGAGGACAATGCTTCATTTTAAGCTTGGGGTGAGGTATTCTTTATCTTTTATTTTTTTGATTGCATTTAGGTTATATATAGTTGCATTTAGAGTAAGTCATTTAGGTCATTCATAAAAATTGCATAAAAATTTCAAAAATATTGCATATTTTGTTTCTTTCTTTTCTAATTTTCATACTTTTTAGATGCATTCTAGTTTAAGTTTCATGCATTTTTGTTATCTCTTGTCTTCTCATCCCTACAGGTACCATAGCATCGAGTCATAAGTATTGAATCATAGATTGGTCCGGGGTCTTAATATGGAATTCCTTGTATTGGATAAATGGGACACGTTTTGAGCCTCACAGACCACTTTAAGACCGCTTGCGTGGGGGTCAGATGCAGGTAGCTTGATTGGGTCTAGGTGCAGAGGGATGTGGTTGGCCATGCCAATGTGTGCGAGAAAAGATTAGCCCGGTAAGGTATTATGAAGACATTGAAGATATTGAAGACTCGCATCTTGGTTTTGGGGGGAGTACCCCTTAGTACTCCCGAGTCACGTCCGAGCCTTACTTAGTTAGATTCTCACCACCTTTTTAAGATAGGTCATCATTTTTCTAGGGGTCTAGAGTAGATAGTTAGATAGATTTTGTTTATCACACCTTTCATTGAGGTGCTCGATAAACATTGAAGTGGGTCCCCCAATTCACATATTTTGGGACCAAGTTTTTTCGGTAACACCCATTTTTGACTCATTCCCCACCATTTTTAGTAGATCTTGGCACATTGTCAATGATCTGTAACACCCAGAATCAGCAAGACCAAGAAAGGAAAGGAAAACCTGAGTCAAAGGGGTCAACTCGTCGAGTCTAGGGAAGAACTCGACGAGTCGGAGCGGGTTCCGTGTCAAAGATTAAGTGACCGACTCGGCGAGTTGGCAAGTGGACTCGGCGAGTTAGTCAGCCTGGGATGTTTTACTCTGATAATAAGAATATGTTTTGAATTAACACTCTGATTTTATGTTATGATTTATGTTATGGATTGACAATTGTGGTTTAAGTAACGTTTTAAAAATGAAATTTTTAGTCATGATTTTTGGGTCGTTACAAGTTGGTATCAGAGCCTTGGTTTGAGGGATTTGGGCACACTTTCGGGTGTGTCTGAACTCAAACTAAGGAATTGGTATAGAAATTTTCAAAAGAAAAATCAATTTTTGTAAAAATGGATTTTTGAGAAAAGAAAAGAGTTTTAGAAAAAGCGGAAAGAACTTTGAGAAAGAAAAGAACTTTGAAAATAGAAAAGGGTGTGGTGCATGCAATCAGCCGAGCTCAAGTAAGTACCCCAAAATACCCATACAAGTTATGTTATGCTATGTTTATTAGAACTGCATGCTGGATTAGGACTAAGGATCTAGGAAGATGCCTTATGTGCCTGCTTTATGTGTATGAGCTTTATGAATTGCATGCTAGTACAGATTCCCGATTAGAGGATAAAACAGCTTGATTGGATTATGTGGTTAGTTTATTTCCCATTGTCTGAATGCTGCTTGCTTTGTGCTTGTGGGACTCTTAGTAATGTGAGTTAGCTATTAAGTGAATATGCTAAGTCACATGGGGCACAAGCTGGATAATCTCAGAGTGATGGAGTTGACCCTATTAGGCAGCTCTCGTTTGAGTCTAACCGTTCTAGGGATGAGTCTATTACTCGAAAGATTATCTGATCTCTGTTGCATGTGGCTATATTCATAAGGTAGCTAGTTAGCACTAATGGGAAGTCCTTCAGCAGCTGAGGACGGAATGAGTTAGATGATACCCTAGGGCAAGCCTGTGATGAGAGTAGTGTTGGTATCAGTGTTAGTAGCAGTGAAAGGGACTTGGCATAGTCGAGGCAATTCTTGAGGAAAGTACGGATATATGTGGAAGGTAGTAGGGGCCCATACTACTGAAAGCAGAGGATCTGTACTCGATTCAAGAAGGGATGAGATAAAACCAGGAAACTTGTAGTGTACGTATGAGTGATCCCTCAGTAGTGATGAGTATTTTGATAGTTATTGTGATGTGTTTTCAGCATGGTGACATTGCACGAGAGACCAGTGGGCGGATCAGGCGTCGGAGAGGGATCAGGCTCGAGTTCAGGGACCGAGCAGCTTGATTAGCGGATGAGAGAGTTTGTATCAGCTGAGATCACGCGCAGTATCTTGGACCAGACTCCTGTGATCTTTGGCACGGTCAAGGAGGGTATACTAGATATTTTGGACGAGAGGCTGGGAACCTTTCGCGCATAGATGATGGCTTTGATGGGAGCGCGTACCTTGACATTCCGGGAGTTCAGAGCATGTGGAGCTCCAGATTATCATGGGGCTAGGGACCCCATTGCTAGCAGCAGATGGTTGGCCGATATTGCCAATGCTTTCCGTACGAGCCGGTGTCCCGAGGGGGACAAGGTCCGACTTGCCTCCTGTCTTCTGAAGGACAGAGCACGAGATTGGTGGGAGGAGGTTGGACATGCCATTGGTGATGATGCCGCATTGGACGCGATGACATGGAGTGATTTCTTGGCCAGGTTCAGGGCTGAGTTTGCACCAATTATTGAGGTGCAACAGTTGGCACAGGAGTTCCAGGACCTTCAGCAGACGACAGAGTCAGTGGTGGAGATCACCGCCAAGTTCAGAGAGAGGGCTTTTCTTGTTCCACAGTATGTCGCGGATGAGGAGATGAAGAAGGCCCGACATCACGAGATGCTGAGGAGTGACATCAGGGAGTTTGTGAGCAGGTCCAGTTACAAGACGTTGGAGGACATGATTGCTCGAGCCAAGCAAAGGGAGATCGATTTGGAGCAGATCCGGAAGAGGATGTCGGATGAGATTCAGGTAGCCATGGGTTCGGGAAAAAGGCCCAAGGGGTCAGATTCGAGATCGAGGGGCTATCAGAGTCGCAGTCGATGCGGGAACTGTGGCAGGACGCACGAGGGTGCATGTAGGAGTGGTAGTGGTGGTGATTCTGGCTGCTTCAAGTGCGGCCAAACTGGTCATTATAGCAGAGATTGTACTGCTACCATCGCTCAGGGATCAGACATGATATGTTTCCATTGCAATCAGCGGGGCCACAAGAAGGCCGTCAGGGCCCAGTGCCCGAGTTTGCTTTCAGCAGGACAGGTGATAGCACCTGCCCCTGCGACATTGAGGATCACTGATGGCCGTCAGGGCCGAGCAGAGGCGCCTGCGGTGAGGAGCAGGGCATTTCAGTGGTCTACAGTGGAGCCGCGAGCAGCACCGGATGTTGGAGGTGCGTATCTTCTACTTTCTTGTCAACTTTTATTTTATGGTTATGGTACTGCATCGACGTTAGTAAGCATATATATATATATATATACATATATATATATATATATACATATATATATATATATATATATATATATATTGGAGTATTATATTACCTGCTTGTAATTGAGTTATATGCCATCTGCATACCATGGACGATAGGGTAGTAGTTCGAAGATATTTCCCCTTAAGCGCAGGTTCTCAGGATGCAGTCACTGTAGCAAATGCAATCGGAGATTGAAAGGTGCTCGGTTAGTTGGCAAGATTGGTTCAGGTCTGGTAAAGGGTTAGTTGGAGCACCAGCAGAGGTAAACGTTGGTTGACAGCAGATCGACCCTTTAAATGATAGGAAGGATGTGGAAATCCTTTTCAAGCTGTGAGTTGTAAGAGATTAGCTGGATCAAAGTGGGGGAGAACCCTTCAAGTATTCAGGGTCGGTAGTACGCTAAACTTAGAAAGGGTTAGTAATCTCCGAGAAGGAAGGGAAAGCAGTCCGTGAGGTTGTGCAGGAGTTGGGAATTTGGGAAAACTTCCCGACGTTGGGTTCATGTAATTGGGGTTAGTAGACGATTGGTTTGAGAAACCAAGCTGAAGATTTTCTCGACAGAACATGAGTGTAGCAAGGATATAAGACTACAAGATAGTGGTAGCATTTGATAGTTGAGGGCTGGTAGGGGAAATCAGGTTGGAGGATCGCCAGCAGGACTCGGGTGAGTCAGGGTGCCTTCAGAATAGTAGTCAGTGGTAAAGACAACAGGGAGAGTGTGGTAGGACTGCAGGATAGCTGCAGCATTCCCCAGCAGCGAGATAGTGAGGGAAGTGATGTAATACTGCGGGTAAGCCGTAGCATTCATTAGCAGTTTAGTTAGCGGAGTGTGGGTAGCGGCTCGTATCTCCTAGTTCACGAAGTGTGGGCGGAGGCCCGTATCTCCTAGTTAGCAAGGTAGGGATCAGGAAAGGGTGGTTCGTTGAGATTAGTGTGGAGTTGGCATGCGTAGCCCTAGAGAAGTAAGACCTTGGGAGAGGCCGCTCCAGGATACAGTTGGGTGAGACCCGTGGGTGAGGCCCGTATGTTAGTAGCAGTATAGGTAAGACCTGGGAGCAGGATTGCTCAGTAGTATGGTTGGGTGAGACCCATGGGCGAGGCCCGTGAGACAGTTGTTGGGTTATGAGCATTCTAACACTCCTAAGTGTACATGCAACCCTAAATACCTTGGATCTATGTTTTCTCTATTATACATACAATTATGAACATCCAAGGTATTATCCTAATCTAGCATACAAAATAATAAATATAACAAGATAGAATACATACCTCTTTGATGTAGAATGTCTTCATGAAGCTTGAGTGCCTAGTGCCCCAAGTGTGACACCTCAAATGGTTCACACAACACCAAATACACTTGGAATAACTTGAGAGAAACTTGAACACTCCTTGAAATCGTCTAGCCCTCACACTCACACATTAGTGCACGATTTCTTGAGCCATGGGATTCTTTTATATGGTGGCTATTAGGGTTACACCATGTAACTCATAACTTTACCCATTCCTTATGCTCCATGGATTTTAACCTCCATGGAGTATCCATGGGTCACCCCATGGACTTAGTCCAACATAAGGAATCTTGGATCACAAGCCCACATATATAAGAATGAATGATTTACACAATCAACCCATATATTTAATTAGTCTCCTTTTGATCACTTAATTAATTCCAAATTAATTCTTGATCAATACTAATTAAATAACCTTATTAATATATTAGAACTTATAATATATTAACCAACCTTAAGTGTTATTTCTCTCATTATAGTATATCCAAATGCATGATGCCATGCAACCCAAATGGACCATGTCGGGTCGGGTCAAGTCTTACCAATTATAGTTATGGACTTAGACATTAATCCAACAGTCTCCCACTTGGATAAGTCTAAAACTATTATTGCGTATGACTTCAGGAACCGATCAGCAATCGTAGCTCTCAAAAGCTTCTGTCGAACTCTGACCTTGTCGATGAACTCTGACCTTTATCAATGACTTGTCCATTAGATAAGGGATCATATATTCCTCCATTCTAGATATCATATGGACTGAGACATGGATTATCAATCATTCTCTCTGTCCATTTGTTGTTTCCCGATTTCTGATTCATGATGACTGACTGATTGAACAAATCATCAGTCCTGGCTTGGCCAAGCACTCACATGTATCATCTTTAAATCATCGAGGGGCCCACAGATATCGCTTTTATCCCGAAGGTAAAAGGAATGGATAAACTTCGACTCATATGGCTTGTTCTACTACTTGTTGAATCATACACAAAGGCACGTTTTATAACATTGAGTTACCAATGTGTTTTCGTGCAATCAATGTATAACCAACTCATAGTAACAACTCATATCTCTAGGTTTGAAGAATATAAGATATTATCGTCTCATGATCACTCGTGATAAAATCCATGAAGTGATTCAAATGAGTGCGGGTTGAATCCAATACTCAGAACTTATGAGCACTCATGAGTGTTGTAGCACCACTTTGTCCACCAACTTGGACCTCTACAAACCAACCCATGACAGTCTTGATTCATATCTACTTCCAACATATGACCGACTGTGGATGGTTTGAATAACTTAATCATTCAGGAAGAGCGACTTAGTTATTATGGAAGTCAAAACATGCAAAGTGAAACACAAGAATAAATGAATCAAATATGGTATCAAACCCTATGAATATAAATAAACACTTTTATTTATCACCATACTGATTACTCATTATTCATTGTTTCGGTTTTATCAACTTTATACTTGAATTTAAAACAATAGTTGTCTCATGCTCCAAGCATGTACACTATGTTTTCTAAACACTAGTCATGCCATACACCAAGTATGCATACTATGTTTGTCTATGATCTTTACTTTGTAAAATAGATCAATTGAACATCACTCCAATGATCCTCTTTTCATAGTCCCAAATCCTTACTGCAAATGCAAGAATTCCAAATTCATGCCATTTACTGAAATCTGTTAGATTCTAAACTTATATGCATTGATCCTCTTAATGATTATGCACGAAGTTAGAAAGACTTGACAACAATCATTACAGAGCATTCCAAAGGAGATCAGCTCCTTGGAAACATCCTTCTTTCATTAAGTTTCCTAATCTTACACAGATTGAATAATTTCTAACTTTGAAACATTTCCATATTCCATTTTGACTATCACTTCTGAACAAGAGTTGCCTCCTTACAGATTATGTCAATATGGTCCTTCCAGAATTAACATTATACTTCCAACTGTCCTTGAGCAACCAATCTTTGGTAAACCTTAGATTGTCCTCGACGATTGCTTAATCATTTTAGTCATATCCAATTCTAGACCTTTTCCCTTCATAATGCCCCAGGCATTTGGAAAATTTTAGAAAGGATGAATATAACACATGTAATCGATCCTATATCCGAAGCATATGGGACACGATTCATGATGTCTCACATAAAGACTAAATCAGTCTTTTGCTATAATATTTCTATTTCAATTTGCCAAGTTCTCAAAATTCAGATTATGAAAAGGGATGCCGTAATCATAATCGAATTTTAGAACGCAAATAATGGACCCATATATAGAATTTCCTTATGTTGAGCCATTCCAACATGAAATTCATATATATATCCTTGATTAAATACGATTAAAATCTCAATCTAAGCTTTTAGAATTGAAATGAAGTATAATTTCCTGTCCCTTAATTATAGCAAAACAACTTTTTCAACCCCTGCAACCTCACGAATTGAAACTTTTGTTTTCTATAATTAACATTGCTAACTTGCAACCTTTGTCACAATTATCATGCTCCCACTAACATGATGATTATTAGCATAACACTTATGCTCCCACTAGCTTTGACATGTACTCAGAAATCAGCTGACTTTCTTACCAAAGTTCAGATTTCTGATACTAGATTGTTTTGATAAAACTTTATCAAAATCATACACCTCTCTTAGACAGCTCACATGTGTGTCTAAACAATTTTAGAACTATGAAAAGGGATGCCGTAATCATAGTCTCAATTGTTTAGACCTTTGTCACTTCTCACAAGTCCATGTTAGTGTGCCGGTAAACCACACACGCTCCATTAACGACTTTGAGAATGCAAATATCATAATTGCTATCTAGCTAAAATCTACTTAGTGAAAGTGTTTCCTCACCATCATTTTCATGAATCGGAGAGAAACCTTATGACACTTAGATTTAATAGTGTATGTGTTCTTATCCATGTGAATTTGTCAAAACCATAATCACAAGACAAGGTTAGTGACAAATCCAAACTCATATTGATTAAACTTGTGCAATCTTAAATTCTTGCCATTTGGCAGCTCAGGTGCCTGCCATTGCTTCCAAGTAGTTGTGCAACCAATTGAGAACTCTCAGAACTCCTATGCAAAGCCAACTTGAATAGGCACAAAAATTTCAACACGATAGGTTATAAACCTCAAGTCGTGTGCTAGTGAAGGACTTTAGGTTTTATTCTTGATTAAGTCTTGAAACTTTCAAGAGCTTTAAGACTCCCACTGTCCTCTTGACATATAAGACTCCCTTGTCAAATATTCAAGAGATAGTGCGGATTCTTTATCAAGACTAACACTTTACACAATTGGCCTAAGTTGGTCTCTGTTTTATCCAAAACATCACAACTTACCAATTTCAAATGTACAAGAGTAGATAACCTTTTACTCTTACATTTGACTAGTGTTAACAAACCCTCTTTAAGATATGTCACTCAAGTTACAATCTTGGAGTATGACTCTAAGAATTGTTTTGGAATGAAGTATGACTCATCTTTTTGATTTAACCATTTCAACAATTCATGACTCCTCTTCTTAGTCATAAGAATGCACTAAGATGACTTTAGAGGACCAATTGTGATATGGTATCTTAATCATTAAGATGATCATAAACATGATACTAAAGTACTCTCCCATCTTTTCAGATTTGAGAAACTTTTATCTTTCTACCATACTTTGATTCTTCTTATTCGTTCTGTCTCACATTGAAACTTCTCCAATGCTACAGACTTATACTTAAACTTATAAGTATAACCATATTTACTGAACTTAAGTAAATCATGACGAATAGTCTTCTTGATCTTTTGTGGTGGACTTGACCAGTGCACAAGAATGTGTACTCGATCCCTTAGTCCTTCCTTATTCACATAAGGAATTAGTCTTAATTTTCCAAGCTGAAAGTTCTCATTCATCATACTATACAACTTGCATGATTCCAAGTTTCGGTCCAATTGAACCTTGGGTGATGAGAATCTTTCCTTATTTGGTAATATTAGACACTACCACAACCGAAAGAATCAAATCCATTTTTCCAATATTGCTATCAATGGAATCTTATAAGCAACAACTTTTCACAAATGCCATTGTAAGGATACTTAAAATAAATAAAATCAAAACCTTTTTCTTTTATTTTAAAACTTTGCGGAAAAACTTATCCTTACAATCCATATGAAAACCTTGTTGTTATCTATTCCTAAGGAATATAAATATCATAACTCTTAAGTAATAGCCCAAAATTCTGATCACTGAACCATGCGATTGAAATCCATCTTCGCGATCAGAATCAGCATGTACTTAATAGAGTTAGACAATGGACTTTACCTGAAGTAGAGCCAAACTTATTGACTTTAACATCCTTAGGTAAATTTGGCAGCTTCGTAACCAATGCCCCTTCCTTTGGCAATAGTTACCTATGGACCCTTGATAATGGGACTATCTCAGACTTCGCCTCTCTCTTTACCATTAGGTCAACCGAGTTGACTATGGCCCATCCTTTTCCATTGGGAAGAGAGAGCTTTACTGGATATCCAATGTCATCATTGTCAATGTCCATAGCGTTTTAGGAAGTTGATCTTAGCAAATAGATAAGATCATTAAGGGTATTGTCTTAGTCTGTTTCATAGGATTCCCAAAAGAACTCACTATGTGACTTAGAAAGTAGTTGAGCCACCAACTTTCTCAAGACTTTGACACCCATCTCTCCCGGCTTGTCAATATGTGACTACATCTCCAAGATGTGATCACACCTAGACCTTGACTTGCCAATAGGGCTTGAGTGAACTTAAACTTTTTAGGAACTTGTGGGTTAGGGAGAATAATTGGAGGAGGTGAAAGAAGTATGATATCCATGGGACATCATCTTCATTTAGGAAAGCTTGTTTCAAGAGATTTGGGAAGATCATAAATGTCTAGACCAGACATCTTTTTGGGAGATATTCAAGATAGTTGATTTAAAGTCCTTAATATGACACCCAATATGAAATATTAAGGCTAGGACCCAACAAACTATTTTATAACTTAGAAGAGGGATGCCGTAATCCAAGCTATAAAATATTTGAAGGTAGGTGAATGACGATTCACCAATTTCCACCATGAAAAATGAAATAATTTATTAGGTTTTAATTGGATTTGAAAGTCCTAGATCTTTGAGATTCATTGAACTGTTCAAAGGCATGTTTCAATCTCGAGTGTGCCCTTCAGGTTTTGTGACTGGGATGCTGAGGATCACAAAACAAGGTGTGAATAACCATGCAAATATACTTGGTACCCTTAATATTTACCCCTTAATCAGTGTGCCGGTTAACCACACACGCTCCACCGATACTATGATAAATATTAAGTTACCCTTTGCCTACCTTGTTAAGTCCAGGTTAGTGTGCCGGTTAACCACACACGCTCCACTAACGACTTAAGCAAAGTGCAAAGTGTAATTTCATGGGTTAGCACCAAATTCACATTTTCCTAAGTAACTAAGATTGGGTATTAATAAGAGTTTAGTTACTTAGTATTTATCATTAATACTTTTAATGAAAGGAGAATATAGTCCTTGTCCTACTCGTTCGGCTAACGACCCTCCACCAGTCAAGGAAGCGGTGGGTGAGAGTGGACACCCATTAAACTGTCATTTTATAGGCAGTAACCTTATACCCCCCTTATAGACCGGCTTCGTGAATGAGGCCTACTAACGGTAAGACTGACTTTACTCTTATACATATATATATAAATATTATTAACTTATAATATTATAAAGTATAAGGGTTGAATTTTGACTTTTAAAATTCTAAGGGCTAACTTGGAATTAAAGTATTCATAAGTGAAAACTTTTCAAATTCCAAAACTTGAGGGCAAGTTTTGAAACTATTCAAAACTAATTAATTCCATAACTTATGAGTTTAAAGTAGTTTTAATTAAAAAAAAACTCTTCAAGTTCCATAACTTGAGGACAAGTTATGGAAGACTTTAAACTAATTAATAAAAAAAATAACTTTTTTTTATTGTAACTTATGGAACTAATTAAGGTTACACTTTTTTTTTAATTTAATGAAGAGACTCTTGAACCTCCATAACTTGAGGACAAGTTATGGAGTCATAAAACCATTTAATTAGAACTAGACTCTTCATTTTGTAACCTTTGCCAACTTTTATGAGTTTTATGATTCTTAAATGTGACTTTTCATATAACTTGAGGACAAGTTACAAAAACACACTTTGGAATCAACTCTTAGATTAAAATTGATTGAAAACAACTATTTCACACAACTTTTCTATTAATCTAAGAACCTCATAAGAACAAGATAATTCAAATCATCAATCTTCAAGAAATTAGCATGAACATACAAACTAATACAAATCTTGAAATTATGACAATTATCTTAGAAATTGGATTAGCATGAACATTACCACATCAAAAACAAGTTTATAAGTCCAAAAACATCTTAGGGTAATGTTCCTAGTCCAATTCCAGCCAAAACAATCGAATATATGCATCAAACTCGATTTTTCAGCTACTTTTGCAAGTATAACAAGAAAACAAGCCTAGGCTCTGACACCACTGTTGGGTTATGAGCATTCTAACACTCCTAAGTGTACATGCAACCCTAAATACCTTGGATCTATGTTTTCTCTATTATACATATAATTATGAACATCCAAGGTATTATCCTAATCTAGCATACAAAATAATAAATATAACAAGATAGAATACATACCTCTTTGATGTAGAATGTCTTCATGAAGCTTGAGTGCCTAGTGCCCCAAGTGTGACACCTCAAATGGTTCACACAACACCAAATACACTTGGAATAACTTGAGAGAAACTTGAACACTCCTTGAAATCGTCTAGCCCTCACACTCACACATTAGTGCACGATTTCTTGAGCCATGGGATTCTTTTATATGGTGGCTATTAGGGTTACACCATGTAACTCATAACTTTACCCATTCCTTATGCTCCATGGATTTTAACCTCCATGGAGCATCCATGGGTCACCCCATGGACTTAGTCCAACATAAGGAATCTTGGATCACAAGCCCACATATATAAGAATGAATGATTTACACAATCAACCCATATATTTAATTAGTCTCCTTTTGATCACTTAATTAATTCCAAATTAATTCTTGATCAATACTAATTAAATAACCTTATTAATATATTAGAACTTATAATATATTAACCAACCTTAAGTGTTATTTCTCTCATTATAGTCTATCCAAATGCATGATGCCATGCAACCCAAATGGACCATGTCGGGTCGGGTCAAGTCTTACCAATTATAGTTATGGACTTAGACATTAATCCAATAACAGTAGCTAGGCAAGTGAGATTAGAGGGATAGACCGCTCTAGGATATAGCCGGGTGAGACCGTGGGTGAGGCCCGTAAGATTATAGCAGTGCAGGTGGGACCTGGTAGGGACCTTAGGGTCAAGATAGGGGATCGAGGATCCCAAGACTTGTAGCGCCAGAGTGGCAGAGTAGATAGAGCAGTTTTAGATAACCGAAGTTTCTTCGGAAGTCGCTGGGAGCGACTAAGAGATTGTGACGAGGTGTAGAGACCGATGGGAGTCCGGTGACCCAGATACTGACAGATTAGTTGGGACCAGGGTGGTCTCAGTTCATTCGGAAGGCGGATAAGGGACAGCAGAATTTTCCGATAGTGGTAGTAATGATAAGAGACGTATGGTATGAGGCAGCTAGTTGATCGAGAAGTGCTACGCCCCTCACAGTAGGGTTAGATAATCTCAGAGGGAAGGGTTTGACCCTGATGCGCAGCTCTCGTTTGAGTCTAACCGTTCTAGGGATGAATCTTTTACTCGAAGGATTATCTGATCCATTCGCTGGGATGGGTGCTCAGCACGAAAGTTTAGTAGTAAGGAGTATTCAGTGTGTATCGGCAGTAGTGACCAGCACTGGGAGTGGCTGGAGTGATGAATACCGTGAAGGATATGTCCGTCACGGTGATAAAGGAGGTGATTAGTTATGGAACGTTGCCTTGGGAAGGCCAGAAAACGGGCAAGGAAAAAGGGGGTGAACCTCTAGGATGTCCAACATAAGTACTCGGGGAGTACCGGAAGGATTGTCAGTTGAGTAAGTTGCGTTCTCAGGATTGACGGGATTAGAACGCACTCGAGGGTATTATCTACTGGGACTAGTTTAGATGTAATGACCAGGAGGAAGGTCAATGGAAGTGGTCAGCAGGAGTTAGATTCATCAGGCAGGAAGGTTGAAAGCAGATTGCAGGACAGTTGTCCGTAGTGGACTTCGACAACGAAGTCTAGTTTAAGTGGGGGACAGTTGTAACACCCAGAATCAAAAAGACCAAGAAAGGAAAGGAAACCCTTAGTCAAAGGGGTCAACTCGTCGAGTCTAGGGAAGAACTCGACGAGTCGGAGCGGGTTCCGTGTCAAAGATTAAGTGACCGACTCGGCGAGTCGGCGAGTGGACTCGGCGAGTCTGGTCTGGGTTTGGAAACCCTAATTCCAGGACTTGGTACCCTATTTAAGCATCTTATTCTCTTTCCTAGGGCTCATTTGCGGCCCCTATTGTCCAGGACTCGAAACCCTAGCCACCCAACTCCATTGTTGAGCTAGTTCTTGCCTTGAGAGTGAATTAAAGCTTGGAGAAGGAAGAAGGACCTTGGTGGTGCAAGAAGAAGCTATAGATCCAGAGTTGGGGTAGCATTTCAGACCATTTAGAGGTAAAAAGCTTATACCTTGACTGTTAATCATCTAGATCCCCTTTCTAGCATAGATTTTGTCACATTTGGACCATTTCCAAGGTCAATCCGAACATTGAGCCATTGAGGACGAAAATGACTTAAGATCTAAGCATTTCTGAGCTTTAGAAGCTCTGAGGGGGCAGCTTTACCTAGCCATGGCTTCATTTCATGACCTAGGCCCTCTTTGTAGCTTGGATTAAGTGTTCTAGCCTCATAATACCTTGCATGCACGTAAAGTTAGCAACTTTACGTGCAATGTTAACATTAGAAGTCCAGATCTATGGGTTGAAGGTGTTGCAATGGACTGTAATCGACATAATAGAGATGTCACAAGGTGGACTCGGCGACTCAGTTCATGGACTCGGCGAGTCGGGTTGCAAACCCAAACCCTTCTGTTTATGATTCGGATCAGTGAGTGGAGTTAGTAAAGGATTCAACCAGACTGGGTCCGTAATGGACATGAATATCATAGTACTCGACGAGTTCGAAGAGGAACTCGGCGAGTCCAAGACAATCTTCTTAGTTATGAAGATGAACTCGACGAGTTGTTCATACAACTCGGCGAGTCATGGCCTAGATATTCATACGATGATGATGAACTCGGCGAGTCGGTTGAAGATAGTCCCGAAGTATTAGACGAAGGAGAACTCGTCGAGTTCTCGCTAGACTCGACGAGTGGAGTCGGGGTTGTTTTGGGATTTGAGGAGCATGGACTCGGCGAGTTGGCAGAACAACGCGACGAGTCGAGTCAACTGGAAGGTTGACTTTGACCAGGACTTTGACCTTGAGAAGGACTTTGACCATAGTTGACTTAGTTGACTTCTTGAGGACAGTTAGACTAAGTGTTACTATTATTTGGTATTGGTAGCTCGAGGAGCTAGAGGAGCAGCAGTTCGGAGAGTTGTTGGATAGCGACCAGAGGGTTATCAACAGTTTCAGCAGTACAAGGTGAGTTTCCCTTTGTGTGAATGGGTCTACGGCCACAATTTCGGCATATGTAGTGATGAGTAGGAAGACCTGGGGGTTAGCCCTAGGCACTGTATGCTAGTATGATATTTCGGACCAAGGTTCGATGTCGGGCGGGTGCCCAGTGAATGGTTTGCATGATAGATTATACTTGTTGTCTGTGTGATACTTGTATGTGCCTGGTAGGGGGTGAGGGTGGGCGAGGTCCCGTATCTCACCATTAGCAGAGTATGGACGGGGTTCCATATCTCATTAGTAGCAGAGCAGGGGTGAGGCCCGAGGTAGGAAAGGAGTGAGTGTGGGCGGGGGCCCGTATCTCATTATCAGTAGGAGTGTGGACAGGGTTCCATGATTCATCAGTAGCAGACAGGGGCAGGGCCCAAGACAGGCGAGGCCTTAGTGCAGGAATGCAGTGGAGTAGTTATAGTTTATGTGTTATGCGATATGTTATATGTTTGTCAATGTTTAGTAGGCAGGGCCCAGAGACAGGCGGGGCCTAAGAGAAACAGATTTGTACACCGAGCGGGGCTCGAAGCCAGGCGGGGCCTGTTGTAGCGGGCAAGGCCCGAGGTAGTGGGCGAGGCCCAGTATTTGCTGTATGCAGTTATGTGTATGGTATGTGGTAGGTTGGGGAACTCACTAAGCTTCGTGCTTACAGTTTTCAGTTTTGGTTTTAGGTACTTCCGGTAGCGAAGGGAAGAGCTCGGGATGATCGCATGGCACACACCATAGTTAGTCAGCCTGGGATGTTTTACTCTGATAATAAGAATATGTTTTGAATTAACACTCTGATTTTATGTTATGATTTATGTTATGGATTGACAATTGTGGTTTAAGTAACGTTTTAAAAATGAAATTTTTAGTCATGATTTTTGGGTCGTTACATGATCATTAGGTGTTCATGTTAGCCTCCATCCTATGTTACATGGTGAAATTCCTTAGACCTTCCAAGAAGAAAAACACAAAAAAATGAAGAAATTGGAAAAGTGAAGACAAAAAGAAATAATGAAGAAGATTAAAGAAAAGCAACAAAAACAAAGAAGAAAAATGAAGAAAGAAAAAGAGCAACACAAAAAGAAGAACAAGAATCCAATTTCAAGGATTCTCTCTAAAAAGAAAGAGAGAGAGAGAGAGAGAGAGAGAGAGAGAGAGAGAGAGAGAGAGAGAGAGAGAGAAATAAAAAGACTGAATATCAAGCAACGAAGAGGGTGAAATCCAAATAACAGAAGTTCAAGATTGAATATTCAAGTTGTTAGGTTTAAGTTTAGATTAAGTAGAATTTTTATTACTTTATTTTATTTTTGATTTTTGTTGAGAAAAGGTTGTGACGATGAGACGACAAACTGTAAAGGACAGTACAAGGGAGAAGCCTCTGAAACCGGATGTTTGCCCGGAGGCCACGCTGCAAAAACCCCATTTCGTTTTAGACACATTTCAACATTTTATAATAGCTTAGGAATCTTTTTCTAATTTTCTACCACCACCAAGATAATATAATGGTGATCGTTTTTAGGTAACACTTCAAGATGGATTTGACCTAGGCCCGGATCTTATAAGTTTGAAACTTATGATGACTTGTTATTTAAATGTTGGTTTTTTGCACTCGTATAATTTTTCCATAGGAACCAAACTAAAATCACTTCCTGTCATTATGGAATTTTACTTGTATATGTTAGAGTATGATTATTATTTCTTAAGTTTACCTTTGTTTATATTGTGGATAAAAATTCCATTGCTATGGTTTTTCTTCAACAAATAAGACGATGAATAATTTTCATTCGTAGAGTTTTCTTTTGACTATTAGTTTTTTCTTCGGAAAATTTCATGTTACAACGAATATATAATATATATATGAAAAAATAGCAAAAATGGTCCCTGTGGTATGTAATTTTTTGGGGTTTTAGTCCAGATCACGACTTTTTTGGATTGGTGGTCCTTTTGATGTATTTTGATTGTGGTTTTGGTCCCTTACTAAACTGAAATGACTAATATGCCCTCCTGATATTTTTTTAATCTTTTTTCTATTTAATTTAATGTTTTATTAAATTAAAATATAGGGACCACCATCTTTCTCTCTCTCTCTCAAGGATTACAACCAAAAACACATACAACTTTGTTCTTCATCTTCTTCCCCCTTTCACCATATTCTCTCCTTCCAAAAACCTAAATCCTCCCGTCAAAATTGTAACACCCGGATTTCTAGGTATATTATTTTTAATTATTTATTTTGAGAGTCTTTGATCTACTTGACGAGTTGGTGCCATAACTCGTCGAGTAGGAGCGGGGTGGCCACGTAAGTTTAATGAACTACTCGACGAGTCCAAGAGTAAACTCACCGAGTAGGCGCTGTGGGTGGAAACCCTAAATCCCCGGGCATGTGCCCTATTTAAGGGACCTTATGGCCCTTATTTGCGGCCACCTTCACCCTTGAGAGCACCAGAGCACCTGAGAGCGTTGTGAGAGAGAGAAGAAGCCGTTTCTTCATTCTAAGTGTGTTTTTGCAAGAAAGAAGGAAGGAGGGCAAGCAAGGAAGATTGAGGAGCTCAGATCTACCACCATTTGATCAGAAGAGGCTGCTAGAGGTATTAATCTGTGCTCAATCTCGTGTATTTGGTGATCTACTTGAATCTAGGGTTTTCTTATGCCTTCTTTAGCTTGGATTCGAAGTATGTGAGGTCCCAAGGTGGAGTTCTTCTTAGATCTGGACCTTAAGAGGTCCAGAGAGTCATATCTATCTTGTTTTATGCTATTCCATTTGAGATATGAACCTAGGTTGCCATTTTTGGGGCTATTTCACCAAAAGAAGCTATTTGGACGTTACATGAGTGTAAAGGTCGGACCTTTACGTGATTTTAGGGCATGGTAAGGTCAGATCTATAGGTTAGAGAAATAGATCTGACCTCAGAAGGTCATTTGAGTGTTGCCATGGAAGGAACTCGTTGAGTCCTTTAGTGCACTCGACGAGTCGAGTCGGGGTTGCCCCGCGATTCGTGACAGGTGTAACCCGTCGAGTGAAGGGATGACTCGACGTGCCAAGTGAGGCTAGAAGGATTCAGAGGACCCGCATGGACTCGTCGAGTCGCCCATGTGCACTCGACGAGTCGGGTCAAAGTTTGACCGTTGACTTCAGTTGACCTTAAGGTTTGGTCAAGCTGATTCAGAAGAGTTCAGGGAGGGGTAGAATGGCCTTCTACCCAATCTTTAGAGATGAGTCTATGAGAGGGTATTGATCAGGAATGTTATTATGTTAATAGGAGGAGGCTAGGTCGGGTTATCGAGCACGAGAGGTTATCCGACATCGTACGAGGTGAGTCTTCTCACTATATTGTACCTAGAGTGGTACCTATATGTGACCGGAAGGTCTTATATGCTATGAGATGTATGTGCTGTATGCTGTTATATGATATGGATGTGGTATGTATGTTATGAATGCGAAGGACCGGAAGGTCATTATGCTAAGGACCGGAAGGTCATTATGGTATGGACCGGAAGGTCAACATGATATGGACCGGAAGGTCATTACGGGTAGGACCGGAAGGTCTACCAGGGTTGTGGGACGGAAGTCCTCTGAGACACAGCGACTGGAAGGTCTTATAGCCTTGAGTGGCGTATGTGCGTATGTGGTATTTTGGGGAACTCACTAAGCATTTAGGCTTACAGTTGTTGTGTTATGTGTTTCAGGTACTAGCGAGGATCGCGGGAAGGCGCCGGCATGATTCGTACACACTCATGGAGTTTATGTCTTGTGATTCCTGGGACATGTTTGTTATGATAACATTGGATACATTATGTTTTGATATTACCTTATGAATAAAAGTATGTTTTAAAAATGAAAAATTGTTTTGGAAATTTACGTTGTTACAAAAATGCTCAATTCCTACATATAAAAAACGCAATCAAGATTTATAAACACATAAGCCACCATCATTCGCCTCCAACAGTCTCCATCCCCCTATATCTTCACCATTACCGTTCACTACCATCCCTTTTGACTCTGATTATCGTTTTGGGAACATCATCATCACCATCACTATTACTCCTCCCCAATCTGCAAATCGCTATCTACTTAGCTTTCTTCGGCATCGGCTTAGTTCACCTGAAAGAATCCTCTCTATTTAACCTCCCAGATCTTGCAACATCCTCGTTTTGGAGAATCGATCTGTCAAGGAAAGGGGGTGTTTCGTAAACTATTTAAACAAAAATGATGGGGGGGGGGAGGGATCATCGTTTTCAACAGATTGGGAAGGAACACAAATGGGGTGTTTGAGATTACTTTTTAAGGGTAAAAGTCCTTTTTATAAAAGGACTTTTTGACCAGTGACTTTTTCCAAAAGAATTTTTTTTAAATGTGTTTGTTTTTACTTATTGGGTAAAAGACAACTTTTCAAGTTAAAAGTTTCAAAAGTTACAAAAAGATAGAATTTGTGACTTTTCAAAAACCAACTTTTCCTTCTACACAAAAAGTTATTTTAAAAGATCTTTTTCATCATCCAAATATCTTTTGGCTATTTTTTTAACTTTTTGGAAAAGTTAAAAGTCAAAAGTTGTTTTAAAAGCAATCCCAAACACCCTCAAATAGGAAGCACCTCCGGAGGTGGCTGGGAAATCGCGAGGAGAGGAAGAGCCGGCAGAAAGCCGTTGCCGACGACTGTGACATCGAAGGGAAAGGGTCTCCGGTCTTTGACCGATCGTGAAGAAGAACAAAGGTAGAAATCGGGGGAGGATCTTCGATCCTCGTCTGATCGTGAAAGGAGAAGCACAAATTTTTTTTTTTAAAAAAAAAGGTGGTATGATGGTGGTTTAGCAGCTCACTAGGAGGCGAGCCGACATCGAAGGGCTGCTCTGGCAACTTCTTTCTTTTTTGACCCGATCAAGAACAACACATATATGAGGAGGAAGGACTTCAGTCCTCTGTAGATCGGAGAAGGATGTTGAACGGAAGCAACACCGAATTGGGGGTCTTTGGATTGTTGTTCTGATCGACAGGAAAAATGAAGGAAAGAGAAAGGTTGTTTTACTCTTTGATGGCAGCAGCAAAATTCGAGAGAGAGAGAGAGAGAGAGAGAGAGAGAGAGAGAGAGAGAGAGACTCCTATTTTTATTATATATATATAAATACTTATAAGAAAAAAAATGGAAAATATATATAATAAGGGCAATTTAGTCTTTTCAATTTACCAAAGGACCAAAATCACAAGCAAACTACCTCAAAAAGACCACCAATCCAAAAAGGTCGTGGTTTGGACTAAAACTCCAAAAAATTGCATACCACATGACCATTTTTGCAATTTTATCTATATATATTTGGGAAAATGATACCACAGGACCATTTTTGCAATTTTGTCTATATATATTTGGGAAAATGATTTACGTACGATAGTGACTTGTCATTTTTGTTTATATTTTGTAACTTGTGAGGGTAAACAAGTTTTTCGATAGTATTACTTTTTTTATACAAATTTCACCAATAAACTAAGATTAATATCCTACTTAGCCAACAATTTTTTTGTACAACTTTTTTTTGCAATTTATATAACCTTTTTTTACACTTGGTTACCTATGTGCTCTTACATATTTATTTTTATGCATGTTTTTATTTAATATTTTTTGTTTTCACAAATTAATGGTTTCTCTTGTTAAATCAAGTTAAACAATCTCCATGTCAAATATTTATTTTTTCCCACCCGATATAAAAGGAAATAGAATGTGTATGAATGCCTAAAGGAGCAAAGCTAGTAAAACATAAATTCTTTTTCCAAGTTGTACATTTTGCTCAGAGTATAAGAGAGTGTTTTAGCACTACTCTGCTCACAAAATCAAGACAAAACATTTGCTCCAAAACCATATATCACAAAAATCCCTACCATCTTTGCTTACTTTCTTCAGTTATCCTTAGAGTATATCTGCATCCCTCAATGCAGTTCCTTTTTGCTTGACAGCATCATCTCTTGAATTCTATGATAACACCATAAAAATTGTCAGAATGCAAAAACAAAGTTTTATGTTTCAGCCAAATTTAATGAAATGATGTTATGATCAACAAATATATACTGCTTTTGTATCAATCATAGCAAGTTTCATGACATTTGTCTAACAACATAAAACCTAAAAAGTCATGCGTAATGTTAAATTTGATATAATGATATGTGAAAGTTAAAAAAAAAATGGAGACAAAAGACTTACCTTGGCATCAGCAATCTGAGCCTCATAAATGAGACACAGTTTCTCCAATGTCATGCTGTACTTTAATAGCATATCTTTCTCCCTTTCTAGGTTTTTGTTTGCATTATTAGCTCTTTCAAGTTGATCTTCAAGTTTGATGTTAAGCTTTTGCAACATCTTATTCTGATCTTCTAATGTTTCCACCTGAAAAATCAATAATGAAGAAAACCAATATCTGAAATCAGAACCACATTTTGTAGATTTACTTGTATGGTTGTGGATTCTCTTATTTATATTACCAAATACTAATTACCTTCTTATTAGCAGTCAATGCATTCTGTTGGATCCTTACAAGCTCCTCCTTTAAAGAATCTTGATTCTTTTCTAAAGTCTTAAGACATTCAAGGGCATCCTAATAATGTATGCAAAAGAGATTCAAGATAAGAAACAATTAGATAACACGAAATTGTTACATCAAAAGCCTTACTAGCTTATGTGACCTTTCAGCTGCCAAACTTTCTGTGGCAATAGCTATCTGTAGTTGGAGCGATGCTATTTTCATTTTTTGGAAGTTCTCCTATAAAAGAAGTGTGAATGAAATCATGAATGATAATGGGAAGATTAGATGCTAACAGAAAACACGAGATAACAGATTAATGGGTGAATACCAATACGAACTAACCTTCATCTGCTTACTCAAATCCTCGTTGATTGGATTTCGGGAAGGTGATAGACTGCCTCCACCCGCAGGCGTTGAAGCGAGCGTACTATGAGTGTGCATCATCAACTGCTCAATTTTGGGAATTAATGTGAGTTGGATTTGGGGAAAACGAAGGTTAATTTGAGGTTAGGGTTAGACACAGACACGGAGAGAGACGACTGGAACGGGAATAAAATGCAAAAAACAGCATTCCAAACGCTAATCATTCATGGCCAAAAGGAGAGCGTGGAAATATGTGAAGTGAACAAGAATGCAATCGGAAAGCAACACTAGTTCTCTTCAACATAGCTCCAAAATATGAATCATAAATCTGACTTACATACTGATTTCAAAACTGGATAGACTATGCCAGTTTTGAAATCGATCGTTAAGAAGGGCATTGATTATCATCTGCAAATCCAAATACGCATTTGCCTAAAGGAAATGTAAACAGTATAAACCCTGATTTCGATCAGCGATTTTAAAACGAAACGTTTCCTGCAAACCCTGCTACGTATAGAAGAGAAAATCCAAAATCTATCAACAACTAGATATATGAATCATACATTCATACCTGTTATGGTATGGCGAGAAGCGGAGAAGGAGGAGAATAGAGGGAAACATTCAAATTTTTTTTTTTTTTTTTTTTTTTGACAAAATTGCAAAAATGGTCTGTATTTGTCAAAATTTTGTGATTTTTGTCCAACAAGTTTTGATGTTATACCAACGGTCCATCTTTGAATATTTTAGTGATTTTGGTCCCTATCAGCTTGAAAAGAATGTTATATCTTTCTTGATTTTCTTTTTCCTTTTCTTTTAAGTAATTTATTATTTACTATATTACAAAAAGAATATATATATATATATATATATATATATATATATATATATATATATATATATATATATAATTTACTCTAAAATATCATCATTCATCCTACACCCAAAACCACCATCACTACTGCCATATACTACCACGATTGCAATCAACCACCATGTCATCGACCACCACACCGTCATCAACCACAATCACCACAGATCAGACAAAAAAGGGGCCAAATCAAAACCAAGCACAAAGAAAAATCAACGACATAGTGAAGATATGGAGGCACAGAATCAAATCGATTTCTGAAAAATCAATTTCATATGTGTATTTTCATATCATTTCTAGGTTTAGGGATTAATGAAATCAAAGAAGTAGATAATGGCACTGAATCAAATTAAAGCTAAAATCGATTCACTCGATTGGGTCACCATAATCGAAGCTAAAATCAGAGTTGAATCAAGAAGACAGTATATGTATGTGTGTGTTGTGTTCTTGGTTCACCAAAATCCTTCATTCCTCTCTGCCACCCGAATCGGAGCTAATGAACAAGCATGGTCGGGGTGGTGATGAACACATACGACCCACTTCTACTACCTATTCCCCCTCTTATAGTTCAGTTCCACCACCACTTCCTTCCCATGGACTTGCATGGGTGTGTATGTATCTTTTTCAAGTTTTTGTTTTTAATCGTCGTTATAACAATTGAAGGCGGACGGAGGTGGCAACGGAGAAGGCAGGCGGCGGTGACCACAGTTGTCGAATTCCTCTCATACTTCTCCGTCGCTCACTCCTACTGTGGCGCACAGATCCAGCACAAATGTGTGCAAACCCTAACTCTGGTCTCCATTACGAAATCATCGCCCTTCTTCGGTTCTCCTGGTGGCGATGGAAGGGAATAAAGAAGAAGGAACATCGAGAAAGGGAGATGGGTGGGGATTGGGGATGATGACTTTGGTGGGGGGCTTGGGATTTTTTTTTTGTTTATTTAATTAAAAAAAATAAGAAATCTTAAGAAAATTGTAACACCTCAAATTTTAAACCAATTTTTTTCATTTTTAAATTACCAAAATATTATTCATAAACCAAGTCATCAGAAACATAAATGTCAAATACAAATTATCATCACAAAATATCAGAGTATCACAGACTGCCCCAGTAACAAATCTCCCAACGAGTGTGTACAATCAGACATTCGCCTTCCAACGATCCTCGGAAGTACCTGAATGTAGCACCCAATCCCTGGTATGCACTCAATTCATGTATTTTTATGTTTTCCTCTGGGACTCAACGAGTTGGAGGCCCAACTCGTCGAGTAGAGTCGTGACTCGCGGAAAGTTTAAGTGATCTACTCGACAAGTCGGGAGACAGACTCGGCGAGTAGATGTTGTCTGAGTGAAACCCTAAATTGAGGGTTTGCACCCTATTTAAACACATTATAACCCCTCAACTCAGCCCCCATCGTCCAGAGCAAACCCTAACTCGAAACCCTAGCCGTTTTTAGTGTGTTCTTGAGCCTTGTGGTGTTACTTTGTGTGATTGAAGCTTGAAGAGAAGAATGAGGCTTGTGAGATCAAGGGGAACCAAGAGGATTCAGAGTTCTGAGCACATTTCCAGCTTATTAGAGGTATAAAGCTGAAACCTTGTCTATTCATTGTCTAGATCTTGATTTTGGACCTTTTTCTACATCTTTCTAAGCCCTAGTGAGGATGTATTCGGGATTGAGTATAAGAAGTGAGTTGTGCTTCAGATCTAGGGCTATTGGGGGTCTTTATGGCATAAAGGTGCCCACTTTGTTGCCATAAACACCACATGCATCTTGTAGACCACATTTTATGGCTTTTTGAAGCAAGGACCCCATGCATGTGCATCAAGTTTAGAACTTTACGTGTAAAATGGACATTAGGAGGCCAGATCTATGATTTTGGTGTGTTAAGACCCATTTAAATTGGAACGCCCCGATTCTCAGGTATTGTTTAAATAAGATTTATTGGGTGAAGCTCTACTCGACGAGTTGGTTGACCTACTCGTCAAGTAGCAGCGGGGTGGGATCGCGTGTTAAGTGGCCTACTCGACGAGTCCATATTGGGACTCGACGAGTAGGAGCTGGCAGATGAAACCCTAAATCCCGGGGTTTTGCACCCTATTTAAGGAAGCATAAGCCTCCTTTGGCCTCTTTGCAGTCCTTTGAGAGCTCAGAGAACCCTAATTCGTGTGGTGTTTCATTCTTGTGTGTGTAAGGCTTTGGAGAGGAGATCTTGTGAGGAAAGGAACTTGGGGAAAACAAAAGGGCTAGGAGCAAGGAAGTGTGGGAGATCAGAAATCTACCTCAAATAGCATCATTTGGAGGTATCAAGTCGTCATCTTTTCTCCTTTTTCTTTCTAGACCTCTTTTGGTTGAGATCTAGGGTTTTTATGGTTTGGTTGAGATGGTAATGTGGGATATAAGCTAGATCTGAAGTTGTAACTTCAGATCTGTAACCTTCTTGGGTTCTAGAGTCATAAGGCACTGATTTTGGTCGAGAATGAGGCCCTCATTGTGCATAAAGCCCCATTAAGAACTTAGTTTTGGCATTAAGAGCCTTATTAGTCATACATGCACGTAAAGTTTGCAACTTTACGTGAAAAGCATGCCCTAGAAGCTTGGATCTGTGATTTGGAGCCGCTGCATGGCTCAAAACAAGTCTGTATGGAAAAAGGACTGAATGGACTCGGCGAGTCACATGAAGATGGCCGTTAACTCGACGAGTTGGATGAACAACTCGGCGAGTCCGATGAAGATCACCATAAGACTCGACGAGTTGAAGAACAACTCGGCGCGTCGGATGAGTTTTCCCTAGGATATGTATGCGTGTGTGCCCGTCGAGTGGCAAGGAGGAAACTCGACGGGTGGCCTTAGAGTTTGAACGGGAATCGAAGGAACTCGACGAGTCACCCCGATGACTCGGCGAGTGGAATGTGCTTCGAGGAACTCGGCGAGTAGCCAAGGGTACTCGGCGAGTTGGGGGTCAACATGGACTGTTGACCTTGACTGAGGACTTTGACCTTGACCAGGGGTTGACTGGTGGGTTATGGAGTACCTTATAGATTTAAGGACTTATGAGTATATTGTACTATGGTCATAGGTGGTGGAGCCTGTGTCAAGTGATCCGAGAATTGGAGTTTACCTTTCGAGTCGGCATCTGCGAGGTGAGTTATCCTCGCTATATCGATAGGGTCTACGGCACCAAGGCCGGCCCTTTTAGTTGTTATTGTTATGGTATGCTACATATGGTTTGGTTTGCTAGATCGGAATCAGGGTAGACAGTATGTTATGCTTTATGATCCGTAAGGATTGGTATGTTAGTGACCTGCTAGGTCGGTACTCTAGTTACGAGAGGATTCTATGGTTGATGATCAGTATGACAGATATGTTTGATGTTTGTATATGCCAGTATATGATAGTTATGCGAACTTGGTTATTTGCTTATTGGTTGGGTTGAGGCGGTCCTGCTTTGTGCTGAAGGCCAACATACCCTATGAGCGGTCCGGGGAGACTGCAGGCCTACGAGGCGGATCAGTCATGTCGAAGGCTCGGGATAGATTCTGATAGACTGTAGGCCCGGTAGGGCGGTCCAGTCAGGCCGATGGCCCAGTATGCATGAATAGATTCAGATAGATTGTAGGCCCGGTAGGGCGGACCAGTCAGGCCGATGGCCCAGTATGCATGATTGATTGATTGATTGTTACTGATATGGTATTGTCAGTGTGGTATTGGTATTTTGGGGGTAGCTCACTAAGCCCTCGGGCTTACAGTTTTCAGTTTATTGTTTCAGGTACTTCAGGAGATCGTGGCAAGGCGAAGGCGTGACCGTACCGCTCCTCATCCTTATGTTATGATTTTGGGACACTCTGATGGATATTGATTTGAAAACGTTTTGTAAACAATACTATTTGACTTTTATTTGTGATTTAAAAAGTTTGAATTTGGCGTGAAATTTTTGGACGTTACAAGTTGGTATCAGAGCCTTGGTTTGAGTGAATTGGAGGAACACTCGTGTGAATCCAGTCTCAAACCAAGGAGATTTTTGGGAAGTAAGTTTTAAAAATGGTTTTCAAAAGAAAGGATGGAGGATGCAGAGGGTACGATCAGCCGGAGCCTGTAAGTAAACCCCAAAATACCATACAGTTATTTGATATTCTGATATGTTAGAACAACATGCTAGTGCTAGGCTAGGGATCTTCAGGAATCGCATGATAGATTTGCCTGATTATATGATACCTATTAGCCTAGGGTTTCTTGTATATGGGATTGACATCATAACTGCAGATGTTTAGTGTATGCATCACGGCCGTGTATAGTTAAGATCTTATAGCCTGAGAATGTCTGACTCGACCTTAGGGTAGGGTTGGATATTCGAAAGTCTATCGGGTCCAGCGTTATGTGCGGCTATCATAAACTAGCGCTGCAGGGGCTGATGGAAGTTCCATGGAGGTGTGAGTTGTGCAGAGCTGTGGGATCAGTAGTGAGATAGGCGATGTCCCCTAGTAGTGAGGGTTGAGCGCACATTATGTTGAGTACCAGCGTTATGTGCGGCTAGCATACACTAGCGCTGCAGGGGCTGATGGAAGTTCCATGGAGGTGTGAGTTGTGCAGAGCTGTGGGATCAGTAGTGAGATAGGCGATGTCCCCTAGTAGTGAGGGTTGAGCGCACATTATGTTGAGTATAGTATTAGGGAGTTGTGGTGATACTTGAGACAAATATGGGTAGGTGTGGAAGGTAGTATGGGCCCGTACTACTGGAAGCACAAGACCCATACGCGTAGCAAGGAAGTCACAACCCCTAGGATTTGTGGGTTTTGGTCTCCCGATATTATGTTTGTGTATCTGATGTCTTGAACGTATCTTTCAGTATGGTGGTGACGAGACGTTTTGCTGCTGGGTCCGGATCAGGATCGGGATCCGGATCAGGGTCGGGACAGGGGGACGGAGGGCCAAAGGTGCCGGTAGCACCTGAGCCCATGGTTCAGATGGGGACTGAGGAGCTGGATGCCAGGATCCGGGAGATTCTGCATGATGAGGTCGCTGCGGCTTTCCGAGCACAGCTACCAGAGATGTTTGGATCGATCAAGACCGCGATGGTCGAGTATTTTGATGAGCGATATGCAGCTCTGACAGAGACAGCAGCCGCTGCAGCCACTTCGGCTGTAACTGCGGCAGGGGTTGGAGGAGGAGCCGGCAGGGCTTTCCAGTACCGGGACTTCGATAATACGAAGCCCCCGACATTTGATGGTACTCAGGATGCGATCAGGGCTATGCGGTGGTTGTCTGACGTGGAGGGCTGTTTCTTCACGTGCTCATGTCCTGCTGACCAGAAGGTCAGGTGTGCTCTGAACCTGCTTAGGCTCGGGGCAAAGGACTGGTGGAGATTGACGACAGGTTCATATTCTGATGATCAGCGGGCTGCTGTTACTTGGGAGCAGTTCCGAGATATGTTTCGCACTCGCTACGTTCCGCGCGTGGAACGGGAGCGGCTTGCTCAGGAGTTTTGGACATTGAGATAGGATGGGGAGTCTGTGATGGAGATTACCTGGATGTTCATGGAGAGGGCTATGTTTTGCCCGGAGTTTGCGTTGGAGCAGTCTCAGATGACTCGTTATCTGAGTATGCTCAAGACGGATATACGACAGTTTGTGGCTACACAACGTTGTGAGACCCTCCTGGATCTACAGGAAGCCGCGAGACGGCGTGAGCTGGAGATAGAGCTGCAACTGAAGGAGCAGCATCAGGCACCGGCACAGTCTCAGCCGGCGCCTAAGCGGTCTAAGACCGCTGATGCACGGTCTGGGGGTCAGCAGAGCCGCACTTGTGGAAAGTGTGGCAGGGTTCATTCGGGAGTGTGTAGAGCAGGAGGGGGGTGTCACAAATGTGGCAAGGAGGGGCACTATGCCAGGGACTGCCGTCAGTCCGCTCCTCCAGCAGATATGAGGATTTGTTACCATTGTCATCAGGTTGGTCATGTGAAGACCAACTGTCCGCAGCTCGCCGCCAAGTCGGCGCAGGGTCCCGTGCCAGCCACTGTGAGGATTGGAGATGGGAGGCCAGGCAGGGTGGAGCCTACGAAGGCTCAGGGTCGCGCCTTCCAGCTCACGGTCGAGGAGGCCAAGGCAGCGCCGGATGTGGTTGCTGGTGCGTTTCTATTCTCTGTCTCAATTATTGTATTGGTGTTATGCTTATTGATTGTACCTGTGGTTAGGTACGTTTTTAGTGAATTCTTTGCCCGCTTTGGTATTATTTGACTCGGGGGCGAGTCGGTCGTTTGTATCTCAGACTTTCTCTAGAGGGTTCAGTGTGCCGATAGGTGATCTTGAGTGTCCGTTGCGAGTTTCGATCGCCAACGAGCACGGGGTTTCTGCTTCTTCGGTTTACCAGGGATGCGAGTTGGAGATTTTCGGGGTGTCCTTCCCGATAGATTTGATTCCTATCCCCATGGGGATGTATGCGTGATTGTAGGGATGGATTGGCTTAGCCGTTTCGGCGCCATGATCGACTGTGAGAGGCAGCGGGTGGTGGTTCGTACCCCAAGTGGGGGAGAACTGGTAGTATATGGCGAGGGCACCAGGTTGGGATCAGGGTTTTGTTCGGCAGTCAGGGCTGGACAGTATATACATCACGGGTGTGCCGGTTATTTGGCGTATGTAGTAGATACGCGGGTTAGGGAGCAGCTCTCAGTTTCAGAGGTTCCGGTGGTTAGAGAGTTTGCTGATGTGTTTCCGGAGGAGTTACCCGGAGTGCCTCCGGAGAGGCAGGTTGAGTTTAGGATTGATCTAGTGCCGGGTGCGACCCCTATCGCTAAGGCGCCGTACCGACTGGCACCGCCAGAGATGCAGGAGTTGTCGTCTCAGTTGCAGGAGCTGCTGGGTAAGCAGTTTATTCGTCCGAGTAGTTCACCCTGGGGAGCACCGATCCTGTTCGTCAGGAAGAAGGACGGTTCGCACAGGATGTGCATTGACTATAGGGAGCTGAACAAGTTAACGGTGAAGAACCGTTATCCGCTTCCAAGGATAGACGATCTTTTTGATCAGCTGCAGGGTGCATCTTGGTTTTCCAAGATTGATTTGAGATCAGGATACCACCAGGTCAGGGTGAGGGAGGAGGACGTGGAGAAAACCGCGTTTCGGACTCGTTATGGTCATTACGAGTTCATGGTGATGTCGTTTGGGCTCACCAACGCGCCAGCAGTGTTCATGGATCTGATGAACCGAGTCTGCAGACCGATGCTCGATCGCTCGGTCATTGTATTCATAGATGACATCTTGGTATATTCTAAGACCCGAGAGCAGCATGAGGAGCATCTCAGGGAGCTGCTGGAGGTACTGCGACGAGAACGGCTGTATGCCAAGTTCTCGAAGTGTGAGTTTTGGTTACGAGAGGTTCAGTTCCTCGGACATCTCATTTACTAGGATGGGATTTTGGTCGATCCGGCCAAGGTGGAGGCGGTTATGCAGTGGGAGACTCCGAGATCTCCCTCAGACATCAGGAGTTTCTTTGGTTCAATCTCGAGTGTGCCCTTCAAATTTTGTGACTGGGATGCCGAGGATCACAAAACAAGGTGTGAAGTAACCATGCAAATTACTTGGTACCCTTAATGTATTACCCCTCGATCGATGTGTCGGTTAACCACACACGCTCCATCGATACTATGATAAACATTAAGTCACCCTTTACCTACCTTGTTAAGTTCAAGTTAGTGTGCCGGTTAACCACACACGCTCCACTAACGACTTAAACAAAGTGTAAAGTGTAATTTCATGGATTAGCACCTTATTCACATTTTCCTAAAATAACTAAGATTGGAAATTCAATAAAGTTTAGTTACTTTAGTATTATCATTATACTTTTAATGAGAATTTATAAGTCCTTGTCCTACCCGTTCGGCTAACGACCCTCCACCGATCAAGGAAGCGGTGGGTGAGAGTGGACACCCATTAAGTTGTCATTTTATAGGCAACAACCTTATACCCCCCTTATAGACCGGCTTCGTGAATGAGGCGTACTAGCGGTAAGACGACTTGATCTTATACATATATAAATCTTATTAAACTTATAATATTATAAAGTATAAGGGTTGAATTTTAACTTTTAAAATTCTAGGGGTTGGAACTAAAATTTTTAATATGACTTTACATGTTCCAAAACTTGAGGGCAAGTTTTGTAAACTTTCAAAACTTTTCATTTCTCATAACTTATGAGTTAATGGTTATTAAAAATGAAGACTCTTCATTTTTTTGTAACCTATGTGTTATTTTAATGGTTATTTATAAATGTGACTTTTGGTTATCCATAACTTAAGAACTAGTTATGGACTCCATTAAAACACATAAAGATCAAGAATTAATCTAATCAATTATTAGCACATAATTTCTATGTTCTTCTAAACTCATATGTTTATGAGTGTTCATATCAAAAATTTCAAGAATCGTAAGTACATATACAAAACTTGAAATTTTGATACGAGCTTTTGAACAAAACTTCGATTTTCAAGTTTTTTTTTTTTTTTTTTTTTTTTTTTTTTTTTTTTGCATCAAGTATCAAATAAACAAACCAGGCTCTGATACCACTGATGGGTTTTCAGCATTATAACACTCCTATGGTGTACATGCAACCCTAGAAACCTTGGATCTATGTTTGACTAAGATACATGCAAATAATTATTTTTCCAAGGTTCTTATCCTAACTAGCATGACATGGGGTACTTGAATCAAATAAAACTAGTAGAATTACTTACCTTGTAGTAGTAGTTTATTGCTTGGAGTTTGAGAGCCTAGCACCAATAATGTGGATGCCTCAAATGGAAGTCACAAATCACCACAAACTTGGAAACTTAAGAGAATAGTCACAAACTTCTTGAAATCGGCCCTCTTAGTTTACACACATCAACTAGTGCAATTTCAAGAACCAAAGCCTCCTTTATATAGTGTGGTGGATTAGGGTTACATCCATGTAAACCCTAATACCCATGTCTTTTCATTTCCATGAGATCCATGGGTTAAAGCTCCATGGAGTATCCATGGACTTTCCATGCAAGCCTAGCCCATTCCAAATAAGCATTAGCCCACACTATATAAATACAAGAGCCCATATTTAATTAGTCATACTTTTGATCTCTAAATTAATTTTAAATTAATTATAGATCAACACTAATTAAATAATATGATTTTATATTAATATATTAGAACTTATAATATATTAATAAATCATAACTTATACTATTCTCAAAAGATTATCCGTAAATTGTTCGGGTGAAGTGCAACCCAAATGGACCATGCCGGGTCGGGTCAAGTACATACCAAATATAGTTATGGACTTAGACACTATCTCCAACAGCCTGAGCAGCAGACCGCATTTGAGACGTTGAGACAAAGATTGTGCGAGGCACCAATCTTAGCCCTGCCGGAGGGCATGGAAGATTTTGTAGCATATTGTGATGCGTCCATCTCGGGTTTGGGCACGGTATTGATGCAGAGAGGGAATGTTATTGCTTACGCTTCGAGGCAGCTGAAGCCTCACGAGGCGAACTATCCGACGCATGACTTGGAGCTGGGGGCTGTTGTCTTCGGCCTCAAGATTTGGCGTCATTTCCTTTATAGGGTCCGCTGTACCATCTATACAGATCACAAGAGTCTGAGGTACCTCATGGATCAGCCGAATATGAACATGAGGCAACGTCGGTGGTTAGACGTGGTGAAGGATTATGATTGTGAGATCCTATACCACCCAGGGAAGGCCAATGTTGTGGCGGATGCGCTTAGCCGCAAGGCAGCGCCAATCAGGGATATTACTTTTGGAGCAGATCTGAGAGGCCCAACTGGAGGCCATGAAGGAGGAACATCGGAAGAGGGAGCGTATTGTGGGTCAGGTTTCCTCTTTCGATTGCGACAGCCGGGGATTGTTGACTCTTCACCGTAGGGTGTGGGTCCCATATCATGGAGGTGTGCGCCAGTTATTCATGGAAGAGGCGCACAAATCCAGGTTTTCTATTCATCCCGGGGCGACGAAGATGTACAGAGATCTTCTACCCGATTACTGGTGGCCCTGCATGAAGCGAGACGTCACGTGGTACGTGGAGCGATGCTTGACCTGCAGGAAGGTCAAGGCCGAGCACCAGAGGCCACACGGTAAGATGCAGCCGCTAGACATTCCCATGTGGAAATAAGAAGATATTACTATGGATTTCATCACCAAGCTTCCCAGGACTGCACGGGGAGTGGATTCGATTTGATTCATCGTGGATCAGTTGACCAAGAGTGCCCACTTCATATCGATCCAGGAGAGCATCTCGGCTGAGAAGTTGGCCGACATCTACATCCGAGAGGTAGTAGCTCGGCACGGAGTGCCAGTTTCAGTGATTTCGGACCGAGACGTGCGGTTTACTTCCAGGTTCTGGAAGAAGTTTCACGACGAGTTGGGTACTCGTCTGCATCTTAAGAGCATTATCCGGAGCTTTTTCAGGAGCGAGCAGCAGACTTCGAGGACAAAGTCTGAAATAAGTGGGGGAGATTTGTAGCACCTGGTTCTTGATATGTATTTCATTTATGTAGTTTTACATTTTTGGCCTGGGACTCGGCGAGTTGATGGCCCAACTCGCCGAGTAGAAGCGGGATAGAACGCGGGGTTTAAGTATGGGACTCGTCGAGTCGGATCCTGGACTCGACGAGTAGGCTCTGTCTGGACAAAAACCCTAATATGAGGGTTTGCACCCTATTTAATCATCTCATTCAGCCCCCACTCGTCCCTATTGCTTCCAGAAACCCTCCCTAGCAAACCCTAAGTGTTTTGGTGCAAGATTCATGGCTTTTGAGTGATTTTGTGGATTTTGATCACAAGGAAGAATAAAGAGCATAGAAGGATCAAGAGGAGACTGAAGGATTCGAGTTTGGTGCATCATTTGCTGTTCTCAGAAGGTATAAAGTCTATACCTTGCTTGTTCTTTTGTTAGATCCCTTTTTGGGGAGATTTAGGGCTTTTATAAGTCATTCTTGGTAGCCAGCCATGTTTGCAAGCATGGTTGGGGGTTGAGGCTTCGGATCTAGGTCCATGGAAGGGTCACAAGGCAGTTAGGGGTTGCTTTTGCACCCATGGAAGGTCCCATGCATTTTAAGAGCTTCTTTTTGGGCATTTTAGGCTCAAAGTCCCATGCATGCACGTAAAGTTTGTAACTTTACGTGCTAGATTGAGTTTAGGGACCTAGATCTATCATTTGGACAAGAGTTGCACTCCAGAAATCGAAGAAATAAGACTTGGACTGCATCGACTCGGCGAGTCCAAGGTTAGACTCCCCTTTTTCTGTTATGGTTCATGGGAACCAGTTGAGTGAAAGAAATGTTTTAGAGGGTCCAAGGGAGTGACCCAAACGTATTGGGATAAGCCATAGTCCTGGAGTTCATAGGACTCGACGAGTGCACGAGCAGACTTGGCGAGTCCAAGGAAATCTCCCAACTCTTGAAGATGAACTCGACGAGTTGTTCATACAACTCGGCGAGTTGAGTCAACTGGAAGTTGACTTTGACTTTGACTTGGACTTGGTCTGGGGTAAAATAGTCATTTTACCCTAAGGGGTAGATATCAGATTCTAATTAAGTGTTTTGTGGGGATTATAGCCGGAGGATTTCCGGAGCAGCAGCAGTCAGGGATTCCCCGCACAGATTATCAGCAGCTACTCGTTTGAGGTGAGTTACCTTTCAGTAGTGGTGGGTCTACGGCCACAATGTCGGCCCACCAGTAGGAGTTGTATGTTAGATGATTGTCTTTATGACATTCATCTAGGGTTGCTACTACCTGATATGTTTATGTGCTAGCATGATATGTTATATGTGATATGTGATAGTGTTAGTAGGGGGAGAATAGTCCCCAAGTTTGGTCGTTAGGACCGAAGGGTAGGTCGGGAACCCCATAATTGCCTAACAGTATGTTCATGCTATGATATTATGTGGTAGTAGTAGGAGGTGAAATAGTCCTCGGATGTCGGTCGTAAGGACCGGCGGGTAAGTCAAGCACCCCATAATGGCTTGACCTGGGTAGTTAGGCACCCCAGAATTGCCTGGCAGTATATTGTGTGTTATGTGGTAGTGGTAGGGGGTGAAATAGTCCCCGGTAGTCGGGTGAAACAGACCGACGGGTAAGTCAAGCACCCCAGAATGGCTTGACCTGGGTACGTCAAGCACCCCAGAATGGCTTGACCTGGGTAGTCAGGCACCCCAGAACTGCATGACAGTATGTATTGTATATGTGTGGTGCGATGGGGGAACTCACTAAGCTTCATGCTTACAGTTTACAGTTTTGGTTTCAGGTACCTCTTCAGTGAAGGGGAAAGAGCTGGCGTGGTAGCGGCACATCATACACACACGCATTGATTTTTCGCATTTGAGATATTCTGGGATTGTACTCTGACATGTTGGTATTATATGTTTTGGGTTTTCAGACATGATACATTGATTCACAAAATGATATATTGTTACGCAGTTTTCTTATGAATGTTTTATGATCCGTTAATTAAAATGAAATTTTTGGACTCGAAATCTGGGATGTTACAAGTTGGTATCAGAGCCCTGGTTTGAGGGATTCGGACACACCTTTGGGGTGTCTGAACTCAAATCAAGGGATTTAAAAGATTTTTTACAAGAAAAATGGTTTTCTAAAAGCTAAGTTAAAAGAGTTTTGAGAAAGAACGAAGTGTGTGATGTGCGCGACCGGCCGAGCTCAAGTAAGTATTCCCCAAAGTACCCATACAAGTTTATATTATGTTTATCAGTTTCAGTAGAACAACATGTTAGAATAGGACTAAGGATCTAGGAATGATGCCTTATGTGCCTGCTTTATGTGCTTCAGCTTATGAGAATTGCATGCTAGTATTGAGTAGACAGTAATAGGATAGCCTGTTTAGGTTATGCGTGGTAGTATGAGCTCAGCATTGTATGCTAGTGAGTTTCCTGTTCTGAGGATAGGATTGCTTGAGATCGATCCCTTTGGTCTGAATGCTACTTTCTTTGTGCTTTGTGGGACTTTGAGTGATGGGAGTTAGCTGTTAGGTGAATACGTTAAGTCACATGTGATAAGGGTTGGATAATCTTATAGGATTGGATTTGACCCTATTGCGCAACTCTTGTTTGAGTCTAACCGTTGTAGGGACGAGTCTTTTACTCGAAGGATTATCTGAGCCTCGTTACATGTGATGGTATTCAGGTAATGGCTAATTGGCATTACAAGGAGGCCTTCAGCAGCTGAGGACCGGTTTGGGTGGTGTCAGAGATTTTCCCTAGGGTAAGCCTAGGATGAGAGTAGTAGAGATCAGTAACAGTAGTAGTGACTTGGTGGAGTCGAGGCGATTCTTGAGGAAAGTACGGATAGATGTGGAAGGTAGTATGGGCCCGTACTACTGAAAGGAGAGGATCCGTACTTGAATCGAGAAAGGTTGAGGCAAGACCAAGGAGCTCGTGATGGATGTGATCCCTCTAGATGTATCAGTATCACTGACGGTTGTCATTATGTATTGCATAATGGTGGTACTACGTCCAAGGCCAGCAGTTGGCAGCTCAGGGGAGGGATCGGGTTCGGGCTCAGGTTCTGAACCAGTGGATGAGAGGCTACGCGAGTTTATCGCGTCCGAGATCACTAGAGGCATCCTTGATGCGACCCCGGTCATCTTTGGGTCGATCAAGGAAGGGATTGTCGAGCTGATGGAGGATCGCCTCCGGGCGTTCAGGAGCGACATGGCGACCAGCCAGTCGGGATCACACACACTGTCCTTTAAGGACTTTAGGGGCAGTGGTGCGCCGGATTTCCATGGGGCGAAGGACCCCATTGTGGCCAGACGGTGGATTGCAGACATTGAGTCTGCACAGTTGACCAGCTTCTGCCCTGAGGGGTCGAAGGTGAGATATGCAGCAGGATGCTTGAGAGATAGGGCTAGGGATTGGTGGGAGTCGGTTGGTGACTCTCTGGGAGCCCTGGCGGTTGAGGCTATGACATGGCCGGAATTTGTGACTCGGTTCAGAGCAGAGTTTGCACCTGCAGTGGAGCTCCAGCAGTTGGCGAGGGAGTTCTTAGATATGAGACAGACTACGAAGACTGTGGCGGAGATCACCGCCAAGTTCCGGGAGAAGGCGTTGCTAGTGCCTCAGTATGCGGGAGATGAGGATATGAGGAGGACCCGCTACCATGACATGCTGCGAGCCGACATTCGGGAGCATGTTAGTTTTTCAGCTTGCCCTACCCTGGATTCCATGATTGCCAGGGCAAGGGAAAGGGAGATTGATCTGGAGCACATCCGGAAGAGGAAGGTAGAGGAGGGGCAGGTGACAGGGGCTTCGGGGTAGAAGCCCAAGGGACCAGATGGTAGGCCGAAAGGCCAGCCAGGACAGGGCCGCTGCAGGAAGTGCGGCAGGCAGCATGAGGGAGCATGTAGGTTGGGATCGTCGGGCTGCTACAAGTGCAGCAAGACAGGGCACTTCAGCAGGGATTGTACCGCCCCTGCACCCATTATACAGACATCTGAGTTGCTATGTTTCCACTGCAACCAGAGGGGCCACAAGAAGGCCAGTTGCCCCCAGTTGTCAGCAGCAGCGCCAGTGAAGGCGCCAGCTCCAGCGACCCTGCGGATTACCGATGTCCGGCAGGGCAAGGCAGAGGCTCCAGTGGTGAGGAGCCGGGCTTTCCAGTTGACTACCGAGGAGGCACGCGCCGCACCCGATGTGGTGACGGGTATGATTCTTTCCCTCTGATCTATTTATATGATGTTTATGATATTGATATGTGCTCTGTATATACATATTAGGATCGTTCCATGTGAACGGTATCCCAGTACAGGTGTTGTTTGATTCAGGTGCCACTCGATCTTTTGTTTCTCTTGCGCTCAGCAAGAGGTTTCCCGAGTCTTCGGGCATGTTGGATTGCCCTTTAGAGGTAGAGATTGCCGATGATCGATCGGTTTGAGCATCAGCGGTATTCCGAGATTGTGTGCTGAGATTATTTGAGGAGCGCTACCTGGTAGATTTGGTTCCTATACCTTTGCGGGGGAACAAGGTTATTATCGGCATGGATTGGCTAAGCCCCAATGGGGCGGTGATCGACTGCGCAAAGCAGTTGGTGCAGATCAGGACCCCAAGTGGGGGAGAGCTGGTGATTCAGGGCGAGAGGCCGCAGCGAGGACCAGCTTTATGTTCGGCAGCGAGGGCTAGGCGTTACCTACAGTAGGGTTGCGCAGGATATGTCGCCTATGTCATGGATACCCGGGAGGCGGGTGAGGCGACGGTGAGTGACGTTCCGGTGGTGCGAGACTACGCAGATATGTTCCCAGAGGAGCTTCCTGGGATACCTCCAGAGCGACAGGTGGAGTTCAGGATCGACCTAGTCCCTGGTACGGCTCCGATAGCCAAGGCACCGTATCGGTTGGCTCCTCCTGAGATGCAAGAGTTGTCTACACAGCTGCAGGAGCTGTTAGACAAGGGATTCATTAGACCGAGCAGTTCACCCTGGGGAGCCCCGATTCTGTTTGTGAAGAAGAAGGACGGGTCACATCGGATGTGTATAGATTATAGGGAGCTGAACAACGTGACGGTGAAGAACCGTTACCCACTCCCGAGGATTGATGACCTCTTTGACCAGCTACAGGGAGCATCTTGGTTCTCCAAGATTGATCTGCGATCAGGATATCATCAGATGAGGATCGGAGAGGAGGATGTACAGAAGACTGCGTTTCAGACGCGCTATGGCCACTACGAGTTCGTGGTGATGCCCTTCGGGCTCACCAATGCTCCTACCACGTTCACGGACCTCATGAACCGCGTGTGTAGACCGATTTTGGATCGGTCCGTGATAGTCTTCATTGACGACATCTTGGTCTATTCCAAGACGCAGGAGCATCATGAGGAGCATCTGCGAGAGGTTTTGGATACTCTGAGGAGAGAGAGATTGTACGCCAAGTTCTCTAAGTGTGAGTTCTGGTTGCGCGAGGTGCAGTTTCTTGGGCACCTTGTCAACCAGAACGATATTCTGGTCGACGCGGCCAAGGTGGAGGCCGTGATGAGATGGGAGGTTCTGAAGTCTCCATCTGAGATTCAGAGTTTCCTGGGATTAGCCGGCTACTATCGGAGATTCATCCAGGATTTCTCCAAGATAGTTGTACCCTTGACACGGCTGACGAAGAAGGCCGTAGTCTTTCGTTGGGGGCCTGAGCAGCAGACAACGTTTGAGACACTGAGGCAGAGGTTGTGCGAGGCGCCGATCTTAGCCCCGCCAGAGGGCGTAGAGGATTTTGTTGTGTACTGCGGCGCGTCTATATCAGGTTTGGGCGCGGTATTGATGCAGAGAGGGCATGTCATCGCCTACGCTTCGAGGCAGCTGAAGCCTCACGAGGCGAACTACCCGACGCATGATTTGGAGCTGGGGGATGTTGTATTCGCCCTCAAGATTTGGCGTCATTACCTCTATGGGGTCCGTTGTACCATTTACACGGACCATAAGAGCCTGAGGTATCTCATGGACCAGCCAAATCTAAATATGAGGCAGCGTCGGTGGATGGATGTGGTAAAGGATTATGATTGTGAGATCCTCTACCACCCGGGGAAGGCCAACGTTGTGGCCGACGCGCTTAGCCGCAAGGCAGCGCCGATCAGGGATTTACTCCACTGTTGGAGCTGATTCGAGAGGCCCAATAGGAGGCCATGAAGGAGGAACATCGGAAGAGTGAGCGGATTGTAGGCCAAGTTTCCTCCTTCGATTATGATAGCCGAGGGATGTTGACCCTCCACCGCAGGGTGTGGGTGCCGTACCACGGGGGTGTGCGCCAGGTTCTAATGGAGGAGGCGCACAAATCTCGATTCTCCATTCATCCCGGGACGACGAAGATGTATAGGGATCTTCGTCTGGACTATTGGTAGCCCTGCATGAATCGGGATGTGGCATGGTACGTGGAGCGGTCCTTGACCTGCAGGAAGGTCAAGGCCGAGCATCAGAGACCACACGGCAAGATGCAGCTGTTGGATATTCCGTTGTGGAAATGGGAAGACATCACGATGGATTTTATCACAAAGCTTCCCAGGACCGCGCGGGGAGTGGATTCGATTTGGGTCATCATCGATCGATTGACCAAGAGCGCCCATTTTATTCCAATTCAGGAGAGCATCTCGACCGAGAAGTTGGCCGACATCTACATCAGGGAGGTGGTGGCGCGGCACGGGGTGCCAGTTTCGGTGATTTCAGACAGGGATGTGAAGTTCACTTCCAGGTTTTGGAAGAAGTTTCATGACGAGTTGGGTCAGAGCGAGCGGACCATCCAGACTTTAGCACTGCATTTCACCCGCAGACGGATGGTCAGAGCGAGCGGACCATCCAGACTTTGGAGGATATGTTGCGGGCATGTGTGCTAGACTTCGGTGGTAGCTGGGATACCTACCTCCCATTGGCTGAGTTCTCGTATAACAACAACTATCACGCGAGTATCGATCGTCCTCCCTTCAAGATGTTGTGCGGGAGGAAGTGCAGGACCCCGATATGTTGGGGTGAGGTTGGCCAGAGTGTCCTGGGGAGCACCGAAGTGGTGCTCAAGACGACGGAGAGGATTCAGCAGGTCTGGAGCAGGCTTCAGACTGCTCGGAGTCGGCAGAAAAGTTATGCCGACAAGCGCCAATCAGACCTGGAGTTCCAGGTCGGGGATATGGTTCTCCTGAAGGTGTCGTCATGGAAAGGCATCATCCGATTCAGGAAACGAGGCAAGTTAGGCCCCAGGTACATTGGACCGTTCAAGGTTTTAGCCCGGGTGGTCAAGGTGGCGTACAGGTTGGATCTTCCAGCCGAACTCAGCCAGATCCACAACACTTTCCACATCTCCCAGCTGCGGAAGTGCCTGGTGGACGACTCAGCAGTGGTACCCTTAGAGGATATTCAGGTCGATGACAGCCTGAACTACATCGAGCGACCTGTAGCAATCCTCGACCGGAAGTCGAAGGATCTGAGGAGCAAGAGGGTGGAGCTCGTGAAGGTGCAATGGCAGAACCGGAAGGGCTCGGAATGGACTTGGGAGCCGGTGGATGAGATGATGGAGCATTATCCGGAGCTTTTTCAGGAGCGAGCAGCAGACTTCGAGGACGAAGTCTGAAATAAGTGGGGGAGATTTGTAGCACCTGGTTCCTGGTATGTATTTCATTTATGTAATTTTACATTTTTGGCCTGGGACTCGGCGAGTTGATGGCCCAACTCGCCGAGTAGAAGCGGGATAGAACGCGGGGTTTAAGTATGGGACTCGTCGAGTCGGATCCTGGACTCGACGAGTAGGCTCTGTCTGGACAAAAACCCTAATATGAGGGTTTGCACCCTATTTAATCATCTCATTCGGCCCCCACTCGTCCCTATTGCTTCCAGAAACCCTCCCTAGCAAACCCTAAGTGTTTTGGTGCAAGATTCAAGGCTTTTGAGTGATTTTGTGGATTTTGATCACAAGGAAGAAGGAAGAGCATAGAAGGATCAAGAGGAGACTGAAGGATTCGAGTTTGGTGCATCATTTGCTGTTCTCAGAAGGTATAAAGTCTATACCTTGCTTGTGCTTTTGTTAGATCCCTTTTTGGGGAGATTTAGGGCTTTTATAAGTCATTCTTGGTAGCCAACCATGTTTGCAAGCATGGTTGGGGGTTGAGGCTTCGGATCTAGGTCCATGGAAGGGTCACAAGGCAGTTAGGGGTTGCTTTTGCACCCATGGAAGGTCCCATGCATCTTAAGAGCTTCTTTTTGGGCATTTTAGGCTCAAAGTCCCATGCATGCACGTAAAGTTTGTAACTTTACGTGCTAGATTGAGTTTAGGGACCTAGATCTATCATTTGGACAAGAGTTGCACTCCAGAAATCGAAGAAATAAGACTTGGACTGCATCGACTCGGCGAGTCGTTCTTGGGACTCGGCGAGTCCAAGGTTAGACTCCCCTTTTTCTGTTATGGTTCATGGGAACCAGTTGAGTGAAAGAAAGGTTTTAGAGGGTCCAAGGGAGTGACCCAAACGTATTGGGATAAGCCATAGTCCTGGAGTTCATAGGACTCGACGAGTGCACGAGCAGACTTGGCGAGTCCAAGGAAATCTCCCAACTCTTGAAGATGAACTCGACGAGTTGTTCATACAACTCGGCGAGTCGAGGACAGGACGTGTTCTTAGGATGAAGATGGACTCGACGAGTGTTCATACCGCTCGGCGAGTCGGAAGAAGGTTCATCCGAGGTTGTGTTAGAAGGAGAACTCGTCGAGTCGTTGCTAAACTCGACGAGTAGGGACGTGGATGAGGACAGTTAAAGAAATAGGGACTCGACGAGTTGACGACCCAACTCGGCGAGTCGGGTCAACTGGAAATTGACTTTGACTTTGACTTGGACTTGGTCGGGGGTAAAATAGTCATTTTACCCTAAGGGGTAGATATCAGATTCGGATTAAGTGTTTTGTGGGGATTATAGCCGGAGGATTTCCGGAGCAGCAGCAGTCAGGGATTCCCCGCACAGATTATCAGCAGCTACTCGTTTGAGGTGAGTTACCTTTCAGTAGCGGTGGGTTTACGGCCACAATGTCGGCCCACCAGTAGGAGTTGTATGTTAGATGATTGTCTTTGTGACATTCATTTAGGGTTGCTACTACCTGATATGTTTATGTGCTAGCATGATATGTTATATGTGATATGTGATAGTGTTAGTAGGGGGAGAATAGCCCCCAAGTTCGGTCGTTAGGACCGAAGGGTAGGTCGGGCACCCCAGAATTGCCTGACAGTATGTTCATGCTATGATATTATGTGCTAGTAGTAGGAGGTGAAATAGTCCTCGGATGTCGGTCGTAAGGACCGGCGGGTAAGTCAAGCACCCTAGAATGGCTTGACCTGGGTAGTCAGGCACCCCAGAATTGCCTGGCAGTATATTGTGTGTTATGTGGTAGTGGTAGGGGGTGAAATAGTCCCCGGTAGTCGGGTGAAACAGACCGACGGGTAAGTCAAGCACCCCAGAATGGCTTGACCTGGGTACGTCAAGCACCCCAGAACTGCCTGACAATATGTATTGTATATGTGTGGTGCGATGGGGGAACTCACTAAGCTTTGTGCTTACAGTTTACAGTTTTGGTTTCAGGTACCTCTTCAGCGAAGGGGAAAGAGCTGGCGCGGTAGCGGCACATCATACACACACGCATTGATTTTCCGCACTTGAGATATTCTGGGATTGTACTCTGACATGTTGCTATTATATGTTTTGGGTTTTCAGACATGATACATTGATTCACAAAATGATATATTGTTACGCAGTTTTCTTATGAATGTTTTATGACCCGTTAATTAAAATGAATTTTTTGGACTCGACATTAGGGATGTTACATATAGGCTGGATCTGCCAGCCGAACTCAATCAGATTCATAGCACCTTTCACGTCTCCCAGTTGCGGAAGTGTCTGGTGGACGATTCGGCAGTAGTGTCATTAGAGGATATCCAGGTGGATGACAGCCTGAATTACATCGAGCGTCCAGTGGCAATCCTTGACAGGAAGTCGAAGGATCTGAGGAACAATAGGGTGGAGCTGGTTAAGGTGCAGTGGCAGCATCGCAAGGGCTCGGAGTGGACCTGGGAGCCGGAGGACGAGACGAGGGAGCATTACCCCGAGCTTTTTCAGGATCGAGTAGCAGACTTTGAGGACGAAGTCTAAAATAAGTAGGGGAGATTTGTAGCACCCGATCCCTGGTATGCACTCAATTGATGTATTTTTATGTTTTCCTCTGGGACTCAACGAGTTGGAGGCCCAACTCGTCGAGTAGAGTCGTGACTCGCAGAAAGTTTAAGTGATCTACTCGACGAGTCGGGAGACTGACTCGACAAGTAGATGTTGTCTGAGTGAAATCCTAAATTGAGGTTTTGCACCCTATTTAAACACATTATAACCCCTCAACTCAGCCCCCATCGTCCAGAGCAAACCCAAACTTGAAACCCTAGCCGTTTTTAGTGTGTTCTTGAGCCTTGTGGTGTTACTTTGTGTGATTGAAGCTTGAAGAGAATAAGGAGGCTTGTGAGATCAAGGGGAACCAAGAGGATCCAGAGTTCTGAGCACATTTCCAGCTTATTAGAGGTATAAAGCTGAAATATCATCATTCGTCCTACACCCAAAACCACCATCACTACTGCCATATACTACCACGATTGCAATCAACCACCATGTCATCGACCACCACACCGTCATCAACCACAATCACCACAGATCAGACAAAAAAGGGGCCAAATCAAAACCAAGCACAAAGAAAAATCAACGACATAGTGAAGATATGGAGGCACAGAATCAAATCGACTTCTGAAAAATCAATTTCATATGTGTATTTTCATATCATTTCTAGGTTTAGGGATTAATGAAATCAAAGAAGTAGATAATGGCACTGAATCAAATTAAAGCTAAAATCGATTCACTCGATTGGGTCACCATAATCGAAGCTAAAATCAGAGTTGAATCAAGAAGACAGTATATGTATGTGTGTGTTGTGTTCTTGGTTCACCAAAATCCTTCATTCCTCTCTGCCACCCGAATCGGAGCTAATGAACAAGCATGGTCGGGGTGGTGATGAACACATACAACCCACTTCTACTACCTATTCCCCCTCTTATAGTTCAGTTCCACCACCACTTCCTTCCCATGGACTTGCATGGGTGTGTATGTATCTTTTTCAAGTTTTTGTTTTTAATCGTCGTTATAACAATTGAAGGCGGACGGAGGTGGCAACGGAGAAGGCAGGCGGCGGTGACCACAGTTGTCGAATTCCTCTCATACTTCTCCGTCGCTCACTCCTACTGTGGCGCACAGATCCAGCACAAATGTGTGCAAACCCTAACTCTGGTCTCCATTACGAAATCATCGCCCTTCTTCGGTTCTCCTGGTGGCGATGGAAGGGAATAAAGAAGAAGGAACATCGAGAAAGGGAGATGGGTGGGGATTGGGGATGATGACTTTGGTGGGGGGCTTGGGATTTTTTTTTGTTTATTTAATTAAAAAAATAAGAAATCTTAAGAAAATTGTAACACCTCAAATTTTAAACAAATTTTTTTCATTTTTAAATTACCAAAATATTATTCATAAACCAAGTCATCATAAACATAAATGTCAAATACAAATTATCATCACAAAATATCAGAGTATCACAGACTGCCCCAGTAACAAATCTCCCAACGAGTGTGTACAATCAGACATTCGCCTTCCAACGATCCTCAGAAGTACCTAAATGTAGCACCCAATCCCTGGTATGCACTCAATTCATGTATTTTTATGTTTTCCTCTGGGACTCAACGAGTTGGAGGCCCAACTCGTCGAGTAGAGTCATGACTCGCGGAAAGTTTAAGTGATCTACTCGACGAGTCGGGAGACAGACTCGACGAGTAGATGTTGTCTGAGTGAAACCCTAAATTGAGGGTTTTCACCCTATTTAAACACATTATAACCCCTCAACTCAGCCCCCATCGTCCAGAGCAAACCCTAACTCGAAACCCTAGCCGTTTTTAGTGTGTTCTTGAGCCTTGTGGTGTTACTTTGTGTGATTGAAGCTTGAAGAGAAGAATGAGGCTTGTGAGATCAAGGGGAACCAAGAGGATCCAGAGTTCTGAGCACATTTCCAACTTATTAGAGGTATAAAGCTGAAACCTTGTCTATTCATTGTCTAGATCTTGATTTTGGACCTTTTTCTACATCTTTCTAAGCCCTAGTGAGGATGTATTCGGGATTGAGTATAAGAAGTGAGTTGTGCTTCAGATCTAGGGCTATTGGGGGTCTTTATGGCATAAAGGTGCCCACTTTGTTGCCATAAACACCCCATGCATATTGTAGACCACCTTTTATGGCTTTTTGAGCCAAGGACCCCATGCATGTGCATCAAGTTTGGAACTTTACGTGTAAAATGGACATTAGGAGGCCAGATCTATGATTTTGGTGTGTTAAGACCCATTTAAATCGACTGTATAGTAATGGTCAAGGATGGACTCGGCGAGTCAGGGTGTAATGACCACCAGATCCTTTCTGTCGATGGACCAGATGATAGTGTGGAAGGTCCCTCAGTTGTTTAGGCTCTTAAGGGCCCTGGGAATCATGGGACTCGACGAGTGGTTGAGTAAACTCGGCGAGTCCAAGGCAATCTCCCAATCTTCGAAGATGGGACTCGACGAGTAGTTGAGTAAACTCGGCGAGTCGGATGAAGATGGTCCCGATGGTATGATTGAAGGAGAACCCGTCGAGTTCTTGCTAGACTCGACGAGTGGAGTCGGGGATTGGGTCGGGTTAGAGGAGTATGGACTCGACGAGTTGGTATACCAACTCGGCGAGTCAGGTCAACTGGATATTGACTTTGACCAAGGTTGTCTGTGACTGAATTGATTTGACCATGATTAGGGTTGCATGTTCGAATTGATAACTTAGAAGGGTTGCCGTGTAGGGATTGAGGAGTCGAGGAGAGTCGACTTTCACGCCGACGACAGTTCAGACACTACACGACATCGATGTGAGTTACCTTCCAGTAGAAGTGGGTCTAAGGCACCAAGGTCGGCCCACTAGTAGTTGTTTAGTTGAGACGATTGTCTTTGTGATAATTGTCTGGTTTGCTTTGGTTTGATATGTGTGCATGATAGCATGATGTGTTATATGTGATAGTATCAGTAGGAGGGGATTAGTCGCCGATTCGGTCGCTAGGACCAATGGGTAGGTCAGACACCCCAAATATGTCTGACAGTATGATTATGATATGATATTATATGCTACCAGTAGGGGTGAAATAGTCCCCGTGATCGGTTGATATAGACCGGAGGGTAGTCGGCACCCCAGAATGGCCAGACACGGGTAGGTCAGCACCCCAGAATAGCTTGACATGGGTAGGTCAGCACCCCAGAACGGTTGACATGGGTAGGACGGGCACCCCAGAATTGCCCGACAATATGTATGTTGTTTGGTATGTGGTATGATGGGGGAACTCACTAAGCTTTGTGCTTACAGTTTCAGTTTTTGTTTCAGGTACCTCTTCGTCCAAGGGGAAGGAGTCGGCGGTCTAGCAGCATCACACACACACACATTATTTCCGCATGGAGTGTTCTGGGATTGTACTCTGATTTTCCTTACTTTTGATGATATAGTTTTGAGACACGATGTTATGGTTTTATGATTTGATGTAACATTGACAATGTTTTGGTAAACTGTTTTATAATTACTTAATTAAAAATGAAATTTTTTGGCCTTGAAAATTGGGATGTTACACTGAAACACATATAATCAACAGCAGTAAGCACGAAGTTTAGTGAGTTCTCTAAGATACCACATACAACACAACATAAATAAACAGATAGGAATTTGGGCCATATTGGGCTTTTGGAGCCATTAGGTTGGGCCTCAATTATTGGGTAAATTGAGGAAAGGGTAAAATGGTCTTTTACCCTGGGAGTTGGACAAATGAATCAGATTCCTAGTTATGGTTTATGGCCCAATTATTAATTGGGGTTTTATTTGCTTGGTTAGTACGGGGATTATCCGGATCAATAGTCCGAGCGTTTATCTGATTTTCAGCGGTTTGAGGTGAGTCTCCCCAATGTGCTTGACGAGTAAAAGGCACCAATGTCGGTCCATGATTTATTATGTTTAGGATGCTGGTTGTCTATGTGACTCTTGTATGTGTAGTATGTGATATGTATACAGGGCGGGGTCCGATGTCAGGCGAGGCCTGATGGATGTATTGTATGCTATTTATCTTAGTGATTCTTGCATGTGTTTATGTGTCTGTATGAATGTCGGGCGGGGACCGATGCCAGGAGGGGCCTGATGAATGTGATGGGCGGGACCCGTCTCATGTTCTAACAGATCTGTTCAGATCGGGGCCTGATGGTTGTTGGGCATGGCCCATTGTATGTTTGATATGTATGGTGTGGGGTATTTTGGGGAACTCACAAAGCTTTGTGCTTATGGTTCTCAGTTTATGTTTCAAGTACTTCCAGATCGAAGGGGAAGGGATCAGGATGATCGCACTGCACACACCATGTTGTTCCGCATTTTGTTGACTTGATGTATTTGAATGATTATTGGCATACTCTAATTTTATTTTATGGTTTTATGAACACGTTTTGGATGATGGTTTTATTATTATAAAAATGAAATTTTGGCCTTAAATTTTGGGACGTTACAAGTTGGTATCAAAGCCTTGGTTTGAGGGATTCGGGGATACTCTTGGGTGTGTCTGAACTCAAACTGAGGGTTTGTTACATTTTTATAAAATAAAAAGGTTTATTAAAGGATTTTCTAATAAACGAAAAGGGGTGTGGTGCGTGCAATCAGCCGAGCTCAAGTAAGTGATTCCCAGAATACCCATACATGTTTGTTATGTTATATGTTATGAGAATTGCATGCTAGATTAGGGCTAAGGATCTGCTCAAGATTCCATGACTAGGAGAGATGCCTTTATATGTCTGATTGTTTGAGCTTTAAGAATTTCATGCTAGTATGAATTTCAAATGATTGGATGGATTGGTCTGATATGTAATGCCTTATAGTCTAAGCGGAATTGGATGTTATACTAGAATTGGAATCTTTCTTGGAAGGAAGTGAGCTTGAGATGTCATCTGTTTGGTTGTGGCTTGGAGTGTTACTGCACGACGGCTGCTAGCTTTGTGCTTTGTGGGACTCTTGATGATGTGAGTTAACTATTAAGTGAATATGTTAAGTCACATGTTGCATAGGTTAAATAATCTCAGAGTGACGGATTTGACCCTACTACACAACTCTCGTTTGATTCTAACCGTTGTAGGGATGAGTCTTTTACTAGAAGGATTATCTAAGCTTTGTTGCATGTGATTGTATTCATGAAGTAGTTAACTGACGAGTTCTTCAACAAATGATGACAGGGTGAGGTCGGGAACCTAGGAGAGCCTAGGATGTGCTGTAGTGAGTTGTCTGCGTTGTTTAGCAGATATTTGGAGTATCAGTTTGAGAAGGTGACTTGGAGGATTCAGGATAATTCTTGAGGAAAGTATGGATATGTGTGGAAGGTAGTATTGGGCTCGTACTACTGAAAATATAGGATCCATACTTGAATCGAGGAGAGTCATGGAGAATCTAGGAAGCCTATGGATGAGGATTCTTTGGGTATGTTTTGATTATGTGTGTGGTTGCTTTTCCGTATGGTGATGAGCACTCATGGAAGAGGATTTAATTCAGGCTCAGGAGCTGGTGCTGAGTCGGTAGATGAACGGATGCGTGAGTTCATCTCGTTGGAGATCACCCGTGGAATTATGGAGCAGAGTTCTGTAATGTTTGGTACTATCAAGGAAAGGATCATGTAACTATTGTATGATCATCTCGGGGCTTTTAGGGTCGAGATTACAGTAAGACAGTTGGGGGCTCATCGTTGACTTTGACCTTGTGTGTTGACATGATTTAGCTTTTGGTCAAATTAGTTAGTTTTGGAGGTTAGACTAAAGTGAGACCTTATTTGATTCAACAAGTGTGTTGTAGTGCAGTTTGCATGACAGTAAGCTGTGTTTTAGTTAATCATGTGAGACAGGTGAGTTTTCTCACTATATTGTGTAGGATGCTAGTTGTCTTTGTGACTCTTGCATTGTTTGTTGGGCGGGGCCCGTTTGTATGTTGAGCGGGGTACGTTTGTATGTTGGGAAGGGCCCATTATGTATGTTGGGTGGGTCTCGTTTGTATGTTGAGCGGGGCCCATTATGTATGTTGGGCGGGGCTCATTATGTATGCTGGGTGGGGCCCGATATGTGGGTGGGGACCGATATGCGGACGAGGCCCGAGATTGTGTATGGTATGTGGTATTTTGGGGAACTCCACTAAGCTTCGTGCTTACGGTTTTGTGGTTTAACATTTTCAGGTACTTCCAGTTCTAAAAGGAAGGGTCCGGCCTGACTGCACAACATCCCCTATGATTTCCGCATCGATGACTATTTACTCTGATGATTTTGATATATTTGTACTGTGATCGGTTCCCAAACAAAGGATGTATGGTTTTGATGTTTTATTTAAAATGAAATTTTTTGTCAGTTGATGCGACATCGACCTCCAGCGTCTTCTGGTCTTCTGCTGCGGCGGAGATCTGGACATCACAATCAGAGAGATGCGTTAGAGCCGCCCCAGGGATTGTGCCCCGGGAACGGACTCTGACGATCAAGTTAGATCAACTAGAAGATCTGAGATGGTCCTCCATAGCTGGAGAGAACCATCTTGGTGCTGGTGGTGGTGTATGGTGGCTGACGGCGGCGGGTGGCGGCTGAGCCACCCGGCCGGAGTATAGTGGCGGCTGATCCATAGGGAAGGTCCCTCTCCATGGAGGAGATACTATTCATTATATAGGGGACAATTAGGTCAAGCCTTGGGCCAGCCCAATTCAGGCCCAGCTAGCAAGGAGCTGGGTGAGGTCGCCCGGAGGCGCCGGGCGGGGCTGGCGGGCGCGCACCAGACAAGGTTGGCGGGCGCGCCCCAGGAAAGGATGGCAAGGGAGCGCCAAGCCAGGGAGCGCCAGGCTAGGCCGGCAGGAGAGTCCCCAGCAGGGCTGGCAAGGGAGAGCCAGGCCAGGCCGGCGGGAGAGTCCCCAGCAAGGCTGGCAAGGGAGTCCCCAGCAAGGCTGGCAAGGGAGCGTCAGGCGAGGCTGGCGCGCCGGAGCTATCTAGGCCATGCTAGTGGACCATATATCATCAAGTCCCCCCAGTCTGGTGTTATTGGTACGCGGCCAATGACATCAGACTGGAACTAGTCATATAAACTGTGCGTCGTCAAGTCCCCCTAGTCTGATGCGATTGGGTTGCTGACAATCGGATCGGACTAGATAAAGCACCAATACATTAAATAATAGAGAGAATGACCGAACCTCGCCCACGAGAGTCGTGGGGTTGTGTGATGAGCCAAACATTGCTTATGCAGCTTGAGCTGGCTTGGTGCTCATTCACTGAGAGGAGCGTGATCCGTCGGTGAGATGCGGCATAACTGTTGCTGGCAATGTTATGCGCAACGGGGCTGCTAAAGAGTATTGCGCGACACTGATGTCGATAAAATGTCGGACCGGGGTAGCTAAGAAGCGTAACCTCGCCATTCAGTCTTTGAGACTGTTATTCGACACGATTGTTGTGTTAGTCATGCACAGATGGAATGTCACCGATTACCATCTACATAGTTTGCATTAATAACCGTCTTGGAGGTATTTCTTGCTTGGGCTACACCTAGCTGGATTCCCCCCAGTCTGATGTGGGTAGCGTAGGTAGCCGCATCAGACTATGTTGTCAAACCAATAAACCGTAAGGTTGCTGACCATAATATAAGTGGCAGAGATCCTGAGAGCTGGGCGATTAGGTTGCTAGCGAGGGTCACGTAGTGAGACTATTGTCGATAGCCAGACAACAGAATTCTTGAGGAACAGGCAGTGAGGCTATAGGTAGGAAATATGCAGTGAGACTGTTACCGAGAGCCAGGCAGCAGAGGTGCTAAGGGATAAGCGGTGAGACCATAGGTATAGGTTGCGCAACAAGACCGTTTCCGAGGGCCAGGCAACAGTGATGCTGAGGGGTAAGCAGCGAGGCTACTACTTGGGTTACATAGCAAGACCGTTTCCAAGAGCCAGGAAACAGAGATGCTGTAGGATACGCGACGAGGCTAGGGGTAAGGTTGCATAGCAAGACCGTTTCTGAGAGCCAGGAAACAGAGATGTTGTGGGATACACAATGAGGCTACAGGTAAGGTTGCATAGCAAGACTGTTTCCGAGAGCCAGGAAACAGAGATGCTGAAAGGTAGTAGGTAACAGGGCCGCTGTCGGGATGACCTTCTTGCTGGAGAGTAACCTCACTATAGCAGGTTTGTAGTGTGGATAACACTTCATCGATCATCCGAGCACAAGAGAACCATGATGATTGTGAGAGAGGAAGCACCGAGATCATGGTGTTAGTCGTGGAATAAGCTTGTGATGCGCGACTTATGGTGCGCGACGATGCGCGACTTATGTTGCGCAACTTAGGAGAATAGCTTGGGCTTAGCAGCCGACGATCATGGAGATGTTACGCGGGAGAGCATCGCACGGAATGGATCAGGCTTGGCTGCCAGTGATCGTAGATACATCACACGGGAGGGCATCGCGTGGAATGGATCGGGCTTGGCTGCCAGCGATCGTAAGTACATCTCGCGGGAAAGCATCGCGTGGATTCATATAGTCAAAGGTTGCGAGCCTTTGAGCCTCGTTAGCGGAGCATGCCGTTAATGGAGTCGAGCTGAGAAGTCAGGCGACTCAAGGCAAGGGTGATGAACCTTGCATGCGGAGCGTGCCGCAATAATGGAGTCGGGCTGAGAAGTCAGGCGACTCAAGGCAAGGATGTTGAACCTCGCATGCAGAGCTTACCGCTATAGTGGAGTCGGGCTGGGAAGCCAGGCGACTCGAGGCGAGGGTACTGAACCTCGCATGCAGAGCGTGCCGCTATAATGGATTCAGGTTGAGAAGTCAGGCGAGTCAAGGCAAGGGTATTGAACCTCGCATGCGGAGCGTGCCGCTATAATGGAGTCGGGCTGAGAAGCCAGGCGACTCAAGGCAAGGGTACTGAACCTCGCATGCGGAGCATGCCGCTATAATGGAGTCGGGCTGGGAAGCCAGGCGACTCGAGGCGAGGGTACTGAACCTCGCATGCAGAGCGTGCCGCTATACTGGAGTCGGGATGAGAAGTCAGGCGACTCAAGGCAAGGGTATTGAACCTCGCATGCGGAGCGTGCCGCTATAATGGAGTCAAGCTGAGAAGCCAGGCGACTCAAGGCAAGGGTACTGAACCTCGCATGCGGAGCATGCCGCTATAATGGAGTCGGGCTGAGAAGCCAGGCGACTCGAGGCGAGGGTATTGAACCTCGCATGCGGAGCTTGCCGCTATAATGGAGTCGGACTGAGAAGCCAGGCGACTCGAGGCGAGGGTACTGAACCTCGCATGACTGGGCGTAGCAGCCCGCAATCTATGTATGTGTGTGTGGCCCGGGTGATCATTCCGGGTTGAAGTGTAATGGCGCCTGATGCTTTGCTGCATCATTAGTTGTAGTGATAGTTGGTGCCATGTTATCTTGGATGTCTGCAGAGGGTTATGCGGCGATGCTACTTAAAGCTGGATAGTGTAGCTGCCGTCAAGTGGTGCGTAGTGAGACCGCCGTCGAGAGCTGATCATCAGGGCCGCTGAGAACTGAGCATCGAGCTGCTAGTGATAGATGGGTAGCACGACATCTGAGAGCTGGGCAGCGAGACTACCGAGGGTTGAACCACGAGGCTGATCTTTCGACCCGGAATATTAATGTCACCTCGTGAGTGCACTATCATGCATAACATCAGCTCTTCATGTACTTTAACTCTGCCCCTTCGGAATAGAAATCACTTTTGCATGGTGTCATGCCAACCCTCCCCCCCCCCCCCCTTTTTTTTTTCTTAGAGGAGGCGAAGGTATGGATGTATAGCCGTTGAAAGCTGAGATACATAGTTGCTGGAAAGAGTTAGGTGACCCAAGTACTAACAAGAACTAGGTAGCACGGCTGGCGAGAGCCGAGCGGCACGAATGTTGGGAGTCAGACAACGTAACTGCCGATGATTGGGCTGCGCGATCGCTAAGAGTTGAGCATTGCTGATAGCCGAGCAGCACGATTGTTGAGGGCTATTTCGAAATGTTTCACGAGTAGTAGTAGTAGCGTACTACTATTCTCCCTCCTCCTTTTGTTTTTTTTTTTTTGAGAATTTCGAGTCGGACCGCAATGTATCTTTTGGATTTTGACTTTGTTGGACCGACTTGCAATACGTGATCATTAGCTGTTGATTTTTATCTTGCAAGAATGGGCCCAATAAGATGAAAAATTGATGTAGAGAAGCCCACATTGCTAAAATAAATTCAAGAAGCCATTTGAAAGTGACTAGCCCAATTCCTTTTCCCCTTTTTAATATTTTTTATCATATATTTTGAAAGTGCCGAGCGGTTCGGTCTGCCATGCGTATTCCAAAGCGTACTATGTTAAGCGGTGCTTGCGTCGTGCGAATGGCTGATTTTGGTTCCACAAAATTGTGACATAATCGTGAAATTAATTTGGAAGAAAACCCAAATTAAAATGTTGCAGACCACTTATGTTATAAGTCCAAGATTAACTTATACGAAGCCCAATTTTAGGAAGGAAGCCCAAATCGCGTATGACAAACCCAATTTCTTTTTTATATATGTATATTTTCGTTGTTGAACGTGTGTAGAAGCCCAAAAATAGATATATGAGTCCCAAATATCAGCCCATTTAGCTATTAATCGGCCCAACTGAGAAATAATGCCCATGTTCGAGTTATGAGCCCACTTAGGAAATAATCAGCCTAATGTGAATTTGCTAGACGTGTGTGGGAGCCCAAATGGCATTTGTGGGGCCCACCCTTTTTCTTTATTGATTGAGAAAATACGCCAGTTCAGCATCCGCGTCTCCATCCTCTTTTCACTATCTGCTGTGAGGATACCAAATAGGGAACGGCGTATTCGACCACGATTGGGGATCCTTCGCCAAAAGTCGCCAGGTGCAGAGGGAGATTGGGGAAGAGATATGTTCGCCGGCTGCTAAGGAGCTGTGAAATCGCCAGCAAGAAGGGGCCAGAGTGGTGAACTCGTCGGCTGCTAGCGTTGGGACTGTCGTTGCAGGTTGACGAGTGGTGAAGAAGCGGCGGTGTTGGGTTGCGCTGGTAGGCTGATCGATTGGCGATGGTGGTGGAGCAGTAGGCAGGAATCTGTTGTACAAGGAAAATCAGAGCTTAACTTCGCCGACAACGTTGATCTGTTGGGGCGCCGACATTGGAGAGGACCAGCGATTTGGAATGGTTTGCCAGCAACGATGGGTCAGCGCTGAAACTTCAGTGAGCTTGATGGCGGTGTCGGTTAACTGCATCACTTGTTGAAGGTCTGCCGGCTAGGGCAATTGCGGGTGACACTGACAACGATCAACATTGGGGTCGCTGTCCCTAGAGGCTAACGGGTGCTTTGGCGGTGAATAGAGAATATGGAGGGTCGGGGTCTTTGACTGCCTGAGAAGGTGTGTTGACCGTGCGGGCACCGACTCTTCTGTCTTTCCTGTTCATTGAGGATTGGACCACGTAGGCCCCACACAAGTTTTTGGTTTTTGTTGACATCATTGTCTGTCTCTAGTGCACTGTGCACCCTCACCCCTCTTTTTGATTAGACAAGTGCATATATCTTTTTGACCAAACACATCTCACGTACATATCTTTTTCTCTCTCTTTTTTTTTTGATTTGAGAGTAACAGCCCATTCTTGTTATATATATATATATATATATATATATATATATATATATATATATATATATATATATATATATATATATATTACCACTTTGAGCAGTGAATTGTAAATTTGTATGGTAAATGTCTGAGGTAAAATGTAGAAATATGACCTTGGAACCATTTTTTTTATTGGTTATTTTGTGAGATGTACGAGTAACATAGCTGTGTGTACAAACAAATGTTTCAGGTAATGAAATTGTATGCAGAAAAACTCATATGTAGAGATTTTCTGGTTATGTATGTGTGTCAGATGAGACAAGATTTTATAAAAAAAAAATTTCTACTCAAAACACCAAAATATATTGAAGATAGGGCAGGAACTCGTGAAAACCCACCCTCTCTTTTTTTTTTCTTCTCCAAGCTTTTTAAGCAACTTGAATGTACAGAAAATCATAATCTACATGAGGTTTTTTTAAAAATATATGAACTAAGCTGAGGTAAAAACTCATAAAAATCTCTTTTCTCCATCCCTTTTTTTTAAGGTTCTGAGACGTCAACACAACTAGGTGTATAACCAATTATTGCAGAGATGGGATTGCATACAAAAAAAAATCATAGCTAAAAACGATTTTTGGTAATATGTGAACTGAAGATGAAATAAAAACTCTTAAAAACATCTTTTCTCACTACTTGCTGAACAAATCCCATATTAAAAGTGAAAAAACGGATCTGAGGTGGGATGTTGTTCATAAAACTTCTTTTCTTCTGAAACAAACCCCCAAGATATAAACAAAAAACAGATCTAAGAAAGTTTTTGCAGATTTGGGGAGTATTTGAGTGAAGAAAATCATATAGATCCATAGATCTGAACTAAACACGAAATGGATCTAACTAAGTTTTATCCTCACTAAACCTTCTTTACTCTTCAACTTGCTCAACAGATCTGAAAATCTTTTGTTTTCCATCTCTAAGCTTCTAGAGGAAGCATCAAATAAACTACTTGAATGAAGTTGTACATGAGAAATCAGGAAACAGAGACCGATTTTCTCGAAAATGAGCAAGCAAAAGAAGTAAAAACTTGCAAAATATTGTTTGTTCTTCCATTTGCTGGGTAAAACTCGAAAATATGAACAAAATGGGGAAAAACTCATAGAAATATCTTTTCTCCCCAGCTTTCTAAATAATCCATGAAAATGAGATCTGATAAAGTCCTTTAAGACTTGAGAGTTGCTCAGATGAACTAAAACAAAACATATCTAGACATCTGAGCAAAAACAAGGCAGATCTGAAGATCTAAGAGAGAAAACTCAAACAGATCAAAAGATCTGAACGAAAAAACAAGCAAATCAAAAGATCTGAACGATGGTTAGACAGATCTGAAAAGATCTTGTCAAAAACCAAATCGATTTGAACAGATCATGGCAAAAGCCAAACGGATCTGAACTAAATGGTGCTAGAAATGAACAGATCTGAGCAAACATGAGCTGAAGCATAACAGATCTGAACAGATCTGAGAGAAAAACGAGCTTGAAACCACCTGAGGCTTTTGCTACTTGCTCGAATCCGGGATGACGCCAAATGATGCGACATCGACCTCCAACGTCTTCTGGTCTTCTGCTGCGGCGGAGATCTGGACATCACAATCAGAGAGATGCGTTAGAGCCGCCCCAGGGATTGTGCCCCGGGAGCGGACTCCGACGATCAAGTTAGATCAACTAGAAGATCTGAGATGGTCCTCCATAGCTGGAGAGAACCATCTTGGTGCTGGTGGTGGTGTATGGTGGCTGACGGCGGCGGGTGGCGGCTGAGCCACCCGGCCGGAGTATAGTGGCGGCTGAGCCATAGGGAAGGTCCCTCTCCATGGAGGAGATATTATTCATTATATAGGGGACAATTAGGTCAGGCCTTGGGCCAGCCCAATTCAGGCCCAGCTAGCAAGGAGCTGGGTGAGGCCGCCCGGAGGCGCCGGGAGGGGCTGGCGAGCGCGCACCAGGCAAGGTTGGCGGGCGCGCACCAGGAAAGGCTGGCAAGGGAGCGCCAAGCCAGGGAGCGCCAGGCTAGGCCGGCAGGAGAGTCCCCAACAGGGCTGGCAAGGGAGAGCCAGGCCGGACCGGCGGGAGAGTCCCCAGCAAGGCTGGCAAGGGAGCGTCAGGCGAGGCTGGCACGCCGGAGCTATCTAGGCCATGCTAGTGGACCATATATCATCATCAGTATTTTTGGGACGTTACATCTTTGAACTTGAAAGTCGTATTCACAAAAGAAGTATATATACCTGGAATTTGGCGCTACACAACTTTTGAACATGAAGACAAACATGACACAGACACATCACAAACACAATATTTCGTGCTATTATCATGTTATTAGTGTGTCGAATTTTAAACACGAACATGACACAACACAAACTAAAAATTCGATTTTATCCTAATTTTGTTTCTTATCGTGTATTTTTATTGTGTCGCGTCGACTATTGTCACTATTTAGTTGTAAACGAGTTGAATGAACACGAACAATAACTTGTTAATATTCGTTCGTTTAAGTTAGTCGAACAAACAAACAAATACGAACGGATCAACGAACAAGTTTTCTTGTTCATGTTCCTCATTTATGTTTGTGAACATGTTAAATGAACATAACAAAACGAACATAAACGAACAAAGATAAACAAACACAATTGTTCATATATGAACATAAACAAACATATAATATAGTAATGTAATAAAAAAAATTAAACATATATGAACATAAATTAACTTAAACAAACGAACACAAACGTTCACGAACATAAATGAATGAATGAGAGCATTGTTCATATTCGTTTATTTAACTAAACGAACAAGAATTTGTGTACATGTTCGTTCATTTATTAAATAAACGAATATAAAGAGACTTCTCGCTTAATGGTTCACAAACGGTTAGTGGAACGTTAATTTTGTTTACGACCTTACTTAGGCTAAAGGGAGTGGGAATCGCTAGGAGACTCGCCACCGGTCGCCACCTTCGCCAAACACCGCCCCCTGCCATGCGCCAAGGGGCGCGCCAACCTAGCCTCGCCAGTGGAGTAACGAGAAGAAAGAGAAAGGTTTTAAGTGGTTGATTCTTGTTCCTGTCAAATCTTTTGCATATTCGCATAAGATTTTCAAAGGTATCATCGTTTTCTCCATTCTAGGGTTCTAATTTTGATTTACTTTAACTTCCCCTGATTTTTATTTTATTTCTTTCCATGATGATCTGTGGCTTGCCGTGATTTTTATTCTCAAACAAGTCTCCTTCTCCAGAATGGGAATAAACATACAGGTAAAGAAATACCTTTCTAGAACACATACATTTAGCATGCCAATGCCAATTTTACAGATTATTACTACACTTCTGTGAAATTAGGTCAGTGTGTTCCTTGTTTGTTGTTCGATTTTGAGATAGGAACTCTTTTTGATATGATTGTATCTCATTTTTAATATATTTTTTTTGAGAATTTATAGTCGAACTTTTTGTTTGTGCCCCAACTGTTTGATGAAATGTCTAAACAAAGAACTACAACTATAATCTGACTTTGATACTATGCTTTTGCTCTATTTGTAATCCCAAACTAGCCTCAGTTTATCAATGTATATTTTTGCTCTAAAAGGTCGGCTTTCATCAGGTGTTTCTGCTCTTTTTTTTTATAACGTGTCTATTACATTTAACTGAACTTTTGTGTTTAGAATCAGAATATTACATAAAAGAAGGTTAGGATTCTCATAGTTGTATATGGTTAAGCATGTTGATTTTTATCTTGCTAAATGGTTTCTTAATCTCCTTTTTCATGACAGAAATCATTGCTTGCAGAAAGGGTGCCATCAGTCTACCGAGTATTACCATTTTTTGGAAGGTTGCAGCTTAAATGGTCATGGAACATGTAATGTTAGATGTAGTTGAATTTGGTCCCAGGGGTATTTTGGGAAAACTTTCCTAATTTAAGGTTTTGAGTTAGTTTAGGATTCTAATTAGTTTAGTATAAATAGGATATGGTTATGAAGTACGTTTTAAAAAATATAATTCATATTATATTAAATGTTTTTGGTTTAAAAAAATAAAATTTGTTTAATATTCATGCATAAAAAATGTTTGTGTATTAAAATAAAGTAATTTAATTAAATTAGAAAAAGAAAAAAAAAGATGAAGTGTTAGGAGTGTTACCACCCCTTACCAAATGCTAACCTTAGGTGTTAAATGAAAAAAAATGAGGTGGCATCCAAAAAGCTGATGTTTAAGAGTATACGGTGTGGGTCACAATGAGAAACGAATTGGCTGAGTTGGCACACAAAAACGACGTCACGACGCGGGGAACACCGCCCCCCCAACTCGTTGAAGCTCGTTATGTTGGATCTTGTGGTAACGAGGACAAGATAAAACAAAAAAGATGATTGGCTATCTCCTTCATCAACCAATCAAATAATTTTCTTAATTTTCTCTGTCTACCTCTTAACATGATATAATATGTGGAAAACCATTTCCCCATTGGTGTTATGGTGGTGTTATGAATGAGGTGGCACCAATTTGATGTTACATCCAGTTGCCCACACCTAAGAATGTTAAAGATTAAATTGTTTCGAAATTGTTTCCAAATCCGCCAATTACATCCTTATGACCGATTCCGAAACACGAGCCAAACGCCAAGGAGTCTCGATAAGCATCGTGTTTCGCGTACGACTGAATTCTTGTTTAGCTGCAATACATCACCAGACCCTACCTCTCTCATTTCTCCACTAAGAAACCCTAGATTTATCGCAACAAGCTCAGCTCTTTCTTACCAACAATGGCCGGATCGGAGAGTGAACCAGCGAATTCATCCTCCGGTGAAGAAGAAGAAGTTTCGTCTGAAGGGTCGGAATCAGAATCGGAGCCCGACAAGACGTCAACACCTCCACCTTCTTCCAAGAAAACGCAACTCACCCACAATTCATCTTCTGACGAATCGGGCTCAGAGTCTGAATCCGACACCGATAAGTCTTCTGAGAAGTCAACAATACCCGACCCGAGTATCAAACCCATAGCCTCGAAGCCCATGGAAGATGACCAATCGAAAAAACCCAGATCCAAGATTCCTACCACTCGCTATTCACCACCTCCTCTTAAATCATCCACCGGAAAACGGCCTGCGGCGGAGGGTGAACCTCAGGATTTGAAGAGGGTAAAGAAGAAGACGGTGGTCGCGGTGGCGGCACCGGATGCGGGTAATGGTGGTGAAAAGAAACAACTTTTTCAAAGACTCTGGAGTGAAGACAACGAAATTGAGCTAATCGAAGGTATGATCAATTACGTTAATGAAAAGGGTAAAGATCCCGTTGCAGATGTCAACGATTTTCATGACTTCGTGAAGAAATCACTTCATGTCGATGTCAACAACAAACAAGTGATTGCCAAAGTTAGAAGACTGAGGAAGAAGTACGAAAACAACGTAGCCAGAGCTGAGAACCAAAGTAAAAAAGTTCGATCTTTTTCGAATCCCCATGAGAAGAAAATGTATGAATTATCAAAAAACTTATGGGGTAATGATAGTAATAAGAATGTAGTCATGAGTTCCACCATCAAGAAAGTCAACGTGACACCCAAACCAAACAAGAATCGTAAGAGTAATGTGAATGGAGGGGTTGAACCTGAACCTGAACCTGAGGTGACCCCTAAAGAGGTTGAACCGGAAGTGGTGCAGCCCCTGAGGTCGGACCATGGTTCAATGGGGTTCATGTTTACAGATGAGGCGATTATGAACAAGGGGTTAGAGTTGCTTTCAGCTCCTAAAAAGTTAGAAATGGAAGAAAAATGGAAGAATCTTAAGGTTCAAGAACTTAAGCATTTCTTGAAGAAGGTGGAGCTTTTGAAAGAGCAAGGGGAGATCGTGTTGAATGCTATGGTGAATTCTGGTGATAATTAAAGTACATTGTTATTATGTGTTGTATTTGTTTAGGAGTTCTGCAAAAAAAAAAAAAAGTTAGGCTTTGTTATGTGTGTAATATGTTTGTTTTGGTATCTTTAGGATGCTAGTTTGGTAAAGTTAACTTGTTGTAATATGTATCCTTAAGATGAACAAATCAATTGAGCTTGTATTGTAGCAATTTTTAACTTTGTTTCTATAATAGAGCTTAATAATTCTGTATATAATATTGTGATTGTGATGCCTGTATATGTCTATGTTTTTTAATTCAATAGTTAGTTTCAAATCTTTTAAAAAGTTTGAAACTACAATGGTGTAACAGAAAAATCCGAAAGTAAGATGCAATAAAACACAAATAAATAGAATTACATTGCTATTTCTTACATGTAGCACTAAAAAATATCCAAGATTCAAACAGGTGCTGAGGGTGCATGAACCGGTCCAGGCGGGATCATCATTGGTCCAGGGGGGTGGTTCATCATGGTGGGTCCATGTGGGTTCAACTTCTTTTCTTCTTTTTCAACAGCAGTGGCAGAAATGTAATAAGAAACAGCAAACAATCCATGAATGATGCACGCAATGCCTCCAATTGACAAATAACGATGGTTTGAAACTCCACATGATTTTCTTGAACTTGAGTTAGCCATGACTCCAGCAATTAGCATCCCGAATCCAATGATTAATGTAATCCTGGTACAAAGGTTGATTCGTAATGCACAAGTTTTTAATGCAAAATGGTAAGTGAGAAATGAGTGTGAAAAAAGTGTACCATGATAGGATGAGTGAAGCCATGGCGAATTGTTTGTTGGAGGTGGCTCGGTCTAGCTCTGGTTTGGACAATACGATGTGGCACCCACCAAATAAGTTTGCAATGGCGTGAGCAAATGCCAAAAGCACCGCGGCTGCAAACCCTAGTTTGAATGCTTGATAACTTGGATCTCGACATTCGAGGATCCATACTCTTAGATTTTGCACCTACAAGAACACACAACATATTTAAAATACAACATGTGAGCCCATAATCATAAGTTTTTGCCATAGGGCGATGCATAGTTGGTTTTGAGGTGGTAGACATGCACAATGGTTCGAGTTTCAGAGAAACAATGTGATGCACAATGGTTCGAGTTTCAGAGAAACAATGTGAAATTTGTAATTTCCAATGTGAATTGGGCTCATTGTGGGTCATGTACTTTTATGTCAGCCACCTATCGGACCGTTGTGCAATTGATTTACGTCTCACATGATTTTTTTTTCTAGGACGGAGCTTTCATAACTTCCTATTTTTTAGGTTGTGTTTTGTAATATGGGACAAGACAAGTTTTCTAGTTTTTTTTTAATGATAATTAGGAGAGATTTTACGTATTTTGCATGAACGAGAGATATAGATTGAATCTTTGTCCTAACTTTTTGGGTGTGACAAAAATTGCAATTTTGTGTCTCATTGACATCAGTTTCAGTTCAATTCACAGCTCAAAGAACGTACCTTGTTTTGGGCTATCTCAGCTTGAATACCGAGAATCCCTGCGGTGAGATCCATGACTATGATCAACAAACAGACGAATGGTACAACGTATTGACCCACATTATATTGACCGTTTATTGCCATTTTTTGTTGTTTTTGATCTAGAAAAGGTGAAAGATAGACAAAACAGTTTGTGGGGTTTTATGGGCATGGCTTAGAACTTAGAAGATGAAGGAAAGGGAGAATAAAGTGAATGAGTGAACGAGGTTGAAGTGCATATGGATATGTTGTAAGATTAGCTTGGATTCCTTCCATGGTTAACAAGAAAAGAAGGGTATCTTTTCACTCATGCTAAATGTAGCATCTTGGTCAAATGATGGCACAAAACGCTTTAACTAATCGAGCCAATATTAAAATGTATGCAAGTTAACCCTTAATATTTAGTAAATATGGCAACAAAAAAATAGCATTATGCAGGCTATATTTTATCAAATTGTAAAGTGGGAAAACTTAGAAATTTTGTTAAAATTAAAACTCGAGTTGAAAGTCGAATGCACAAAGTGTATTCAATTTCTTACAACTTATTTAGATCTTGTTATTTTTATAAAAAAGAAAAAAAAAATCATTTTAATCTATAATTCATTGTTTAATGTAAGATAAATTATTTCTTTATAGAATTAAAAGAGTAACATAAAAGCATTGGTGGGATAAAGAGGTTCGAGTGTTCGACCATAATGGTTTGTTATATTTTTAGCCGATTATACTGATTTGTAATTTGTTTAATGACTATTATTATCTTTTTTCGGTTTCTTATAAAGCTATAAAAGGTTTTATTAAAATTCCAACATTTATGTATCACATAATTAAGAAATGAATTGAAAACAACATAACATAATCATTAGGGGTGTGTATGAGGCCGTTTGGATCGATTTTTAGCTAAAACCGAACCATAATCATTATAATTGGTTAATGCATTTTGGTAGTAATTGGATATTAGTTAATATTGATTTTGGTTAATGATTATGGTTAATGGTTAGTATTGGTTAATCATAATGGTAAAAAATGAGATAAAAATAAAAAATATTTTCCCCTAATAACCTTGGAGGCGGTTACTAAAATGTTTATGAGGGGTAATACCCTTCGGCGCGTTTGTGCGAAAAATTTCATATGCAAAAAATTATGTAGAGAAGTAGGGTGTGAGCTTTTAAAACAAAAAAGTTTAAAGAACAATGGTAAAAATTGTAAAATTCCTAAAAAACAAAGTTTTAAAAGAAATTGTCCAACTTAAAAAAAAGACAAAACTTCAAAAATGGTCCCTGTGGTTTTCAAAAATATCAAGTTTAGTCCCTAATTTCAAAAAACCTCACAAATGGTCCCTGTGGTTTCAAAACTTTTAACAAATGGTCATTTTCGCTAACTCCGTTAACATTTGACCGTTAAGTGAAGGGCATTTCTGTTATTTCACCACCACATGGACCATTTATGAAGTTTTGCCTTATTTTGTAAAAAAAAAGAAAAAAATATAATTATTTAATATTAAAGGGCCTCACCCCCCCTCTCTCTCTCTCTCTCTCTCTCTCTCTCTCTCTTCCCTTCCTGTTTTTCTTCACCACCGGCCAAGAAGAGGCTGCCGACCATCGGAGTTGCCTCACCTTTTCCAGCCTCCTCCACCCTCCTCCGTCGAATCTGTGATACCGACAATGGAATCTTCCCTGTTCGTCAAACACCAGCAAGAACAATGTCTGAGTTGTGTAAGTTCTAGGATAAAGTTCCGTCATCTTGTTTTATGGTGAATTCAATTACATCGATTCTCTTGAAGTAATCTTCAGTCAGGGGGAATTTCATGATTGAAGCACCACGATACACCATTGTTCACCCAATTTTCAATCTATATGACAAAACTTAATTACCTGATGTCCACTTTCATTAACAAGATCGAAGTTTTGTCCACGATACACCACTGTTCACCCACTCGTTCCCAACCACCGCCAGTTTTAGAACCAGATGCAGAACCATCTACAAATTTGTATTGTAAAGACGATGAATTAAGCAACTTGAAGCTGTTAGCCAGTTACAACTAGGGCTAGACAACACCAGCAATGGCAACAAGCAAGGAACAATACAAAATTGAGTTACATGATAGTAATCTATTCTACCTAGAACATTAGGGCATTTTGACAATTTCAATTTTTTCATACAGAAGAAACGGGAAATAGATATCGTGAATTGAGTATTCACCTGAATGGAATCATCTGGACTTCCTCCAATCATATTTACAAGGTTGTATTCACAGGTTACAACTAATAGGGGTTGTGGTCATCGTCTTCATCAATTCGAGAAGGGAAAAAAACACACAGGAAGTAGAAAAGGTTTGGTGTGGAAGATCTGTTGCCGAGACCGACGATCCCGTTTTTCCGACGAGTTCGTTTCTTCCTCGGTATTTAACCCAACAACGGGACTGTGGGAACGGATGGAAGACAACAATGACCAAGGGAGGGTGCTACGCGATGGTGGTGAGCTCGAAGGGTGGTATGGGAAAACTCCGATGGTCGGCAGCCTCTTCTTGGCCGGTGGTGAAGAAAAACGGGAAGGGAAGGGAAGAGAGAGAGAGAGAGAGAGAGAGGGTGGGGCCCTTTTTTTTTACAAAATAAGGCAAAACTTCATAAATGGTCCCTGTGGTGGTGAAATGACAGAAATGCCCTTCACTTAATAGTAAATGTTAACGGAGTTAGAGAAAATGACAATTTGTTAAAAGTTTTGAAACCACAGGGACCATCTGTGAGGTTTTCTGAAATTAGGGACTAAACTTGATATTTTCGAAAACCACAGGGACCATTTTTGAAGTTTTGTCTAAAAAAATAACACAAAGAAAAAGTTATAAATTTTTTTAGGAAAAGTTTGTATGTTTAAGAAATCATCTTTTTTGAAAAAAAAAGTAATTAACTTTTGAATCAAAATTTTAAAATACATTTAAAGTTGGGACAAAATCATAATAAAGAAAAGATGGGGAAAAATTATAAAAAAATAATTCTTCCAAATTTGTAAAAGAAAGCAAAATGAGAGTCAATTTATATAAAAAAAATCTTTTGTGAAAGCTGCAAAAAAAGGAAGCTTTGAGGGGGAGAGGCAACAAGGAACATTTTTATGAAATCAAATAAATAAATAAATAAATACTAGATGAGGGTTTGGAGGGTTCACCACCTCTCTGAACCACCCCTCATGTCAGGGGCGGAACATGATCAATAGAAGTGAGGGGCCAAAACCATATTCAAAATTTTTAATAATATCAATAAAAGTCATTTAAGGTTTTTATAGTCTTTTACACCGAACAATTCAAAAGTCTAATTGATCTTAATTTTTTGGCTCACTACAAATTCATAGTAGATTTATTAGTATATTAAGGTGGATGTTTCAATATATTTTTGAACTAGTTTTGTACAGACAACATATAAAAAAACAAATAATTTTTTTTTCTTTACGAACAAGCCTTTATAAAAAATTATACCTTATAAAAACAAACTCATCGAAGAAAACAAATGTTTTTATTAATTTCTCATAATGATTATCAAAGACATTAGATTTATATTAAAAATATATTATATGAACATCCTTATTTTAAGAAAAAAGTTTTTACCTTCAATTTTGTTTCAACATCATATGTATGAGACTAGTGTACGATAAAAAGATATATATATATATATATATATATATATATATATATATATATATATATATATTAATTTTATCACACATCGTCGTGCATGATCTAAATTATAGAAGGGATTACAATGTATATTTAAATGAAAAATTAGAATTGTATCTCCTCCCTGATTTGGAAGCTCATCAACAGACACTAATACAAAATATTTATAATACTACTATTTAGTCAAAGCATATCAAAATTAAATTGTAATATTTAGTGGAGCAAAAAGCTGGGGGTCATGGCCTCCCCCAGCCCTTATAGGCATCCGCCACTGCTCATGTCGCTCTTTTATCTTTCATGTGCACCCTTAGCTTGTAACATATGCTTAGGTTCTTGTATATTGGGTGTGGGTTGAGAAAGTTGGATTATTTATGTGGGAAAACACCACTAATAGACAAAAAATGAGGGTGAATTTCTAAATTTAGTCATAAAATTTGATTTTTCCAGCTATAGACATACGTTCCGCGGATGACCCTCCGCGGACCTCTGCGGAATGACGTCATCTCCGCGGACCACTCGAAAGTATGGTTTTTTAGCCTTTAAATTAGTCCTCCGCGTAAGCCCTCTGCGGACACAATAAGAGCTCCGCGGAGTGAGTTGTTTAGAGTCATAAGTACCTCCGCGGAGATGCTTACGAGGACCTCCGCGGAGAGAGTAATGTCTCCGCGGAGTGGGTGGTTGGAACGACCATTTGAAAGGGTTTTTTGATACAAAGTGTTATTTTTCATATTTTTAGCTCCATTTGGTCGATAGATCAGTTCTTTTCATTTGATTTTCCAAAAAAAAAATATGAGTCTTGTTATTTTATGTACTGGGGGTTTTTGGCAGACTTCAAATGGGATTAACACCTACGTTAGACCAAAGTTTAACAACTTAGGTCTACTGCTTCCGCCAAATTTTGATCGTCGAATATTGTTTGATTTGGTCAAAAGTAAGGCTAATGTGTTCAATAGTAATATATCATTGTCATTTCAACACCCGGTTCATGGGTATGTTATGAATATTTTAGACGAAGCAGATGTTCATCAACTCAGAAATGTAATTTCTGAAACGAAGAAGATTGTGCATTTGTATTTAGAGGTGTTTCAGGGATTGGTCGAACAGACAGAAGCGGTTCAGAAAGTTGTACCATACAATGTTGAAAACGTTGTATCTGATAATGTTGAAAAGTGTCCAGAAGAAGAAACTATGACAGTGAATAAGGTGGAAGAAAAAAATTTATATGAGTTTGGAAGACTGACTGACAAAACTTTGTCAGACGGTGAAGAGTCAAATGAAGGATGGTCAGAAGATGAGTTCACACACGGGAAAAAAGCTTCAGACATATTTTACGGTATGCCTCCCATACCTGATTGTCCTGATCCTATTGTTGAACCCGGACCATTTCACAGTTTAGGTCCAAATGATGATATGTTTGTTCGTCAAACATATGATAACAAACAAGAACTAATATTTGCTTTGAGTCTTAAAGCAACCAGAGAAAAGTTTCAGTTTAAGACCAAATATTCTAACAAAAATCGTTATGAGGTATATTGTGAAATTGAGAACTGTTCTTGGCGTTTATATGCAAAACGCCTTGATCCCACTGATGAATTTAAAATCAGGACTTTCAACAACGTGCACACATGTTCGTCATTACAGATACACCCTAATCATAAGCATGCTATTAAAAAAGTGATGGGTACTATTGTTGAACCCGGACCATTTCACAGTTTAGGTCCAAATGATGATATGTTTCTTCGTCAAACATATGATAACAAACAACAACTAATATTTTCTTTGAGTCTTAAAGCAATCAGAGAAAAGTTTCAGTTTAAGACCAAACATTCTAACAAAAATCGTTATGAGGTATATTGTGAAATTGAGAACTGTTCTTGGCGTTTATATGCAAAACGCCTTGATCCCACTGATGAATTTGAAATCAGGACTTTCAACAACGTGCACACATGTTCGTCATTACAGATACACCCTAATCATAAGCATGCTAATAAAAAAGTGATGGGTACTATATTGCATGAGATTATGGGAAAAACTCGTTCCAAGGTTTGGAGGCCTAATGAAATATCAAGGGATTTGAATGCTTTGCTGGAAATCAATGTAGATTACAAACAAGCTTGGCGTGCAAAACAATATGCTATGGAACTGTTGTTGGGATCCTCAGAAGAATGTTTTTCCAAACTTCCTATTTATTTTCACAATTTGAAGAGGCATAATCCCGGTACAGTGGCCTATGTTCAAACAGATTCTGAAGATTGTTTCGAGTGTTGTTTTTATGCCATTGGGAGCACGGTAAATACAAAAAACTTGTTGTTATTTAATATAATTTTTTTAAAACAAACTATAAAGTGTTTATGTGTTCCATTTTAATATATTGCAGATACGAGCGTTCAAACGTTTTTGTCGTAAAGTTATAATTATGGATGGTGCTCATTTGAAGGGTGATTTTAAGGGAACCATATTGCATGCAGTAGCTATGGATGGGAACAACCAGATACTGTCCCTTGCGCACAGAATATGCAAAAAAGAGAGTGGTCTTACTTGGACATGGTTTCTTGAAAAGTTGTATGAATGTGTTGGTGATTGTCAAGAATTGACTTTTGTCACTGATAGGGCCGATGCAATTCGGGTTAGTATTGAAAATGTTTTCCCACATGCTCATCATGGCGTGTGTGCTTTTCATCTACTAGGAAACATAGTACACAGGTTTGAGAAAAATGATAAAACAAAAGTGTTGTTTTGGAGGCTTGTGAAAGCTTACAAAAGAAATGTTTTTGAAGAATTGTGGTATAGATTTAGTTCTACTAGGCCGCAAGTAGCAGAGTATCTAAATGAAATTCCCCGTGCTAAGTGGACTAGAGCATATTCGCTGTCGAAACGGTACGATTACATGACCTCGAACAGTGCAGAGTCCATGAATGCTTTATCTGTAGATGCAAGGAAGATGCCTATAATACCCCTTCTTGAGTTCTTCTGTCGTCTTTCACAGAAATGGTGTAACAAGCGTCGCATCGAAGGAGGTATGGATTTAATTTGGACTTTAATTAGGTCGAATAATAAGTTAATTATATATATCTTCTTTACAGGGAAACGTTCAACAGTGCTAACCAAGTGGGCTGGAAAAGTAGTTAGTAAAAATGAGGAACGTACGGCAGGATGGTCCGTTTCTGGTGTTTCAGATGCAATATATCAAGTTCATGATTTCAAACATGGTGGCATTGTTGATCTGAAGCAAGAGACTTGTACATGCAAATATTGGGAAGGAACTGGGTTTCCTTGTGGTCATGTCATAATGGTCTTGAAGCACTTGAAAAAAACTAACTTCGGACATCTGGCTATAGATGCTTACAAAATGGAAATGTACCGAAGTACGTATGAGGAGCCGGTTTACCCCCTTCCAGAACCGTGTGATTGGGAGATTCCTGCTGAGATGATGGTTGTTAAACCCCCGATAATGGATACACGTCAAGCTGGTAGACCGAGAAACAGAAATCGTATCCCGTCACAAGGTGAGGAACCTATAGTAAGAAGGTGTAGTAGATGTGATAGTACAACACATAATGCAGCGACTTGTCTGGCATTGGTCCCAAAGAAATAAAAAAAGGCTACAAAAAGTAGTGCAGCATTAGGTAATAACACAAAAGGGAAAGGGAAAGGGACAAAAGGGACTCAGGAGACGCTAGATACGCACGGGACACAAGAGACGCGTTGGACGAGTGGGACGCAGAGAGAAGACTATTGTTCAACGTTTGATTTGAATGATTGATGTTGTATTTATAATTAATTATGTTTTGTTTTAGAGAACATTAATTTGTGTACTTTGAAATGGTGTGTTTATTTTAAAGATGATGGGTAATATTATGATTATATTAGTGCATAATTACTAGTACAATAATAACTACTACTCGAAGATAATACATTCAACAAACCAGAAACATATATTAAACGTACAACAACAGTAATTAACTTAAGGGAATTGCAAAATATACTTTTCTTTCTCCATTGTTATGTAGTCGTCCCTAATTCTTATTTTATCTTCCATACGGTCCTTTTGGATACCAAGTTCTATCATTTCTGCATCTTTGTCAGCAAGCCATTTTTCAGACAGTTTGATATTCTTCTTAGTTTTTTTATCCAATCCTCATGATCTTTGATTTTTTTTTAGTAATCGTCATCCTTTCCTCAACCTCTTTGCACTCCGCCGCAATGACGTCACGACGTTCAGTGAGAGCTCGAGATGAGTCTTTATCTTTTTTTTTTGTTGTTCTTCAGCCCATTGTAGTTGTTGCAAAGTATCCTCCGACATATACGGCTCTCTTAAAATTGGTGATGGGGCAAGAAAAGGGTCGATCGGATCACAATAGAAACAATCAACTTCGTTGCACGAGCAAATATACAAAGTTGAAGATGAACTCATTTTAAATTTTAAAAAAAAATTATAACTCTATACCATAAATCCAACGACCATCCATGACTATATATAGTCCCTTCCACTCCGCAGAGAGCTGTTGTCAGTCCGCAGAGCTTTTTGTCAGTCCACAATAATGTTTGTCAGTCCACAGAGCTTTTTGTCAGTCCGCAGAGCTGTTTGTCTAGTCGTTGTCATCCATACATTACAGTTATGGGAATACAATTATTTATTTAAAGGTAAACATTTTTTATTAAAAAGTGAAAAACGCCAACAGACCATTACAACTACGGTTAACATAGAACTGAATACAAATTAATATTCGTTGTGATCCATACAATACAGTTCAATTGAATTGTCGTGGAGGTAAGACCACAACACTTTCAACTGGTATTTCCCAATGCCTAAGGGTTGGAATAGGATTGACCGTCTCAGTTTGATAAGCATTTCGATACACCGTTGTAGTTAACTTTAAATTTACCATTTGTTGGATTTCTGCAATTTCGAGTCTTTGTAGTGAAGCTATAGCATGCTCACAAGGTATACCGCATTTTTGCCATTTACCGCAACTACAAATACCACGGTCTAATTGGACAGTTTCGGTTGTTGAATATTTAGTCACTTCGTATCTGTCGCCAACAATATGCGTAATCCTACAACCATCTGAGTGGATAAATCTTTTATGTATCACCTTAAGTGCATAAGGGGTTAGAAGACCATGAAAATCCCCTGTGAAATGAAATGAATCAAAAAAACAAAAATTATGATGTCATAATGTATAATAACATATCAATTCACCATTTGAGTGTCATAACTTATAATTACCTCCAAACGCAGCACGTTGAAGATACACTGCTTGCATCGAGTCATGGGCCATTTCAATGATTGTTGTTATTGGAAACTCATGCGTGTTTGTTTTAAACCAATTGACAACAACGGGAATTTCAATGAATTTAACATTGAAACGTACTCTTGGAAAACAAGCCCGTACCCATTTTGCAATGGGAATATTGTCAAGCCAATCAAGATCATTCCCATTAACCTCCTTTTTGAAGTTGTTCAAACATGCATAAAAATGAGATAAATTATACGCTTTACAAGTCTTCCAGAACAACTGCTCTACGACTGTATTGCTTCCGATGGAAGCGCGTATTTTCTCGGCTATATTTTTACAACAATAGCCATGATATGAATCAGGGTAGACTCTTTCAACTGCAAAGTCTATAGAATCTGACATATGGGTTATGAAACCAACTTCTATATTGTCACCCAAACATTCTTTAAGCCTCCTCATGAACCATAACCATGAATTGTCACAGTATATGGTTCCCAAAGCAAACGCTATGAGAAGGGGTTCATGATTTCCATCTAAAGCAACCGCAATGTACATGGATCTTACATACGCCCCAATTAGAGGTACTTGACCAACGAATATGATTGGTATCATAGACGTGAGAAACGTACGAATCTGTAAGTCAACATGTGTTGGATTAGGCATGTAACAACTTGAAATAACTAAATATTTATGTACTATAAGGGATTACATACCACTCATCCCAATGCCACGAAACAAATTTGGAAACAATTGTACTGATCTTTCGTAATGTACGTGTAGGTGTTAGGATTGGTTCTTTGCAGATTATGGAAAAAAGTCGGTAGGCTGGAGAAACTTTTTCTTAATACCTGATTGACTGAACTCATTTTCACAACTTTGGACGCCTTGTAAAAATGGAAATGCTTGTCCAATTTATAAGGAATTAGTATACATTATTCCGCAGAACTTACTTGTCAGTCCGCGTAAATGACTTGTCAGTACGCGTAACTTATTTGTCAGTCCGCGTAACCTGTTTGAATGTATGGTTTTTAAACATGGGAATTATTTTTCATAAAAAAAGGATAAATACCATATTACATATAATTAAAGCAATACAAGAACAATACAAAACGCAGTACTAGTTAAAAAAAACGGGACATTTTTCAAAAGATTCCAAGGGGCTTCATACTCGAAACTCTGTCCGTTGCTAATGGATTTGTATTCTTCTTTAGCCGCCTCCAAGATGTCTTCCTTAGTATCATTCACACGATCGTCTTCAATCTTATTATAAAGATCGTTGAATAACACAACTTTTGTTTTCAATTCATACCATTTTGCAGCTATATCAAGCGTGCTACGATGGTTTTCTATGGTGGTTTCAGTGTCAGTGTTGAAGCTATTCGTTAATAGGACCCAAAACATTCTATCCTCCAAATTGGTGTTCTCGTAGACATTAATATATGCACGAGTTAGAAGCAAATAATCGTTAGCGGTCTATGGGTTTGAACCCATTGTAAAACATACAAACTACATGAACTAAAACAGATTAGATGAAGTGATACATAATATTTTGTAGTTTTATATAGACATAACAGTCTGCATAGCTATTTGTCAGTCCGCGTTACTCACTTGTCAGTCCGCATAGCTATTTGTCAGTCCGCGTTACTGACTTGTCAGTCCGCATAGCTATTTGTCAGTCCGCGTTACTCACTTGTCAGTCCGCATAGCTATTTGTCAGTCCGCATTACTGACTTGTCAGTCCGCATAGCTATTTGTCAGTCCGCGTTACTCACTTGTCAGTCCGCATAGCTATTTGTCATTCCGTGTTACTGACTTGTCAGTCCGCATAGCTATTTGTCAGTCCGCGTTACTCACTTGTCAGTCCGCGTTACTGACTTGTCAGTTCGCATAGCTATTTGTCAGTCCGCGTTACCTATCTTTTTATATATAGTAAAGCAAGTATCTATATGTCCGAATTAGAGGTAAGGGATCATTACACAAAATGGCATCCAATGTACCAACGTCTTCAAATGCAGCTAATCTGTCTAATGCGGCTGCTCCAACTAATGGTACATCTCCATGGACGACAACAGAGGTGTTGGTCCTAACACGATGCTGGATTGTCGTTTACGAGGGTCTGCCGGTAATAGCTGCCCTTAATTGCCTTCTTGGTGATGAATTGTCCCGCTTAGTAGCTTTGTTCAACTATAACGTGGGACAAGGACAAAAACGACTAAAACCCGATATTGTTAGTAAATGGATGGATTTAAAGACTAAAGTCACATGGTACAATCGATGCTACGATTATGAGAAAATGCGATGCTCTGATGCTGATGATGAAGAACTTCTTGAATACGTGAACGGATTTTACCTGTGCCAGTTTGATGAAACTGAGTTCGAGTATACGGACGTTTGGAATCTGGTTAGAAATAAACCCTTTTTCATGTAGACGACTCTTTTATTCATAATGTTCTATGTAATGTTTGTTAGTCGTTCATCTTTTATTTGCAATGTTTTCTGTAATGTTATTATGTTATTTCAAATGTTTGTTTTGTTTTTAATGTATCGTAATATATGTTGGTGAATTATGTTTAAAAAAATATATGATACAAAAGTTGTTTGTATTAAACAAAACTACTAAAAACAAGTATTTCATAATAATGTATACAAACTTCCAAACATCAAGTTATTTAGTATCCCAAATAATATTTGTCATCCTATTTCTGTAAAGAAATCCCGCATCTCTACATGGCTTATCACTCTTCACCGGTACCCCCGAAGCAATCATTTCCATATACATGCTTACGAATACTCCACAATCCCCTCTATTAGCAATACATTCTTGTTGTGGCGCGTCTACAATATCAATAAACTCCACAACTGCGTTCTATTTGTGTCCATCGGGGAAATCCTTCCAGTAGTCAATCGCATCTAGCTCTTCGATTATACTATCCCCAAAACTTTTGAATTCTCCACCAGTCAAGTACGTTGTGAAGTAATTCATACATCGTGCTGAATCATAAATGTGTACTTTCCAAAATATCTAAATGTAGCACTTCCAAAAACCAATGGGCATGAGGAACGTTTATGGGGAATAGAACCTGCAAACAAAAACAAATGTAATAGTCATTAATTCGTTTCCTATATAAAATAAATAATTAATAAACTTAACTAACCATATCCACATCCTTCCATTTAGGATGGCCTCCGATACCATTTGCAATATTCCTAAGAAAATATGTTTTTCCGTTTTGCAAATTAAGTTCTTGAGGGAATATCGTCCACCTTGCGTTCGCCGGCCGTCTTTCCATGAGCAAGGCACTCCATATCGCAATATGCTGTACATTTTAAGATAAAAATTTTAGAGTTTTTTATATAAATTATCGTCTAAATATGTAGTTAAAATTTATATTTAACGAATGTTACCGAAGAAATTAACCACCCAGCGTCAGTAACTGCAAGTAACCTCGACCAAAACTCCACATCCAGTGTCAGCATATGCAGCCTATGTTTAGTGTTCAGGTTGGAAGAGATACTATTCCATTCTTTCCAAAAAGTCAACGTACTGGCAGCTTCAACACTGTCGAGCAGCAGATGATTTGAAACATCATTACTCTCTTCATTCACAATGTCTTCATTTGCTTTTTCAGGACTCTTCACCACTTTTTTTTTCTTTGCTTTGGTGATTTTCTTCAATTTTGGTGTGGATTGCATCTAAAAAATTATCATGTTAAATAATTATCAATACGTTAATATTTAAAAAATATACCAAATTTAAAATATGAGTTTTGTACCACTGTGAACGGAGTCCGCTGATACCATGGAACACCCCTCTTTCGTTGCGGCCTAACAATAGGAGTCATTTCTTTTGTGTGATGTTCAGCCACGTCCAATGACGGCTCAACATGCGTAGATGTAGACTCAAATTCCCCCTCCAAACCATGACTACCTATATTATCATAGTCAAAATGTGTATCTTCCTCCTCTTCATTTATCATCTCTTCCTCCTCTCGAAACCTTCTGTCTGGTTCAAAATTTGTGTCGGGTTCATCTTTTTTCCGTAATACACGGTCTATTTTAGAACTTAAGTCAGCCACAACGCCTAGTAGACGCTTCACTAATGCCTTTGTGCTAATATTCTTCTTCTTTTCCAATCTTGATGTGTCGTGTGACATATAACTTGTTTCTGTTTCAAGATGTTGCGAGGAAGAAGCATTTGTGGCAGATTCAGTCGAAGATGTTTGTATTTCGGACTTGTACATCCTTCTTCGAGCAGGCGAGGAAACAGGAGGTGGACTATTTCGGACGGGACTATGTTGTCGTGGGGGAGACTCTACAGGGTTAAGAGTCCAATTGACATAACGAACATAAAACGATAACATCAGCTCCTCCGGGTTTGCCTCGACATTAATAGGTTCGTTGTTAGGCTGCAAAAATCAGATTGTTAGTTTAACATGAAAATATTTTGGAATTTGTAAATATTGATGATTGTTAATATAAAAACCATACCACAGACACGTTCATTATTCGATAACATTGAACCCAATTCAACGGTGTTTTACTTCTCCACGCCCTCATCCGTGGCAATTCTGTCGGCGTGCGTATATAAAACTTGGTTACCTCTGGGAACGTCTCCAAAATCCATATCTATGAAAAAAATGTAAGTAATGTTCTATTATACTATAAAAGTCATGATACAAACTTATTATATAATACAAAACGAAGTTCAAATTTTTATAGTATAAAAAACTAAACAATGATAACTATTAAAATGCATTAGAGACTAACCTTAAACGGAAGCATAAAACCGGGAACGGTATACTTGTGTACTTTCTTCAATTCGGGATTGGCCTCTTTCAATTCTCTAAACTCTTCTATTTTCTTAAACATTCCACGCATCATACGCGAAGTATATTTCCAGAAATACGTACCCCATGCAAACCTGCAATTTTCAATTTATTTATTATAATTAGTGAATTGCATACTACTGCGGGAATGCTTGTTTTAAATGTAATACCTGTTCCAATCATCTATATTATCAGCAAGCTTGTATACTGCTGCATGAATGCCCGTTTTAACGTCCCGTCCGTGTAGACCCTTCAACATAAAAACAAGCTGGATAAGCATCACAACATCTTCATCTTGTAGTGCCAAATAATTTGGGGACATAATTAAGTCTTCTAAAATTTTCAGCCGCAGACGTGCATCAGAAATCTCTGGAAACAACCGAGCACGGAGATTTGAATTTGACGGACCCTTTTCGTCATGGAGTAAAACCACATAAGGACTAACTTTTAAACCACAAATCAAAATATATTCAGTTTCACCAAAACCCAACTGGATCCCCCTCTACATCAAACAGAAACCTCCACATCTCAAATATTTGTTGACACCTTACTTCGTGCAACATCATCTTATGCACAAGTAAGGGATCACCATGTGGGATATGCATTCCTAAGAATATTCCAAAGGGGGAAGCTTCGAATAATACTCGTTGTGATTGTGTTAGGCGCGGAAAATAGTCTTTAATGATAGTCCCCACCACGCCTTTCAAAGTTAAATCCGCTTTTTGATTAAGATCTTCGTGCTACACAACAAAATAAAAAAAATTATTATTTCATTTAAAAAATTACTAATTGAAAAAAAATAAATAATATTATTCCATTATGAAAGAAATAGCAACATACTTAAAAGTAGAAAAATAAAAATTGTGCAAAAACCATCACTCCGCGGAGGCTAGAGGTCATTCCGCGGAGGCCTCTCTGCGGAGTGACATCTAGCTTACGCGGAGTCTGCAATGTTGGAAACACATCACTCCGCGGAGGAAACACATCACTCCGCGGAGAAGCCTCCGCGGACTGACGTCCCCCTCCGCGGAATGGATCATCCGCATTTTGAATCATATTCTGTTAACCTAAAAATCCTAAATCTGTATACATATTCAATGTAATCAAATGGGTTTTCCTCTAATTTGAATCGTATTCGACATTAACAATTAGATGAGAATGTGAGAAATACCCGGGAACCGTATCCATCGGCCATTACATCGGGGAATCCGGGGTCCATCGGTGAAGGAAACACCTTTGCCACTTGATTTCGCCGGAGTTGAAGTCGTCGCCGGAGTTGAAGCCGTCGCCGGAGTAGAAGTCCTCGCCGGATTTTAATTCTTCGATCAACGTTTGGAGGAGTCGATGCGAAGGGGGGACGAGGAACGGGGACCAGTGGGGACCAAAAGAGGAACCCTTTCTTTTTCTCAAAAAAAATTGGGTGGAAATTACCAAATTACCCCCGCTTCGCGGAGAATTCATGGTTCCGCGGAGGGTCCTCTGCGGAATGCGTGTCTATATCTGGAAAAAACGTTTTTTATGACTAAATTTTTAAATTTACCCCCTTTTTTTTGTCTATTTGAGGTATTTTCCCTATTTATGTTGTAGTTGAGAGGGATGTAAATGAGAGGAGAAAAAAAAAAGATGATATGATGCTTATGTAACAAAAGGGTTGGAAGGGTCGAGGGAGATGGACTACATCTATCGTAAGATAGTGTTTGGTGCATGGAACTGAACTGGACCGGACTAGATGGTATGAGAGTGGAATGAACAACTTGTTTCTATTGTGTTTGGCAAGACTACGACAATATGACATAACAAAACTCAATGTTGAGATTACTAAATTACATTTTTTTAATAGGACCAGGCGGTGTGGGTACGGTCTCCATCGCGGTTTGCCACGTTGGACCAAAGGAACATTTCCCCCACCCTACGGTCTCCTTCGTGGTTTAGCCGCATACGTCTAAAATCTGTCGCACCCTCTCTCTCTCTTCTTTATTCTTCTTTCTTTTTTTCTCAATGTTTGAACGGTCAAAATTTTTAAAATTCATTTTTTTTCTTTTTACCTACAAATATAGCCTTATAAGCCTTAATTTACAACACATAAATCCTTTTCATTTATCTTTCTATATATTTCTCTCAAAACTCTTAAGAAGTCTTCTTCCAACAACCCAACCAACCAAAATACATCCACTAGAAACACCCCAAGACCTTATGATCAACTTATTTATTCGTCCCTGTTTATCATTATGGTGGTATGCTACCGTTTACCCCAAGACCTTTGATTCTTTGTCTCAACCTGAATTCGTTCAAGAAATTCAAGCACACGATTCCTATTCCAAACCTGAAATCGTTTGAGAAACCCAACTCACCAAAGAACCAAAAAAAAGAGAGAGAGAAGGCGGCGGCCAAAGCATTGAAACATGAAGACAATAAAAGACTAAAAACAAGATCATTCTTTGAGGCAAGTTACAAAAAGGTTCCACAAAGGATGAAGCAGGTAAAGTATCATTCAAAAGACCAAGTGTATTCCAAATAGGGGAAAACAAACAAATAAGTCATCTTATTTAATGAGTTGTATAACAACATGAAGCGTTAATGGAAAAGTGGAGAAAGTGATGATGTGAATTTGAAAAAAACTCTAAAAAGTGTATCACCAAGAAAGCATGAAGACTTTTGTCGCACCCCCAAACCAGAACGGCGGAAACGTTCGGGGGCGGAGGACTTAAGGTAAGTATCACAACACATGCATCATAGTAATCAAAGTACAAACAACCATTGTATTTAAAAAGTATAAATATTTACATGTGTTCAATCATTGTATATTGAACCAAAATATAGTTATACAAAAGAAGATATGACTCAACAAAGCTCCATCTTCTCAAAAGCTCGGGGAGTACCTGTGTATTATTTCCCTGAGAATACAAGTAATTTGAAAAGAGAGTATCAACATAAAGTTGAGTGAGTGCATAAATGTTTATGTTTGAAAGAGTATCTCTGTATCTTGTGTATGTAAACTGTTCCAGAAAATCCTATATTTTCTGTTTGTATATGAAAAGTAGTTTTATTCCCATAAAACCGTTCTCTGTGTATTAATGTTTTGTATTTGTATTACTTATGAAAACTTGTAACTGAGAGTGTGCCTGGCTCCACCAGTTGTTGTTGAAAACTGTATTGAATCTTTGTATTTTGTATTCTGTGAACTAGTACTTTGAAGGTGTACTTTCGTTTAGTTATTTATACACTAACGTATTGTTAATATCTTTTTAATGAGTTATTATAACCATACTATGATTGATGGCCTGAAACAAACGCTTTGTGGGCTTTTAAACTGGTGATAACAATTGCCACTCATCTAACTGTAGCTAGCAGCCTGAGTGCGGGGTTGTCAATCCCGATATAGATCTACACACACTTGTTTCGATCCCCGGCTGGAGATTTTGGTTATAATGTCAGGACTTTTCTATGTTGTCTAAAATGAATTAAACAACCTGAATCTAGTGTCTCATAAAAAGCATATAAACGTTACATGTATATTAGTTTGAAAACTCAATCATTCTGAAATAATGATTGACAGTATATTCTTTGAATCAAAACCCAATCATTCTGAAATAATGATTGACAGTATGTCCTTGAATTAGTATTTCCAAACATGTATTTGATAAGTGTAAACCTTGATTTGTTCTGTATCAAAACCCTAGTTTCTTGTGTATTCTAGTATACTTGTATCATGAATTATTGTTCTATGTATAAATTATACCTATTATAATTTATATGTACTCTCTGATTGTGTATTTAACCATGTTTGCATGTAATCCCTTGCTCAACATGTTACAAAGGTAGTTAAACTGATGAAATAACTATTATATTTATATACATATACAATTTTATATATAAGTAAAATTTAAACGACACTCGGACAAGTAACCGGTACTTTAAGCCCACATCCAAACAAGGAAAAGGACCCAAAATGAGTTATCAGTCCTAAGCCTTTTAAATCTTATATATATATATATATATATATATATATATATATATATATATATATATATATATATATATATATATATACAAATATGAATTTTGGGGAAAATATAAGATTATAAAAGAGTTTGATGTTTTGAGTATTTTTAGATAATTTAATGTTATTTTATCATGATTTGAATCATGATTTTATAACACAAAGTTCTTGTGTTATGCTTGTATTCCCACCCTTAAAACAGTAGAAATTATGAAAATACGGGGGTATGAATTCACTTGATAGATGGTGAACCGGACAGAGTTTCGTTTCACGAAAAGGAGTTTATTTGTCGAGAAACCGGCTCAAATTGGGCAGAGTTTCGACAGGAGAGAGGTTACTTCTCGGGAATCTCGGGGCTTCGAGGCTTGCTTAGGGTTCGAGACTTGATACCGGGGCTTTAGGGGTTGTATATGAGCTTATGGGAGTGGAGAATGTGAAAGAGAATGAAAATTGGGGTGAAAAAGTGTAAAATTTCGGAAGCCCTCGCATGCATATATATAGTCCGAAGGTTCGGACCCGGAGCTATGCGAAGCTTACACGCGTCGGACAGGTGGCTTACTTCGGACTGAAGGCTCGCAAGGTGCTAGGCTCGGATTGGACCAACCCTCGGTCCAATGGGAAGGAGACACGTATGCGAAGGAGGTGTCCGAGGTGCTGTCCGGGGTGTCTCCGGGGTGTCTCCGGGGTGTCTTCATGCGAAGCTGTTGGCTGCTAAGTGGACCTCGGCTGCGGTCCAATCAGGAGGTGCCACGCATGGCTTCGGTCCACTCAGCGGCTGCCACGTGTCACTTGCGAAATTGCCCGGTTTTGCTATTTTTCTTTATTTTTGTGCCAAAACTTGCGAAAATCATAACTTTCGCATACGAGCTTCGTTTTTGGCGTTCTTTATATGCACGCGTAGGTAAAATCATACTCTACGACTTTCGTTTAGACTTCGTCGACTAGTTTTGACTTTATTTTTAATATTATTATTTTAAACAGACCGGGACGGGAATCCGTTAAAAATTCATAACTTCTTCATCCGACGTCCGTTTTCGTCTGTCTTTTTACCGTTGTACTACTACCGACGAGACCTTCAATTATCGTTTAGGTTGTGTCGGCTAAAAATCGGTCGATCTTTCTTTCGAGTTTTTAGCTGTACACTGCTATACTGAAACTTAGAAAAATCATAACTTCCTTATACGAAGTCAGATTTTTCCGTTCTTTTTATGAAAGTTCTCGGTTTAACATAAACTACAACTTTCATTTAGATTGTTAAGGCTAAAAAGCCTTTTATCGAAAATTCAGTTTTTACACTGAACAGTGTTTTGTCGGTTTTGTCGCGGATTTTCGATTAGTCATAACTTCTTCGTTATAACTCGGATTTTAGTGTTCTTTATGTTTTTGGAAACCTTGTTACAATCTCTATCACTTGGTTCATCCCAATCGAGATTGCTAAATAATTTATTTTTGAGGGTCAATTATGTAAATATGCACATTATGCTAAAATTTCTCTTTATTATTATAAAAAAGAACTACACATTGACCTAAACTATTACATAGGTTTGAAATTACGATTTGTTACATTATCCCCCCGTTAGAGAGAATTTCGTCCCGAAATTAGTATTTCAGGTAGACTAGGGAAAAAGATGTGGATACTTCTGTTTCATTTGATCCTCCCGCTCCCAAGTGAATTCAGGTCCCCGTTTTGCATTCCAGCGAACCTTCACTATCGGGATACAGCTTTGTTTGGTTTTCTTAACTTCCCTGTCTAGAATCTGTACGGGTTCTTCCACAAAGTTGAGGCTCTCGTTTAACTCGATTTCCTCGAGTGGGATCACAAGAGTCTCATCAGATAAACACTTTTTCAAGTTTGAAACGTGGAAGGTAGGATGAATGTTATTTAGTTCTTAGGGTAGTCGAAGTTTGTAAGCTACAGGACCAATTCTAGCAAGAATTTCGAAGGGTCCTATGTACCTTGGACTCAATTTGTCACGCTTTCCAAAGCGTATCATGCCCTTCCAGGGTGAGACCTTTAACAAGACACGGTCACCAACCTGGAATTCCAAGGGTTTTCTTCGTTTGTCAGCGTAGCTTTTCTGTCTATCTCTGGAAGCTTTAAGTCGCTCCCGAATTTGTATGATTTTCTCGGTGGTTTCTCGAATGATTTCCGGACCAGTGAGAGCACTGTCAGGAGTTTGACCTCTAGCTAGCTGCGTGTCACCCACTTCAGCCCAACACAGAGGGGATCTGCACTTGCGGCCATAGAGGGCTTCGAATGGAGCAGCTTTAATGCTAGTGTGAGAACTATTGTTATAAGAGAATTCAACAAGGGGTAAGTGAATATCCCATGCTTTTCCAAAGTCTATCACGCAAGCTCGCAACATGTCTTCTAGTGTTTGAATCGTCCTCTCACTTTGTCCGTCGGTTTGAGGATGGTAGGTTGTACTCATGTCCAGCCTAGTTCCCAAAGAGTTTTGTAAAGACTGCCAGAAACGAGAGGTGAATCTACTATCTCGGTCCGAAATAATAGATATTGGTACACCATGCAGTCTAACAATATCCCTGAGGTAAGTTCGGGTTAGTTTCTTCATCTTGTCGGTTTCTTTTATTGGTAAGAAGTGTGCGGATTTGGTTAATCTGTCGACGATTACCCAAATAGTATCATAACCACCCGAAGTCTTGGGTATTTTGGTTATGAAATCCATTGTAATCCGCTCCCACTTCCATTCAGGGATTTCAGGTTGTTGTAATAAACCTGAAGGTTTATGGTATTCTACCTTAACTTTGGCACAAGTAAGACACTTGGCCACAAAGGTAGCGATTTCGGCCTTCATGTTAGTCCACCAATATAGTTTCTTAAGGTCCAGATACATCTTGTCTGAACCTGGATGAATGGAGTATCGGGTTTTGTGTGCTTCATTCATAACCACGTCTCTGTAACCACCGAACTTTGGTGTCCAGATCCGGTTCATGAAATAATAAACTCCATTATCCCTGACTTCGAAGTTTTTATCCATTCCTCTCAGGGTTTCACCTGCCACGTTTTCGGGTTTCAAGGCTTCTAGTTGAACTTCTTTGATTTGTGTGGACAGATGTGAATGGATTGTCATGGTCAACGACTTTACTCGGCGTCCCGAATATTCTTTTCTGCTAAGGGCATCAGCTACTACGTTTGCTTTACCAGGGTGATAAAGAATTTCACATTCGTAGTCATTCAGTAGCTCCACCCATCGTCGTTGTCTCATGTTCAGCTCTTTCTGATTGAAGATATGCTGGAGACTTTTATGGTCCGTGAATATTGTGCATTTCGTGCCATATAGGTAATGTCTCCAAATCTTCAGAGCAAACACCACCGCTCCTAGTTCAAGGTCGTGTGTTGTATAGTTGACTTCATGCGTCTTAAGTTGTCGTGAGGCATAGGAAATAACCTTTCCTCTTTGCATAAGTACACACCCAAGCCCTTGATTTGAAGCATCGCAGTACACTACAATGTCTTCTGTCCCTTCGGGTAGGGACAAGATCGGTGCACTGCATAAGGCTAGTTTGAGCGTTTGAAATGCTGCTTCTTGCTTCTCCTCCCAACTGAAAGTTACACATTTTTGCGTTAGGGTGGTAAGTGGTTTAGCGATTCGGGAGAAATTTTGGATAAACCTGCGATAGTAGCCAGCAAGACCTAAGAATTGTCGGATTTCTGTAGGAGTTGTGGGTGCTGGCCAGTTTTTAATTGCTTTGATTTTGGAAGGGTCCACGTGTATTCCTTCTGAACTGACCACGTGACCTAGGAGTTCAACCTTCCTAATCCAAAACTCGCACTTTGAAAACTTCGCATAAAGTTTTTCGGTCCTAAGGGTTTGTAATATTTGACGAAGATGTTGGCCATGTTCTTCTTTGCTTCTTGAATAGACAAGGATGTCGTCGATGAAGACTATGACGAATTTGTCCAGGAATGGACGACACACTCTGTTCATTAGATCCATGAACACAGCAGGTGCATTCGTCAACCCGAATGGCATCACAATAAACTCGTAATGACCATAACGAGTTCTAAATGCGGTCTTGGGAACGTCTTCCTCCAAAATCCGTAATTGGTGATACCCGGATCTTAAGTCTATCTTCGAGAAGTAGCTCGCACCTTGAAGTTGGTCGAACAGATCGTCAATGCGAGGTAGAGGGTATCGGTTCTTGATGGTAAGTTTATTCAGCTCGCGGTAGTCTATGCACATGCGGAATGATCCATCCTTCTTCTTCACGAACAACACCGGTGCTCCCAAGGTGAGAAGCTTGGTCTTATGAAACCTTTGTTAAGAAGTTCGTTAAGCTGGCTGGATAATTCTTGCATTTGAGAAGGTGCAAGACGATATGGGGATTTGGCTACGGGGGTAGCTCCAGGGATTAAGTCGATTCGGAATTCGACTTGTCGTTCGGGAGGTACTCCTGGAAGATCATCGGGAAAAATATCGGGAAAGTTGCAGACCTCTGGAATGCTCACGATATCTTTCACTTCTTGCTTTTTGTCTACCACGTGAGCTAAGAAAGCACAGTATTCCTTGCGAAGATATTTATGTGCTTTGATGCAAGAAATGATCTGAAGGTTTGCTCCGGGTTTGTCGCCATAGATAATAAGAGTTTCGTTAGTTGGTAAGTTCAAACGAACAACTCTTTCATAACATAGGATGTCGGCATGGTTGGGGCACAACCAATCCATACCTATTATGATGTCAAAACTTTTGATAGAGACCGACATAAGGTCTATTGGAAAAGATAAGTCATTCAAGGTAAGGCTACATCCTATGTATATATCATTGGTGGATTCAGATTTCCCGTTAGCCATTTCTACTGTAAATGTTTCATTGAGTGGTTGGGAGTTTTGATTTAGTAGGTGTTTAAAATTATGGCTCACGAAGCTCCTCTCAGCACCACAATCAAATAGAATGCATGCATAAGTATTATTGAGAAGGAACGTACCCGTGACCACAGCAGGGTCTGCCACTGCTTCTTCATGACCCTGGGCTAGTATTCTCCCAACTCCACCGGCATTTCTAGCTTTTGGGCAATCCTTCATGAAGTGCCCCACATCACCGCATTGGTAGCATGCTCGGCCTACTCCAGCGGCAGGTGCTTGGTTAAGTGGTTGGGGTGGCATTTTATAGAATCGGACAGTATGCCCTTTCCTGTTGCAGTTACGGCACTGTAGGTCTCGGCAATTTCCATTGTGGTGAAAATTGCACTTGTTGCATTTAGGGAGGGTACCAGCATAGGGCTTTGTTGGTGCAAAGTTATTGGAGACAGCAGCAGGTACGGTAGCGAGTATGGTAGCAGGTACAGTAGTAGCATGGACTGCCACTACTTGTTGCTTCTTTGTTGGTTCCAGAGGAGATTTGCCCTTCCCCTTGTTCCAAACCCTCTTATTGTTGTTGTTGTTGTTCTCCTTGGGTTGTTCTGGAGCAGAGACCACAGAGTTTTGACGGGCTCCGTGGTCGATGAGAGATTGTGCCAGTTCTTTGGCACTGTCAAAAGTAATAGGCTTTGAAGCTAAAACACTTGACTGAATTTGGGGCGACATACCCCAAATATATCTCTCAATCTTTTTGCTCTCGATAGGAACCATATCCGGGCAAAGAATTGCCAGATCACAGAACCTATTGGTATAGGTTGATATATCAGAACCAACCATTGTAAGAGCCCATAGTTCTTGCTCCAGTTTCTGTATTTCCCCTCGCGGGCAGTATTCCCGCATTAACATGGCTTTTAGGCTCTCCCAGCTGATGGAGTTAGCCACAACTAGAGTAAGTGACTTAATGTGGCCATTCCACCACGTTAGAGCCCTATCAGAAAAAGTACAGGCATCAAATTTAACTTTGCTACCCTCAGGACAGGAGCAAATTTCAAAGATTGCTTCCGGTTCTTCTGCCAATGGAAACCATCGATTACCACTTGCACCAAATAATAACCGTACCTGAAATCATTGGTCAAAACCATATATGAAATCAAGCTATCAAACCTGAAATCAAAGCTCAAAACCATACCAAAATAATACATGGAATCAAAGCTTGGAACCGAACCTTATAATCAAAATTGTAACCGAAAACAATACACATCCAAACCACAAGATGAAACTCGCTTGACACTTTGATGAATATCCTCTCTCTTATCTTAATCTCACGAGCTATTCAGCAACAAAGACGAAATAAAACAACTTATATGATGAACTTGAAGAATTACACATGTCTTCCACTTCGTTCAAGAATTTCATGAGAAGTAAACCATTAACCAAAACAAAACACCAAATATACACCATCAATAATCAGTAGACCAATCGATATACTAAATCTGAGCTATGGTTCTCACCTTGCTGATTTTAGGGACAACCGATTTGGGCATGTGAAGTCGGTGGGATTATTTGCCCTAAATACGAGAATACTCGTGTCCTAGTTCGTGGAATCTCATATTGCCGATTTTGACCCAATTGAGAATTCCTTGTTTGTTTGACTCGAATAGAGAAGAGAAAGAGGGATTAGAGTACGGTGAGATGTAGTGGAAGTTATCGATTTCCACCATCTTCTTCACTAGCCAATTTTGTTGGTGGCCTTCCAGGAGTAACCTGCATCTTCCCCTGTTCCTTCCTATGGCTAATGTCATCGATCAAAAAACACTAAAGGAGAAATTCGAGTAGGGTAATCGAACGAGGGGGATGATTAATCGTGAGAGAGAGGGGGGTGGGACCCTTTAATATTAAATAATTATATATTTTTTCTTTTTTAAAAAAAAAAAAAGGTAAAACTTCATAAATGGTCCCTGTGGAAGTGAAATGACAGAATTGCCCTTCACTTAACGGCCAAAAGCTAACGGAGTTAGCGAAAAGGACTAAATGTTAAAAGTTTTGAAACCATAGGACCATGTGTGAGGTTTTTTGAATTTAGGGACTAAACTTGATATTTTCGAAAACCACAGGGACATTTTTGAAGTTTTGTCTTTAATAAATTAAACTCTAGATGGAATGTTATTTTGAAGTTGAATAGATATGAAAATCAACGACCCATTAAATAATTATTCAATGGAAAAAATGACATTTTTAATTGTTAAGAGTTTATGGAGAATAGAAATATAGAATGTGTAAATGATGAAATGGCAAAAAAAATTAATAATAACAATAAAAAATAAAAAAATAAAATAAAATAAAAATAAGATGAGGAGACTACGGTAGGCGTACCACTCCCCGTAGGGTTGATGGTGAAAAGTATTTTTGACGTGGCAATTGACACGTAAAGAAACACGAGGAAGATCAATATCATGATCATAGCTTCCGACACTTTCTAGAATCCGCTTCCCAGCTTATCTACATGCTTCTATTTTTTTCCATTTCCTCCATCCTTCCACCGGAAAATTCACACAAATTCAGCTCCGGAAGCTCGGCCATTGATAAACTAATCAACTATGGCGACTTACAGGTGGAAGAGCTTCGTCGAGGACCAAGACCGCCCTGAAAAACCTCGGAGATTCGGTGTAACGGAGATTCGTGGCCCAAATCACAACTCTCTCTTCTCTCACAACTTGCTTCAGGTCTCTCTCTCTCTCTCTCTCTCTCTCTCTCTCTCTCATCAATTTACTGCGTTCTAATGTTGTTTTGCTGAAGTATTGTTCCTTCAGCTTATTTCAACTCCTAGACAGAATAATTCCCCTCTGTATAATCAGATCGCATTATGCAATTTGTAGTAAGATCGATTATCTGCATTTTAACGTTGATTATGTGATTAATTGATACTTAAACTAATTATAACTCATACATAGGATTTTTTTTTCTCCCAATCTGTGGATAATAAGCTCATGTTATGCAATTTGTACTCGTATCGGTTAATTGCATTTCAATTCTGATTTGGTGATTAGTTGCTGGTTCAGCTAATTATAGCTTCCACTTTTGGTCCTCTGAGCATCATCAGATGTATTATGTAATCGGTTGTGAAAATGATTGTGGTTAGTTCCTTGAAGCAAGTGATATATCCTTTATAACAGGGTTTGATAAATTTGTACACAGGAAAACATGATCTTAAAATGCAGTTCCTTCAATTAAATATAGTCTCTATCCAGGTCCCAGGAGAATTCATTCCTATGTGCATCATCAGCTTATATTATGCAATTTGTAGTGTGAAGCAAAATTATTTTTGATATTCAATAGGTTGAGTTCCTTGAAGCAAGTGGTATATCCTTTAACATAGGTTTATCAAATCTGTAACACAGGAAAGTATGACCTTACAAATTACAGCAATTTCTTAAACTAAACATAGCTTTTACATAAGAGAACTTGATCCTCTGTGCATCATAGCAAGAATCAAAATTCTTGAGGATATTCAATATAGCTGCAAACCAATTTAGGTCATGTGGAAATTCAATTCTTGATTGCACATTTTGGTAATAATGGTTTACTGATTTTCTAATTGGGCCAGGATATGTTGGAGTCTGTGGGGCAGTTTGTTGATGGTTTGAAGTTTACAGGAGGCTCTGAAAGTTTGATGCCAAAATCCTTCATTAAAGAAGCAACAAAATTAGCCCATGAACATGATATATATGTTAGTACAGGTGATTGGGCCGAATATCTGCTTCAAAAAGGTTCATCTTCTTTCAAAGAGTATATAGAGGTAATTGACTAGTGTCACAAAAAGTCAAATCACATTTCACTTATTTGTTGACTTCCAGTTCTACCCTAATAAGTTGTATTGTATGACCATCATAGGAATGTAAGCAGCTGGGATTTGATACAGTTGAGCTAAATATGGGTTCACTTGAACTTCCTGAAGAAACTTTGTTGAGATACATAAGGTTAATTAAGAGTGAGGGGCTTAAAGCTAAGCCTCAGTTTGCTGTTAAGTTCAATAAGGCTGACATTCCTCCAACCCGTGCAAGAGCTTATGGTGCTTATGTTGTTCCAACACCTCGAACATCTGGTAATTAAGACTCCACTTTCTTTCCTTTTCGACATGAGCGTTTGAAGGACTAAAAGCATTGTGAGGGCAAAATTGTCAATTTTTATGCTTTTTGGGTCCTTCCAATAACTGTGTTTGATTCGGGGACTAAAAGCATTATGAAACAATGAAACATGGATCAAAAGGGGAAAAAGATTCCTTTTTGTACCAAATCCAAAAAATGAGTAAAAAAAATTTACAAGGGTAAAATCGTCATTTTATATTTAAACTTTAGGATTTCAGCAAAAAAAATAAGTAGTTTTTGCAGCTTCGACAAGACACAATATGACCGACCTTGTACTGCAATTGGCATGCATCAGATCAGACTAGGACTAGACTAGACTGATGTCAATAGGACAAAAATTACAGTACAAGGTCATGATGTTTTGTCTTGTCCAGTGTAACAAAAGCGTGATACCAACTGTCTGTATAATGAATTATACAGAACGTGTGGAGGATGTGGATTTTTTGATCAGAAGAGCCGAGAGATGCTTGGAAGCAGGAGCAGACATGATAACAATCGATGCAGAAGACGTCTGTAGATATCCCGATTCTGTTAGAGCAGACATCATAGCAAAGGTGATTGGGCGTCTAGGACTCGAAAAGGCCATGTTTGAAACATCAAATCCCAAAACCTCCGAATGGTTCATTAAGCAATACGGCCCAAATGTACGTTCTTACCCACCCTTCATAATGCATTTGTATTTGTTACACGGTACATGACTTGACTGACCGGACAATCTTTCTAGGGCTATTTTCAGTCTTTTGCATGGTCCCACATTGTTTTTCCAATAAAGTTACATTTTTTTGTCCCATTACAAGACTCTGTTATGTCATGTAAATATCAGTCCTAATTTGTGTCGTGTCGTGTCATGTTATGTCATGTAAATACCAGTTTTTTTTTATTCCTTTCCATATGGATTGATGGGAGACAGGTTAACCTTTTTGTTGATCATTCTCAAGTGCTGGATTTGGAGTGTATTCGAGGGCGTAACTTTGGAAAGAATCACAAATCGGTTCTTGATTCTTCGTTTTTTCTAAGTTGAAATATGGTCTACTATATGTGATATATGTAATGTGTATGCTTATGAAACTTGTATTTGTTGTTATGCATGTTGTGTGTGTAGCGTGTGATACCGAACATATCTTTCTTTAAAAATGGAAGTTTTTTTTTTTTTTTTTTTTTTTTTTAAATAAATCGGTTGAAATTATGTCATTTAAAAAGAGATATATAGTTTTTTTTTTTTAACATATTAAAAATTTATATATCAAATTTGAAAAGGACATAAGACATTTGAAGCTCTAATGTGATTTGATTTGTATTAAATACTTACCCGTTTTAGTCGTTTATTCGATATTTTCATTTTTTTGCCACAAATTCAGTATTCTCTTATATATCTTTTTTATTAATAAATTATTTCTAGAAAGTTCTTAGTGGGACCCATAAGTTGGGCCTAGCCATTGATTTTGGGATTGAAGCCCATGATAAAGACATAAACACCATTTCATTGATGAAATTTGAATTATAGTATTTGTTTTTATACTCTCAATTAATTGGGTTTGTCTGGATTTGGGTCTTGAATGGTGAATAGACTTTTCATGAACCAGAAACTGCTTTAAATCAAGATTCTGAAAATGAAAACGGAGTACTGAAAGTGTCTGTCGGCTGTATTATTGAAAGTGCCTTGGTCGAAAAGCAAACACGAGTCGTTGTCTATTTAACATGTTGTGGGCCCTGTCAATAGGACGTGGTGATAGTGGAGAGTTTGACCGATGATCAAGGAATATTAGTTTGGTATTAATTCTCTAAAACTTGATCATGATACTTGATTTTTTCCTACTCAAAAGAACTAACGTGTCATCTAACTATTTTTTAGAAACTTGATTGATTTGAGTAATTGAAATTTTTATGTGTGAAGTATATGTGTAGTCAATGATTTACTCATAGAATTCGTATTTATGAGAGAAGTGAATTATATGTGTAGTCATTGATTTACTCATAGAATTAGTATTTATGAGAGAAAAGAACTCCGACGTATATAACTTAGATGGTTTTTCTATTTTCAAGAACTTTCGACCTTTTTTGATTGCATCATAACATTTCACATACGTTTTCTCTTGTAGAAAAACTACAAAGATTTGTATGTCCTCTTCTTTAAGCAGACATAGACTCGTCTTTTTAAGTCTGCAGACGTCTTTCTTTCTGATAAATAAAAACGCCAAAATTTTATTAATATTTGTAAAAACTTTAAATATAACTTTTATGTCTTTATGAGTGTTAAACTGCATATACGTCCATCTAAAACTATAAAATTCTCACATATATATATATATATATATATATATATATATATATATATATATATATATATATATATATATCCAAAACTGATTTTTTAATAGGATTAAACCAATTTAATATTGAAAATTTTATCCGAAATCCAAAATACAATTTGATTTTACTAAACTTTCTAATATCAAATTAAATTTTGAATTAAACCAATTTAATTATAATTAAAACCAAATTAGTCTCTAAATGTTTCAAGCTTTCAACGTTATTTTTTAAAGCTTTCGACGGACATATATTTAAAATGTAAAAACATGTTAATAAATAGACAAATGTCATAAAACTACATTATTTAATACAAAATATTAACGTAAAATAAGTCTAGGAAAAATAAAATTCTTGTAATATCAATGTCGATTCAAATTGTTTGTTGTTATTGACTTCATAAATCAAACAATGTCAAAATCTTATTCAACCAACTCGATACCCATTTTCATAATCGACAAACTCTTTTTTAACTATGCAATGAATTGGTAAACAATAGCAAATAATCTTGTTCAACTGAATCAATTCTCATATGCGTAAGGTTTCTAATGATGCTGATGAAGATTAGTGTCCATAGCCATAACAAAGCCCAGTAATATTACTATAAATAGCAATGTTTTTTTAGGTTACACGCACGAACAGAAATGAAGCAGATCTGAAAAGATATTTATATGAGAGACTTCTTTTGTTAATTAATTAATAGTTTAATTTATTAATAGTAAATAAATGGATTATGCAATATTCCATAATGATTTGAATACTATAGATAATTACTATTGTATTTGGTATTTATCTCTAGGGTTTCAAATTACCTCCTTATAAATAGAGGACTCCAAATCCGGTTTTGACACTTGAGAAATATACATCTAAGCTACCAAAATTTGAAATCCTCAAAACCCTAAAGAATCCCAAATCTTCGTTCCCACGTCGTGGCCGTTTGATCCCCACATCATGATCTAAGAACATAATCGAGATTTCGATTATGTTTGAGCTAGAAGTTCGAGGATTGGTTGGATACGTTTCTTGTTTGCGTCTTGGGTGGGATCACAGAAGAGGAACTCTCTTGTGGGTTCTCTAGTCCAATTTATTGGCTCGACAAAAGAAGAAACCAACTAATAAATCAAATGTATGTTTTCTATCTATAGAGTTCTAATAAGTTGCATAGATTAATAATGAGTTTAGATCCTTCAGATTTCAAGTTTAGATCAGATTTGTTGATCGTTTCCCCTGCCTTATGTTTGATCTGATGAGGCTCGAAACCCATCAGTGGTATCAGAGCGTGGTCAACTCAAGTCTATTGCACTTAGACTTTGTCTTTTGAGTATATTAGGGTTTGTATGTGTAGGTTTCTGTTTTAAATTGTTTTAAAAGCCTATAAATTTTCCTTGATTGAAATTGAATCCGATTTTGCTTTTAAAAAACGACGTTTTAGTTGTTCTGCCTATTCGCTACGACGTGGCTAGTCTCCACCACGTCGTGGTATCTACATAGATCGTGATTATCTTCATCGCCACGTCGTTGTCGCCTCTTGGCCACGTCGTGGTTTGCAGCTGAGAGGTCTTCGGAGAATGAATAATCATTCTACAAAACCATCTTAAAGGCCATGACGACAGTGGCCATGTTGATGATTGGTATGTTTAGATCTTCCCTACCAAACCTGCTTATAAATTCCATTAAGGATTCCTTCGGATCCCGGACCACCCGGTAGAGATCACAAGTGATCCTTTCAAATATTCTGATGTAAGAAAACTGATTATTGAAAAGATTAACTAGATGGGCAAAAGAGGTAATAAAATAAGGAAGGACATTAAGAAGCCATTTTAAGTTTGATCCTGTTAGAGTCGATCTGAAGCCTTTACATAAACATGCTTCTTTTAAGTGTGGTGGAATGGGAATGATCCCCATTCTCTCCCTATATTGCACGATATGTTCTTCAGGATCCATGGTTCCATCATAAGGCTTCATGCTAGGAGTTCGGAAGCGCTTAGGAACTTCATTATCAAGTATTGAGGGGATAAATCTTGAGATCCTTTGACTGGTGGGGGATGCTTCCGGTATAGATTGGACCAACCTTGGTACGCTTGAGATCATATGTCTTAGTTGTTAGAGTTCTTTGGCCATAATTGGACTTATTTATGCATCAAGATCCATGGAGTTAATATTAATATTGTTATTGTTATAGAAGTTACCGATATTTATGTTATTAGGAGTATTGAAAGTCTCATCAAGATCTTAAGGGAGTTTGGATGTTTGAGATTATTCTCTCTGTTGGGGTAGCAACGGATGTTGGAGCTGTAGATTCCGAACGTTTCCCAGGGATCCTGCATTGTCGAAATTCAGGATCCTTGGTTGTAATATTGAGGGTATGGCCTCCTGAGGTTTGCGGATCTCTGTCGTTATCCATTCCACTTCCTTAAGCATCATTCTGTTGTCTTCCTGTTGCTGAGCCACCCGTTGTGTCAATGTATTCATCATGGCGAATAGTTCGTTATTAGAGACCGAGGGAGGAGGATCCTAGGATCCCAGGGATCCTGGAGCATCCGGAGGAGTGCTCTTCTTTGGTACATCGGGAGTTTTCCTCTGACCAAGGAGTCCGCTTGGAGGAGGTGGAAGATTTTTCGAAGGAATAGAGGGAACAAAGAAGAAGAAAATGATGGTTGTGTAGACATGATTTTTGAGGATTATAAACACCACGACCCCACGGCGGGTGCCAAATTGTTTTGGTCAAAAATCAACTGAGTGAATATTAACCAAATTGAATGATAGGCAGTGGTGTTGTTGGTTAAGTGATTATCGAAATTAGAACAAGATTGCACAAGTGATTTACAAGGAAAGCCCTTGATCCTTGCTAAAATATTTGGCACAAAACCTTGGGAGGTGATAATGATCATTTTCCTTGTTTAATTGTATTGATTAAAATATGAATTACAGAGATGAAAGTAAGTAAACGAGTACAAGTGTTGCAGTGAGTCTATGTGTATGTAGTGTGCGAAGTACATGTGTATTTATAGTATAGTCTAAGCAACAATAAGTCCGATATTTTTAGGATCCTCTCGAATAAAAATGAACAGGTTGGTTTGACTTGGTATTCCCGAGTCTTTTGCCTGATAAAAACATTTCTTCATTGAGAGCGAATCTTATGTTGACTAATTCTGCACATTTGAGAAAAAGACTAGAAATATATTCGTTAGAAATTTTAGGAAATAATAGTAATGATAATGGTCAGGATCCTGAGATATGTTCGGGATCCTGAAAGTTCTTGAAGATCTAGGATCCTGAATAGGGTTGAGGATCTTGGCCCTAACATAGATTAGGTGATATCACTGGCTTGTTGGGATTCACGCGTATTTACTTTTCTTTATATACTAGGGTTCGTATCACTAGTTGATTATCGAACCCTAGGGAGCTTTGTGCTTGTTCTCTTTGAGAGAACCTTTTCTTAGTGAAAAATCTGTGTGATACATCTTGTGTTCTTTCAATCCTTTTATTGTTAATCGTCATAGATCAAGGGAACCTACAAAAATATAAACTCAATATTTTATGTAGTGCAAATATTAATAAACAAGGCTGTGATACCACTGATAGGTTTTCTATATACTTCATAGATTAATTATCATGGCATTTTTAATCTAAAGTAAGCATACACTAAAACTTACAAGTATGTAACGACCCAAAAATCATGGGTAAAAATTTCATTATTAATATAGCTAAAACATTAATACCATTTAGCTTAACATTCCAAATCATAGTTAAGTAAATCATTTATCAGAGTTTATCCCAAAATCATTCATTGCGGAAACCATAGGTGTGTGCACTGCGATCAATCCGAACCCTTTCTTTCCAAAACGATGATACCTGAAACCATAAACAAACCTGTAAGCACGAAGCTTAGTGAGTTTTCCCAGAGCATACCACACACACAATCCACATACCACATATCCTGATAGTTATAGAAGCTACATATAACACATAAGCCATGCATACATAAACCTAGGAATGTCATGGGATACCCCACATGGTCTTACATCCAACGTGTCATGGGCTACCCCACATGGTCTTACATCCAATTGCCATGGGCTCCCCCCCGGGTCTTCCATGCAATAACATACATAGTCACATAACATATCATATATCATAGAAATATCTACACATAATACAAACATAAACATGTAAGGATACTGTGGGCTCCCCCCAGGGTTTTATACCATAGTGCCATGGGCTACCCCACATGGTCTTTACCTAGGACAGCCATGGGCTACCCCACATGGTCTTACATCCAATTGCCACCCCCCGGGGGTCTTCCATGTAAGTATCACAAAGACAACTATCACATCACATAGCATATAATCACTAGCATACCAATTAGCATAAGCTATCTATTATACCACATATTCTTACTACAACTAGTGTACCACATAACATAACATGGGCCGACCTTGGTGCCTTAGACCCATTGGTATGGTGAGAAGACTCACCTCTCGACTGCTGAACTGATAAGCTGAAATCAGACATATCCCACATACTACTCCTTCTCAACTGCCCATAATCATCAGGTGATTAGCTAACACAATCCCATAAATACCCTCAGGTCAACCCTGGTCAAAGTCTATGTCTGTAGTCAAGGTCAACTATGATAACCCGATATTCTGAGTCAATGTAATATTTCTGTAATCAATAAGAATAGCGTCAAAAAATAATTGTTCAAAAGTCTCAATTGGGTTGCATAAAATGTTAGATATAGTGTCAAGGTTTTCAAAAATACAAAGAACACTCAAATCCGAGTTATAACGAAGAAGTTATGACTAATCAAAGATTCACGACAAAACAGATAAAACACTGTTAAGCGTAAAAAGTGAAGTTTCAATAAAATACTTTTAGCCTTAAGTATCTAAATGAAAGTCTTAGATAATAACAAACCGTGAGCGTACATAAAAAGAACGTCCAAATCTGACTTCATATGAGGAAGTTATGATTTTTCTAAGTTTCAGAACAACAGTAGACAGCTAAAAACTCGAAATAAAGATCGAGTGATTTTTAGCCAACACAACCTAAACGAGAATTGAAGATCTCAACAATAGTAGTACAACGGTAAAAAGACAGACGAAAACGGACATCGAATGAAGAAGTTATGAATTTTTAACGGATTTATCCTGTCTCGGCTTATTAAAAATATATATAATTAAAAATAAATTCAAAATTAGCCGACGGAGTCTAAACGAAAGTTGTAGAGCATAATCTCACCTACGCGTGGATATAAAGAACGTCAAAAATAAAGCTCGTATGCGAAAGTTACGGATTTTCAAAGATTTGGGCACACACTTCGAGGCTTATCCGAAGGAGTACGCCCCGCGTACGAGGCTACGCACAGCGTACGCGAATGAAGGGCCTCGTATCGACCACGTCGTCCCTATGCCTCTACTCCCGTCCCATCCGAAGACCGGCGACCAATGACGTCATCGCTAACGTACGCCCCGCGTACTTCGGAGTACGCCCATCGTACGAAGCCTGGCAGCCCTCCTATAAATAGCGTGCGAGACTACCCCGACACCCCGTGTCACACCCCGAAACCGATGGCGGAAACGTTTCGGGGTGCAGGACGTCATGTATAGCATCACAACCAATGAATAACAGCAATCATAGCAACACAACCATTACAGTGAATACTTAAGTAAAAATGTTTACATCAATTCTGAAACTTGTTTGAATTACATCCAATAGCTTTGTATAGTAAAAACTTAAAACTTAAAAAAAACTCTTAATGCTTCAGTTCCTCAAAATCCAGCAAGTACCTGTCTACTGATTTCCTGAGAATACAAGCAGTTTGAAAATATCAGCATAACGCTGGTGAGTTCATAAGCAGTAGTTTGTAGTGAAAATCGTTGATGAGTTCGGAAAATGTTTGTATAGTTTCAAGAAATCCGATATTTTCCTTAGTGAAAATGTAGTGTTATCAGTTCTGTAATAAACCATGAATATCTGTATGTTTCCAAAAAAATCCGATATTTTCTTTAGTAAAAAGGGTAGCGTTATCGATTTCGTATAAAACCATGAATGTTCGTTACTGAAAACTGCAGTGATATGCAAAAATACTACCTCATGTGACTAGCTAAAACTAATCACGAAGTGTAAGTATTTTATATGTGAACCCATTGCATAATCAGTTCTGTTTGAGAAACTCTGGCTTTAGCCAGAATACGTAGTATGTATCAGTTATATTTAGTAAAAATAGAACTGTTGAAGAGTGTTAAGTTGTAAACTAAAGGTGATTTATACATATTGTGAGTCGTATAACCATGCTTGATATGACTAGAGACCTTTCCAACGTTCTTCAGGCGTCGAGTTAAATGACATTTGTACATCTCAGGCGTGCCCGCCTAACTGTAGCTAGCAGTCCAGATGTGGGATTGTCAGTCCCGAATAGATCTATTCACAAATCTCACGCTCTCCCTCCAGGAGACTCTGGTTATACAGTGGTAGGATTTATCCCTGTACACCTAAGGGTACAGTAGTGAAGTAGCGCCTCACAGTATCGTACAATCTAGTTTACATGTAGTGTAGTAGCGTTCTACCGTAGTGAAAATCCGTATGTATACCGTATATAATGATAATTACAGTTATGAATATCATGATAAAGTGGTGATGTAAACTATAAATGGTTTCTGTCTCAGTGCATATGTTTAACAGTGAAAGTTTCTGTACTTGTTATATTTTTATAAAGATCCCAAACTAGACCGATTATAGTTTGCATGAATAGTGAATAGCGTGTCCGGAAAACTATGTAATTTGTTGTGAAAACGTCCCTTATGCTCAACACAGCACAAAAGGGTTAAAGTATGAGATTTGCATAAGTTTTGAAAACATTTATGTTTAGCTTGTATTCCCCCCCCCCCCCCCCCCCTGAAAACATTGAAAATATGGAAAAATGTAGGGGTATGAACTCACCGTTCTTGTTGTGAAATTGTTGACTGAAATGAAGATCCTCGAGTTGTTGCACGCGACACTTAACGGAATCCTAATATCAAATAAATACGTATATGTATCTAAATTAGCGATTTCGTTAGATAACGTGTTAGAGGTACACTTGAAATCGGTTAAGGAATGTTACCGGGACTTGATCGAATCGAAGAATGTGAGTTTTCAGTCAAAAACACCACTAAAAAGGTGTTTACGGGCGAAGAGTAGTTTACGGTTTCTGAATGCTCGGTGAGTTTACGGCCTGTAACGCCCGTAGATCCGGGCTAGTTAATTTAGAGGCAATGAGTGTTGAAAAAGAATTTTCGGCAAAATATTATTTATAATAAATAATCTTAACCAAGTTGTAGAATATATCTCAAGGTTTCCGTACATATAAAGAACTCCGAAATCCAAGTTATAACGAAGAAGTTATGGCCCGTCGAAGTTTTACGGCAAAACCGGCACGGCACCGGGAAGCGTAAATAGTGAATTTACGATGGAGCGACTTTTAGCCTTAGTGATCTAAACAAAAGTCGTAGAAAACGTTAAACCGAGAACGTCCATAAGAAGAACGCCCAAATCTGACTTCGTATGAGGAAGTTATGATTTTTCGAAGTTTCAGCTTAGCAGTGTACAGCCCGAAACTCGAATTTTAGTTTGAGCGGTTTTTGGCTTACGCGATATAAATGAGAGTTGAAGATCTCATTAATAGGAACTCAACGGTAAAAAGACAGACAAAAACGGAGCTCGTATGCGGAAGTTATGGACGAAGCTTAGTCTCTACTTTTCGAGCGCGGCGAATTCGATACAGTTTTGTAAATCCGAGATAGAATGAGAATTAGCTAACGAGGTCTAAATGAGAGTTGAAGATCTCATTAATAGGAACTCAACGGTAAAAAGACAGACAAAAACGGAGCTCGTATGCGAAAGTTACGGACGAAGCTTGGAGACTACTTTACTATACAATTCCTATAAATAAGAGATGAACTCTTCATAATTTCCTCACACCTTCAAACCTTTCTTTCTCTCTCTAACCTCCCTAAACCCCTCCCAAGACTAGGGAACCTCCCTAGCACGAGAGGAAAGCCCCGGAGCGCCTGACGGCTCCGAGAAGAAAAGCTTTCGGCTCGGAAACGCTGCTCCAGCGAAGCCCGATTTTTAATAAAAACTCGCTGTAAGTGAGCTACGCCTACGCTATTTTTAATATAACTTCTAATTAATTATAGTAACATTATTAGGACCTTAAAAAAATTATTTGGGATATTATTATGAGTTATATAAGAGTGTTGTTTAACGCTTATATAATAATAATAATAATAATAATAATAATAGCTAGACTATTATTTAGTCGCGGTTAACGTTAGACTAAACCCTAGTGGTATTGATACTAGGTTTTGTTGAAGGAAATGGTTTTAAGAGTAACGAAGCGCTGTTTGAGTTTGGAATCATCACTTTAACAGGTGAGTGCATGGTCCCTTTTATCTTACACATAGATATAAAGTATTTTATATAAATTACGTGCTATGTGTGCATATTATCTGAATACTTGCTGTCTATGATGAATGAATGATTTTATACATGTTTTAAATGATTTAAATATATATTTATTTTATATCTACAAATACGTTGGGATAAAACATGGGTAGATGAAATAGTTGGTGTGTGATGAAATAAAATGATGAGAGATAGGTGATGATAGGAAGGTGATGATAATTAGGTGATGGATAGGTGATGATGAATCGGTGATGTAGGATGAAAGATACTATAACCTTGTCCGACAATTTGGAGATGTAGTCATCTACTAGAGTATAGATGGCGACCACGGAATATTCTAGACAACCCGTGGAAACACCAACAGACTTATAACCTGTACGTGATGAATTACGAGTCCAGGTGATGTGGTGACTGTATATTCATGCGATGATACTCTAACCCTTACTATGAATTACGAGTTCAGGCGACGTTGTAACTACGTATTCATGCCTTAGGAACGAGCATATAAGGAAATGTGAGGTAGAAAGATGAGAGGTAAATATGATATAGGAGATGACCCTTAAGATAATTCTTTAAGGAATATTAAAGAAGATAACGGGGATGGGTAATCGGGTTGATTGTTTGATGTTTAAATATAATTATTATATTATTGTGGGTTGAAAACCCTATGTACTCACCAGGTTTCCCAACCTGACCCACTCCAGCTTATTTGTATCACAGGTGTCGATACGAAGCTACTTTGCACTGAGAGATTTAAAAGAGATGTAGATCACTAGTGTAAATGAATGTAAGTTCTATTTATGCTTATGTTTCTGTATTGACGATGACATCCCAAATGTTTTAAATGAATAAAAATACATTTCTTCGGAAATGCTTTGATAACGTATTTATCATGTTTTTCTGGGAACAAATTCCGCAACATTTTTATTAAAAGAAGTACTCTGATTTTTATAAAGCATAAACAAAAAAATCGGTCTTTTCTGGCCGTGAAAATGGGGATGTCACACGGCCGTAAACTCAAGAACAGAGTTTACGTTTCTTGAAGGCTTGGACCGTAAACTCAAGAACAGAGTTTACGGTTTCTGAAGGTTCGGACCGTAAACTCAAGAACAGGGTTTACAGTTCTTGAAGGTGGACCGTAAACTCAAGAAAAATGGTTCCGCTTGCTGATTTCGAAGAGATAATCGTTTCCAGGCGTTCCCAAGTGACTCCAAACGTGGTTTCTCGATGTTTTCCGAAGCTTGAAGGCTTTTTGAGTGTTTACGGTTAAGATTCTTAGAGAGAGAAGGAGAGAGTTTTTGGCCAGAAGTGTTCTAATGAAGATGGGGGTGTCGTATTTATAAGGGCGTTGTGGGGGTCCACTTTATGCTGACCGTAAACGGGTTTACGGTCGTAAACGGGTTTACGGCCGTAAACACGTTTACGGTCGTAATCTCATTTAGACCGCAAATATTTGATTTTTCGAGATATTCGGGTTTCTGCGCGATTTTTTTTTGGTTCCAACTCGTAAATAATTTAATTGAATATAACTAGATTATTTTCTAAACCAAAAGTTTGACGGAAAAGTTAACGAATTCGAAATTTTATTAACGAAACTCGCGTAACGGGAACGGACAAAGTTTCGGGTTGTCACACCCCGGTTTCATATCCAAGTCCCGACGAAGGTCCGAAGCTCCTATCTTCCCGAAAAATTCACCACTTTCCGGACGAAGTGCTGCCCGAGAAAATCGCGTTTTCTTCAAATCACCACACTGTCCAGGTGAGTTCATACCCCTTTATTTTCACGTCTTTTTCATGTTTTAAGGGGGAAATACAAGTGAAACACGAGAAAAACTTATGTTTAAAATACGCATCGTTGCATATGGTTTCAAATACTTTACCTACACTTTGTTCATAAATGTTAAACAACATTACTACCAACATTACACTTTACATGCAAAGTTGGTATTACACCGAGTTTTTATCATCAAATGGACCACACTTTTGAAAAACTATAATGGTTATAGTTTACAAGTTATTCATGACATCTTTACATAAACACTGTAAAAAGGGAAATACTTTCATTTACAAGAAATGTAGACTTTTCATTCCGTAAATCTATTGGTACCAAGTTTTGTGAGACAATCGGCTTCAACGTACTCTCAAGTACGCATTTTAAGTCCTGTATTACAAACCATAATCTCTTGTAGGGAGAGCGTGATACTTGTGTATAGATCTATACGGGATTGACAATCCCGCACCTAAACTGTTAGCTACAGTTAGACCGGCAGATCTAGGGTGACAAACGTCATAACACTGCAACGCCTGAAGAACGTTGTTACAGGCAGTCTGGGTCAATAGCATGGTTATAAAACTCACATGGAGTATCGAAATATTTTTGATTTACGAGATTATTAAATGCATTCAGCAATTACATTATATATGTATAAATTCACTTACACCATTTTTAGTATGAAACATACTTATGCATTCCGGACTTTGGAACTTTTCAAACTACCACACATACATGGAAAATATTGGATTTTCTGGAATCCCACTTAGTTATTCTTACCAAAAGACATACAAATTTTAGTACAAAAACGCTTATGAACTCACCAACTTAATTGTTGACATTTTTTCAAAACTACTTGTATTTCTCAGGGAATCAGTAGTACAGGTAAAACATCAGCTTTTGGGGAAGGGACGTTAAGGCGTCAGTTTTCAAAACTTATTCAATCATCATATTTGTAATATTCTTTTGAGACATATATCACATTCAACAATGTAAAATTTTAAATTATATTTATGATGATTGTGTTTACTTTCTTTACAAATATTCAACTGTTATGATACTACGTGAAGTCACCCACCCCCGAATGTTTCCGCCATTCTTGTTTGGGGGTGTGACAGATTGGTATCAGAGCATTGTTTATAGTGAACTAAGTATATCGAACCACATAAGATATACAACTATAAATGCAAAGGGACTAAAACCCTCTGACAAAACGTTTTCACAAACTATACTTTTAAATTAAAATGATATTTTTTTTATTATAAAAGTATAAGTGCTTGCATGCATCGGTCTAGTATCATAGTCAAAACTATACAAAAGTATTAAGACAAGTTGGGCACTACAATTAAGCTTCGGGATATGTAATCAAATCGAGTATGAATATAGCCTGATCATCTATATTTATCCGAGATATGACCAACATATGTCGGGGAATGGTTGTAGTGAGCAACAAGTCAAAAACTTGCCAAATAAAATACTAGAATCAAACTTACAAATTTGAAATACTATATGAATATTTTGTAAGACTAAAAGAACTGTTATAATCATACGAACCTCGATATTTAGTTAGAAATAGGAATCGTCAAATAAATAAAATTTTCCTTATCAAAAATTTCCCTTCTTACTCCCAAGTTTTATATATAATTCTCTTGCCTCTATTCTCGATCAGACGAAATGGCAGGATTTCACATTCCCGGGGATCCCTACTACCCCAACCAGGGTAATGGAGGTTGGATTGAGGAAGACCCAGAATAAGACCGCGAAGAGATTCCCGAGGAAGAGCCAAAAGAGGATTCCGAAGAGGACCCCGAGGAAGACCCAGACGAAGATTCAGAAGAGGAACGAGATGGTGGGAGCACTGACTCGGAACCGGAGGTCTACAATCGTCCCCGAGAAGCAGCAATTCCCAGACGGAACTTTCAGGGCCCGGCGCCCCGCTGGGCTGTGGACCTGAAACGATGAAGCAAGGAGCAAGGACAACGACCACCTTACGACATGTAGCGAGACTTTTATAACCTCAACAACGGGGGTGCGGCTGATAGGGCACTCCCTGTCATGGTTCGTCGCATCGCCAACCAAGACGATCAAGCAAGAGTGAATGCCAGCCAACTCGTGGACATTGGAGCCACCACTGCCGTCACTGCGGTACGCCTTCGTCGTCTGGACGAAGAGCATGAGCGAACTATAGAGCACACCTTTTCCCTTCAGAAGGATATTACTGCTACGAGAGCCGAAGTGAGGGAGTTCCATAGAAGCCAAGCCGCAATGGAGAGGCGCATCATTGAGGCTGAACGTCAAGTAGCCCGAGCTCGGACTTCCGCAACCACATACCATGGTCCGCAACGTACCACCCGCTCGGAGTAGAGCGCGTACTTCTGACGCTATGTATATACTTATCAAATAAGTGTTGGTGCTACTCTTTCCTTTATGAATGTAAACCCGACGGATTGTGAGTACACAGTTCGGGGGTCGGAATGCTGTCAAATTTTCCCATTTTCATTGATGTACCCTAGACCTATGTAAGGTCAAATTTTCCTGATCGTTGTATCTAATACTAATATCAATGAGATTGACACGCATTTATTATTTCCTTGAGTATTCCATTAAGTCCTTAAAATACTAAGGAAATCATACACTTATTATTGTAAGTTTCTATTAACTTACAAAAATTCGGTAATGTTCGGGACGCAAAACATATAATACTAAGACTTTCCATAATCATTTCTAATGGCTTATCAAGAATTCGTCTCTTAACTTATGGCAGAATCATGCCGCCAAGAAGGAATCCTCGACGCTTCACTACTACCGGAGCACCAACACCACCTCCACCACCACCTCCAACAATGGATGCTGCTGTAACGACTGCCGTAACCGCAGTAATGGCACAAATGAGTAACAACGGATCAGGAGGAGGAATAAATAGCTCTACTAATGGCCAAAGCCAGGGTCGTTCCGGGGAATGTACTTGCAATGACTTCACCAACAGCAAACCCATCCCCTTCAATGGAACTGGGGGAGTAATGGCCCTATCCCAATGGATAGAGAAAACAGAAGCCGTATTCGAGATCTGCTCATGCCCCGAAGAGAGCAAAGTAAAGTTTGCTGCCTGTACTTTCTCCGAACAAGCCCTAACATTGTGGAATGGCCACGTCAAGTCACTAACTCTGGTGGTGGCAAACTCCATGGGTTGGGAGAACCTGAAGAAAATGCTACTGCGAGAGTACTGCCCAAGGGGCAAGATTCAGAAGCTTGAACAGGAGCTTTGGGGCCTTACTATGGTGGGCTCAGACATCACAACCTATACAAATAGGTTCAGTGACTTGACAATACTTTGCCCAGGGATGATGGCCCCAGAAAGCAAAAAGGTTGAAAGGTATATCTGGGGGCTGTCGCCCCAGCTTCGAGGAAGTGTGCTAGCTTCCAAACTCACGACGTTCGATAGTGCTAAACTACTGGCACGGTCCCTCGTTGATCATGGAGTCTGCCAAGATGTCATGACCGTCGTCCCAGAACCAACCAAAGGAAGCAACAACAATAACAACAATGCCAACAACAACAACAAGAAGAAGTTTTGGAACAAGAGGAAAGGTTAACCTTCGCAATAACCTTCAAAGAAACAATAAATGGTGGCAGTCAATGCTACTACTGTCCCCGCTGCTGTTCCCGTTACCCCTACGCCGGCAAAACAATATGCTAGGAACCTCCCAAAGTGCAAAAAAATCAATTACCATCACCACGGGAATTGCCGATAAATGCACTGTAAAAACTGCGACAGGAAAGGGCACACTGCCCGTTTCTGTAAGGCACCGGCGCAGCTAATCACCCAAGTTCCTGGTGCTGGAATGAGCCAGGCATGTTATGGGTGTGGGGAAACTGGGCACTACAAGAGGGATTGCCCTAACGCAAAGAATGTTGGCGGCGTAGGAAGAGTGCTGGCAATAGGGCAGAACGAAGCAATGGCCGATCCCACAGTGGTTACGGGTACGTTTCTCCTCAACGACATTTATGCATACATACTCTTTGACTGTGGTGCGGAGAGAAGTTTCGTGAGCCATAAGTTCAAACACTTTCTTAATCAAAAACCCCAATCACTCAATAAGATATTTACAGTAGAAATGGCAAACGGTAAAACAGAAAGCACAAACGATTTGTATGTAGGCTGTACCCTAGATCTAAATGAACACTTTTTCCAAATCGATCTAATGCCGATCACTATAAGAAGCTTTGACGTCATCATCGGTATGGACTGATTAAACCTTCACCATGCCGATATTATGTGTCACGAAAGGGCTGTTCGCCTAAATCTGCCAAGTGGCGAAACTCTTGTTATTTATGGTGACAAACCCGGTACCAATTTACAAATCATCTCTTGCGTCAAAGCCCAAAAATATCTGCGCAAAGAATATCATGCCTTCCTAGCCCACGTGGTAGACAAGAAACGAGAAGTGAAAGACATTAAACACATTCCGGAAGTCTGCAATTTCCTCGACATTTTCCCTGAAGATCTTCCAGGAGTCCCACCAGAACGTCAAGTCGAGTTCAGAATCGACTTGATTCCCGGAGCTACCCCAGTAGCAAAATCGCCGTACCGTCTAGCACCGGCAGAAATGCAGGAATTATCCAGCCAACTGAACAAACTTCTCAGCAAAGGATTCATTAGGCCGAGCTTCTCACCTTGGGGAGCATCGGTTCTGTTCGTAAAGAAGAAGGACAGATCTTTTCGCATTTGCATCGATTACCGGGAACTGAACAAGCTCACGATCAAGAACCGATATCCCTTACCACGCATCGACGATCTGTTCGACTTGATGGGTTTTAAGCATAAGAACAATCCTATGTGCTCATACAAACCCTAATGCTTGGATCTAGGTTTCTCTATTGTACATGAATAAATCCAAGACTTACAAACCCTAGATCTATCAAATAAGAACTGAAATAAGGGTTTAGTAATTACCTTTGATTGTTATATAGCAATAACAATCAATCCTTGCTTTGATTGGCTTCAGAAAGCTTAGTGCCTCAAGTGTTGCACCTCTAATGGAGTCACAAACACCACTAAGCAACTTGGATGAAGAGGGAGGAGAGAGGAGGCACCAAAAATGGCTGGAAAGCCTAAAGGATTACTTGTCCACGTTTTTGGGGCTTAAGGGTCCTTTATATACATGTAGGCTATTAGGGTTTACAACTAGGAAACCCTAATCTGGCTGCTTAGACCCTAAGCAGCCCATGGACTCCTTTAACATATCCCTTGGACGATTTCTAATGGGCTTCCCATAGAATTCGTCCAACCTATATATTATTAGGTGATCCATAGCCCAATCGTAATTATCTTATAATTACAAATCCAGTCCCCTAAGTTTAATTAATCTCTTTTAGCCACAAAATTAATTCTTAATTAATTCTTGACTAATATTAATTAAACTATATGATTTCTCCTTTAATATATTATTCTTATAATATATTAATAAATCATAATTAAACCTTTCTCTCCTTAATTCATCCTACATATTGCTATGGTGAAGGCAACCCAAAAGGACCATGCTCATAATCGGGTCAAGTACATACCAAAATAGTTATGGACTTAGACACTAATCCAACAGTCTCCCACTTGGATAAGTCTAATAACTATTCTGCGTATGACTTCAGAACCTGATCAGCAATCGTAGCTTCCAAAAGCCGCTGTCAACTCTGATCTTATCAGATACGCGTGTCCTTTAGATAAGGGATTATATATTCCTCCATTCTACAAGATATCGTATAGACATGAGACATGGATTGAAATCATTCTCTCAGTCTATGTGTCGTTTCCCGATTTCCAATTTATGACGACTGACTAATTGAACAAATCAAATCAGTCCTGGCCCGGCCGAGCACTTTCCTTTGTCATCACTAAATCATCGAGGGGCCCACATATATCGCTTTTATCCTACCTTGGGTAAAAGGAATGGATAAACTTTGACTCAAATGTTTGCTTGCACCTACTAATCGAATCACACACAACAATAAGTTTTATAACACCAAGTTACTGGTGCGTTTACTTATCATCAATGTGCAACTGATCAGCAAGTAACAACTCACACATCTTGGTTTCAAGAATATACAATATTATCGTCTCACCAATCACTCGTGATAAAACCATGAAGTGATTCAAGTGAGCGTGGGTTTAATCCAATACTTTAATCTTATCAAAGCACTCATGAACTCTGCAGCAAACTTGTGCTATGTCTAAACACTTTAGACAATCTACAGACAGATTCATGACAGTCTTCCTTCATACCTACTTCCAACGTATGACCGACTGTGGAGGTCCGAATAACCTAGTTATTCTGGAAGTCAAAACATGCAAAGTGAAACGCAATAATAATATTAATCCTATATGGTCCCAAAACATTTTGAGCGTAAATAAAAAAAACACTTTTATTTAAACACCATATTGATTACTCATTATTCATTGCTTACTGTTTCAGAAAATCAACTTATTACTCGAATTATAACCACAATTGTCCCATGCTCCAAGCATGCACACTTTGGTTTCCTATGGTCCAAATTTTGTGAAATAGATCAATTGAAAAAACTTTTCCAATGAAACTCATTTCACAATCCCTAATCCTTATCATTAGTGTAAGAATACAAGGTTCTTGCCACTATTAGAATATGTTAGATTCTAACATTTTATGCAACGACCCTTTCATAAAGTCATATAGCACTAAAGTCACCAGGACTTGGCTAATGAAATTACTAAGTTCTCTATCATAAATTGTTACAGAACAATTTTATAGATGTGATATCTCTCACTCAAAGTACATTCCTTTGAACATCCTTTTGCATAAAAGTTTCTAATCTACATAGATTCTTAATTTCCAACTCCCATTTATGGAAACATTTCCATATTTGTCATATGACAACTCATTCTTAATAGAATCTTATCTATTCATAATAATGTCAATATAGTCCATCCAGTACTATACTTCCAACTACTCACAAGCGACAAATCCTCAGTGAACCTCAGATCGTCCTTTGATAGTTGTTTAATTATTTTAGTCAAAACCAGTTCTAGTCCCTTTTCCCTCTTAATGCCCTAGGCATTTGGAAAATTTTAGAATGATCAAATATTATAGCATATGCAATCGATCATATACCCGAAGCGTATTGGACACGATGCATAATGTCTCACATAAAGACATGATACTTCATCATCCTTCTACCATAATATTTTATGTGCCCTGTTCCCACAATTCAAACTATGAAGAGGGATACCGTAATCATAATCGAATTTTGAGAATGCACTATGTATCCTTGACTAAATTTATTAACATTTCTCTATCTAAGCTTTAGAATTTTGAAACGAAGTATAATATTCTCTCCCTTAATTATAGCAAAACAACTTTTCAACCCTTGCAACTTTGCAAAATGAATCTTTGTTTTCTATAGTTAATATTGCTAACTTGTAATACTTACCATAATAATCATGCTCCCACTAACATGCTGATCATTTTCTTACCAGCATAACACTTATGCTTCCACTAGCTTTGACATGTATTCAGAAAACAATTGAACTTCTAGAAAACAATGCTTATTGAATTCCTTAAGTTCATATTTCTAATACCTAATGCTTTGATAAGCCTTTATCTAAGCTTTTTAAGCTCATACACCTTTGCCTTAGATAGCTCACATGTGTGTCTAAGCAATTCAGAATTTAGTTACTAAGTCCCAAATGTTCAGATCAATTGCCAAATCTCACAATTCGAACTATGAAAAGGGATGCCGTAATCATAATCGAATTTGAGAATACAATTTTCACAATTGCTATCTTCTTAAAATCTCTCTTAGTGAAAGCATTTCCTCACAATCATTTTCATGAAGGAGGAAAACCTTATGACACTTAGATTTTATGATGTATGTGTTCCTATCCATGTGAATTTGTCAAAACCAAAGTTTGCGACAAATCCAAACTCATATGGACCGAACGTGCTCAATCTCGATTTCTTGCCTCATGGTAACATGAATGCCCACCATGTCTTCCAAGCAACTCACCCTTTCGTATCAATGTACTTTCCATCGATCAAGGTGCTTTGTCTTTATGCATTCAAATGAGAACTCATAGAACTCACATGCATAATTAACTCAATTGGAATGGCACAGAAAAAGAGTATGTCATCCACAATAGGCTTTAGACCTCAAGTCGTGTACTAGTGATGATCAATTAGGTTTAACTCTTGATTTGTTCTTAAAACTTTTCAAGACCATTAAGACTCCCACTGACTCCTTGACATATAAGATTCTATTGTCAAGAGACATTCCTTGACAAAACAAATATTCAAGAGTTAGTGTAGTTTTTATCAAGACTATCACTTGGTTCTAGTTGGTCTTTGTCTTATCCAAGACATCACAACTTACCAATTTCAAATGTGCAAGAATAAGAAAACTTTTCCAAATTCCACATCTGACGAGTGTTATAAACCTACTTAAGACTTGTCACTCAAGTCACAATCTTGACTCTAAGACTTGATATTGGAACGAAGTATGATTGACTTCTTGATTTAACCATTTCCACAATTCTCGATTCCTCTTCTTAGACATACAAATGCACTAAGACTCACTTAGAGGATCAATTGAGATATGGTTCTTAATCATTAAGACTTATCATAAAACACAATAAAAGGTACTCTCCCTTCTTCTTGGAATGGATAAACTTTTATCTTTCTGCCTACTTGATTCTTCTTATTCGTTCTGCTATTGATTGAAACTCTTTCGATCAACTCAAAATTATACTTAATCTTATAAGTATAACCATATTTACTAAACTTTAGTAAATCATGACGAATATCTTTATCACTCTTGTGGTGGACTTGATCAACGCACAACCTAGTGTACTAGATCTCCTAGTCCTTCTCTTAACACTTTGTCAAAGAATTAGTCTAATTTGCAAATTTAAAGTTTCTCATTCATCACACAACCAAGTTCCATGACTCCAAGTTTCTGTCCAACTGAAACTTGGGCGATGAGAATCTTCCCTTATTTGGCAAATTCTCGACATTTCCACAAATAACCTAATTAAGAATCAAATCCATTATAGAAACAATTAAACATCAATTTTTTTCATACACACCATTGCAAGGATAAATAAATAAGACAAAATAAAAATTTATTTTATTGCGGAAAAACTTGTCCTTACAATGTAATTCAACTGAAAAACTATGCTATTACATATTTCTTATCAATCTATCCTAACTCTAGAGAAGCAGCTCAAAAATCTGATCCTCGAGTCCATGCGATCGAAATCCATTTCTTCATGATCAGATTCAACACGCTTCTGCCTTAAGCTTCCTCTCTTTTCTTCGATCCTGCATAAACATCAAAATGTAATCTTATCACATCATGTATTAAAAATCAAAGAATAGGAACTTATAGAGTTAGTTAATAGATTTTACCTGAAGTAGAGCTATACGTCTTGACTCTCCCATCTCTTAGATCTCTCAGGTAAACAGGACAGCTTCGTCTCCAATGCCCCTTCTCTTAGCAGTAGAAGCAGATGGACTCTTTTGGAATGGCACAAGGAACTATCTCAGAATTTACCTTTTCTGGATTTCCAACGTCACCATTTTCAATGTCCATTGAAGTTTGGGAGTTTGATTTGCCAGACAAATTTGCTTAATCAGCACGCCAAATCATTTCTGATTCAGCAGCTATAAGCAAATAGGTCAAATCAATGAGGTTCACGTCATGGTCCATCATATAGTACTCTCTAACGAACTCACTATATGATTCAGGAAGTGACTGAAGAACACAGTCAACAGCCAACATTTCTGAGATATCGACACCCATCATCCTTAACCTATCAATATGTGACTTCATCTCTAAGATGTGTGCACACACAGGTTTCCCATCTTCGTGTTTACTTGCCAAAAGGGCTTGAGTGAGCTTGAACTTTTCAAGCCTTTGAACTTGTGGGTTAGGGAGAATAATTGGAGGAGGTGGAGGAAGTGAAGCATGACTCTCATTTCCTTGATCGTATCGTGGAACGTCATCTTCATTTGGAAAGCTTGTTCCAACGGACTTGGGAAGACCATTGTAAGATTTAGACATCTACAAAACGGGAGAAAATTCAAGTTAGTTGATAAGAATCCTTGATGTAACACCCAAATGAAACATCAAGGCTAGGATCCAACACAACATTCTACAACCTAGAAGAGGGATGCCGTAATCTAGTTGCAGAATATTTGAAGGTAGGTAAATAACGATTTACCAATTCCCACCATGAAAAACGAAAAAGAAATTTAAGTTTTAAATGAATTGAAACTCCTAGATCTTTTGAGATTCATTGAACTTTTCAATGGCATGTTTAATCTCGATTATGCCCTTCTATTTGTGACTGGGATGCCGAGGATCACAAACAAGGTGTGAATAGCCATACGAATCACGTGGTGCACCAAATTGCTACTATCACCTAATCAATGTGCCGATTAGCCACACACGCTCCATTGATCTATGATAAACATCGAGCCACCCTTCGCCACCAATGTCAATCCCAAATTAGTGTGCCGGTTAGCGACACACGCTCCACTAACGTTTGACAAGGGTACGAAGTGTAATTCCATGGATTAGCATACAAATTCACATTTTGCCTTAAAGTAACTAAGATTGAGAATTTGTAAAAGCATTTAGTTACTTTGTACTTCATTATACTTATAATGGAAGGTTTCGTCCTATCCTACCCGTTTGGCTAACGACCCTCCATTAGTCAAGAGTGCGGTGGGTAAGAGTGGATACCCATTCAATCGCCATTTTATAGGCAATTTCCTTAAACACCCCTTATAGACTAGCTTCGTGAATGAGGCCTACTAACGGTAATACTGACTCTTTACTCATATATATAATATTAGACTTTTAATGTTACATATATATAGTATAGGGTGTATTTTACACTTTTAAAATACTAGGTGGTTTTATTAACTTTCTCTTTTAATTAAACTTTAATTAACTTAACAAAACCATGAGGGTGTAATTTCAAAATTTCAAAATACTAGAGTTTTAGAATTTAAATATTACATAATTAAACTATTAATCAAAATTTTAAATTCCAAAACTTGAGGGCAAGTTTTGAAACATTTCAAAACATTAGATTTTAGAATTTAAATATTTCAACATTAAACTTTTAATCAAAATTTTAAATTCCAAAATTTGAGGGCAAGTTCTGAAACTTTTCAAAACATTAGGGTTTAACTATTTAAATTTCAAAAACAAAACTTTTAAGTTCAAATTTAAACTAGAAAACCTAAAGGGAGTAATTTGAAACTATTCAAACTTACTAGGGATCAAATAACAAACAATATAAATCAAACAATTAATTTAGTGATTATCTATATTTGACCTAATCCAATTTTAGTCACAAGATAATTACCAAATAATTTGAATAATCTATATTTATCATATAAAGAAACTATTATTCAAAAAATTTGAAATTATCTTTTGTTTTGGTAAGGATAATCATTTACATACAATAAAATTTGGATTTTATTATCAAAAAACGATTTTGGCATCAATCCTACAACAAAACAGCAAGTAAATCCCGAAATATACTCTGTCAGACTCCCGGACTGGCCGAGTCGGTCATAAACTCGTCGAGTAGGGCCAACTCGCCGAGTCCAGATACTGACTCGCCGAGTTGAGTCGGGCAGAGGCAAAAAAATTGATTTTCAGCAGAAAAACGACAATTGCATCACATACAACAGAAACCAATCAAGGCTCTGATACCACTGATGTGTTTTAAGCATAAGAACAATCTTATGTGCTCATACAAACCCTAATGCTTGGATCTAGGTTTCTCTATTGTACATGCAATGAATCCAAGACTTACAAACCCTAGATCTATCAAATAAGAACTGACATAAGGGTTTAGTAATTACCTTTGATTGTTATATAGCAATAACAATCAATCCTTGCTTTGATTGGCTTCAGAAAGCTTAGTGCCTCAAGTGTTGCACCTCTAATGGAGTCACAAACACCACTAAGCAACTTGGATGAAGAGGGAGGAGAGAGGAGGCACCAAAAACGGCTGGAAACCCTAAAGGATTACTTGTCCACGTTTTTGGGGCTTAAGGGTCCTTTATATACATGTAGGCTATTAGGGTTTACAACTAGGAAACCCTAATCTGGCTGCTTAGACCCTAAGCAGCCCATGGACTCCTTTAACATATCCCTTGGACGATTTCTAATGGGCTTCCCATAGAATTCGTCCAACCTATATATTATTAGGTGATCCATAGCCCAATCGTAATTATCTTATAATTACAAATCCAGTCCCCTAAGTTTAATTAATCTCTTTTAGCCACAAAATTAATTCTTAATTAATTCTTGACTAATATTAATTAAACTATATGATTTCTCCTTTAATATATTATTCTTATAATATATTAATAAATCATAATTAAACCTTTCTCTCCTTAATTCATCCTACATATTGCTATGGTGAAGGCAACCCAAAAGGACCATGCTCATAATCGGGTCAAGTACATACCAAAATAGTTATGGACTTAGACACTAATCCAACATGACTAACTACAAGGAGCGAGCTACTTCTCAAAGATCGATTGAAGATCTGGGTATCATCAGCTGTGAGTTCTGGAAGGAGACATTCCCAAGACGGAATTCCGAACTCGCTATGGTCACTACGAGTTTGTAGTAATGCCCTTCGGATTGACAAATGCACCTGCGGTATTCATGGACTTGATGAACCAACTATGTCGTCCCTTCCTGGATAAATTTGTGATCGTGTTCATAGACGATATACTCATCTATTCAAGGAGTAAAGAGGAACATAGCCAACACCTCCGACAGGTCTTGGAAACCTTACGGACAGAGAAGCTATACGCAAAATTCTCAAAGTGCGAATTCTGGATTCAGAGAGTAGATTTCCTAGGTCACGTGGTCAGCAAGGAAGGGATTCATGTGGACCCTTCCAAAATCAAGGCAATCGAGAACTGGTCAACTCCAAGGACTCCAATGGAAATCCGGCAATTCTTGGGCCTTGCTGGGTATTCCCGAAGGTTCATACAAAACTTTTCGAAGATTGCTAAACCACTTACCACCCTGAATCAGAAGGGTGTAACCTTCAATTGGGGAGAAAAACAAGACACTGCGTTCCAGACACTGAAGCGAGCTCTGTGCAGCGCACCGATATTATCCTTGCCAGAAGGAACATAAGACTTTGTGGTCTACTGTGATGCGTCAAAGCAGGGACTTGGATGTGTCCTAATGCAGCGAGGGAATGTCATCGCCTACGCCTCAAGACAACTGAAGACGCACGAGGTTAACTACACGACGCACGACCTCGAATTGGGAGCAGTAGTGTTCGCCCTAAAAATCTGGAGGCATTACCTTTACGACACCAAGTGCACCATCTTCACCGATTACAAAAGCCTCCAACATATCCTCAATCAGAAAGAACTCAACATGCGACAAAGACAGTGGGTGGATTACTAAATGATTACGAATGTGAGATTCGTTATCACCCCGGAAAAGCCAACGTGGTTGCAGACGCTTTGAGCTGAAAGGAGTACTCGGGCCGCCGAGTAAAGGCATTAACCATGACCATCCACTCACACATGTCTGCACAAATCAAAGAAGCACAGGAAGAAGCCTTGAGGCCAGAGAACGTGGCAGGTGAAGCATTGAGAGGAATGGACAAAAATCTTGAAGTCAGGGATGATGGAGTTTGTTGTCTCATGAACCGGATCTGGACACCAAAATTTGGTGGATTCATGAACGTTGTCATGAACGAAGCTCATAAAATTCGCTACTCCGTACATCCCGGCTCAGACAAGATGTACTTAGACCTCAAGAGGTTGTATTGGTGGCCGAACATGAAAGCCGAAATAGCTACCTTTGTGGGCAAGTGCCTGACTTGCGCCAAGGTTAATGTAGAATATCAAAATCCCACGGGACTACTTCAATAGCCAGAGATACCCGAGTGGAAGTGGGAGCAGATAACCATGGATTTCATAACCAAGTTACCTAAGACTATAGGTGGATTCGACACCATTTGGGTAATCGTTGACAGATTAACCAAATCCGCACACTTCCTACCAATAAAAGAAACAGACAAACTGGAGAAGCTGACAAGGATCTACATTAAAGAGATAGTGCGCCTTCATGGAGTACCAATATCCATTATCTCCGATAGAGATAGCCGATTCACGTCACGATTATGGCAGTCACTGCATAAAGCTATGGGAACTAGGCTGGACATGAGTACATCCTACCACCCACAAACAGACGGGCAGAGTGAAAGAACCATTCAAACGTTAGAGGACATGCTAAGAGCTTGTGTGATAGACTTTGGTAAAGCTTGGGATACTCATTTACCTCTCATTGAGTTTTCCTACAATAATAGTTATCACACTAGCATCAAAGTTGCTCCGTTCGAAGCCCTCTATGGCCGTAAGTACAGATCACCCCTATGCTGGGCTGAGATGGGTGATACGCAACTAGCAAGAGGGCAAGTCCCTAACAGCGCACTCACTGGCCCAGAAATCATAAGGGAAACTACTGAGAAGATTGTCCAAATCCGAGAACGATTAAAAGCTTCAAGAGACAGACAAAAGAGTTATGCGGACAAAAGACGGAAACCCTTGGAATTCCAGGTTGGGGACCGGGTACTATTGAAAGTCTCCCCTGGAAGGGATTAATACATTTTGGAAAACGTGGGAAACTAAACCCAAGGTATATCGGACCCTTCGAGATCCTTGCCAGGATTGGCCCAGTAGCATACAAACTTCGATTACCACAGGAACTCAATAACGTACACCCTACCTTTCAAGTGTCAAACCTAAAGAAGTGCTTGTCCGATGAGACCCTCGTCATCGCTCTGGACGAAATTGAAATCAACGAGAGTCTCCACTTCGTAGAAGAGCCAGTAGAAATCATGGATCGGGAAATTAAAAGAACTAAACAAAGTCGCATACCCATTGTGAAGGTCCATTGGAATGCCAAGCGAGGACCTGAATACACCTGGGAGCGCGAGGATCAGATGAAACAAAAGTACCCGCATCTTTTTCATGGTCCATAAACACTATCTTAGATTAAATTTCGGGACGAAATTCCCTCTAACGGGGGGATGATGTGATAACCCGATATTCTGAGTCAATGTAATATTTTTGTAATCAATAAGAATAGCGTCAAAAACGAATTGTTCAAAAGTCTTAATTGGGTTGCATAAAATGTTAGATATAGTGTCAAGGTTTTCAAAAATACAAAGAACACTCAAATCCGAGTTATAACGAAGAAGTTATGACTAATCAAATATTCACGACAAAACCGGTAAAACACTGTTAAGCGTAAAAAGTGAAGTTTCAATAGAATATTTTTTAGCCTTAAGTATCTAAACGAAAGTCGTAGATAATAACAAACCGTGAGCGTACATAAAAATAACGTCCAAATCTGACTTCATATGTGGAAGTTATGATTTTTCTAAGTTTCAGAACAGCAGTAGACAACTAAAAACTCGAAATAAAGATCGAGTGATTTTTAGCCAACGCAACCTAAACGAGAATTGAAGATCTCGACAATAGTAGTACAACGGTAAAAAGACAGACGAAAACGGACATCGACTGAAGAAGTTATGAATTTTTAACGAATTTATCCTGTCCCGGCCTAAGAAAAAAATATATAATTAAAAATGAAGTCAAAATTAGCCGACGGAGTCTAAACGAAAGTTGTAGATCATAATCTCACATACGTGTGAATATAAAGAACGTCAAAAATGGAGCTCGTATGCAAAAGTTACAGATTTTCAAAGATTTGGGCACACACTTCGAGGCTTATCCGAAGGAGTACGCCCCGCGTACGAGGGTACACCCAGTGTACGCGAATGAAGGGCCTCGGATCGACCACGTCGCCCCTATGCCTCTACTCCCGTCCCATCCGAAGACCGGCGGCCAATGACGTCATCGCTGACGTACGCCCCGCGTACGAGGGTACGCCCCGCGTACTTCGGAGTACGCCCAGCGTACGATGCCTGGCAGCCCTCCTATAAATAGCATGCGAGGCTTCCAGGATTTACTTGCTCATTCACAAATTTCTCTCCCTAATTTCATACTTCTACTATCCCGAGACTACCCCGACACCCCGGTTTCATATCCAAGTCCCGACGAAGGTCCGAAGCTCCGAGCTTCCCGAAAAATTCACCACTTTCCGGCCGAAGTGCTGCCCGAGAAAATGGCGTTTTCTTCAAATCACCACACTTTCCCGGTGAGTTCATACCCCTTTATTTTCACGTCTTTTTCATGTTTTAGGGGGGGGGGGGGAAATACAAGTGAAACACGAGAAAAACTTATGTTTAAAATACGCATCTTTGCATATGGTCTCAAAGACTTTACCTACACTTTGTTCATAAATGTTAAACAACATTACTACCAACATTACACTTTACATGCAAAGTTGGTATTACACCGAGTTTTTATCATCAAATGGAACACACTTTTGAAAAACTATAATGGGTATAGTTTAACAGTTATTCATGACATCTTTACATAAACACTGTAAAAAGGGAAATACTTTCATTTACAAGAAATGTAGACTTTTCATTTCGTAAATCTATTGGTGCCAAGTTTTGTGAGACAATCGGCTTCAACGTACTCTCAAGTACGCATTTTAAGTCCTGTCTTATAAACCATAATCTCTTGTAGGGATAGCGTGATACTTGTGTATTGATCTATACGGGATTGACAATCCCGCACCTAAACTGTTAGCTACAGTTAGACCGGCTGGTCTCGGGTGACAAACGTCATAACACGGTAACGCCTGAAGAACGTTGTTACAGGCAGTCTGGGTTAATAGCATGGTTATAAAACTCACATGGAGTATCGAAATATTTTTGATTTACGAGACTATTAAATGCATTCAGCAATTACATTATATATGTATAAATTCACTTACACCATTTTTAGTATGAAACATACTTATGCATTCCAGACTTTGAAACTTTTCAAACTACCACACATACATGGAAAATATTGGATTTTATGGAATCCCACTTAGTTATTCTTACCAATAGACATACAATTTTTAGTACAAAAATGCTTATGAACTCACCAACTTAATTGTTGACATTTTTTCAAAACTACTTGTATTTCTCAGGGAATCAGTAATACAGGTAAAACATCAGCTTTTGGAGAAGGGACGTTAAGGCGTCAGTTTTCAAAACTTATTCAATCATCATATTTGTAATATTCTTTTGAGACATATATCACATTCAACAATGTAAACTTTTAAATTATATTTATGATGGTTGTGTTTACTTTCTTTACAAATATTCAAATGTTATGATACTACGTGAAGTCACCCACCCCCGAATGTTTCCGCCATTCTGGTTTGGGGGTGTGACATCAACAGTCCATATTGACCTTGACTTGTCGAGTAAAATTAGCCACTCGACGGGTTCCTTTCTTAACTCGTCAACTCGCCGAGTCACCAGAGAGACTCGTCGAGTTCCTTGATGTTCACGACCGTAAACTCCCAACCGAACACCCTTGACCGTGATCCCTTGGCCGTGAACCCTTGGCCGCGAATGAGAAAACCCTCCCAACTTGCCGAGTCACAAGAGCGACTCGTCAAGTTCCCACGTATTCGGTCCTTTCCAGAGGGATTTAAGGTTTCAAACTTCAGATCCATATTCTCCTAGTGATAATACCACGTAAAGTTGCCAACTTTACGTTCATACAAAGTCTCATAATGCCAAAACCACATCAACAAGCTTCTTACAAGTCTCTAATGCATGAATAAGAATTAGGGTGCACCAAGGAGACAACTTTATGACATTTGGGACCTAAGAAGTTCCAGATCTGGAACCATATCCTTGTGATAGGTCCAGATCCAAACTTGGTTCCATTTACTCAAGGATGGCCATAATCTTCCAAAAGAAATCTAAGGACTTAAGCTTTAAGGTAACAGATTAATACCTCAATAAGGTACCCAACACGAAATAGATACTCAATCTAGTGCTCCTCCCTTGATACTTCCTCTTCAAGCTTGAAATCCTCCCCAAAATCCCAAAGATAAGATCCCAAATGCTCTCTCTTCCCACACAAGAGGTTTGCGGTCGTGAACAACTTCTAAGGTGTAAAAGGAAGGCTATGAGGCAGCTAATGATGTTTATATAGGGGGAAAATCCCAAAATTAGGGTTTTCTCCCTACAGCACTGACTCGCCGAGTCAGGCCCTCCGACTCGCCGAGTCAGTCTCGATCCGTGATCGCGATTAAATGCCTCCACTCGACGAGTTGGACTCCCCACTCGCCGAGTCCATGCACCACAACCCTAAAATTCAACCAAATCCAATAATATCTTAATCAGATGTTACAAGTCTCCCCCACTTGAACTAGACTTCGTCCTCGAAGTCTGCTGACCTGAACACATCCGGGTGATGCTTTCGCATCACCTCTTCCGGCTCCCAAGCGATACGCCACCTTGCCCATCCGAGACGAGATCCTGAACGGCCTGTATACCGAGGCCCCATCTTGCCTCTCTTCCGAAACCTAATAATCCCTTTCCAGGGAGACGCCTTGAGCAACACGATATCCAAGAATGAACGACTTACTTGCAACCTGATCATATCTGCTTCATCTAATAGTTGAAGCCTCAGGGTGGTCTGTCTCCCTGACAGACTGCCCACATTGAATTATCAACGAACTAGTCCCACCAGAAAACCAGTCTAAATAGAATACTTCCCACTTGCAATGCCCTGAGGCTTCATAACAATGAAATCACCAATCAACTGCGACTACTGAATAACAAGCAATTCCACACACAGACCGCAAATTCCTGAGGTCGCTCCTACCCCTCTTGCTGCCACATGGCTGTTTTCCAGAAGAACAACCGGGGACGTCCCTGGCCCCAACCTATCTACCAACTGTTCGGGACCCCGAACACCTATCCTATTGCTGAGCCAAACCACACTCAGCAGTCCCCTGTGACCTCCGAAGGATACCTCGTCTAACCATAACTACGATATCTCCTTCCATTCGATTGATTCATCCGATCGTGATAGGCTGACAGCATGTCACTACTGGATCCAACGCAAAAAGGTGTATACTACCAGAATAGCTGTAGTCTTACATCATTCTCGGCCTCCTCTGACCCACCGTTTCCTGATTCGGACATGTCGTGAATTTATTACAGATAGAGCCACCCGAGACACTTCGTAATGGCTTAAATTGCCATCAAACCAACCCGTTCACCACTCTAGAATTCTGCCCTCGATGCCCTTGGCATATAGGTGCCCCACATCCCATCTCACTGAAACATAATCCGACACGAATTCTGATTAGGGTTCCTATCCAAATCCGAATTGTTACTCCATTCCTATCCAGAGATCCTCAAATCGTCATTTGCATAATGCCCCATGACTTCCCGTCATGCTTCACTCGTCCGCCTAATAAATACCCTTAGCCGATTCCTTCAGACTTCCAGTATTGTTCCCGGTCCAACCACCAGGTTCTTATGAGATCCAATAACAGGGCTACCCAGCCATAGCCCTACAGAAAAATCCACTACTTGACCACAAGATCCTGTATCACGAAGTCCAACCCACAGCTCAGCAGTCTCTAGCGGTTCCATCCTAGATTCCCATAACCATCCGGGCTCGCTCCCAGATAACTGATTGGTCAAACACCTCCGGTCCTGATCCTAACTAAGCTGTGGCTCCCCCACAACCCAGCGAACTATTCTGCCCTAGTCCAAATCACCTGAAAGAATCCGCGAACGCTACGGAACCCCCGAAGTCTTACAACACCTCCCACACTATCTGACCGATAGTGAATGCTACGACTCCCCCGTAGTCTTACAACGCTTTCCACACTGTCATGATCATTGACCATAGCCCTATCGCTCATCTATCGATCCGAACACATCTCAACGATGAGCGCCAACACGGTCTATCCTCCCAACTGAACTCAAATACCGACTGGGACTCTACTTGGTTCCCTCCCCCAAAGCCTGCTATATGACGTCTGAAAAACACGATCCAAATGTTGGGGAGTTTCCCGAACTCCCATCCCACGATATCCTGTATTCAGCCAGCCCCTAAGGCCTCCTGTCCTTTTTTCTAATAGGGATGTGAAACGCATCCTAGTTTCACACTTGCTTATGTCCTGCATACCTGAACGGTTCTCCCCCACTTAGCTCCAACTAAGTCCGCTCGACACTCAAAATTGAAGGATTCCCAATCCTCATTACGTTCCAATGCTCACCTTGTTGACGACCGGTGCTTACCAAAGCTAGAACACCATGAATAACCCTTCCAAATCAACACGATTCCCGAAATCCAACTAACACCTCCTCTGTCCCAACAATGCCAATGACTCTAGCTGTTCACACTGATATCACATTCAGATCTCGGAGTCCAAAGGTCGGATGCTCCCACAGTACTTCAACGACAGCTTCTCTCTCTCTCTCTCTCTCTCTCCCTCGGCAACTCCGAGAGGCTTTCCTAACATAATTGCTAAGGTTAGTGAATCCTAGTCATAACTCCCTCGTTCAAGCCCTTGAACCAACCCCGAAAATGGCTGGAGCAGGCACACTCATTGCTCCTCCCTGATCGTGAGACATTCGACCCCCTTGTCGTACACCTGAACACAACAAAAATGCAACGACCTTGCTCCCTATGGCCAATCCCTGATGACATGGCCAAACCTGCTACACCTATAGCAACCCAGATCACTAAACAGATTCTGACAACGACCCAGAGCAATCACGGTACACGCGGAATCCACTCCGCGAGATACATCCGTCTGAAGATTTCTCAAAGATCCCTCGACATGCTGAATGGCATCTAACAACCCTTGCTAACCCAGACAATAGCAGAAAACCGAACCGAGATCCAACTTGTCACGATACCCAAGTGATACAATTACCCAATATCCACCCGAAGTGGCCGAAATAGCATACCCACAACATCCGAAAGAATCCTGACCCCCTTCTACTGTGATACCTCGACCACCCTGAGAACAATATGAAACACCTCATTCCAATACCAATGACAATCTACACCCTTGGAACGAAATTTCATCATGCAGTTCTGCAACCGTTGCATTGGATCCGACCTTGCTGGCCTCTCAAATGTTGGTCCAAACTTTTGGATCTCTTCCTGAGACCCTCCACTAAATTCACATGACCTGAATCTCACTGCTCGAGGTACTCCTAATCAATCTTCCGCCCTCGGGATCTGGAATCCATATCATCCCGGGTCTCGCACCCTAACCCACTCACTAGCTCAATCGTCACAACTACACTGCAATAACTGGAGCAACCTCTGCTCTAAACAGGGCTACAACTATTCCCTAGACATAGTTTTGAATCCCAAAACGCAATAAATCGCACGATCAACCTTTGCCACCTGATACTAGAGATCCAAGCAGAACTCGTGGCAGTCCTTCCACTAAGTGGCTCACCACCGGAGCTGGGACCAAACCCTGGTCCCATCCCTGCGTGCTCATCCTCATTCTGCAAAGCAGCTATTCCCACGATCAAGGCTTAATCAAGAATTCTCCTTCCCATAAGCTTCTCAGATTCTCCAAGACTCTCACCGATTTGAGTATGGATCTTGTTCTTTCAGTAGTACGAGCCCAATACTACCTTCCACACCTATCCATCCTTTCCTCAGTAATCCTCCTGAATCCTTTGAGTCACTTTCTCCCACGATATACCAAATGTCTACTAAACAGTGGCACAATATCCACTGAAGCACCTCCTAGGTTCCCAACCCACCCAGTCCTCAGCTGCTGAAAGATTCCTAATAATGTCAAATAGCTACCTTATGAATATAGCCACATGTATCAGAGATCAGATAATCCTTCAAGTAAAAGACTTAATCCTAGAACGGTTAGACTCAAACAAGAGTTGCACAATAGGGCCAAATCCATCAGTCTGAGATTATCCAGCCTGTGCCACATGTGACCTAGCATATCCACTTAAAAGCTAACTCACATTGCTAGAAGTCCCACAAAGCACAAAACAAGCAGCATTCAGACCACGGAAAACTAACCGACATAATCCAGTCAAACAATTCTATCTATACTTCCAATTCACAATTAGGTGACTCATGTCACTAGTCTCATCCGACCCTTCCTTTCCAAAACGATGATACATGAAACCATAAACAAACGTGTAAGCATGAAGCTTAGTGAGTTTTCCCAGAGCATACCACACACACAATCCAGATACCACATATCCTGATAGCTATAGAAGCTACCTATAACACAAAAGCCATGCATACATAAACCTAGGAATGTCATGGGCTACCCCACATAGTCTTACATCCAATTGCCACGGGCTCCCCCCGGGGTCTTCCATGCAATAACATACATAATCACATAACATATCATATATCACAGAAATATCTACACATAATACAAACATAAACCTCTAAGGATACCGTGGGCTCCCCCAGGGTTTTATACCATAGTGCCATGGGCTACCGCACATGGTCTCTACCTAGGACAACCATGTGCTACCCCACATGGTCTTACATCCAATTGCCACGGGCTCCCCCCGGGGTCTTCCATGCAAGTATCACAAAGACAACCAGCATATCACATAGCATATAATCACTAGCATACCATTTAGCATAAGCTATCTATTATACCACATATCCTTACTACAACTAGTGTACCACATAACATAACATGGGCCGGCCTTGGTGCCTTAGACCCATTGGTATGGTGAGAAGACTCACCTCTCGACTGCTGAACTAATAAGCTGAAATTAGACATATCCCACACACTACTCCTTCTCAACTGCCCATAATCATCAGGTGATTAGCTTAAAACAATCCCATAAATACCCTCAGGTCAACCCTGGTCAAAGTCTATGTTTGTAGTCAAGGTCAACAGTCCATATTGACCTTGACTCGTCGAGTACAATTAGCCACTTGACGAGTTCCTTTCTTAACTCGTCAACTCGTCGAGTTACCAGAGAGACTCGTCGAGTTCCTTGATGTTCACGGCCGTAAACTGATGGGTTTTCAGCATTCTAACACTCCTATGGTGTACATGCAACCCTAGAAACCTTGGATCTATGTTTGACTAAGATACATGAAAATAATTATTTTTCCAAGGTTCTTATCCTAACTAGCATGGCATGGGGTACTTGAATCAAATAAAACTAGTAGAATTACTTACCTTGTAGTAGTAGTTGATTGCTTGGAGTTTGAGAGTCTAGCACCAATAATGTGGATGCCTCAAATGGAAGTCACAAATCACCACAAACTTGGAAACTTGAGAGAATAGTCACAAACTTCTTGAAATCGGCCCTCTTAGTTTACACACATCAACTAGTGCAATTTCAAGAACCAAAGCCTCCTTTATATAGTGTGGTGGATTAGGGTTACATCCATGTAAACCCTAATACCCATGTCTTTTCATTTCCATGAGATCCATGGGTTAAAGCTCCATGGAGTATCCATGGACTTTCCATGCAAGCCTAGCCCATTCCAAATAAGCATTAGCCCACACTATATAAATACAAGAGCCCATATTTAATTAGTCATACTTTTGATCTCTAAATTAATTCTAAATTAATTATAGATCAACACTAATTAAATAATATGATTTTATTAATATATTAGAACTTATAATATATTAATAAATCATAACTTATACTATTCTCAAAAGATTATCCGTAAATTGTTCGGGTGAAGTGCAACCCAAATGGACCATGCCGGGTCGGGTCAAGTACATACCAAATATAGTTATGGACTTAGACACTATCTCCAACAGTATCCCACTTGGATAAGTCTAATAACTATAGTTGCAAGTATGACTTCAGGAACCGATCAGCAATCGTAGCTCTTAAAACTCTGTTGAACTATGAAGCGCCATTTTAGATAAGTGAACATATAATCCTCTGTTCTAGATATCAACCGGACAAATACATGGAACATGGTCTTGCTTATTGTCCAGCATTTGTTTCCCGATTTCTAATTTGTTTGACATAGAACTTAACTGAACACATCAATTTAGTTCTGACCGGGCCCGGTACATAGGTCAAAACAAAATCATCGAGGGGCCCAGATATCGCTTCTAATCCTAGAAGAAACAGATAAACTTCGACTCATATGTTTGCTCTACTACTTGGAGAACTACATACAAAGGCACGGTTTATAACATCGAGTTACCAATGCGTTTTTGTGCAATCAATGCATAACCAACTCATAGGCAACAAATCATATCTCTAGGTTTGAAGACTTATATGATATTACCATCTCACGATCACTCGAGATAAATTCCATGAAGTGATACAAGTGAGCGTGGGTTGAATCCAATACTCAGAACTTATGAGCATTCATGAGTGTTGTAGCCTCGCTTTGTCTAACATCTTAGACCTCTACAAGCCAACCCATGACAGTCTTGATTTATATCTACTTCCAACATATGACCGACTGTGGAGAGTTTGAATAATATGATATAAACCATAACATAATTATTCTGGAAGTCAAAACATGCAAAAAGAAATAATAGTAAACGATTGACAAGAGATAGCAACACTTTACTCATAAATAACAGCTTTTATTTATCATCAAATGTCAATTACATTTTACAAATTTGAAGATTATCTAACTACTAAAACTAATATCATCCTTCAGCCCTATGCTCCGAGCATGCTGGAGATGCTTAGCCCGAGTCAGTCCCTTCGTGAGGGGATCTGTTGGGTTCTCATCTGATGATACCCTCTTTGCCACGAGGATTCCTTCTTCTATTCGATGTCTGATGAAGTGATATTTTCTGTCAATGTGTCTGGATCTCCCATGATCTCTTGGTTCCTTGGCTAAGGCAACCGCACTATTGCTATCACAGAAAATCTCCATTGGCTCCTTTATAGCTGGTACAACTCCAAGGTCTCCGATGAAGTTCTTTAGCCATATAGCCTCCTTTGCTGCCTCGCTTGTTGCTATATACTTTGATTCACAAGTGGAATCAGCCACTGTCTCCTGCTTGGAACTTTTCCAAGTAATTTCCCCTCCGTTTAGAGTAAAGACCCAGCCCGACTGAGAGCGGAAATTATCCCTGTCAGTCTGAAAGCTAGCATCACTGTACCCTACAACTCTCAAGTCCTCACTGCCAACGAGGGTAAGGACCCAGTCCTTAGTCCTCCGTAGGTACTTGAGGATATTCTTTACCGCAGTCCAGTGTGCCTTGCCAGGGTTCCCCTGATACCTGCTAACCATGCTCAAAGCAAAGGCTACATCAGGTCAAGTACACGTCATAGCATACATGATCGATCCTACAGCTGAAGCATAAGGTATTCGACTCATTTATGCTATCTCAGCCTCAGTACTAGGGCTTTGTGTCTTACTCAATCTAGCGTTACTCTGGATGGGTAACTCTCCTTTCTTGGAGTTATGCATGTTGAACCTTTTCAACACTTTGTCCACATAGGTGCTTTGACTAAGTCCAATTAGTATTTTACTCCTGTTTCTCAAAATCCTTATCCCTAGGATATAGGCAGCTTCTCCAAGGTCCTTCATAGCGAAACACTTCCCAAGCCAGGACTTTACTTCCTGCAGGGTTAGGATGTCATTTCCTATGAGTAGTATGTCATCCACATACAGTACCAAAAAGCTGACTATACTCCCACTAGCCTTGATATAGACACAAGATTCATCTTCACTCCTTGAAAAGCCAAATTCTTTGATTTTCTCATCAAAGCAAAGATTCCATCTGCGAGGTGCCTGTTTTAATCCATAAATGGATTTCTCGAGCTTACACACTCTACTGGGGTACTCTGTACTGACAAAACCCTCTGTCTGAACCATGTAAACATCTTCAGCCAACTTTCCATTAAGGAAAGCGGTTTTGACATCCATTTTCCATATTTCATAATCATGAAATGCAACAATGGCTAACAGAACCCTAATAGACTTAATCTTGGCCACTGGTGAAAAGGTCTCATCATAATCAACTCCCGGAGTTTGAGAATAACCCTTTGCAACCAGTCGTGCCTTATAAGTGTATACATTACCATCCATGTCGGTCTTCTTCTTGAAGATCCATTTGCACCCAACTATCTTACGATCAGGTACATTGTCAACCAAGTTCCAAACTTGATTGTCATACATGGATTGTATCTCGCTATCCATAGCCTCTTTCCATTTAGCAGCCTCAGGGCCTGCCATGACTTCCGTGTAGCTGTTAGGCTCATCCAGATTTACCAGTGTGTTATCACTAATAAGTGTCTCACCTTCTGTAATAATATGAAAACCATAATAATGCTCAGGTGCATTCCTAACTCTGGTGGAACGCCTTAGAGGTATAGATTCTTCAGTCGGCTCAACAGGAGTTTCCTCCTCAGGTTGAGGGCTAGGGTTTGTGGTTCCTTCACCACTTGACTCTTGAATTTCCTCAAGGTCAATTTGCCTCCCACTGTCTCCTTGGCTCATGAATTCTCTCTCTCGAAAGAATCCTCTTCTTGCTACAAAGACCACATTATCACTGGTTCTGTAGAAGATGTAACCAAAGGATTTCTGTGGGTAGCCGATGAAAATACACCTTTCGCTTTGGGGTTCGAGCTTATCGTGAGTCTCGCGTCTCACGAAAGCCTCGCAACCCCAAATCTTGATGTGGTCTAGATTGGGAACTTTTCCAGTCCACACCTCGTGAGGTGTTTTGGCAACCTTCTTTGTAGGGACTAGATTAAGGATATGGGCGGCAGTCTCTAAGGCATACCCCCAAAATGAGATTGGTAGCGAAGCTCGACTCATCATGGAACGAACCATGTCCAACAAGGTCCGATTGCGCCTCTCAGCTACACCATTCAACTGTGGTGTCCTAGGAGGTTTCAATTGTGAGACAATCCCACATTCCTTAAGATCGTCAAGGAACTCAGTACTAAGATACTCACCACCACGATCGGATCGAAGCATCTTAATGTTCCTGCCCAACTGATTCTCCACTTCTTGCTTAAACTCTTTGAATTTCTCAAAGGTTTCTGACTTATGCTTGATTAGGTAGACATATCCATATCTACTAAAATCATCAGTAAAAGTCACATAGAACCGATTAGCATCTCTTGTGGCGGTTTTGAAGGGTCCACACACATCCGTGTGTATGTGGTCCAACAAACCTTCACCCCTAGCACAAGTGCCAGTAAAAGGTGACTTTGTCATTTTACCAAGCAAACAAGATTCACAACTATCATCTGACTTTAGGTCAAATGACTCCAAGACTCCATCCTTTTGGAGTTGGCCTATGCGTTTCTTGCTTACATGTCCAAGACGACAATGCCATAAGGATGATTTATCTAAGCTAGTGGAAGAGTTAATACACAATACATTATTTCCTAGATTATCTACAACAGATACAGTTTCATACACGCCATCACAAGGTAATGCTTTAAAATAAAGAACATTATTAAAGAAAGCATCAATACTACCATTATTATTATCAAAATAAAAGGTAAAACCTTGTTTATACAATGCATGAAAGGAAATAACATTTCTTGCCATTTCTGGCGAATAATAACATTTATTCAAATCTAATGTAAACCCACTATTTAGCACTAAGGAATAAACTCCTATCTTGGTGACAGGTGAAGCTTTCCTGTTTCCCATGATCAAGTTTATCTTTCCCTACTCCACATTCTCACTTCTTTTTAGTCCCTGCAAATCACAACATATGTGAATACCACAACCTGTATCAAGGACCCAAGACTTAGAATGAGGTGAGTTATTAGACAATATAGTGTATATACCTGCATGGTTGGGTTTTACTTTCCTATCCTTCAAATCTTGCTGGTACTTTGGGCAGTTTCGCTTCCAGTGCGACTTTTCATGGCAATAGCCTCATTAGGGTTAGCAGAAGGAGTGACAAAACCTTTCTTGGTTTTGCTTGAAGAGGAGCCTTCAAGGGTCTTACCCTTGGTACCCTTAGAAGGGTTCTTTCTCTTCTTCCCTTTGCCATGCCCGATTGCCAAGACACTGGCCGCAGTTGGAGTAGGAGTAGGAGTAGTAACAACCGACTTACCCTTTAGACCACTTTCGGCGGTCTTCAAGAGTCCTTGAAGTTTGCTGAGGGTGACTTCTTCCTTGTTCATGTGATATGTCATGCGGAATTGATCATAACACGATGGCAAGGAGTGCAAAATGATGTCTATTGCTAACTCCTCAGGGAAGTTCACATTCAGCTTCAGTAAACGGTCCACATACCTTTGCATTTTCTGCATGTGGCTCGTGATGGGTTCACCATCCTTCATTCGGGTTGTTATCATGGATGAGATTATTTCATATCGCTCTTGACGAGCACTTTGATGGTAGCGGTCCATCAAGTCTTGGTGCATCTCAAAAGGATAATAGTCCTCATAGGACTTTTGGAGCTCGGCTGTCATGGTGGCCATCATGATGCATGCCACTTTTGTAGCATCTCTTTCATGTACCTCATATTCAGCAAGCTCTTCAGGAGTAGCAGTTGGCTCGGGTACCTTCAACTCCTTGTCGAGAACATATTCTTTGTTCTCATACCGAGTGACCATCCTGATGTTTCTGATCCAATCTGTAAAGTTGGACCCATCAAAGATGACTCTCCCACAAAGATTCATGAGAGAGAAGGAGCTAGTAGGGTTTGAGCCAGAAGCATTGTTATTGGAAGACATCTGAAAAGAAGAGGGAATAGATTAGATTAGATATAGAGATAGTCCTTAACAAAACACCCAAATGTAATATTAAGGCTAGGACCCAACACAATATTTTATAACTTAGAAGAGGGATGCTGTAATCTAAGCTATAAGATATGTGAAGGTAGGTGAATGACGATTCACCAATTTCCACCATGAAAAACGAAATATTTAATTAGGTTTTAATTGGTTTAGAAACTCCTAGATTCTTTGAGATTCATTGAACTTTCTTCAATGGCATGTTTCAATCTCGAGTGTGCCCTTCAAATTTTGTGACTGGGATGCCGAGGATCACAAAACAAGGTGTGAAGTAACCATGCAAATTACTTGGTACCCTTAATGTATTACCCCTCAATCGATGTGCCGGTTAACCACACACGCTCCATCGATACTTTGATAAACATTAAGTCACCCTTTACCTACCTTGTTAAGTTAAAGTTAGTGTGCCGGTTAACCACACACGCTCCACTAACGACTTAAACAAAGTGTAAAGTGTAATTTCATGGATTAGCACCTTATTCACATTTTCCTAAAATAACTAAGATTGGGAATTCAATAAAGTTTAGTTACTTTAGTATTATCATTATACTTTTAATGAGAATTTATAAGTCCTTGTCCTACCCGTTCGGCTAACGACCCTCCACCGATCAAGGAAGCGGTGGGTGAGAGTGGACACCGATTAAGTTGCCATTTTATAGGCAACAACCTTATACCCCCCTTATAGACCGGCTTCGTGAATGAGGCGTACTAGCGGTAAGACGACTTGATCTTATACATATATAAATATTATTAAACTTATAATATTATAAAGTATAAGGGTTGAATTTTAACTTTTAAAATTCTAGGGGTTGGAACTAAAGTTTTTAATATGACTTTACATGTTCCAAAACTTGAGGGCAAGTTTTGTAAACTTTCAAAACTTTTCATTTCTCATAACTTATGAGTTAATGGTTATTAAAAATGAAGACTCTTCATTTTTTGTAACCTATGTGTTCTTTTAATGGTTATTTATAAATGTGACTTTTGGTTATCCATAACTTAAGAACTAGTTATGGACTCCATTAAAACACATAAAGATCAAGAATTAATCTAATCAATTATTAGCACATAATTTCTATGATCTTTTAAACTCATATGTTTATGAATGTTCATATCAAAAATTTCAAGAATCGTAAGTACATATACAAAACTTGAAATTTTGATACGAGCTATTGAACAAAATTTCGATTTTCAAGTTTTTTTTTTTTTTTTTTTTGCATCAAGTATCAAATAAACAAACCAGGCTCTGATACCACTGATGGGTTTTCAGCATTCTAACACTCCTATGGTGTACATGCAACCCTAGAAACCTTGGATCTATGTTTGACTAAGATACATGCAAATAATTATTTTTCCAAGGTTCTTATCCTAACTAGCATGGCATGGGGTACTTAAATCAAATAAAATTAGTAGAATTACTTACCTTGTAGTAGTAGTTGATTGCTTGGAGTTTGAGAGCCTAGCACCAATAATGTGGATGCCTCAAATGGAAGTCACAAATCACCACAAACTTGGAAACTTGAGAGAATAGTCACAAACTTCTTGAAATCGGACCTCTTAGTTTACACACATCAACTAGTGCAATTTCAAGAACCAAAGCCTCCTTTATATAGTGTGGTGGATTAGGGTTACATCCATGTAAACCCTAATACCCATGTCTTTTCATTTCCATGAGATCCATGGGTTAAAGCTCCATGGAGTATCCATGGACTTTCCATGCAAGCCTAGCCCATTCCAAATAAGCATTAGCCCACACTATATAAATACAAGAGCCCATATTTAATTAGTCATACTTTTGATCTCTAAATTAATTCTAAATTAATTATAGATCAACACTAATTAAATAATATGATTTTATATTAATATATTAGAACTTATAATATATTAATAAATCATAACTTATACTATTCTCAAAAGATTATCCGTAAATTGTTCGGGTGAAGTGCAACCCAAATGAACCATGCCGGGTCGGGTCAAGTACATACCAAATATAGTTATGGACTTAGACACTATCTCCAACATAAACTCCCAACCGAACACCCTTGACCGTGATCCTTTGGCCGTGAACCCTTAGCCGCGAATGAGAAAACCCTCCCGACTCGCTGAGTCACAAGAGCGACTCGATGAGTTCCCACATATTCGGTCCTTTCCAGAGGGATTTAAGGTCTCAAACTTCAGATCCATATTCTCCTAGTGATAATACCACGTAAAGTTGCCAACTTTACGTTCATACAAAGTCTCATAATGCCAAAACCACATCAACAAGCTTCTTACAAGTCTCTAATGCATGAATAAGAATTAGGGTGCACCAAGGAGACAACTTTATGACATTTGGGACCTAAGAAGTTCCAGATCTGGAACCATATCCTTGTGATAGGTCCAGATCCAAACTTGGTTCCATTTCCTCAAGGATGGCTATAATCTTCCAAAAGAAATCTAAGGTCTTAAGCTTTAAGGTAACAGATTAATACCTCAATAAGGTGCCCAACACGAAATAGATACTCGATCTAGTGCTCCTCCCTTGATACTTCCTCTTCAAGCTTGAAATCCTCCCCCAAATCCCAAATATAAGCTACCAAATGCTCTCTCTTCCCACATAAGAGGTTTGCGGCCGTGAACAGCTTCTAGGGTGTAAAAGGAAGGCTATGAGGCAGCTAATGATATTTCTATAGGGGGAAAAACCCAAAATTAGGGTTTTCTCCCTACAACACTGAATCGTCGAGTCAAGCCTTCCGACTCGCCGAGTCAATCTCGATCCTTGATCGCGATTAAATGCCTCCACTCGACGAGTTGGAGTCCCCACTCGTCGAGTCTGTGCGCCACTGCCCTACAAAAACATCCACTACTTGACCACAAAGGATCTTTAACCTAATTGATATTAACAGAAGGTATGTATCGATCGGATACACTTCAAGTATGATAAAAAAGAACAAACTAAACTAAGCAAATAAAGAACAGAAAAAAAAGTAAAGAGCACGAGGAATTCACCAAATCGTCTTTCACCAAGAAAAGATTTGTTTTCACCAAGAAAACGGGTTGTCACAAAGACGGTCACAAGATGATTACGACACCAAGCCGTTTATTAGGGTTTTACCCTAATGTTGTATATATACGAATCTAATCTAGTGAATCCCTTGATTAAAGGAATTGTATCTAATCAACATATAAACATATCCTTATCACCAAGATATCGGATATGTTATATGTTCTATATTTAAAGAGTATAACTACCTAATATACATAGATATCTTCCTAATATATAATGATCACCAAGATCATGGACTTCACACTGACGTTGATCATTCTGGAGTTGTCACTGGCGTTGGTGGTCAGCGTGTAATTGTGTTTGACTCCTCAGATCATAAGGTGTGACCTTACAATCTCCCCTTATCTGATGATGTCAAAGCTAATCTTCAATAAATTATTTGGCTTGTGCTCCTCCCCTGAGAGTAAGATTGAATCTTTAAGTTCTTCATCTTTTGCTTCCCCTGAGAGAGTGTATTGACTCTTTCATTTTTCGTTATCAGCAGTAGAAGCAGTAAAAGTAGCAAAGACAATCAGCGTATCAATAGTTGCAGCGAAATGATAGATGATACGGAGATAATAGAATGTTGATATCAGCTCCTCCTCAGATAAACATGTTGGGTCAAAAATATGGTTTATACTTTACTTTTCTAGGCATTAATAGTTTTTGGTCGTGTAATATATTTTTGCAGTTTTATTTACGGCCCAATGGGTGTTTACGGCCGTAAACTCATTTATGGCCCATATTCCCCAAGTATATATATAGGTGTTAGGTGGTTGAGGAGGGATTGATGAACAGAAAAGGAGTGTACGGCCAAGAGGGAAAGTTAGAAAGACTAGAGGAACTTAAGTGTGTGCATTTGAAGGTGTTCTAGAGAGAGAGAAAAGAGAGTGTGTGTAATTCTTGTATCTAGATCTTCATTCTAATCAAATCATACAAGATTCATCATCTTCTTCTTCTCCTTCTCTTCTATTTGATCTGACATCATCCGTTTGATTGGGATTCCGCACCATCAAACGGATCTGATTGATACACAAGCAGATTAGGGACTTACAATTGGTATCAGAGCTTGGATTGTATCAGTCAATTTTGTCAGATCTGGAGCTTATTTGATCTTATTTTTGAAGGATTCCTGCGTTTTTGGATAGATCTCTGAAAATTAGGGGGGGTTTGTTCTTCGTGTTTTTGATAAAAAGGGGTTTTTGATCGAGTTTTGGAGCTTTAAAGTCGAAAAAACGTTGTTTTTGGTCGTAACCAGCGAGGGGGTGGCGGCGTGTACGGTCAGCAGCTAGGGTTTCCGAGATTACGGCCCGGAGTTTACGGTCCGAGATTACGGCCGGTCTTCGCACGTGTACGGCTTCGGAGTTCACGGCCATCGCGTTCACGGTCAGCTTCGTTTACGGCCAGCCTCGGTCTCGGTCTCGGTCAGCAGCGTGTGCGAGACTTCGATCAGATTGTCCGAAGTTCGCAGCAGTCGTTTCTTCGCACAACAGCGTCCAATAAAAAAAAGAGAATCGAACTTGGGGGTGCCGGGGATCGAACCCGGGTATCCTCCCTACCAATACTCGCGTCTTACCAACTCTTCTAAGCTGGACCTTGGTTCATCCCTTCCGATTTTAATTCAAATACACTGCCATTCGCACCTAATTTCGCCAATTTGACATTTTTAACCCAAAAATCAATTTCCTTTATTTTCAAAATCCATTTTCAACCAAAAATTTTAGTTTTTAATTTTTTAATTTTTAATTTTGACTTTTGACCTTAAATTTTGTCTTTGACTTTCAAGTTTGACCTTTGACTTTAAATTTTGACTTTCTCGTTTAACCTTCAAATTTTCAAATTTAGCTTTTCGGTTTGACTTTTAAGTTTGACTTTTAAGGTTGACTTTTGAGTTTTTAGTCAAAAAATTAAAAAAAAAATGAGTTCCGAATCTATTCCGGTAAATGAAGTTTCATGTACTCCAGCTTGTGAAACTACGATTAAATTTCTTCGGGAACAAATTGATTTATTAAAAAGAGAAGTTGAGGACCTGAGATATGAAGGATATCAACTCAGGAAAGGACAAAAACCCCTAAAGGCCCAGTTAGAAACAAATATAAAGGACTTTAAGAGAATTCAGGAAGAATACAGTGAAAAATGTGAAAATTATGATTATATCAAGAGACAGAATGATGAGTTAATTACTGAGATTGATACATTAAAGAGACAATTTGAAACTGCGAATTTTGATTTTAAAAGGTTTGATGTATCAAGCGAGGTAGTTGCAAACATGATTGACCATTGCCTGCAGTTCAAACAAAACCAGCAACAGGGTTTAGGATACGATAATGTACCTCCTCCTTTTATTCATACATATCAATATCAACCTTTGTTTAAAGAGGAGATTGCCAACGAACCATTCATGGTTTATGGCAAGCCATCTGGTTGTTTCAGGATGAATCATTAATGTTGAAAGTACTAATGTTTGTACTTCCCCTACAGATCAATCCTTAAAACAATCAAAGCAAGAAGCTGAAGGATATGTTTCTGAAAATAAAAATGTTTCGGAACCTGCTGTTTCTGTTTCAAATGATAACTCTTTTGTTTCCGATGTTAAAATCAATGATACATCTTGTGATGCTTCTGCATCGGATCATGTTGAGTTAAATTTATTTGACATATTTGATGATTTTTTTGAAAATACTGATGTTCCTGTTTCTAGCACATCTACTTCATGTGCAGGTAAAGTAGCAGAGGATGAGAACAAGGAGAACACCATTGTACAAACCAACATCTCCTTGAGCTCTGAATCTGTTGCTTCGAACTCAGCTGCTTCTGATCATCCTGTTGTTGAGAAATACAGGCCACCAATTCAAGTGAAATAGAGTGTCTATTGTAATTGTGCTTGTGGGAACAATAAGAGACAAGGCAAAGATACGCCACCAGGGGCAGGAAGAAACAACTTCACAGTGAAGAAAAAGACATGTTTTCACTGTGGAACACCTGATCACATTGCCCGAAATTGTCCTAATCGCGCATACGTTCCCTACTATGCACAAGGGTGGCAGAACGCGCCAAGAGGGAGATACTCCAAAAGAAACCCCTCAAGGTCACGTTCAGACAATGGTGACTGGAACGCGCAGAAGGCCAAGAATCAAACCCACAAGGCCAAGAATCCGAATCCCAAGGGCAACAAGGGAATGTCGGCCAAGAAGCCCAATCCAAGAGATGCTACAGTGAAACAAAGACCGATTAGGTCAAAGTCATCTCAACGGCCGACATCAAGATCAAAAGCAAGTACTGAGCCACCCATCAGATCGAAAAAGAAATGGGTTAAACCCAACTACAAATGGATTCCAAAGGCTCACTCTTCCAAATCTTCTAACGATTCTAATATTTCATCATCTTCTGTTTGTGATAAACAGGATATGTCATGGGAGAGAGTACCGTGCAAGGGTGAAAAAGGTCAACCCAGTTTCAAAATGGACTGGGTTCCAAAGACCAACTAATCCCGCTCTGTGTCGGAACAACTATGGAGGCATATCATCAGACTTCGGTTTGTTGGTAGTGGCTGTTCCAGGCACATGATAGCGGACATCTCTCAACTATACAACATTCATAACTTTGTTTGGGAGTATGTGTCCTTTGCGGGAAAGGAAGAATGGAGGGGATCACTCATGGGGTTTGTGCTTAATGACATGAAGAATTTTCGGATGTATTCTGAGATTATGCGTGCTGTTCTCAGACCTTCTGGATGCAAATTCAATCGGTGACTTACGGTTTGATTTTTCTTCTCGATATTCCTGAGTTTATCTTACATTGTTTCATTTCAAAGATATTTCCTTCAATTTCCGTATATGTCTTTCTTTAGTAGGTATTGTTTTGGGAAGTGATATGAAGTATAGTGCTAATGGGCAATTTATGATGTGTGTAATGCACTAAAGCCGAATTGTCTAGACTCTGTATTCAATGTGCTGGTAGGCACAAAGGATTCAAAAGGACTAGACTCAGTTTGAAAATTGAAAGGACTTGACTAATATGAAATTAGATAGTTTCATTTGGACTGACCATATGACGCTCGGGTAGATTGAGTAGTGAGATAAACATGGGAACCTGCGAGATACACTAAAAGTTAATTATTTAGAACTGTGGCTCAACATTTCCTTGATGTATGGACTTATGTCCTTAATTCCGGTATTGATAGGGCAACTGGGGGGTTCTGATAAAGTTGGTCTGTAGGAAATTATTTTCTTGCTTTCTATCTGTCAGTCATATGTTGCTTCCTTTGCGTGATTGGAACATATCCGACCTGGATTGTAACATATACAACTCTAATTCTACACACCTCCTTATCTATGAAATTCTTTCTATCTATTAGCCATATGTTGTCCCCTCTGCGTGATCGGAAGATCCGACCTGGGACACAACATATGCAACATTCTACCTCTCAATCCCTCAATCTATGTTAGTCATATGTTGTTCCCTCTGTGTGATTGGAAGACATCCGACCTGGGATTCAACATATGTACTTCTATATCTGACTTCTTTCTTAATGATTGAATACTCACCTAAAGTAAGGAGTTCTTTGGAAGTTCTTGATTACCGGGGTATATCGGGAAGTGGGAAACATGTTCTAGTTCATCTAAAATTGAACCATTTAATAGGTTGTCTGTAGATCTTGCTGCTTAATTTAAGTGGACAACAATATCCTTGGTCGTCGTCAGCTAAATGTCCATTTAGGAATATATTGTTGGATTAGGTGTCTAAGCCCATAACTATAATTGGTATGTACTTGAATTGATAGCAGCACAGTCCTTTTGCGTTGCCCTCAACCTAGCAACTGGACAAGGAAATTATGAAAGGAGAGATATTAATTTATAAGATTAATAAATTAATATATATAAATGATTTATTAATATGTTAATAGATTAATATATTAATTAGAAATCATTATGTTTAATTAATAGTTAGCCAGAAATTAATCAGAATTAATTTTGGGGTTAAAAGAATTAATTATAAAGTGCAGGGACTAGTTTGCAATTAACTAATAGTTGAGTGGAAGGATCCATAACCCCCTTGGAAGGAGGTGGACGAAATCCATAGGGGAAACCCTAGAGATTTCGTCCAAGGGGTCCAGATAAGGCCCTTGGGTTTTGCTTAGGCCCTAAGCAAAGGATAATTAGGGTTTTCCCTAAACCCTAGATCCCTCAGCTATTTAAGGAGCCTCCTGGCTCACATTTTAGGTAACTTGTTCTTTGGAAGAAACCCTGGCCGAAATTGCATACTCCCTCCCCTCTCTCCTCTTCTACTTTCCTTCTTGCTAGTTCTTGGGTGTGATTCCATTAAAGGCATTACATTTGTGGTGCTAAGCTTCCAAGAAGATCAAGATCAAGATCAAGGGAATTATCAATTGTTTACTATAACAATTGAAAGGTATGTAACTCCTATACCCTAGTTGGTTAATTTCGAAATTAGCCTCCTCCTCTAGGGTTCTTGTTTTGCAATTCAAAGTTATATGTTCAATAGTTAAAACATAGATCCAAAGTAGGTTGCATGTGAACTTAGGAATTGTTTTTCTAGTTTATTTGTTTTACCTAAAAACCCATAAGTGGTATCAAAGCCATTGTTTGTTTTAAATTGAATTGCTATAATAGTTGAATTGCAAATTAGGGTTTATAGCCATTAAACCCTAAAGGCCAAATTTTCGCAATTAGGGTTTTGGATTGAAGGGTTTTCGAAAACCCTAGCCTCCAAAGAACCCTAATCGAAATTAGGGTTAGGGTTTTGAAAACCCTAGCCTCCTCCCTTGTAAATTTCGAAATATGCTGGAAGTTTTAGGGTTTCTTGTTTTGGATAATTGTTACTTGATTAGATTAATTGGATAATTATCCTTACCCTAATTTTCGAAATTTAGAGGGATAAGGATTAGGATTAAATTAATTGATTAATTTGATTTGATAATCCTTACAAGATTTAATAAATTGATTAAAAGTTAATTAATAGATAAATGTTAAATCTAGTTAATTGGTTTATTTAAATTTAAATTTAATAGTTTGAATTTCGAAATTTATATAAACCTTGAAGTTTTAAAAAGTTTTAAAACACACCTTATATATGTACTATGATTAAATGTTTAATATTATATATGTATAAGAATATGGTCAGTCAAATCGCTAGTATGCCATATTCACGAAGCTAGTCTATAAGGGGGGTATAAGGAAACTGCCTATAAAATGGTAGTTGAATGGGTGTCCACTCTCACCCACCGCTCCCTTGATTAGTGGAGGGTCGTTAGCAGAACGGATTTGATAGGACAACTACTTCTCATTAAAAGTATAATGTTATTAAAGAAAGTACTAGAACATTATTTTTCAAAATCCCTACTCTAGTTACTTTAGGAAAAATGTGAAAAGTATGCTAATCCATGAAATTGCACATTATGCTTTATTGGTCATTAGTGGAGCGTGTGTGGTTAACCAGCACACTAAAAGGCACTAATAAAGAGTAGTAATGGGTATCTCATAATTGTCATTTTGATGGAGCGTGTGTGGTTTACCAACACATCAATAGTTAATGATAAAGACAATGAGGTTACCAAGCACATTTGCATGGTTATTCACATCTTGTTTGTGATCCTGGGCATCCCAGTCACAAATAGAAGAGCATAATCTGAGATTAAAACATGCCATTGAATAGTTTCAATGTATCTCAAAAGAATTAGGAATTTCACTTCGTTTGTTTCGTCTAATGGTGGAATTGGTGAATCGTCATTCACCTACCTTTATGAAATTTACTCTTGGATCTCGGCATCCCATTTCTAAGTTGTGAATCTTCATAGTTGGATCCTAACCTTGATATTATATCTTTGGGTTATTTTATTAAGGTATCTTGAAATCTAACTAAAACTTTCCTTCTTTTCAGATGTCTACTCCTGGAAACACTTCTGCTTCATCCTCCTCCAACCAAACTTCTCTTTGCTCAATATTTGCTCCAAAGTCGTTATGTATGGCTCTAACTATAACGATTGGATGCGCAACATCAAGATGGCTCTTCGTTTTGAGAACAAAGAATATGCTCTTGAAAAGGAGCTCAAAGAGCTTGATGAGTCTGAAGCTACTCCTGAAGAATATGCTGCCTACAAGAAACATTACGATGATGCTACCAAAGTGGCATGCATCATGGTGGCAACCATGTCCCCAGAACTGCAGAGGTACTATGAGGACTACTGACCTTTCGAGATGAACAAGGACCTTATGGAAAAGTACCATAAGCGAGCTCGTCAAGAAAAGTTTGAAGTAGTCAAGTCACTCATGGCTTGCAAGATGAAAGAAGGGGAATCGGTTGTGTCACATGTGCAAAGAATGCAACGCTACATAGAGCGTTTGGTCAAGCTCAACATTCACTTTGATGAGGAATTGGCCATTGACATGGTCTTGAACTCACTACCTGATTGTTATGGTCAGTTTATTCTAACTTACCATTTGAACAACACTGAGTAGACTCTGGCCCAATTGCACAACTTGTTGCAGACAGCTGAAGCAGGGATGAAGGGTAAAAGTATACCCTCCACACCTGCAAGTGCCCCTGTCTTGGCTATTGGACAGGGAAAGGGGAAAAAGAGGAAAGGTCCTCTCCAGCAAAACTGGAAAAGCAAGGCTCAAGCTGGGTCATCTAGCAATGGCCCAAAGGCTAAGCCCAATGGTTCCACTCCCCATGTTTCTGATCCAAAAGAGGCCGTTTGCTTTTACTGCAATCAAAAGGGGCATTGGAAGAGATCTTGCCCACAATATCTGCAGGATATCAAGGATGGCAAAGTAAAGCCATCTTCGGCAGGTATTTACACTATTTCTGCTAATAACTCATTATTTTCTCGTTCATGGGTCCTTGATACAGGATGTGGTTTTCATATCTGTTCTGATATGCAGGGGCTAAAGGAAAGTGAGGAGATAGAGCGAGGAAGGATAAACTTGATCATGGGAAACAGAAAGTCTTCACCAGTAACCAAGATCGGAGTTTATCAGCTTTTGCTTAGTAATGATGTTAGATTAGATTTGATAAATTGTTGCTATTCGTCTGAGATGACGAGAAACATTATTTCATTTCATGCATTGTTCAGACAAGGTTTTAAATATTCTTTTAATGATTTGAATGGTTCAATTTCTGTTTATAAGAATGGTGTTTTTATGTTTGAAGCTTTACCTTGTGATGGTGTGTATGAAACAGTGACTTGTGTTGATATCTTAGGAAATAGTGTACTTAATATTGACTTGTCTAATAGTGTAGACAAGGCATGCTTGTGGCATTGTCGTCTTGGACACATTAACAAGAAACGCATAGCCCAACTCCAAAAGGATGGAGTGTTGGAATCATTTGACCTAAAATCAGATGATATGTGTGTTGGGTTTTGAGCATTCTAACACTTCCTAAGTGTACATGCAACCCTAATAAACCTTGGATCTATGTTTGTCTAAGGTACATGCAAAATATTATTTTCCAAGGTTTATAACCTATCAAGCATGGCATGGGGTACTTTTAAACATAAAAGAACTAGATGAATTACATACCTCTTGTTGATTGCTGATTCCTTGGAGTTTGAGAGCCAAGCACCAATAATGTGAATGCCTCAAATGGAAATCACAAATCACCACAAACTTGGAAAATGTATGAGAGAGTATACTAACACTTAGAAATCGGCCACCACTATTACACACACACTAGGGTTGGATTTCATGCAACATGAGCTTGTTTATATAGTGTGCATGGTTAGGGTGAAACCCTAATAACCCATGTCTTTTCCTTTCCAAGGATCCATGGGTTAAAAGCTCCATGGATCATCCATGCACTTCCACATAAGCTTAGCCCATTAACAAATGAGTATTAGCCCACACCATATAAATATAATAGCCCATGATTTAATTAGTCTTCCTTTTAATCACTAAATTAATTCATAATTAATTCAAGATTAAAACTAATTAAATAACATGACTTTATATTAATATATTATAACTTATAATATATTAATAAATCGTAAGTATACAATTCTCATAAAATTATCCATAAACAGTTTGGGTGAAGTGCAACCCAAATGGACCATGCCGGGTCGGGTCAAGTATATACCAAATAAGTTATGGACTTAGACACCTTATCCAACAGTCTCCCACTTGGATAAGTCTAATAACTGTATTTGCGTATGTTACTTCAGGAACCAACCAGCAATCGTAGCTCTCGAAAACTCTGTTGAACTATGAAGCGCCATTTTAGATAAGTGATCATATAATCATCTGTTCTCATGATATCAGCCGGACAAATACATGGAACAACGTCGTACTTATTGTCCAGCAGTTTGTTTCTCGATTTCCGATTTGTTTGACAAAGAACTAAATTGAACACATCAATTAGGTTCTGACCGGGCCCGGTACATGGGTCAACACAAAATCATCGAGGGGCCCAGATATCGCTTCTAATCCTCCAAGGACTAGAAGGAACAGATAAACTTCGACTCATACACTTGTTTCTACTACTTGTTGAATTATACACAAAGGCACGTTTTATAACATCAAGTTACTGATGCGTTTTCGTGCAATCAATGTACAACCAACTCATAGGTAACAACTCATATCTCTAGGTATGAAGACTTATATATGATATTACCGTCTCACGATCACTCGAGATAAATTCCATGAAGTAATGCAAGTGAGCGTGGGTTAATTCCAATACTCATAACTTATGAGCACTCATGAATGTTGTAGCAACCATTGCTATGACTAAACACATTTAGCCATCTACAAACTCGATTCATGACAGTCTTAATTCATACCTACTTCCAACATATGAACGACTGTGGAGTGTTTAAATAACTTAGTCATTCGGAAAGAATAACCTAGCTATTCTGGAAGTCAAAACATGCAAAGTGAAACACAATAATAATCGAATCCAATATGGTCTCAGAACCCTTTTGAATATAAATAAAACCACCTTTTATTTATCACCATATTGATTACACATTATTCATTGTATAATGTTTCAAATAATCAACTTAATACTTGAATAAAAAAAACAGTTGTCCCATGCTCCTAGCATGTACACTTTGTTTTCTAAACAATAGTTATGCCATACTCCAAGTATGCACACTATGTTTGTCTATGATCTTTACTTTGTGAAATAGATCAATTGAACATGATTCCAATGATGCTCATTTCACAATCCCAAATCCTTATTGTAAATGTAAGAATTCCTAATTCCTACCATTTACCAAAAATCTGTTAGATTTTAAACTTATATGCACTGATCCTCTCGTAATGATTATGCACAAGGTCACCAAAACCTTGTCATCAGTCATTATAGAGGATTCCAAAGGAGATCAACTCTATGGAAATGAAGTCTCATACTCAAAGTACATTGCTTTGAACATCCTTCTTGCATAAAAGTTTCTAACTTTCTCATAGATTCTTAATATCCAACCCCCAATATGAAAATTTTCCATATTCCCATTTTGATTATCATATCTGAACAAGAGCTACCTCTTTTCAGAATATATCTATATGGTCCTTACAAAATGTAACACTATACTTCCAACTGTCCCTGAGCAACCAATCTTTGGTGAGCCTTAGATAGTCCTCGACAATTGCTTAATCATTTTAGTCTTATCCAATTCTAGACTTTTCCCTTCTTAATGCTCTGAGCATTTGGAAAATTTAGAAAGGATGAATATTATAGCACATGTGACCGATCCTATACCCGAAGCATATGGGACACGATTCATGATGTCTCACATAAAGACCTGATACTAGATCAGTCTTTTGCTACAAAATTTTTAGTTGCCATGTTTTCAAAAATCGACTATGAAGAGGGATGTCGTTATCATAATCGAATTTGAGAACGCAATATATATAGAATTTCCTTATGTTGAACCACTCCAACATAAAATCCATATATATATCCTTGACTAAAAATGATTAAAAACTCAATCTAAGCTTTTAGAATTGAAATGAAGTATAATTTCCTCTCCCTTAATTATAGCAAAACAACTTTTTCAACCCCTACAACTTTACGAATTGAAACTTTTGTTTTTCTATAATTAACATTGCTAACTTGCAACACTAAACATAATAATCATGCTCCCACTAACATGATGATCATCAGCATAACACTTATGCTCCCACTAGCTCTGACATATTTCCAGAAATCAGTTGGACTTCTGAAATTTAGATTCGTACACCCTTTCTTAGATAGCTCACATGTGTGTCTAAACAATTTCCAGAACTATGAAAAGGGATGCCGTAATCATAGTCTTAATTGTTTAGACCTTTGCCATTTCTCACAAGTCCATGTTAGTGTGCCGGTTAACCACACACGCTCCACTAACGACTTTGAGAATGCAAACATCACAATTGCTATCTACTTAAAATCTTCTTAGTGAAAGCATTTCCTCACCATCATTTTCATGAATCGGAGAGAAACCTTATGACACTTAGATTTTATGGTGTATGAGTTCCTATCCATGTGAATTTGTCAAAACCATAATCACAAGACAAGGTTAGTAACAAATTCAGCCTTACATGGATTGAACTTGTTCAATCTTAATTTCTTGTCATCTGGTAGCACAAGGCCCACCAATGCTTCCAAGCTGTTATGCACACAGTTTAGAACTAACAGAACTCATATGCATAGTCAACTTAATAGGAACAGACACAGAAACAAGAATTATGTCAACTTAATAGGTTGCAAACCTTAAGTCGTGTGCTAGTGATAAAACTCAGGTTTTACTCTTGATTAAATCTTGAAATCCTTTCAGGATCTTTAAGACTCCCACTGTCCTCTTGACATATAAGTTTCCCTAGTCAAGAACCATTCCTTAACAAAACAAATATTCAAGGTATAGTGCAGATTCTTATCAAGATAAACACTTCACACAATTGGTCTTAGTTGGTCTTTGTCTTATCCAAGACATCACAACTTACCAATTTCAAATGTACAGGAGTAGAAAACATTTTACACTACATTTGATAAGTGTTTTAAACCTTACTTTATGTCACTCAATGTTACAATCTTGGAGTATGACTCTAAGAGTTGTTTTGGAACGAAGTATGATCCATCTTCTTGATTTTAACCATTCCAACAATTCATGACCCCTCATCTTAGTCATAACAATGTACTAAGATGTCCTTAGAGTATGAATTTGTGATATGGTTTCATAATCATTAATCATAAAAACATGTATGATCCATCTTCTTAATTTTAACCATTCCAACAATTCATGACCCCTCATCTTAGTCATAACAATGCACTAAGATGTCCTTAGAGTATGAATTTGTGATATGGTTTCATAATCATTAAGATGATCATAAAAACATGATACTAAAGTACTCTCCCATCTTTTCAGATTTGAGAAACTTTTATCTTTCTGCCAAATTTGATTCTTCTCATCCGTTCTGCCATACATTGAAACTTTTCCAATGTTACAGAATTATACTTAACCTTATAAGTATAACCATATTTACTAATCTTTAGTAAATCATGACGAATTGATCTTTGTGGTGGACCTTGACCAGCACACACCTAGTGTACCTAATTCCTTAGTTCTTCAATTGACTCACATATGCATGTGATCAATGAATTAGTCTCAATTTTACAAAGATGAAAATTCTCATTCATCATACAATACAACTTGTATGATTCCAAGTTTCTGTCTAACTGAAGCTTGGGTGATGAGAACCTTTCCTCATTTGGTAAATTCAGACACTACCACATATGAGAGAATCAAACTCATATTTCCAATATTGCTAGAAACATACAAACATCAATTTCCATAAATGCCATTGTAAGGGGATATAATATAAAATAAACTAAACAAAACTTTTATTTCTTTATAAAATGCGGAAAAATATTCCTTACAATGCATCTTCAAATGAAAACTATGATATTACATATTTCCTAGCAATCTATCATAACTTTTAAGTAGTAGCTCAAAAATCCGATCCTCGAACCATGCGATAGAAATCCATCTTCGTGATCAGATTCAGCACACTCTTATTTTAACCTTCCTTTTGCTCGATCCTGCTAAACATCAAGATGCAACCTAGTCACATCATGTAATAAGAATCAACAATTAGGAATTTTAACAAAGTTAGATAGTGGACTTACCTGAAGCCGAGTCAAACATTTTGTCTCTACTTGCTTTCAAATATTTTAGGTATTCAGGGCAGCTTCGCTTCCAATGTCCCTTCTCATGACAATAAAAACATATAGACTCTTTGGGTATGGTACACGAGACAATCACAGACTTAGCCTTTCCCTTTACCTTTTGGTCAACTGGGTTGACCAAGGCCGATCCCCTTCCATTGGGACGAGAAAGCTTTTCTGGACTTCCAATGTTACCATTGTCCATGTCCATGGAAGTTTGAGAAATAGATTTTCCATCAATATTTGCTTGACCATTGCGCCAAATCATTGCTGATTCAGCAGCAACAAGCAAATAAGAAAGATCTATTAGGGTTATGTCGGGATCTGTCATATGGTAGTCTTTAATAAACTCACTATATGACTCAGGAAGTGACTGAAGAACCCAGTCAACAGCGAACTTCCTTGAAATAACAGCACCCAACATTCTCAACCTGTCTATGTGTGACTTCATTCCTAAGACATGAGTGCACACCGGTCTTCCATCTTTATGTTTCATTTCTAGTAGAGCTTGAGTGATCTTGAACCTTTCAAGTCTTCGGGATTGTGGGTCAGGGAGAATAAATGGAGGAGGTGGGGGGAGTGAAGCATGATGTTGAGGGACATCATCTTCAGGAGGAAAGCTTGTTTCAAGCGATTTGGGAAGATCATAGTTGTCTGAACCAGACATCTACAATGGGAGAAAATCAAGTTAGTTGATTCAAGTCCTTAATATAACACCCAATATGAAATATTAAGGCTAGGACCCAACACAATATTTTATAACTTGGAAGAGGGATGCCGTAATCCAAGCTATAAAATATTTGAAGGTAGGTGAATGACGATTCACCAATTTCCACCATGAAAAACGAAATAATTTATTAGGTTTTAATTGGATTTGAAACTCCTAGATCTTTTGAGATTCATTGAACTTTTCAATGGCATGTTTCAATCTCGATTGTGCCCTTCAAGTTTTGTGACTGGGATGCCGAGGATCACAAAACAAGGTGTGAATAACCATGCAAACTCACTTGGTACCCTTAATATTATCACCTAATCGATGTGCCGGTTAACCACACACGCTCCACCGATCTATGATAAACATTAAGTCACCATTCGTGATCCTTACTAGTCCATGTTAGTGTGCCGGTTAACCACACACGCTCCACCAACGACTTGGTAAGGTACAAAGTGTGAATTTCATGGGTTAGCACCATATTCACATTTTCCTAAAGTAACTAAGATTGGGAATTTATAAAAGGTTTAGTTACTTTATTATATTCATTATACTTTTAATGAGAATTTAAAGTCATTGTCCTACCCGTTCGGCTAACGACCCTCCACCAATCAAGGAAGCGGTGGGTGAGAATGGACACCCATTAAGTTGCCATTTTATAGGCAACAACCTTATACCCCCCTTATAGACCGGCTTCGTGAATGAGGCCTACTAACGGTAAAACAACTTGATCTTATACATATATATAATAATTAACCATTAATGTTATAAATAGTATAAGGGTTGAATTTTAACTTTTAAAACTCTAAGGGTTTGGAATTAAAGTTTATTAAAGTGTGTGAAACTTTACAAATTCCAAAACTTGAGGGCAAGTTTTGTAACTCTCCATAACTTTTCATTTCATAACTTATGAATTAAAGGTTCATAAAAATGAAGACTCTTCATTTTATGTAACTTATGTGTTTTAAGTGTGTGTTTAAAAGAAGTGACCTTTGGATATCCATAACTTGAGGACAAATTATGGACTCCATTAAAACACGTAAATGATCAAGAATTAATCCTAAACAACTCAGAAAATAATTCCTATCATCTTCTAAATTCATAAGAACATGAACATGATCATCAAAGTTTCAAGAATTATATGAACACATACAAAGCATGAAATTTTGATATAAGCTATTGTAAATGGATTAGAACAACCATTACACCAACTAAAACAAGTTTTAAAACACCAAAACAGTTTAGGGTAATGTTTCTAGTCCATTTCCAGCAGCAAAAGTCGAAAATCTGCATTCTGAGGCTCCTACTCGCCGAGTGCACGAACCTACTCGGTGAGTAGGATGAGTTTACACATGAACTCGGTGAGTCCCCCCATGGACTCGGCGAGTGCATCAGTCAGACAGCAAAAAATCGACTTTTTATCACTATTTTGCATCAAGTATCAAACAAACAAGCCTAGGCTCTGATACCACTGTTGGGTTTTGAGCATTCTAACACTTCCTAAGTGTACATGCGACCCTAATAAACCTTGGATCTATGTTTGTCTAAGGTACATGCAAAATATTATTTTCCAAGGTTTATAACCTATCAAGCATGGCATGGGGTACTTTTAAACATAAAAGAACTAGATGAATTACATACCTCTTGTTGATTGCTGATTCCTTGGAGTTTGAGAGCCAAGCACCAATAATGTGAATGCCTCAACTGGAAATCACAAATCACCACAAACTTGGAAAATGTATGAGAGAGTATACTAACACTTAGAAATCGGCCACCACTATTACACACACACTAGGGTTGGATTTCATGCAACATGAGCTTGTTTATATAGTGTACATGGTTAGGGTGAAACCCTAATAACCCATGTCTTTTCCTTTCCAAGGATCCATGGGTTAAAAGCTCCATGGATCATCCATGGACTTCCACATAAGCTTAGCCCATTAACAAATGAGTATTAGCCCACACCATATAAATATAATAGCCCATGATTTAATTAGTCTTCCTTTTAATCACTAAATTAATTCATAATTAATTCAAGATTAAAACTAATTAAATAACATGACTTTATATTAATATATTATAACTTATAATATATTAATAAATCGTAAGTATACAATTCTCATAAAATTATCCATAAACAGTTTGGGTGAAGTGCAACCCAAATGGACCATGCCGGGTCGGGTCAAGTATATACCAAATAAGTTATGGACTTAGACACCTTATCCAACAATGTGTGAATCTTGTCTTTTGGGAAAGATGACAAAATCACCATTCACAGGGTCTTGTGAAAGAGGTGAAGGTCTGTTGGATCTCATACACACAGATGTGTGTGGGCCCTTCAGATCAACCACAAGGGATGCTAATCGATTCTATGTGACTTTCACTGACGATTATAGCAGATATGGTTATATCTACTTGATCAAACATAAGTCAGAAACCTTTGAAAAGTTCAAAGAGTTTAAGCATGAGGTCGAAAATCAATTGGGCAGAAAGATAAAGATACTTAGATCCGATAGAGGCGGGGAGTATCTTAGTATCGAGTTCAACGACTATCTGAAAGAATGTGGGATAGTCTCACAATTGACTCCTCCTAGGACACCACAATTAAATGGTGTAGCTGAGAGGCGTAATCGAACCTTGTTGGACATGGTTCGTTCTATGATGAGTCATGCTTCGCTTCCTATTCACTTCTGGGGGTATGCCTTAGAGACAGCCGCCCACATCCTCAATCTTGTCCTTACAAAGAAGGTTGCCAAAACACCTCACGAAATGTGGACGGGGAAAGTTACCTCGTTAGCACATATTAAAGTCTGGGGTTGTGAAGTTTTCGTAAGACGAGAGACTCACGACAACCTAGCAGCTAGAAGTGAGAAATGTGTTTTCATTGGTTACCCAAAGCAGTCTTTTGGATATTTGTTCTACAGGCCTAGTGAAAACGTGGTCTTTGTAGCACGAAGAGGAGTCTTTCTGCAAAGAGAGCTCATATTCAAAGAGGACGGTGGGAGCACCATTGACCTTGAAGAAATTCGAGAGTCAGCCAATGAAGGAACCTTAGATGACACTAGCACTCAACCAGAGGAAACAGTTCCTGTTGAACCAGTTGATAACTCATTACCTCTTCGAAGGTCCACTAGGGTGAGTGTGCCACCTGAGTTGTATGGTTTTCATATTACTTCAGATGGTGACACATTCATAAGTGATAGAACACTGGTAAACTTAGATGAACCAGTCACTTATAAGGAAGCAATGGCAGGCCCAGAGGCTTCCAAGTGGAAAGAGGCAATGGACAGCGAGATTAAGTCCATGTATGACAACCAAGTTTGGAATTTGGTTGATAGTGCACCAGGTCGTAAGACAGTTGGGTGCAAATGGATCTTCAAGAAGAAGACAGACATGGATGGGAATGTGCATACATTCAAGGCTCGACTGGTTGCAAAAGGTTTCACTCAAACCCCAGGGGTTGACTATGATGAGACTTTTTCACCAATAGCTAAGATTAAATCTATTAGGACATTGCTCGCCATAGCTGCCTTTCATGACTATGAAATCTGGCAGATGGATGTCAGGACTGCTTTCCTTAACGGGAAGTTGGCTGAGGATGTTTACATGAATCAGCCAGAGGGTTTTGTTGATGCAAAGTTTCCCAATAGAGTGTGCAAGCTTGAGAAATCCATTTATGGATTGAAACAAGCATCTCGCAGCTGGAATCTTTGCTTCCATGAGAAAGTCAAAGAGTTTGGTTTCTCTAGAAGTGAAGATGAGTTTTGTGTGTATATCAAGGCTAGTGGGAGTATAGTAACTTTTCTGGTGTTATATGTCGATGACATATTACTCATTGGTAACGACGTTCCAACCTTCAAAGAAGTTAAGTCTTGGCTTGGAAAGTGTTTTGCCATGAAAGACCTTGGAGAGGCTGCCTATATTCTTGGGATTAGAATATTGAGAGATAGAAAGAAGAGACTAATTGGACTTAGTCAGAGCACATACTTGGATAAGGTACTAAAAAGGTTTAGTATGGAAAATTCCAAGAAGGGAGAGCTACCTATCCAGAGCAATACCAAATTAAGTAAGACTCAATGCCCGAGTACAGATGAGGAAATAGATGACATGAGTCGTGTACCTTATGCTTCCGCTGTCGGATCGATCATGTATGCTATGACATGTACTCGCCCTGATGTGGCATTTGCTTTGAGCATGGTCAGTCGCTATCAGGGAAACCCAGGTAGAGCTCATTGGATAGCGGTTAAGAATATACTCAAGTATTTGCGAAGGACAAAGGACTGGGTCCTTGTACTTTGTGGCAATGATACTTTGAGAGTAGATGGTTATAGTGATGCCAGCTTTCAGACGGATAGAGATAACTTCCATTTTCAATCAGGCTGGGTATTTCTACTGAATGGAGGAGCAGTTACTTGGAAAAGTTCCAAGCAAGATACGGTGGCTGATTCTACTTGTGAATCAGAGTACATAGCAGCGAGTGAAGCGTCGAAAGAAGCAGCTTGGTTGAGGAACTTCATCGGAGATCTCGGAGTTGTTCCAACCATCCAGGAGCCTATGGAACTGTTCTGCGATAATGAAGGAGCGGTTGCCTTGACAAAGGAACCGAGAGATCATGGTAAAACCAGACATATCGACAGAAAGTACCATTTCATCAGACATAGAGTAGAAGAAGGCCATCTTATAGTAAAGAGGGTGTCATCTGAAGATAACCCAGCAGATCCCCTCACAAAGGGTCTGAGTAGGGCTAAGCATATTCAGCATGCTCGGAGCATAGGACTGAAAGATGATATTAGTTTTAGTAGTTAGATTAGTTTTGTTCTGAAACTTGTAACAAAGTAAATGTAATTGACTTTTGGTGATTAAATAATAAAGTATTATTTATAAGTTTGACTTCTGCCTTTTGTCAATTGTTTATTATTGTGTTTCATATTTTGCATGTTTTACTTCCTGAATAATAAGATTATTCAAACTCCACAGTCGCTCGTACTTTTGGAAGTAAGTAGTGAATCAAGACTGTCATGAACTGGATTGTAGATTGTCTAAAGGATAGACATGGCAATAGAATTGCTGCAACATTCATGAGTACTCAGAAATTGAGATTTGAGTATTGGATAAACCCTCGCTCAGAGTATCATTTCATGGAATTCATCACGAATAATACTGAGACGATAATATCTTATAATCTTGAAACGAAGATATATGAGTTGTAATTTACAAGTCGGTCATGCATTGGTGATACGAAAACACATCAGTAACTTGGTGTTATAAAACGTATTGTCATGCATAATTTGATGAGTAAAAGATACAAGCATATGAGTCAACGTTTATTCGTTCCTTTTTCCCTAACAGGAAAAGCGATATCTGTGGGCCCCTCGATGATTTGGTGTTGACTTATGTGTTGGGCCCAGCCAGGACTAAATTGATGTGTTCAATTAGAAGTCCTACATCATCACAAATCAGGAATCAGGAAACATAGATTCTAGACAAAGAGATTGATTACATTCCATGTCTTATGTCTGGGGATATCATGCAGATCGAAGGATTATATGATCACTTATCTTAGGACACGTAACTGACTGGGTCAGAGTTCGGCAGCAGCTTTTGGAAGCTATAATTTGCTGGTCAAATTTAGAAGGCATACTAGAAATTATAGTTACAAACTTATCCAAGCAGGAGACTGTTGGATTAGGTGTCTAAGCTCATAACTATAATTGGTATGTACTTGAATTGATAGCAGCACAGTCCTTTTGGGTTGCCCTCAACCTAGCAACTGGACAAGGAAATTATGAAAGGAGAGATATTAATTTATAAGATTAATAAACTAATATATATAAATGATTTATTAATATGTTAATAGATTAATATATTAATTAGAAATCATTATGTTTAATTAATAGTTAGCCAGAAATTAATCAGAATTAATTTTGGGGTTAAAAGAATTAATTATAAAGTGCAGGGACTAGTTTGCAATTAACTAATAGTTGAGTGGAAGGATCCAGAACCCCCTTGGAAGGAGGTGGACGAAATCCATAGGGGAAACCCTAGATATTTCGTCCAAGGGGTCCAGATAAGGCCCTTTGGTTTTGCTTAGGCCCTAAGCAAAGGATAATTAGGGTTTTCCCTAAACCCTAGATCCCTCAGCTATTTAAGGAGCCTCCTGGCTCACATTTTAGGTAACTTGTTCTTTGGAAGAAACCCTGGCCGAAATTGCATACTCCCTCCCCTCTCTCCTCTTCTACTTTCCTTCTTGCTAGTTCTTAGGTGTGATTCCATTAGAGGCATTACATTTGTGGTGCTAAGCTTCCAAGAAGATCAAGATCAAGATCAAGGGAATTATCAATTGTTTATTATAACAATTGAAAGGTATGTAACTCTTATACCCTAGTTTGTTAATTTCGAAATTAGCCTCCTCCTCTAGGGTTCTTGTTTTGCAATTCAAAGTTATATGTTCAATAGTTAAAACATAGATCCAAAGTAGGTTGCATGTGAACTTAGGAATTGTTTTTCTAGTTTATTTGTTTTACCTAAAAACCCATAATATATATCACAATGACTTGTTACCTATAATCTGTCCACATTGTCAACATCCTTTGTGTTTAAGTGGACCACAATACCGGTGATTGACCAGATCTAGACATGCAGGCGTGTGCTGACAAACGATATTGGATTGCTTCACAACTTTGATCCCAAATATTTTTGTTTTTGTTAAATTTGTTCATAGTTTTCCTCTATGCACAAATTTAGGGGGATAAATAAAAAAAAATTCAAAAATCAAATAAAAAAAATTCAAAAATCAAATAAAAAAATCCAAAAACAGTGTTATTTCTATTTTATTTTTTGTTCAGAAAAATGAAAATCCAAAAATATTTTTGTTTCTATTTTTTATTTTTCCAGAATATATGAAAAATACAAAAATATTGTATGCTAAGTTTTCTTTTAGTTTTCTTTTGTCTTGAAAGTGAATTCAGGTGTAGATGAGACTCATGGAGTTTGTGTCGAAAATTTCTGAGCCAAGGCTTCATCCGTGATCATCGAAGAATTCTCATTCGAAGGAGCAAGAAATGAAGATTATTCTTTCAACTTTCAATCTTTCAACCCCAGAAGCAAGGTGAAGCTGACTTGAAGACTATGTGACGGATTGCATTGAAGCCTCCTCAATCAGTCTGCTGCTATCTTAAACCTGCTGAAGTGATCCAGAAGATTTGTTCTCTCCGACGTTCTCTCTGAAGATTCTCAAGCTGAAAGCACTATCTTTCAAGAATCAGTACGTCAAGCCTCCTCACCCAATGTGCGTTCAATGCCAAATTCTGAAGAAAAGCTCAAGTGCTCAAGATGAAGTCATTCATTGAAGATCCATCAAGTTCATCTTGAAGTTGTGAAGAATTTTAAGATAAATGTTGAAGCCAAGCTTACAATGAAGATGAACAAGAAAGTCAGCTACTTTTTAGGGGGAGCTTGTTGGTTCAATTAAGAAAAGAAAGTTATAAACCAAGGGGGAGATTGTTGGGTCAAAAATACGGTTTATACTTTACTTTTCTAAGAGTTAATAGTTTTTGGTCGTGTAATATATTTTTGCAGTTGTATTTACGGCCCAATGGGTGTTTACGGCCGTAAACCCATTTATGGCCCATATTCCCCAAGTATATATATAGGTGTTAGGTGGTTGAGGAGGGATTGATGAACATCAAAGGAGTGTACGGCCAAGAGAGAAAGTTAGAAAGACTAGAGGAGCTTAAGTGTGTGCATTTGAAGGTGTTCTAGAGAGAGAGAAAAGAGAGTGTGTGTTAGTGTGTGTGAATCTTGTATCTGGATCTTCATTCTAATCAAATCATACAAGATTCATCATCTTCTTCTTCTCCTTCTCTTCTATTTGATCTGACATCATCCGTTTGATTGGGATTCCGCACCATCAAACGGATCTGATTGATACACAAGCAGATTAGGGACTTACAAAACAACATTTGAGGTCTGTTCCCCCTTAGGTTTAGCCTTATTCTTTCAAGAGTGTCTGTTATTCAAAGAATGATCAAGTAACATTGTAGTAGAACTAGACATTTATCCCCTTTTTTGATAGCATCAATAGGTACTTCATTCTTTTTGATTTTTTTTAAAAGACAGTAAGCAACCTGAAATAAAAATAAAATATCAAATAAAGTTAGAGGATAAGATAGGTGTATCACACTATTGTGTTGTTGCAATAGTAGGTCATTTACACAGAATTACAAAGTCTCTTCAGTGTATGGTTATATACGTTGAATCATTAACTTCTTTTATTAGAAGAATAAAAGGCGTGAGTGGGTAGGCGCGTAAGTTTCGCATACGAGCTCGCTGGTTACTCCAAAAACTAATTATCTTCTAAAATCCATAACTTTCGCATACGTGCTCCATTTTTTGACATTCTTTATATCCACCCGTAGATATCGACAGAATCTACAACTTTCATTTAGACTCCGTTGGCTAATTTTTACTTTATTTTTAAAGTTATATTTTAACAAACTTAGACAGTTAAAGTCCGTTAAAAATTCATAACTTTGTCATCCGACGTCCGTTTTCGACTGTCTTTATATCGTTGAGCTCCTATTAACGAGATATTCAATTCTCGTTTAGGTTGTGTCGGCTAATAATCGATCGATCTAAGAAAAATCATAACTTCCTCTAACGAAGTCAAATTTGGACGTTATTTTTATGTACCTTCTCGGTTTAACGTATACTACGACTTTTGTTTAGATCACTAAGTCTGAAAAGTAGTTTATCAAAAATTCACCTTTTATGATACGAGGCGTCGTGCCGGTTTAGTCGCGAAACTTCAGCGGCTCATAACTTCTTCGTTATAAGTCGGAGTTTAGCGTTCTTTATATGTACGGAATCCTTGCGATATATACTATAACTTTGGTTAAGATTATTTATTCTAAATAATCTTCTATCAAAAAGTCATTTTTAACGCTTATTGTCTCTAAATTGACTAGCCCGAATCTGCGGACGTTACATCTGGCATTAGACACTGAATCATACAAATTTAAAGAAGAATTTAAGGGCAATAATAGGTTGGTGCGTGTGATAAACAACGGTACATAGTCTAACCATCAGCACAGAGTTTTGAACTTTTATCAGTGTGTAGTTTTACACAGTGAATTATCAAGTTCTATAAAGAAGACTTGTGGGAAAGAAGTAGGATGTCTCAATCACGCTGATGTAAAATCAGCGTGAATCATTGACAGTGATAACCCATCAGCAAGAAGTGGTTTAATCCTTGCATCATAGAGTTAGTTATAGTCTAGAATCACAGATTCACCGTCAATTCGTTTAATAGTACCATGTCATACCTCAGTATAGGACCAAAAAAGTAACTCTTATGTTGATGAATGTGCAATCAGGGTAAGCCATTGGGTTATGCTCAAGGTTTTAGCAGAACATGAGACTTGTTGCATATGGCAAGCATTCTTCCAGGGACGGAGTTAGGTAAGATAGTTAACTAAGAATAAACACCCAAGCCTTTTTATAATATTTTTATTTGGACCAGGCAAACTCACTTAGAAAGTTTAGATGATACTAGACAATCAGCATGAAGGGATGACTCAATGATATCTCAGCAGATAGTCTCGTTGATGATATACTTAGAGAGATTTAGTCACACACAACAACATGCTTCTGGGGATGATGGATTGTCAATAGTTGCATACTTTGCTTATGAAATTCCACTGTCAAATATTTAAGCTGCCAAAGTTCAGAATCCTCAAAACCTTAAAGAATCTTGAATCATCATAACCCACATCGTGGCCGTTTGATCCCCATGTCGCGATCGAAGATCATAATCAGAATTTCGATTATGTTTGAGTTAGAAGTTTAAGTATTGATCATATTTGTTTCTTGTTGCATCTTGGGTGCTATCACAAAATAAGAACTCTCCTTTGGGTTCTCTAGTCCAATTCACTGGCTCGACAATGCTGAAGCCAAGCTTACAATGAAGATGAACAAGAAAGTCAGCTACTTTTTAGGGGGAGCTTGTTGGTTCAATTAAGAAAAGAAAGTTATAAACCAAGGGGGAGATTGTTGGGTCAAAAATACGGTTTATACTTTACTTTTCTAAGAATTAATAGTTTTTGGTCGTGTAATATATTTTTGCAGTTGTATTTACGGCCCAATGGGTGTTTACGGCCGTAAACCCATTTATGGCCCATATTCCCCAAGTATATATATAGGTGTTAGGTGGTTGAGGAGGGATTGATGAACATCAAAGGAGTGTACGGCCAAGAGAGAAAGTTAGAAAGACTAGAGGAGCTTAAGTGTGTGCATTTGAAGGTGTTCTAGAGAGAGAGAAAAGAGAGTGTGTGTTAGTGTGTGTGAATCTTGTATCTGGATCTTCATTCTAATCAAATCATACAAGATTCATCATCTTCTTCTTCTCCTTCTCTTCTATTTGATCTGACATCATCCGTTTGATTGGGATTCCGCACCATCAAACGGATCTGATTGATACACAAGCAGATTAGGGACTTACAAAACAACATTTGAGGTCTGTTCCCCCTTAGGTTTAGCCTTATTCTTTCAAGAGTGTCTGTTATTCAAAGAATGATCAAGTAACATTGTAGTAGAACTAGACATTTATCCCCCTTTTTGATAGCATCAATAGGTACTTCATTCTTTTTGATTTTTTTTAAAAGACAGTAAGCAACCTGAAATAAAAATAAAATATCAAATAAAGTTAGAGGATAAGATAGGTGTATCACACTATTGTGTTGTTGCAATAGTAGGTCATTTACACAGAATTACAAAGTCTCTTCAGTGTATGGTTATATACGTTGAATCATTAACTTCTTTTATTAGAAGAATAAAAGGCGTGAGTGGGTAGGCGCGTAAGTTTCGCATACGAGCTCGCTGGTTACTCCAAAAACTAATTATCTTCTAAAATCCATAACTTTCGCATACGTGCTCCATTTTTTGACATTCTTTATATCCACCCGTAGATATCGACAGAATCTACAACTTTCATTTAGACTCCGTTGGCTAATTTTTACTTTATTTTTAAAGTTATATTTTAACAAACTTAGACAGTTAAAGTCCGTTAAAAATTCATAACTTTGTCATCCGACGTCCGTTTTCGACTGTCTTTATATCGTTGAGCTCCTATTAACGAGATATTCAATTCTCGTTTAGGTTGTGTCGGCTAATAATCGATCGATCTAAGAAAAATCATAACTTCCTCTAACGAAGTCAAATTTGGACGTTATTTTTATGTACCTTCTCGGTTTAACGTATACTACAACTTTTGTTTAGATCACTAAGTCTGAAAAGTAGTTTATCAAAAATTCACCTTTTATGATACGAGGCGTCGTGTCGGTTTAGTCGCGAAACTTCAGCGGCTCATAACTTCTTCGTTATAAGTCGGAGTTTAGCGTTCTTTATATGTACGGAATCCTTGCGATATATACTATAACTTTGGTTAAGATTATTTATTCTAAATAATCTTCTATCAAAAAGTCATTTTTAACGCTTATTGTCTCTAAATTGACTAGCCCGAATCTGCGGACGTTACATCTGGCATTAGACACTGAATCATACAAATTTAAAGAAGAATTTAAGGGCAATAATAGGTTGGTGCGTGTGATAAACAACGGTACATAGTCTAACCATCAGCACAGAGTTTTGAACTTTTATCAGTGTGTAGTTTTACACAGTGAATTATCAAGTTCTATAAAGAAGACTTGTGGGAAAGAAGTAGGATGTCTCAATCACGCTGATGTAAAATCAGCGTGAATCATTGACAGTGATAACCCATCAGCAAGAAGTGGTTTAATCCTTGCATCATAGAGTTAGTTATAGTCTAGAATCACAGATTCACCGTCAATTCGTTTAATAGTACCATGTCATACCTCAGTATAGGACCAAAAAAGTAACTCTTATGTTGATGAATGTGCAATCAGGGTAAGCCATTGGGTTATGCTCAAGGTTTTAGCAGAACATGAGACTTGTTGCATATGGCAAGCATTCTTCCAGGGACGGAGTTAGGTAAGATAGTTAACTAAGAATAAACACCCAAGCCTTTTTATAATATTTTTATTTGGACCAGGCAAACTCACTTAGAAAGTTTAGATGATACTAGACAATCAGCATGAAGGGATGACTCAATGATATCTCAGCAGATAGTCTCGTTGATGATATACTTAGAGAGATTTAGTCACACACAACAACATGCTTCTGGGGATGATGGATTGTCAATAGTTGCATACTTTGCTTATGAAATTCCACTGTCAAATATTTAAGCTGCCAAAGTTCAGAATCCTCAAAACCTTAAAGAATCCTGAATCATCATAACCCACATCGTGGCCGTTTGATCCCCATGTCGCGATCGAAGATCATAATCAGAATTTCGATTATGTTTGAGTTAGAAGTTTAAGTATTGATCAGATTTGTTTCTTGTTGCATCTTGGGTGCTATCACAAAATAAGAACTCTCCTTTGGGTTCTCTAGTCCAATTCACTGGCTCGACAATGCTGAAGCCAAGCTTACAATGAAGATGAACAAGAAAGTCAGCTACTTTTTAGGGGGAGCTTGTTGGTTCAATTAAGAAAAGAAAGTTATAAACCAAGGGGGAGATTGTTGGGTCAAAAATACGGTTTATACTTTACTTTTCTAAGAATTAATAGTTTTTGGTCGTGTAATATATTTTTGCAGTTGTATTTACGGCCCAATGGGTGTTTACGGCCGTAAACCCATTTATGGCCCATATTCCCCAAGTATATATATATAGGTGTTAGGTGGTTGAGGAGGGATTGATGAACATCAAAGGAGTGTACGGCCAAGAGAGAAAGTTAGAAAGACTAGAGGAGCTTACGTGTGTGCATTTGAAGGTGTTCTAGAGAGAGAGAAAAGAGAGTGTGTGTTAGTGTGTGTGAATCTTGTATCTGGATCTTCATTCTAATCAAATCATACAAGATTCATCATCTTCTTCTTCTCCTTCTCTTCTATTTGATCTGACATCATCCGTTTGATTGGGATTCCGCACCATCAAACGGATCTGATTGATACACAAGCAGATTAGGGACTTACAAAACAACATTTGAGGTCTGTTCCCCCTTAGGTTTAGCCTTATTCTTTCAAGAGTGTCTGTTATTCAAAGAATGATCAAGTAACATTGTAGTAGAACTAGACATTTATCCCCCTTTTTGATAGCATCAATAGGTACTTCATTCTTTTTGATTTTTTTTAAAAGACAGTAAGCAACCTGAAATAAAAATAAAATATCAAATAAAGTTAGAGGATAAGATAGGTGTATCACACTATTGTGTTGTTGCAATAGTAGGTCATTTACACAGAATTACAAAGTCTCTTCAGTGTATGGTTATATACGTTGAATCATTAACTTCTTTTATTAGAAGAATAAAAGGCGTGAGTGGGTAGGCGCGTAAGTTTCGCATACGAGCTCGCTGGTTACTCCAAAAACTAATTATCTTCTAAAATCCATAACTTTCACATACGTGCTCCATTTTTTGACATTCTTTATATCCACCCGTAGATATCGACAGAATCTACAACTTTCATTTAGACTCCGTTGGCTAATTTTTACTTTATTTTTAAAGTTATATTTTAACAAACTTAGACAGTTAAAGTCCGTTAAAAATTCATAACTTTGTCATCCGACGTCCGTTTTCGACTGTCTTTATATCGTTGAGCTCCTATTAACGAGATATTCAATTCTCGTTTAGGTTGTGTCGGCTAATAATCGATCGATCTAAGAAAAATCATAACTTCCTCTAACGAAGTCAAATTTGGACGTTATTTTTATGTACCTTCTCGGTTTAACGTATACTACGACTTTTGTTTAGATCACTAAGTCTAAAAAGTAGTTTATCAAAAATTCACCTTTTATGATACGAGGCGTCGTGCCGGTTTAGTCGCGAAACTTCAGCGGCTCATAACTTCTTCGTTATAAGTCGGAGTTTAGCGTTCTTTATATGTACGGAATCCTTGTGATATATACTATAACTTTGGTTAAGATTATTTATTCTAAATAATCTTCTATCAAAAAGTCATTTTTAACGCTTATTGTCTCTAAATTGACTAGCCCGAATCTGCGGACGTTACATCTGGCATTAGACACTGAATCATACAAATTTAAAGAAGAATTTAAGGGCAATAATAGGTTGGTGCGTGTGATAAACAACGGTACATAGTCTAACCATCAGCACAGAGTTTTGAACTTTTATCAGTGTGTAGTTTTACACAGTGAATTATCAAGTTCTATAAAGAAGACTTGTGGGAAAGAAGTAGGATGTCTCAATCACGCTGATGTAAAATCAGCGTGAATCATTGACAGTGATAACCCATCAGCAAGAAGTGGTTTAATCCTTGCATCATAGAGTTAGTTATAGTCTAGAATCTCAGATTCACCGTCAATTCGTTTAATAGTACCATGTCATACCTCAGTATAGGACCAAAAAAGTAACTCTTATGTTGATGAATGTGCAATCAGGGTAAGCCATTGGGTTATGCTCAAGGTTTTAGCAGAACATGAGACTTGTTGCATATGGCAAGCATTCTTCCAGGGACGGAGTTAGGTAAGATAGTTAACTAAGAATAAACACCCAAGCCTTTTTATAATATTTTTATTTGGACCAGGCAAACTCACTTAGAAAGTTTAGATGATACTAGACAATCAGCATGAAGGGATGACTCAATGATATCTCAGCAGATAGTCTCGTTGATGATATACTTAGAGAGATTTAGTCACACACAACAACATGCTTCTGGGGATGATGGATTGTCAATAGTTGCATACTTTGCTTATGAAATTCCACTGTCAAATATTTAAGCTGCCAAAGTTCAGAATCCTCGAAACCTTAAAGAATCCTGAATCATCATAACCCACATCGTGGCCGTTTGATCCCCATGTCGCGATCGAAGATCATAACCAGAATTTCGATTATGTTTGAGTTAGAAGTTTAAGTATTGATCAGATTTGTTTCTTGTTGCATCTTGGGTGCTATCACAGAATAAGAACTCTCCTTTGGGTTCTCTAGTCCAATTCACTGGCTCGACAAAATAAGAAACCAACTAAGAAATAAAAGGTATTTTTTCTACCTATAAAGTTCTAATATGTTGCATAAATTAATGAGTTTAGATCCTTCAGATTTCGAGTTTAGATCAAAAAAAAAATTCGTTTCTGTTGCCCTATGTTTGATCTAATGAGGCTCGAAACCCATCAGATGTATCCTATTTTTTGTGTTTATTACTTCTTATTCATCTGTTCGGTCCACCTATTCTGCATATGATTGCATATGTGGTCGCAAACTGCATATCTTTTACTTCTTAAAAAATAAACACCACCTTAGGGTGGAGGGAACTTATCTTTTCCAACTCTCCCAACTCCCTTACCACATAGGAGGCACTTCATCCCCCACGTAAGGAATTGAGGCACCACCCCTATCATTTGCCACAAGCAACCATTATTCGCTCCACTTTTTACATCCTTATAGGACCGTGTCACACCAATGTGGGATACAATAAAACTCCCCCTTAAAGATGAAGATTATATTAGGATAGACAAGGATACATTAAACCTATAGGAAACAAACGTTGGCTCTGATACCATGTAATATATATATATATATATATATATATATATATATATATATATATATATGTGTGTGTGTGTGTATGTGTATGTGTGTGTGTGTATTTGTTGGATAGATATGCTCAAGAATAATTATTGAGTGATATTGTTAATAACATATGATCCTATAGGGTCACACCTTTATCAATATGGTGTTGGATTAAGGTGTCTAAGCCAATAACTAAATTGATGTATCCTTGAATTAGAAGCAAATTCATTTTTGGGTTTCCCTTATAACCAATAACTAAATAGAATGACTTTTGGAATGAGTGACTGATTTGTTAATATATTATGTGATCAATAAATTAATTAGAACCTGAAATAAACGATTTATTAATATATTATAAGATTAATATATTAATTTGAAATAGTAATTATTAATTCAGAATTAATCAGAAATTAAGTAGAACTAATTTTAGGTTAATTAGAATTAATTGAAAATGTAGGGGCTAAGTTGTAATTGTTCAATAGTTAAACAATAGAAGGATTCTAGAATCATCCTAAGGTGGCCAAATTTAGGGCTTATTGTTAGGGTTTCTAGAGGCATTCAAGTTTTTGGTGCTTGCTTTCCAAGGAACTTCAAGAGGATTCGATTTGGTTATTGCGTATGCTTCCAGGTAGCTGAAGTCGCATGAGGTTCGGTATCCGACACATGATCTGAAGTTGGGGGAAATGGTGTTTGCCCTCAATATTTGGCGGCACTATCTATATGGGGTCCTATGTACCATCTATACGAATCATAAGAGTTTGAGATATCTTATGGATCAGCCTAATATGAATATGAGACAACGTAGATGGCTTGACGTGGTCAACGATTATGACTACGAGATTCTGTACCATACCAGGAAAGCGAATGTGGCCATTGATGCTTTAAGCCGCAAGTCAACTAGTACTTATATTGGGGGCTTATGTATGAGGATTTCTATCGATTTGCTGCTTCTGGATTTAATTAGAGAGGCTCAGAACGAGGGAGTCAAAAAGGAAAATTTGAAACATGAGTGAATCAGGGGTGATATTGACAGGTTTTCTATCAATAGTCGCAGATTATTAACTCGGTGCGGTCGGGTTTGGGTATCAGATGAGGCACATAAATCTATAGTTTTTATATACCCTCAAGCCACAAAGATGTATCGGGATTTCAGACATAATTATTGGTGGTCACGCATGAAGAGAGAGATAGCCATGTATGTTGAGAGGTGCTTGACTTGTCAAATGGTCAAGGCCAAGCACTAGATGCCGCATGGGAAATTGCAAACTTTGGAGGCTCCTATGTGGAAATAGGAACAAATCACCATGGATTTTATCACCAAGTTACCTAGGACGACTACGGGGTTTGATGCGATATGTGTCATTGTAAATCGTCTGACCAAGAGTGCTTACTTTCAAGCTATTCAGGAGAGCTCCTCGGTCGAGAAATTGGCCGATGTGTATGTACGTGAGATTTTTGCTCGTCATGGTGTTCCATTTTCCATTGTATCTGATCGAGATGTTCGGTTCACTTCTCGATTTTGGCAGAGGTTCCACGAGAAACTGGGTACGAGATTGCTCTTCAGCACCGCTTATCATCTGCGGACTGATGGCCAGAGCGAGCGGACCATTCAAACACCTGAATATATGTTGATAGATTGTGTTATGGATTTCTTTGGGAGTTGGGACTCCTAACTTCCCCTAGTCGAGTTCTCTTACAACAACATTTATCACTCCGGTATTGATGCGCCCCCCTTTTGAGATTCTTTATGAGAGGAAGTGTCATACCCCAGTTTGTTGGGGGGGGGAGGAGGTCGGCCACAAGGTTATGGGAAGGAACCAGGTGGTCCTTCAGACGATAGAGCTTATCTAGCAGATCAGGCAGAGGTTGCAGACAACTCAGACTCGAAAAAAGAGCTATGCGGACAGACGTCGATCTGAGTTGGAGTTCCAAGTATACAATATGGTTTTACTGAAGGTATCACCCTAAAAGGGTGTAATACACTTCACGAAGAGGGGCAAGTTGGGGACTCGATTCATCGGGCCATTTCAAGTAGTTGCCATGGTAGGTAGGGTGGCCTATCGGCTAGATCTGCCTGAGGAACTCAGTCAGATCCACAACACCTATCATGTTTCTCAGCTACAGAAGTGTGTATTCGATGATTCGATAGTAGTTCCATTTGATGATATTTAGGTTGATGAGCGCTTGAACTATAATGAGAGACCAGTGGCGATTTTGGACATGTAGACGAAGGCCTTGCGAAACAAGGTGGTGTCATTGGTCAAAGTTTAGTGGCAACATCAGAAGGGTTCCGAATGGACTTGGGAACTTGAGGAAGATATACGAAAGCACTACCTTGAGTTATTCGCAACATTAGACTTCAAGGACGAAGACTAATTCTAGTGGTGGAGAATTATAACACCCAGACATAAGGTATTTTTGTTGGGTTTTGAGCATTCTAACACTCCTATGGTGTACATGCAACCCTAAATACCTTGGATCTATGTTTTCTCTATTATACGTGCAAATATGAACTTTCCAAGGTATTACCCTATCTAGCATACAATCTTTGATACTTGGGTAATAAAATAGATAGGATACATACCTTTTTTATGTAACTTGTCTTCATGAAGCTTGAGTGCCTAGTGCCCCAAGTGTGACACCTCAAATGGTTCACGCAACACCATGAACACTTGGAATAACCTTGAGAATAAGGATACTTTGGTTCTCTCTAGTGAAATCGGCCTTGCCCTTTTGTGTACACACACTAGTGCCAATTTCACCAACCAAGGACATCTTTATATAGTGTGGAGATTAGGGTTAAACTCATGACCCTTCATTTCATATGATCCATGGGTTAAACACTCCATGGACTATCCATGAAAGCTTAGCCCAACCTAAATGAACTTGGCCCATCACACATATATATCTAAGAGTCCATATTTAATTAGTTCCTTTTGATCACTTAATTAATTATAAATTAATTCTTGATCAATACTAATTAAATAATATGATTATATATTAATATATTAGAACTTATAATATATTAATATAAATCACTAGTATCCTTTTTTTCCTCATCTTGTCTATCCAATTGTCCCGATGCCATGCAACCCAAATGGACCATGTCGGGTCGGGTCAAGTACATACCAAATATAGTTATGGACTTAGACATTAATCCAACAATTTTCCTTTTTGACCCAAAAGTAAAATTATGTTGCAAAATCGGTCCGTACGCCAATCGTACTTGGGGCGTACGTTTGGCGTAACTGATTAAAGTGGGTCGCGAGTGTATATGAGTATGCTCAGCGTACTCATGCGTACGTTGGGCGTACGTGGCAGGTGAGCAAACCTTGATTTTTTGGGTTTGAGCACTATTTAAACATCCTTATCCCTCAAAACCCTTTCTACTTTCATCCTCCATCCTCCCAAATCGTCCCTTGCAAACCCTAATCCATTGTGTGAGCCTTATTAAGCTTGAGAGTGTATTCTTGTGCTCTTGAAGGAAGAAGAAGGAAGAGGAATCATCTTGGAAGCTCAAGGCAACTTAGATTCATAAGTATCTCACCCTCAAGCATGACTTAAACGTATAAAGCTTGGAACTTGATGAATGTTTACCTTGGATCTTGCTAGTTCTTAAGTTTTTATGCATTTTGGTGCCAAAATATTAATGTTCATAAGTATGGCTTACTCTAAACCTTAAGAGTTGTCCTTTATACGTTTTTTAGTGTTACAAATCATAAAAATGTGGTCTTGGTCCCTTTCTTCCCTCCATGCAAGAGTTATGGTGCTTGGGTTTGTTTTTTAACTTAGGGTTTTGATTTTTGGACCACTACTAGTAATGGAAAATCATAAAGTTGGAAACTTTATAACTTAGAATGATGTTTGGGACTAAATCTGAGCTTTGGACGTGGTATCTTAACGGAATAAGCACTTAGTGAAGGAAAATGAAATTGGTCGAGTACGCTAGGCGTACCAGGTTGTACGCTGAGCGTGCCAGGCTAGAGCCTCATAACAAGGAAGGGTTCATTTACGCTGAGTGTAGTGACTGAGTATGTCGAGTGTACTCAGTTTGTGTTGACCTCCTTTGACTTTTTGACTTTTGACATTGACTTTGACCATGAATTTGACCAAGTTTGAGTTAGGGGCATTTTGGGTAATTTAAGAAATAGTTCGAGATTAGGTCACTGTTTGTTGTATAGGTGACCTGTAGAGTTGGCATTTGGAGTATCAATCATTTCTGCTATCTTTCAAACAGTGAGGTGAGCTTTCCTCACTGTACTTGTGGGTCGAAGGCACCAATGTCGACCCACTAGATTATGTATCCTGGTATATTGGATTGATGTTATGTTGGTGATACGTAATTTATATACTATTTTTAACCAACTAATTTAACTAACTATTACGCATAAGGCAGTGTACCTAATCGAAAATAGAATATCATAAATAGTCGGGTATCGAACACAGTGAACGAAATTATTTAGCTAATTTGATCTACTAAAGTTACCTAAATTACTATTCATTTAAAAGGGGGTTTGTCTCTAGTTTTTCAAGACTAGAAACTTAAACACTTAATTAACGCTTAAAAATAAAATAACTAGCAAACACAAGAAACGCTAGGAAAACAAAAGGCGGTTTTTACCAAGATATTAAGAGACTTTCGTTTAGATTCGATATACTTGATATTATGGTTTATTTAATGGAAGTGCACTGGATTAATGTTTCATTGATTATTGAAAACTAATGTGACTAGATTAATGTTCACTAACCTAATCCTTTAGCAAATAAGTTCATTCATACGGTGATTAAGATGGATAAACTAACAAATTTACTAGTGTTCGGTCCGAGTTATGTGAGACTTATAATGGATTGATCTTATTAGTTTAATTAAATCGATACAATATATGATTGGTCCTCATATATTAACTCCTACATTTACTTACCCACTTTTATATTTAACCCTAGGTTTTTGGTCAAAACACTAGTCCTATAATTTTTCTAATCACAAGATCATAAGATTCAAGTTAATTAAGAATGATAGGTCATGCAAACTTAATTAAACTCAGTAATTGTAACGCTTGGAATGGATATGTTTCCTATTTTCCCTTCATAATTAAAAGTATTACAATTTGGCCCTTGTAATTAGTATGCGGGGGGTACCAGAGGGTACGCTTAGCGTACTAGATGAGAGGCTAGTATGAGGGGGATACCACATGAGTACGCTTAGCGTACTAGTGGAATTTGTCCGCGGGTCTGAAGCCTCGTACGATGGGCATACGAAGGTTACGCATGGCATACGAGGAGGATAAGAAAACCCTAGTTTTAGGGTGTTACACCCTATATAAGCTCCTTAAGTTCTATGGGTTAGCCTCTGTATCAGCCTCCATTGTCCCAAAACCCTAATCTCAAACCCTAATAGCATCTTTGAGTGTTCTTGAGCCTTGGTCGTGATTTTTGGTGGTTTATACTCCTTGAAGTGAAAGAAGAAGAAGTTGGAAGACTCATTCATTGAAAGGAAGCTTAGAGATTCAGATTTAGCTCCATATTTTGGTGACTTTTGAGGTATAAAGTACCAACCTTGATCCTTGTATGATTAGATCTCTTCATGTCATGATTTTTATGCTTTTGGTCCCTTTTGGGTTAGTTTGATGAGTAAATTCGTTTGTGGGGTTTATCCTTTTAGATCTGGGTAGGGATGAGCATCGGAACCAGCCTGGGAACCGAACTTGGTGGAAAATAGGAACCGAACCGGGCCGCCGGTTGTACCGGTTCCGGTTCTTTCCGGGTCTTCAATGTTAGAACTGGTCCTCGGGAAAATAGCAACGTATTTTGAGAAATATTTCGGTTACGGTTTCGGTTTTTACTGAGTCTTGCCGGCTTTTTCCGATTCTTGCCAGGTCTTGAGAAATATTTCGGTCCGGTTCGGCTCTCGGTTTTGGGCCGGTTCCAATGACCGGTTCCCGGTTCCAAAAATCCACAAGAATATCGTCCCGGGCCCATCCCGATCAGTTCTATCCAGTTCTGGTTCCGGTACCGGTTCCCCGGTCCAAATGCTCATCCTTAGATCTAGGCATATTATGAGTTTCTTAAGCTTTGGATGATTATTTTGGGCTAGGGTGGGCTTGGTTGTCTTGGTCCATTTTGGGCCATCAGAATTCTATGGTTGGGCTATTGAGATTTTGTTGGACTCTCTTGGGAGAAGGCCCATGAAAAGGATTGGGCCTAATTTGGAAAATTGGGCCTAATTTAGGCTTTGGATGATTATTTTGGATTTTGGGCTCTTTGGACAACTGGATTGGGCCTTGGCCTTGAGCCAAGTAAGAGGAAGGGTAAAATGGTGTTTTACCCCGATTTAGACTCTTAGTGTGAGTCGAGACCAAATTATTAATCGGATGTTATTTGTGATTGATAGTGTAGGGATTTTAGCGGATCTGCAGTCAGAGATTTATCTGTAGGTTTCAGCTGTCTGAGGTGAGTCTCCTCACTGTACTATGGGTCGAAGACACCGCTGTCAGCCCATTGGCTTATGTTATTGGAAGACCAGGGGGTGACCCTTGGCATTTGTATGAAAGACCCAGAGGTGGCTCCTGGAAAATCCGTATGCAAAACCAGGGTTCGGAACCTGATAGTTAAGTAGATAGTTAGTTTTAGTTTGTATGCTAGTTGTCTTTGTGATGATTGCATGGAAGACCAGGAGGTGGCTCCTGGCACTTGTCTGTGAGACCGAGGGTGTTTGGCCCCCAACCTGACAAGGAAAGACCATGATACGGATTGTGGCATCATGACAAGACTATGGTTGGCACATAACACCTTCTATTGTATGTATGATTTGTATGATATGTATGGTTTGTGGTATTTTGGGGAAATCACTAAGCTTTATGCTTACAGTTGTTGTTTATGGTTTCAGGTACTTCTGGTTCAAAAGGGAAGGGTCCGGTTTGATCGCAACGCATACACCCATGTTTTCCGCAACTTAGTGATTTTGGGATTGTACTCTGATAACTATTTTATTATGATATACTTTTAAATGTTTGATTAAAGGATAATTGGTGTTTTGATTATATTAAAAATGAAATTTTACCCTATGATTTTCGGGACGTTACAAGTTGGTATCAGCGCCTTGGTTTGAGGGATTCGGGCATAGTCTCCGGTGTGCCTGAACTCAAACTGAGGGTTTGGTAAATTTTTCATAAAATAAATATTTTATTAAAGGGGTTTCTAATCAAAGAAAAGGGTGTGATGCGTGCAATCGGACGAGCTTAAGTAAGTGGTTCCCATAATACACATACATGTTTAATGTGTTATACAATTATGAGAATTCCATGCTAGATTAGTGCTAATGATCTGCTTAGGATTTTATGCTAGGGCCTAGGAGAGATGCTTTTATATGCCTGATTGTTTGAGCTTTTAGAATTGCATGCTAGTATGGTTTTTAGATGAATGGATATAATGTATTGATTAGTGATATGTTGGCTAGATTTCCATTGCCCGAATGTTTCTTGATTTATGCTTTGTGGGACTCTTAGGGATGTGGGTTAGCTACTAAGTGAATATGTTAAGTCACATGTTGCATATGTTAAATAATCTCAGAGTGATGGATTTGACCATATTGTGCAACTCTAGTCTGAGTCCAACCGTTCTAGGGTTGAGTCTTTTACTCGAAGGATTATCTTATCTCTGTTGCATGTGACTATATTCATGAGGTAGTTAGTTGACATTGGTGGGAGTCTTTCAGCAACTGATGGCAGGGTGAGGTCGGGAACCTAGGAGAGCCTAGGAAGTGCTTTTAGTGGTTTGGTTGTGTTATTTAACAATCATTTGGAGTATCAGTTTGAGAAGGTGACTTAAAGGATTAAGGATGACTCTTGAGGAAAGTATGGATATGTGTGGAAGGTAGTGTTGGGCTCGTACTACTGAAAGCGCAGGATCCATACAAGAATCGAGGAGAGTTACTGGGAGTCTGGGAAGACTGTTGCATGTGGATGCATGGTTATGTTCTAATCGGTGTTATGGTTATGTTTCAGAATAGTGATGAGCATGCAAAAGGGAGGTTCAGGTTCTAGTTCTGGATCAAGTGCAGGTACTGATCCGATTAGCGAGCAGATGCGGGAGTTCATCTTGTCGGAGATTACCTGCGATATTTTGGAGCAGACTCCTGCGATCTTTTGTATGGTCAATGAGGGGATTTTGGAGATTTTGGATGAGTGTTTGGGCGTATTTCGCACCGAGATTATGGATAATGTTGGAGCTCGCATTATTTCTTTCCATGAGTTCCGTGCTTATGGAGATCCCACGTTCTTTGGGGAGAAGGCCCCCATTGCCAGTAGGAGATGGTTAGCAGATATGGCTAACGCGTTCAGGACAAGTTTTTGCCCCGAAGGGTCGAAGGTCAGATTTGCTTCTTGTCTTCTGAAAGACAGAGCTCGAGATTGGTGGGAGGAGGTAGACTTCGCCTTGGGAGGCGAGGCCCCGGAGACGATGACGTGGGATGAGTTTGTGCCTCGGTTTAGGGCTGAGTTTGCACCAACTATTGAGGTACAACAGTTGGCGAGGGAGTTTCAAGACCTTCGTCAAACTACGGAGACTGTGGCAGAGACCACTGCCAAGTTCCGGGAGAGGGCTTTATTGGTTCTGTAGTATGCAACAGATGAGGAGATGAAGAAGGTAAGGTATCATGATATGTTGAGGGATGGTATCAAGGAGTTTGTGAGTATATCAGGGTACAAGACCCTGAATGATATGATTTCTAGATCCCGAGAGCGGGAGATCGATTTGGAGTACCTGGGGAAGAGGGGGCCAAATCAGGTGCATGCAGTGGAGGGTCCCGTGAAGAGACCTAAGACTTCAGATCAGCTATTGAGGGGTCAGCAGGGTCGGGGTCAGTGCATCATGTGCAAGAAACTACACGATGGGGTTTGTCGTTTTTGGGGTATGGGCTGTTACAAGTGTGGCAGGATTGGTCATGTCAGCAGGGATTGTTCTCAGGGGACAAGCTCGTTATGTTTCCACTTCAACCAAGTGGGCCACAAGAAGGACGACTATCTGATGTTGAGGGTGTTGGGTTTTGAGCATTCTAACACTCCTATGGTGTACATGCAACCCTATAAACCTTGGATCTATGTTTTCTCTATTATACATGCAAATATTCAATATTCCAAGGTTTCATCCTAACTAGCATAATAAGAAGTAACTATACTACAAGAATCTAGTATAATGACATACCTTTTGATGTAGTAGCTTGATTCCATGGAGCTTAAGAACCTAGTGCCTCAAGTATGACACCTCAAATGGTTCACACAACATCACCAACATCATGGAATAACTTGAGAGAAAAGGTTCTGATGCTCGAATCGGCTAGCCCTCATGTGTACACACCTTAGTGCCGATTTCTTGAGCCATGGGGTCCTTATATATTGTGGCTATTAGGGTTACACCATGTAACTCATGTCTTTCCATATTCTCCATGCTCCATGGGTTAAAACCTCCATGGAGTATCCATGGGTTACTCCGTGGGTTTAGCCTAACATGAAGAACTATGGATCATAAGCCCACATATATAAGAAAGAATGATTTACACAATCAATCCCCATATATTTAATTAGGCTCCTTTTGATCACAAAATTAATTGCAAATTAATTCTTGATCAACACTAATTAAATAATATGATTTCTTATTAATATATTAGAACTTATAATATATTAACAAATCATTAATATCCTTTTCTCACAAAAGTCTATCCAAATTGTTCCGATGCCATGCAACCCAAATGGACCATGCCAATCGGGTCAAGTACATACCAATTATAGTTATGGGCTTAGACACTAATCCAATAGTCTCCCACTTGGATAAGTCTAAAACTATTATTGCGTATGACTCCAAAACCCGACTAGCAATCATAGCTCTTAAAGCCGCTGTCGAACTCTGAACAAATCAATGATGCGTCCATTAGATAAGGGATCATATATTCCTCCATTATGGATATCATATGGACTGAGACATGGATTATAATCATTCTCTCTGTCCATTTGTTGTTTCCCGATTTTCGATTTATGACGATCGACTAATTGAACAAATCAAATCAGTCCAGGCTTGGCCAAGCACTTCGGGGTGTCATCACTAAATCATCGAGGGGCCCACATATATCGCTTTTATCCCGACAAGGGTAAAAGGAATGGATAAACTTCGACTCATATGCTTGTTCTACTACTTGTTAAATCATACACAAAGGCGCGTTTTATAACATCAAGTTACCAATGTGTTTTCGTACAATCAATGTATAACCAACTCATAGGCAACAACTCATATCTCTAGGTTTGAAGAATATAAGATATTATCGTCTCATGATCACTCGTGATAAAATCCATGAAGTGAGTCAAATGAGCGTGGGTTTAATCCAATACTCATAACTTATGAGCACTCATGAATGTTGTAGCAACTCTTGCTATGTCCAATACCTTGGACATCTACAAACCAGCTTCATGACAGTCTTGCCTTCATACTTACTTCCAACGTATTATCGACTGTGGATGGTTTGAATAACTTAGTCATTCGGGAAGAATGACCTAGTTATTCTGGAAGTCAAAACATGCAACGTGAAACACAATAATGATCGAATCCAATATGGTCTCGGAACTTATGAATATAAATAGAACACCTTTTATTTATCACCATATCGATTACACATCATCCATTGTATACTATTTCAAATTTATCAACTTTATACTTGAATTAAGACAATAGTTTTCCCATGCTCCAAGCATGTACACTATGTTTTTCTAAACAATAGTCATGCCATACACCAAGTATGCATACTATGTTTGTCTAAACATTAGTTATGCCATACACCAAGTATGCACACTAACTTTGTCTATGATCTTTACTTTGTGAAATAGATCGACTGAACATAATTCCAATGATTCTCATTTCACAGTCCCAAACCTTTACCGCAAATGCAAGAATTTCAAATTTCTGCCATTTACCAAAATTTGTTAGATTTTAAACTTATATGCATTGATCCTCTCCTAATGATTATCCACAAAGTCACAAAGGCTTGTCAGCAATCATTACAGAGTATTCCAATGGAGATCATTCCATGGAAACGAAGTCTCAAATTCAAAGTACATTGCTTTGAACATCCTTCTTGCACTAATCTTACACAGATTTAATGAATAACTTCCACCTATGGGAATATTTCCATATTCTCATTTTGACTATCACTTCTGAACAAGAGTTGCCTCTTTTCAGAATATGTCAATACGGTCCTTCCAAAATTAACACTATACGTCCAACTGTCCCTGAGCAACCAATCTTTGGTAAACCTTAGATTGTCCTCGACAATTGCTTAATTATTTTACTCACATCCAGTTCTAGTACTTTTCCCTCTTAATGCCATATGCATTTGGAAAAAATATAGAACGGATGAATATTACAGCACATGTAATCGATCCAATATCCGAAGCATATGGGATACGATTCATGATGTCTCACATAAAGACATGATACTATACCAATCTTTTTGCTATAATATTTATATTTGCCATGTTCTCATGATTCAGATTATGAAAAGGGATGTCGTAATCGTAATCGAATTTTAGAACGCAAATAATGTTCCTATATATAGAATTTCCTTATGTTGAACCATTCCAACATAACATTCATATATATACTTGACTAAATTTGATTAAAAACTCACGATCTAAGCTTTTAGATTTGAAATGAAGTATAATTTTCTCTCCCTTAATTACCGCAAAACAACTTTTTCCCAATTGAAACTTTTGTTTTATATAATTAACATTGCTAACTTTCAACACTTATTATAATTATCATGCTCCCACCAACATGATAATTATTAGCATAACACTTATGCTCCCACTAGCTTTGACATGTACTCAGAAATCAGCTGGACTTCTAGAAATCAATACTTTATTGACTTTCTTACCACAGTTCATATTTCTGATACAAGATGCTTTGATAAAACTTTATCAAAATCATACACCTTTCCTTAGATAGCACACATGTGTGTCTAGACAATTTCAGAACTATGAAAAAGGATGCCGTAATCAAAGTCTCAATTGTTTAGACCTTTTCCACTTCTCACAAGTCCATGTTAGTGTGCTGGTTAACCACACACGCTCCATTAACGACTTTGATAATGCAAATATCACAATTGCTATCTACTTAAAATCTACTTAGTGAAAGTGTTTCCTCACCATCATTTTCATGAATCGGAGAGAAACCTTATGACACTTAAATTTTATGGTGTATGTGTTCCTATCCATGTGAAATTGTCAAAACCATAATCACAAGACAAGGTTAGTGACAAATCCAACTCATATCGATTGAACTTGTGAAATCTTAAATTATTGCCACCTGAAAGCACAAGGGCCTGTCATTGCTTCTAAGTTGTTATGCAACCGACTGAGAACTCTCAAAACTCATATGCAAAACCAACTTTAACTGGAGTGGGCACAGAAATGGAATATGTCAACACGATAGGTTATAAACCTCAAGTTGTGCGCTAGTGATAAACTACATATTTTATTCTTGATTAGATCTTGAAACTCTTTCAGGATCTTCTAGACTCCCACTGTCCTCTTGACATATAAGACTCTCTTGCCAAGAACAATTCCTTGATAAAACAAATATTCAAGAGATAGTGTGGATTCTTATCAAGACAAACACTTCACACAATTGGCCTTAGTTGGTCTTTGTTTTATCCAAAACATCACAACTTACCAATTTCAAATGTACAAGAGTAGAACATATTTTACTCTTACATTTGACAAGTGTTATAAACCTTTCTTCAAGATATGTCACTCAAATTACAATCTTGGAGTATGACTCTAAGACTTGTTTTGGAACGAAGTATGACTCATCTTCTTGATTTAACCACTTCAACAATTCATGACTCCTCTTCTTAGCCATAAGAATGCACTAAGATGTCCCCTAGAGGATGAATTGTGATATGGTCTCACAATAATTAAGATGATCATAAAACATGATACTAAAGTACTCTCCCATCTTTTCAGATTTGAGAAACTTTTTATCTTTCTGCCTAATTTGATTCTTCTCATTCGTTCTGCCATACACTGAAACTTTTCCAATGTTACAGAATTATACTTAAACTTGTAAGTATAACAATATTTACTAAAATTTTGTAAATCATGACGAATAGTCTTATCGATCTTTGTGGTGAACTTGACCAGTGCACGAGAATGTGTACTCGATCCCTTAGTCCTTCACTTGACTCACATATACATGTGAACAAGGAACTAGTCTTAATTTTCCAAAGATGAAAATTCTCATTCAATCATACGACTTGCATGATTCCAAGTATCTATCCAACTGAAACTTGGGTGATGAGAATCTTTCCATATTTGGTAAATAGTGACACTACCACAAACGAAAGAATCAAATCCATTTTCCAATGTTGCTATCAATGGAATCATATAAACAACAATTTTTCACAAATGCCCTTGTAAGGATACTTAAAATAAATAAAAACAAAACTTTTCTTTTATTTAAAACTTGCGGAAAAACTTATCCTTACAATGCAAATGCATATGAAAAACTATGTTGTTATCTATTCCTAAGCAATCTATCACAACTCTTAAGCAGCAACTCAAAAATTCTGATCACCGAACCATACGATCGAAATCCATCTTCGCGATCAGAATCAACTTACTCTTCTTTAAGCTTCCTCACTTTTCTTTGATTCTTAAAACTTTAGCATGTGACCCAGTCACATCATTTAATAAGAATCTCCAAATAGGAACTTAATAGATTTAGATAGTGGACTTACCTGCAGTAGAGTCAAACTTTTTGACTTGACCAACCTTATGATCTTTCAGGTAAATAGGGCAGCTTTGCAACCAATGCCCCTTCCTTTGGAAATATAAGCATATGGACTCTTTGGGAATGGTACACGAGACTGTCTCAGACTTAGCCTTTCTCTTTACCATTTGGTCAACCGAGTTGACTATGGCCGATCCCTTTCCATTGGGAAGAGAAAGCTTTTCTGGATTTTCAATGTTACCATTGTCAATGTCCATGGAAGTTTCGAAAGTTGATCTTCTAATCAAATTTTCTTTACCAGTGCTCCAAATCATTGCTGATTCAGCAGCACCTAGCAAATAGATAAGATCATTAAGGGTCATGTCATAGTCTGTTTCATAGTAGTCCCAAAGGAAACTCACTATGCGACTTAGAAAGTGATTGAACAACAAACTTTCTCAAGACTTTGACACCCAACTCTCCCGGCTTGTCAATATGTGACTTTATCTCCAAGATGTCAGCACACATAGACTTTGCTTGCCAATAGGGCTTGAGTGACCTTGAACTATTCAAGAACTTGTTGGTTAGGGAGAATAATTGGAGGGAGTGAAGGAAGAAAAGTATGATTTCCATGAACCAACCATGGGACATCATCTTCATTAGGAAATCTTGTTCCTAGGGATTTGGGAAGATCATAGTTGTTTGAACCAGACATCTACAATGGGAGATATTCAAGTTAGTTGATTTAAGTCCTTAATATAACACCCAATATGAAATATTAAGGCTAGGACCCAACACAATACTTTTATAACTTAGAAGAGGGATGCCGTAATCCAAGCTATAAAATATTTGAAGGTAGGCGAATAACGATTCATCAGTTTCCACCATGAAAAACAAAATAGAAATATTAGGTTTTAATTGGATTTGAAACTCCTAGATCTTTTGAGATTCATTGAACTTTTCAATGGCATGTTTCAATATCGATTGTGCCCTCTCAAGTTTTGTGACTGAGATGTCGAGGATCACAAAACAAGGTGTGAATAACCATGCAGATATACTTGGTACCCTTAATATTTATCACTTAATCGATGTGCCGGTTAACCACACGCGCTCCACCGATCCTATGATAAACATTAAGTTACCCTTTGCCTACCTTGTTAAATCCAAGTTAGCGTGTCGGTTAACCACGCGCGCTCTACTAACGACCTAAGCAAAGTGCAAAGTGTGATTTCATGGGTTAGCACCAAATTCACATTTTCCTAAGTAACTAAGATTGGGAATTTATAAGAGTTTAGTTACTTAGTATCTATCATTAATACTTTTAATGAAGGGAGAATTATAGTCCTTGTCCTTCCTGTTAGGCTAACGACCCTCCACGAGTCAAGGAAGCGGTGGGTGAGAGTGGACACCCATTAAGCTGCCATTTTATAGGCAACAACCTTATACCCCCCCTTATAGACCGACTTCGTGAATGAGGCCTACTAACGGTAAGACTGACTTGCTCTTATACATATATATTATTAACTTATAATACTATAAAGTATAAGGGTTAATTTTAACTTTTAAAACTCTAGGGTTTGGAATTAAAATGTGTGTGAGACTTTACAAATTCCAAAACTTGAGGGCAAGTTTTGAACTATTCAAAAACTTTTGGATTTTCATAACTTATGATTTTAATTAAGGTTTTAAAAACTTTAATGAAGAGACTCTTGAACATCCATAACTTGAGGACAAGTTATGGAGTTCATAAAACAAAAAGACTCTTCAATTTTGTAACCTATGCATTTTTAATGGATCTTTAAAAGAAATGACTTTTGGTAATCCATAACTTGAGGAAAAATTATGGACTCCATATCAACAATTTCAAGAATTACATAAACACACATAAAGCTTGAAATTTTGATAACAACTTTGAAATTGGTTTACTATAATCATTACCACATCAAAAACAGGTTTTATAAGTCCAAACCAGTTTAAGGTAATGATTTTAGACCAATTCCAACCTTAAAACTCGAAGATATGCTGTCAGGGGGTCCAACTCGTCGAGTGCATGAACCAACTCGACGAGTTGGATGAATTTAGGCATGGACTTGTCGAGTCCCTTAATGGACTCGGCGACTCAGCTGACTTGACAACATACAAACTTCGATTTTCAGCAATTTACATCAAGTATAAAAGAAAACAAACCTAGGCTCGGATACCACTGTTGGGTTTTGAGCATTCTAACACTCCTATGGTGTACATACAACCCTATAAACCTTGGATCTATGTTTTCTCTATTATACATGCAAATATTCAATATTCCAAGGTTTCATCCTAACTAGCATAATAAGAAGTAACTATACTACAAGAATCTAGTAGTATGACATACCTTTTGATGTAGTAGCTTGATTCCATGGAGCTTAAGAGCCTAGTGCCTCAAGTGTGACACCTCAAATGGTTCACACAGCATCACCAACATCATTTAATAACTTGAGAGAAAAGGTTCTTATGCTCGAATCGGCTAGCCCTCATGTGTACACACCTTAGTGTCGATTTCTTGAGCCATGGGGTCCTTATATATTGTGGCTATTAGGGTTACACCATGTAACTCATGTCTTTCCATATTCTCCATGCTCCATGGGTTAAAACCTCCATGGAGTATCCATGGGTTACTCCATGGGTTTAGCCCAACATGAAGAACTATGGATCATAAGCCCACATATATAATAATGAATGATTTACACAATCAATCTGATAGGTTTTATACAAACAATCCTATGTGTGCATGCAACCCTAATTGGATCTATGTTTTCACTATAAGACATACAACTATATGAACACAAAATAAACCCTAGCATGCTTCTATAATTTTTGAAAATTATATAGAAGTGTAGTAGACATACATTTGTTGTTATATAGCAATAACAACTAGTTTCCTTGATCTCTTGAACTCTTGAAAGCAAGCACCACAATTGTAGTGCCTCTAATGGCTCACAAACACCTTGAAGCAAGAAGGCAATTAAGAGAGAGAGGGGAAGGATGCTAATTTCGGCCCTAGGGTTTCCCTTGGAATCAAGTCGCCTAAAATTGAAGCATAGGGCATCTATTTATACTGTAGGGTGCTAGGGTTTCAGTCTAAACCCTAATTGATAGCTTAGCCACCAAGCAGCCCAAGGAACCTTCTGGAATGAGGCCCTTGGATGAAAATATGATGATCCCTCATCATAATTTCGTTCCCCCTTAGTCCATTAGGTTTCCCAGCCCAAAACTCAACTATCACACATTTGACAGTTTATACCCCTTTATTTAATTAATCTCTTTTAGTCACAAAATTAATTCCTAATTAATTTATGACTAATACTAATTAAATAAATATGATTTCTCCTTTAATATATTATTCTTATAATATATTAATAAACCATAATATCTTCTCTCTCATATCAAATTACCTTGTCAAGTTGCTTTAGTGAAGGCAACCCAAAAGGACCATGCACAATCTGGTCAAGTACATACCAAATATAGTTACGGACTTAGACACTAATCCAACAGTCTCCCACTTGGATAAGTCTAGTAACTACATCTCACATATGACTTCCGTATCCGATTAGCAATCGTAGCTTTCAATAGCCGCTGTCAACTCTGACCAATAATCTGTCCTTCAGATAAGGGATCGTATAATCCTCTGTTCTAGATATCATGCTAACAATACTTATTGTTTAGCATTTTATTTCTTGATCTCTGATTTGTTCGACATAGAACTCAGTTGAACACATCAACTTCATCCTGACCGGGCCCGGCACATAAGTCAAACCAAATCATCAAGTGGCCAAGATATCGCTTTTATTCTCATAGAATAAAAGGAACAGAAAAACGTCGACTAATATGCCTTTATCATTTACTAGTTAAACCACACACAATAATGCGTTTTATAACATCAAGTTACTGATGCGTTTTCGCATTATCAATGTATAATCAACTAGCAAACAATAACCATATCTCTAGGTTTAAAGATTATATGATATTATCATCTTGCGATCACTTGTGATAACATTCATGAAGTGATACCAGCAAGTGTGGGTCTATTCCAATGCTCAATACAAATTTCATAAGCACTCATAAACTTTGCAGCAAACCTTTGCTATGTCTAAAACTTTTCAGACAATCTACAAACAAATTTATGACAATCTTCCTTCATATCTACTTCCAACATATGAACGATTGTGGACTGTTCGAATAATCTTATTATTCAGGAAGTCAAAACATGCAAAATTGAAACAATAGATAAATAATCAACACAAGATAGAAGCTTTCTTATAAATAACACACCTTTATTTAATCATCAAATGTTGAATACATGATCATCCATTACAAGTTTCCTACCTATCTAATCTAAACTAATATCGTCCTTCAGCCCTACGCTCCTAGCGTGCTGCAAATGCTTAACCCTACTCAGTCCCTTCGTGAGGGGATCTGCTGGGTTATCTTCTGACGATACCCTCTTCACAACGAGGAGTCCCTCTTCTACTCGATGTCTAATAAAATGGTATTTCCTGTCGATATGACGAGATCTGCCATGATCCCTTGGTTCCTTGGTTAAGGCAACCGCTCCTTCATTATCACAGAAAATTTCCATGGGCTCTTTTATGGATGGCACAACTCCAAGGTCTCCAATGAAGTTCTTCAACCATATAGCCTCCTTTGATGCCTCGCTCGCCGCAATGTACTCTGATTCGCACGTTGAATCAGCTACGGTTTCTTGCTTGGAACTTTTCCAAGTCACTGCTCCTCCATTCAGGGTAAAGACCCAGCCCGACTGCGATCGGCAATTATCCCGATCTGTCTGGAAACTAGCGTCACTGTACCCTCGCACCCTTAAGTCATCACTCCCACCCAGGACTAGAAACCATTCCTTAGTCCTTCGTAGGTACTTAAGAATATTCTTGACAGCAATCCAATGTGCCCTACCAGGATTCCCTTGATATCTGCTGACCATGCTCAAAGCGAAAGCCACATCAGGGCGAGTACAGGTCATAGCGTACATAATTGAGCCAACTGCGGAAGCGTAAGGTACTCGGCTCATATAAGCTATTTCTGCCTCTGTACTCGGGCTCTGAGTCTTACTCAGTTTGGTATTGCATTGGATTGGTAACTCCCCTTTCTTGGAATTTTCCATACTAAAACGTTTTAGTACCCTTTCCAAGTATGTATCCTGACTGAGTCCTATCAGTCTCTTACTTCTGTCTCTCACTATCCTTATTCCTAGAATATATGCAGCCTCTCCGAGGTCCTTCATAGCGAAACACTTCCCAAGCCAGGACTTGACCTCCTGCAATGTTGGGACGTCGTTTCCTATGAGTAGTATGTCATCGACATACAATACGAGGAAGCTCACTATACTCCCACTGGCCTTGACATATACACATGACTCATCTTCATTTCGCAGAAAGCCAAATTCTTTGACCTTCTCGTCAAAACAAAGATTCCATCTGCGAGACGCTTGCTTTAATCCATAAATGGATTTCTCAAGCTTGCACACTTTATTTGGATGCTTTGCATCGATAAAACCCTCTGGCTGATTCATGTAAACATCCTCAGCCAACTTTCCATTTAGGAAAGCGGTTTTTACGTCCATCTGCCAAATTTCATAATCATGAAACGCAGCTATCGCAAGCATTACCCTAATAGACTTTATTTTCGCAACTGGTGAGAAGGTCTCATCATAGTCAACTCCAGGAGTTTGAGTAAAGCCCTTCGCGACCAATCGCGCTTTATAAGTGTGCACTTTCCCATCCATGTCTGTCTTCTTCTTGAAGATCCACTTGCACCCGACCGTCTTACGACCTTGCACATTGTCAACCAAATTCCAAACTTGGTTGTCATACATGGACTGAATCTCGCTATCCATTGCCTCTTTCCATTTGACAGACTCTGGGCCTGCCATGGCTTCCTTGTAGCTGTTAGGTTCGTCCAGATTTACTAGTGTACTATCACTAATAAACGTATCCCCGTCAGTAGTAATATGGAAACCATAAAACTGGGGTGGAACAACAACTCTACTTGAACGTCTAAGAGGTAAGGACTGGTCAATAGGTTCAACAGGAGTTTCCTCCTCAGGTTGCATGCCAGTGTCAGAGGTTCCTTCTTCTCCTGACTCTTGAAGCTCTTCAAGGTCAATCTGACTCCCACTGTCTCCTTGGCTTATGAGTTCTCTTTCTCTGAAAACCCCTCTCCTAGCAACAAAGACAACATTGTCATTTGGTCTATAGAAGAGATAACCAAAAGACTTCTGTGGATAGCCGATGAAATAACACTTCTCACTACGAGGTTCTAGCTTGTCGTGAGTCTCTCGTCTTACGAAAGCTTCACAACCCCAAACCTTGATATGTGCTAACGAGGGAGCTTTCCCTGTCCACATCTCGTGAGGCGTTTTGGTAACCTTCTTGGTGGGAACTAAGTTAAGGATATGGGCGGCAATCTCCAAGGCATACCCCCAGAATGAGATTGGTAACGATGCACGACTCATCATAGAGCGAACCATGTCCAACAAGGTTCGATTACGTCTCTCAGCCACACCATTCAATTGTGGCGTTCTAGGAGGCGTCAATTGTGAAACTATTCCACACTCTTTCAGATAGTCGTGAAACTCAAGACTTAGGTACTCTCCCCCTCGATCAGATCGAAGCATCTTGATTTTCCTGCCCAACTGATTCTCCACTTCATTCTTGAACTCTTTGAACTTTTCAAAAGTTTCTGACTTTTGCTTGATTAAGTAGATATATCCATATCTGCTATAATCGTCTGTAAAAGTCACGTAGAAGCGACAAGCGTCCCTTGTGGTGGATCTAAAGGGTCCACATACATCTGTGTGTATGAGATCCAATACACCCTCACCCCTTTCACATGTGCCAGTAAAGGGTGACTTGGTCATCTTCCCAAGTAAACAAGACTCACACACGTCATCGTCCCTAAGGTCGAAAGACTCCAAGACTCCATCCTTTTGGAGTTGGGCTATGCGTTTCTTGTTCACATGGCCAAGGCGACAATGCCTCAAGCATGCTTTGTCCAAACTTGTGGACGAATCAATATTCAAAACATCATTTCCTAAATTATCAATAACTAACACAGATTCATAAATCCCATTACAAGGTAATGCATTGAAATAAAAGACACCATTCAAATAAGCATTAATAGAACCATTACTATTATCAAATGAATATCTGAAACCTTGTCTAAACAAACCATGAAAAGAAATGATGTTTCTTGCCATATCTGGCGAATAGCAACAATTATTTAAATCTAGCCCTAACCCATTACTCAACACTAAGGAATAAACTCTGATCTTGGTTACTGGTGAAGACTTCTTGTTTCCCATGATCAAGCTTATCCTTCCATGCTCCACTTCCCTACTTCTTTTTAGGCCCTGCATATCAGAACAAATGTGGTAACCACACCCTGTATCAAGAACCCATGAAGTAGCAAATGATGAGTTATTAGATTTAATTAAATACATACCTGCGAAGGTGGGTTTTATCTTCCCATCCTTAATATCTTGCAGACATTTAGGGCAGCTTCGTTTCCAGTGGCCCTTCTGGTGGCAATAGAAGCACTCTGCTTCCTTGGGGTCAGAAGAGGGCTTAACAGAACCTGCTTTGGTCCCACTAGAAGAAGAACCATCTTGGGTCTTACCCTTATGGTGGCTCTTGTAAGGAGCCTTCCTCTTCTTTCCCTTTCCTTGGCCAATTGCCAACACAGGAGCAGCTACAGTAGAGGATGATGCAACAGATTTGTCTTTGAGGTTGCTCTCAGCTGTCCTCAGGAGCCCTTGAAGCTTACTTAGGGTGACCTCTTCCTTATTCATGTGGTAGGTCATTCTGAACTGGCTGTAGCAGGAAGGCAAGGAGTGGAGGATGATGTCGATAGCCAAATCCTCATCAAACTTAACATTAAGTTTGAGAAGACGATCAACATATCTTTGCATTGTTTGCAAATGAGCAGTTAGGGATTCTCCACTCCCCATCTTAGCGGTGATCATGTTGGTGATGATCTCATAGCGCTCTTGCCTCGCGCTCTGGTGGTACCTGTCCAGCAAATCTTGATGCATCTCATATGGATACATGTCCTCATAGGACTTTTGGAGTTCGAGGTTCATGGTGGCCAACATGATGCAATGAACTTTCGTTGCATCACGCTCGTGGGCCTCAAAGGCGGCCATCTCTTCAGGAGTAGCTTCTTCTGGGTTGATCCTTTCAAGCTTCTCGTCTGGGACATATTCTTTGTCCTCATAACGAGTTATCATGCGAATGTATCTCATCCACTAGTTGAAGTTCGAGCCATCAAATGTCACTTTTTGACACAGGTTCATCAACGAGAATGACCCAGAAGTGTTGTTGTTTGCGTTTGCGTTTGACATCTGAAATAGAAAGGAACAAAGTTTGATTAGAATGAATCCCTAATTAAACACCCACATGAGAAATTAGGGCTAGGATCCAACAACATTATTTACAACTTAGAAAAGGGATGTCGTAATCTAAAAGTAAATAATTTGAAGGTAAGTGAATGACGATTCACTAATTTTCACCATCAAAAACGAAAGAGGTTAAGTTTTAAATGTATTTGAAAATTCCTAGATTTCTTTTGAGATTCATTGAACATTTCAATGGCATGTTTAAATCTCGATATGCACTTCAAATTTGCGACTGGGATGCCGAGGATCGCAAACAAGTTTGTGAATAACCATGTGAATCATCATGGTGCACTCAATGTCTTCATCACCTAATCAATGTGCTGGTTAGCCACGCACGCTCCATTGATCTATGATAAGACATCGAGCCACCCTTTGTCACCAATGTCAATCCCAAATTAGTGTGCTGGTTAACCACGCACGCTCCACTAACGTTTGACAGGGGTACAAAGTGTAATTCCATGGAATAGCATCATTTTCACATTTTACCCTAAAGTAACTAAGAGTGGGAATTTGTAAAACAATGTAGTTACTTTAATATTTCCATTATACTTATAATGAGGAATTAAGTGCCCTATCCTATCCGTTCGGCTAACGACCCTCCACCAGTCAAGCAAGCGGTAGATGTGAGTGTACATCCATTAAGCGCCATTTTATAGGCAGCAACCTTATACCCACCTTATAGACTGGCTTCGTGAATGAGGCCTACTAGCGATAAGACTAGCTTATTCTTATACATATATATAATAATTAATCTTATAATATCATAATTGTATAAGGGTGTATTTTAAAACATTTTAAAATACTAGTGTCTTTGTTGCATTTAAAATTTTCGAAAATTAGACAATTTAATTTAAAATTTTAAACACCAAAAATCTTTGATTTAATAATTATCAAAATTAAACAATTAATTTAAATTATTAAATCATGAAGGATTATCATAAAATTAAACAATTAATTTATCCTAATCCTTTTTATCCCCTAGATTTCGAAATTTATGGAAAGGATAATTCAAGATCTTCAATTATCTAGTTTAAACAATTAAGTTGATAATCACAAAGATGGCATTATCCAAATCCCTAAAATTTTGGGATCTTGTCTTGGGGGGCAAGGGATTTTCGAAATCCCTAGGGTTTCATAACCCTAATTTCGAAATTTGGAGGCTAGGCAAAAAGGGTTTAAGAACCCTACAAAAAATCGCCAACTAGGGTTTCTTAACCCTATTTTCGAAAAACACCAAGCCTTAGGGTTTACTCGCCATAAACCCTAATTTGTCAAATTCATAATATGTATCAAATCAAATTGAAAACAAAAACCAAAGGCTCTGATACCACTGATAGGTTTTATACAAACAATCCTATGTGTGCATGCAACCCTAATTGGATCTATGTTTTCACTATAAGACATACAACTATATGAACACAAAATAAACCCTAGCATGCTTCTATAATTTTTGAAAATTATATAGAAGTGTAGTAGACATACCTTTGTTGTTATATAGCAATAACAACTAGTTTCCTTGATCTCTTGAACTCTTGAAAGCAAGCACCACAATTGTAGTGCCTTTAATGGCTCACAAACACCTTGAAGCAAGAAGGCAATTAAGAGAGAGAGGGGAAGGATGCTAATTTCGGCCCTAGGGTTTCCCTTGGAATCAAGTCGCCTAAAATTGAAGCATAGGGCATCTATTTATACTGTAGGGTGCTAGGGTTTCAGTCTAAACCCTAATGGATAGCTTAGCCACCAAGCAGCCCAAGGAACCTTCTGGAATGAGGCCCTTGGACGAAAATATGATGATCCCTCATCATAATTTCGTTCCCCCTTAGTCCATTAGGTTTCCCAGCCCAAAACTCAACTATCACACATTTGACAGTTTATACCCCTTTATTTAATTAATCTCTTTTAGTCACCAAATTAATTCCTAATTAATTTATGACTAATACTAATTAAATAAATATGATTTCTCCTTTAATATATTATTCTTATAATATATTAATAAACCATAATATCTTCTCTCTCATATCAAATTACCTTGTCAAGTTGCTTTGGTGAAGGCAACCCAAAAGGACCATGCACACTCGGGTCAAGTACATACCAAATATAGTTACGGACTTAGACACTAATCCAACACAATCCCCATATATTTAATTAGTCTCCTTTTGATCACAAAATTAATTCCAAATTAATTCTTGATCAACACTAATTAAATAATATGATTTCTTATTAATATATTAGAACTTATAATATTTTAACAAATCATTAATATCCTTTTCTCACAAAAGTCTATCCAAATTGTTCTGATGCCATGCAACCCAAATGGACCATGCCAATCGGGTCAAGTACATACCAATTATAGTTATGGGCTTAGACACTAATCCAACAGAGGGGAGGAGTAGTGATTTCACATGCTCCGGTTACTTTGAGGATCACTAATGATAGTGAGGGTAGGTCATGACCCCCAACAGAGAGGAGTCGAGCATTGCACTGTCAAACAGGGGAGACCAGGATTCCATATGTTATCTTTTCCTTTCTCATTGGTTATTATCAGTATTTATATTGCTTGGGGATTGCGTCTCGGTTTGGGTAAGCATTATTTTGGTATAATTCTCTGTTATTGTTTGGGTTATATCATCAAGAATTGTTATATGCCATTTTTCATGCCATGAATCATTAGTGGGTCGTGTTTTGCTGAGCGGGTTTCAACGAGTTAGTTCTCCAATAAAGTCAGGGTTCAGTTGTTTTATCATTTGATCTGGTGGGATCGACGGTCGTCTATGGAAGAACTTTTGGGTTCAATCACTACTGTTACTAGGGAAGGAGCGGTAGCAAGAAGATGGTGGTGTCAATCGCATGGGTTTGGTTGGTCACTGGGGGTGCCAAGGAGATTTATTTATCGTGAGGGTTATGGTTATTGTCACCAACATAAAGGACCTAAGGATTTGGGTGCGATCATACCAACAGTAATGCATCGGATCCCATTAGAACTCCGCAGTTAAGCGTGCTTGGGTGAGAGTTGGACTAGGATGAGTTTCACAACTTCGTTGGGAGGGAAGACGACTCAAGTAACCATCTGGATTGGGGATAGTGTAAGTTGGGAGTTCAGGAAACTACCAACAGCTGGTTGGTGTCTTCCAGGTAATGGATAACAGGCATATAGATGGATCCATGCTGAGGGTTATGTTAGAGCATCTCTGCCTCTTCTTGTATGATTAAGGCCTTGAGGTTCGAAGCATGACCCGAACACCAGATTGGGAGTATAGTCTGGTATGTGATCGACTCAGGATGAGTATGGATGGATTGGTAGATGAACAGTGATACAATTGGTGGTGGCCATGGAAAGATAGGAGTGTTTTAAGACTGTGGGGTGGCCTGTAGCATTAACTAGGTTGGCAAATGGTGTTAGAGTGTTGTAAGACTGCGGGGTGGCCCGTAGCATTCACCGGTCCTTGTGTAGCGATGAAGGTATGGAAAATCTATGATTTGGCTAGTGGATTTATTCAAATGAATTAGACCAGAGTAAGTCAGTTGGTAAGACTGTGGGAAGGCCATAACATTCATGGAATCAGGGAAATGGTGGATCATTTGAGGCCGCTTGTGATATGAGACTACATTTGGTCATATAGCATTCACTATTAGCATTGGACTTGGTGGTGTCAGGTTTGACGGTCGGTTCTGATCGGTTGGATCAGAAAGGTTATAGGAGCCATTGTGGCGAGATAGTTAGGGCAATTATTGTTAGATGAGGCCTTCATTCGGAAGTCGCGTGGTGCGACTGTGTGTGTCTATTTGACTTAGCAACCGGGTTAGAATTCGGTGAATCGGTTAATTGGCAGTTAAGTTGGGACCAGGGAGGTCTCAACTACTTTTGGAAAGCAGCTAGGGGGAATCAAGATAAGTCTTGGCGGTATTAGTGATTTGGGACTCGTATGTGGAGTCGCTTGTTATTCAAAGAATATCTAAGACACTTTCAGCTTGGATTAAATAAACTCAGAGTAAGTGATTCGACCCTGCTGTGCAGCTCTTGTTTGAGTCTAACCACTGCAGGGACAAGTCTTATACTCGAAAGATTATCTGAGCCTTCTGTCAAGTAAAAGTGTTCTGCAACAATGAATGGTCAGTGATTTTGTTCCCAATAGAAGCATCAAGATAATCAAGGGTTGGAAGTGTTTTGTTTAGTTTGGAATTCAATGTGGATTTGGCCTAGTAGTGGTTCAGTATGGGCGGTTTGTCAGGGAGTCAGACCAATTCGAGATTTCAGGTTCGGGTAGAGTAGTAGTGGTTTTCTGCAAGGGATTAAGGATTTGTTCATCATCGGGTTTGGAGAGTTCTGCTAAGGTTGGGTTTGATTGCCTTTGGGAAGGCTGTTGTACGCTCGGGGTTGTGGTTGTGTTGTTCAAGCTGTCTGGCATGACTGGGATGGTAATGAATGATTTCGAGGACGAAATGTAATTTAAGTGGGGGGAGAGTTGTAACGCTTGGAATGGGGATGTTTCATGTTTTCCCTTCGTAATTAAAAGTACTGCAATTTGGCCCTTGTAATTAGTATGAGGGGCGTACCATATGGTACGCTTAGCGTACTAGCTAAGAGGCTAGTACGGAGGGCGTACCACGTGAGTACGCTTAGCGTACTAGTGGAAGTTGGCCATAGGTCCGAAGCCCCGTACGCTGGGCGTACGAAGGTTACGTATGGCATATAATGAGGATAAGAAAACCCTTGTTTTAGGGTGTTGCACCGTATATAAGCTCCTTAAGTTCCATGGGCTGACCTCTTTATCAGACTCCATTATCCCAAAACCCAAATCTCAGACCCTAATAGCATCTTTAAGTGTTCTTGATCCTTGGTCTTGATTTTTGGTGGTTTATGCTCCTTGAAGTGAAAGAAAAAGAAGTTTGAAGACTCATTCATTGGAAGGAAGCTTAGAGATCCAGATTTAGCTCCATCTTTTGGTGACTATTGAGGTATAAAGTGATAGGAATTGAGCACTACATCATTCCTATGGTGTACATGCAAACCCTAAAGCTTTGGATCTAGTTTGTCTAATGAACATGCAATAATCATCCAAAGCCATAAACCGTAGATCTAGCATACAATAAACAATTTAACATATAAATTAGGGTTTAGATCTTACCTTTGATTGTTATGTAGCAATAACAATCTATTCCTTCTTGTAATTGGCTTCTGAAAGCTTAGTGTCACAAGTGTCACACCTCTAATGGCTCATAAACACCAAGAGCAAGAGGATGACTTAGGAGAAGAGAAAGAGGCACCAAAAACCGTCCAAGGAACTCCAAGAATGCTTAGCCACGTTTTTGGGTACCCTAGGGATGTATTTATACTTGTGTGGGCTGCTAGGGTTTCAGGAGAAACCCTAATTCTCTGCTTAGGCCTTAAGCAACCCATGGAACCTTTCTAGAAGGCCCTTGGACGAAAATCATATGGGCTTCCCATAGATTTCGTCCAATCCCCTTCCCTAAAGGAATCCACAGCCCACAATGCAATTATCTTATAATCACAATATCAGTCCCCAAAGTTTAATTAATCCCTTTTAGCCACAGAATTAATTTCTTAATTAATTCTTGTCTAATATTAATTAAAATATATGATTTCTCCTTTAATATATTATTCATATAATATATTAATAAATCATAATTAATCTCTTTCTCCACAAATCATCCTATCAAGTTGCTTTGGTTAAGGCAACCCAAAAGGACCATGCACAACCGGGTCAAATACTTACCAAATATAGTTATGGGCTTAGACACTAATCCAACAGTCTCACACTTGGATAAGTCTAGTAACTATAAATGCAAGTATTATCCGATCAACAATCGTAGCTCTCAAAAGCCGCTGTCAACTCTGATCTTATCAGAAGCGTGTCCGTTAGATAAGGGATCATATATTCCTCCATTCTAGATATCGTATGAACTGAGACATGGATTTTAATCATACTCTCTGTTCATGTGTTGTTTCCCGATTTCCGATTTATGACAACTGACAACAGACTACAATTGAACACATCAACTCAGTCCCGACTTGGCCAAGCGCTTAGGGTGTCATCACTAAATCATCGAGGGGCCCACATATATCGCTTTTATCCCACTTTGGGTAAAAGGAACGGATAAACTTCGACTCAATGCTCGCTTGTACTCACTCACCGAATCACACACAACAATATGTTTTATAACACCAAGTTACTGGTGCGTTTACATATTATCAATGTGTAACCGACTCGCAAGATACAACTCACACATCTCGGTTTCAAGAATATAATATATTATCGTCTCACTAATCACTCGTGATAAAATCCATGAAGCGATCCAAGTGAACGCGGGTTTAATCCAATACTCTAATCTTATGGCAGCACTCATGAACTCTGTAGCAAACTTGTGATATGACTAAACGTTTTAGTCAATCTACAGACGAATTCATGACAGTCTTCATTCATTCCTACTTTAAAAGAATGAGCGAATGTGGAGGGTTTGAATAATCTTATTATTCGGAAGTCAAAACATGCAAAGTGAAACACAAGAATAATACTAATCCTATATGGCCCCAAACCTTTGAGTATAAATAAAACATCTTTTATTTAATCACCATATTGATTACTCATTATTTGTTGTTTCGGGTAATCAACTTCTTACTTGAATTATAACAACAATTGTCCCATGCTCTTAGCATGCACACTATGCTTACCTATGGTCTTTACTTTGTGAAATAGTATAATTGAATAACATTTTCAATCACACTCATTTCACAATTCCTAATCCATTAGTGTAAGAATACAAAATTCTCGCCACTACTAGAATATGTTAGATTTTAACATTTTATGCAACGGTCCTTTCGAAATATCACAGTGCCAAAGTCACCAAGACTTTGCCAATGAAATTACAAAGTACTCCATTGGAGATTGTTACAAGACAATTCCATAGTCATGAAGTCTCACATTCAAAGTACATTCCTTTGAACATCCTTCTTGCATAAAAGTTTCTAATCTAGACATTGATTCTCGACATCCAATTCCCAATATGGAAACATTTCCATATTTTCCATATGACAACTCATTCTAAATAGAATCTTATCTATTCATAATAATGTCAATATGGTCCATCCATGACTATAATTCCAACTGTCCTCAAGCGACCAATCCTTGGCGAACCTTAGATTGTCCTTGACAGTTGTTTAATTATTTCAGTCAAAATCGGTTCTATTCCCTTTTTCCCTCTAAATGCCCTAGGCATTTGGAAAATTTTAGAACGGTCGAATATTACAGCATATGCAATTGATCCTATACTCGAAGCGTATGGGATATGATTCATAATGAAAAATGTGATACTTTACCAGTTTCTTGCTATAATATTGTCATAATATTTCTAGTTGCCGTGTTCTCAAAATTCGAACTATGAAGAGGGATGCCGTAATCATAATCGAACTTTGAGAATGCAATTAATAAATATATCCTTGACTAAATTCAATTAAAATTTCTCTATCTAAGCTTTTAGATTGAAAACGAAGTATAACATCCTCTCCCTTAATTATAGCAAAAACAACTTTTCAACCCCTGCAACTTTGCAAAGTGAAACTTTTGTTTTTCTATAATTAATATTGTCAACTTGCAATACTTAAAATAATAATCATGCTCCCACTAACATGATGATTATATCCATTCCAGCATAACATTTATGCTCCCACTAGCTTTGACACGTATTCAGAAAACAGTTGGACTTCTAGAAGACAATACTTATTAACTTCCAAAGTTCATATCTCCAATACGATGTGCTTCGATAAGCCTTTATCTAAGCTTCTCAAACTCATACACCTTTCTTCAGACATCTCACATGCGTGTCTAAACTAATTCAGAACTTATATTACTAAGTCCCAAATGTTCAGACCAATTGCCAAATCTCACAATTCGAACTACGAAAAAGGATGCCGTAATCATAATCAAATTTGAGAATGCAATTTACATAATCACTATCTTCTTAAAATCTCTCTTAGTGTAAGCGTTTCCTCACAATCATTTTCATGAAGGAGAGAAACCTTATGACACTTAGATTTTTATAGTGTATGTGTTCCTATTCATGTGAATTGCCATAATCATAATCGTAAGATAATGTTTGTGACAAATTCAACCTCTTATGGACAGAAATTGTTCATTCTTAATTTCTTGCCATCAAGGGTCCCACCATTGCTTCCAAGTTATTTAGCAGCTCACCTATGCTAGTCAATGTACTTTCATTGAACAAGGTGCTTGCCTTATGCATTCTATTGAGAACTCGTAGAACTCATATGCATAATCAACTCAATTGGATTGGCACAGAAACAAGAATGCGTTAACACGATAGGTTACAAACCTCAAGTCGTGTGCTAGTGTTTAATAGGTTTACTCTTGATTAGTTCTTGAGACTTTTCAAGATCTTTAGACTCCCACTGACCTCTTGACATATTAGATTCTCTTATAAAGAAACATTTATTGATAAAACAAATATCCAAGAATTAGTGTGTGTCTTTATCAAGACAAACCACTACACACAATTGGTCTTAGTTGGTCTTTGTCTTATCCAAGACATCACAATTTACCAATATCAAACGTGCAAGAGTAAGAAAACAATTTTCTACTTCACATTTGATGAGTGTGTTAGATCTTCTTAAGATGTGTCACTCAATTCACAATCTTGGGGTATGACTCTAAGACTTGATTTTGGAACGAAGTATGACTCATCCTTTTGATTTAACCATTTCAACAATTTCCGATTCCTCTTCTTAGCCATACTAGTGCACTAAGATGTCCTTAGAGGATCAATTGTGATATGGCCCTTAATCATTAAGACGATCATAAAACACGATACAAAAGTACTCTCACTTCTTCTTAGATTGCAGAAACTTTTATCTTTTAGCCTAATTGATTCTTCTGATTCGTTCTGTCATACATTGAAACTTTTCAATGATTTAGAATTACACTTAATCTTGTAAGTATAACCACATTTACTAGACCTCTAGTAAATCATGACGAATAATGTTATTATTATTTATGGTGGACTTGACTAGTGCACAACATTGTGTACCAGTTCCTTTAGTCCTTCACTTGACTCACATACTTATGTGAACAAGGAATTAGTCTTAATTACTTAAGTACCAAGATTTCCATACATCACATAATACAAGTTGTATGATTCCAAGTTTCTGTCCAATTGAAACTTGGGTGATGGGAATCTTTCCGTACTTAGAAAATTTTGACACTACCATAAATAACATAACTAAGAAACTCATCCATTTATAGAAATACATAAACATCAATTTTTTCACAACGATTTCATTGCAAGGATATATATATATATATATATATATATATATATATATATATAAGACAAACCAAAAAATTATTTTATTCATAAAAGCAGCGGACATGTCCTTACAATGCAAAATCAACTGAAAAACTATGTAATCAAATACTCTTAACAAATCTATCATAACTTTTTAAGCTCAAAATCTGATCTTCGAATCCATGCGATCGTGATCCATTTCTTTGTGATCAGACTCATCTTGCTCTTCCATCAAGCTTCCTCTCTTTTCTCTGATCCTGCAAAACATTCAAATGTAATCTTATCACATTATTAAGAATCAATGGATAGGAACTTAATGGAGTTAGATAGTGAATCTAACCTGAAGTAGAGCCAAACGTCTTGACTCTCCCATCTCTTAGATCTCTCAGGTAGACAGGGCAGCTTCGTCTCTAATGCCCCTTCTCTTGGCAATAGAAGCAAATTGACTCTTTTGGAACAACACACGGAACTACTTCAGACTTTGCCTTTCTCTTATGATCAAACTTTTCGATTATGACATGCCTTTCATTTCCATTGCCTATGTCCATAGAGGTTTGGAAGGCAGATCCACCAATCAACTTTGTTTCTCCAGTGCGCCAAATCATCGCTGATTCAGCAGCAATAAGCAAATAGGTGAGATCGATGAGGGTCACGTCATGGTCTATCATATAGTACTCTCTTATGAACTCACTATATGATTCAGGAAGCGACTGAAGAACCCAGTCAATAGCCAGCTCCTCACAGACAACGACTCCCAACATTCTTAACCTATCAATGCGTGACTTCATCTCTAAGACATGTGCACACACTGACTTTCCATCTTCATGTTTTATCGCCAACAGGGCTTGAGGGAGCTCTAACTTTTCAAGCCTTTGAACTTGTGGGTTAGGGAGAACAATAGGAGGAGATGGAGGAAGTGAAGCATGATTTCTTGTTCCTCGATCGAATCGTGGAATATCATCTTCATATGGAAGGCTTGTTCCATGGGATTTTGGAAGACCATAGTTGTCATACTTTGACATCTACAAAATGGGATAAAATTCAAGTTAGTTGATTGATTGAGTCCTTAATAAATCATCCAAATGATATATTAAGGCTAGGACCCAACACAATATTCTACAACTTGGGAAAGGGATGTCGTAACCCAAATTGCAGAACATTTGAAGGTAAGTGAATGACGATTCACTAATTTTCCACCATGAAAAACGAAAAAGAGATTAAGTTTTAAATGTATTGAAAAACTCCTAGATTCTTTGAGATTCATTGAACTTTTCAATGGCATGTTTAAATCTCGATATGCCCCTCGATTTGTGATTGGGATGCCGAGGATCACAAAACAGGGTGTGAATAACCATGCAAACTTACATGGTGCCCCCAATGTTACAGTCACCTATTCGATGTGCTGGTTAACCACACACGCTCCACCGAACTATGAAAAACATCGAGTCACCCTTCGCCACCTTTTCTTAGAACCCATTTAGTGTGTCAGTTAACCACACACGCTCCACTAACGTCTTAGCAAGAGTACAAAGTGTAATTTCATGGAATTGCATCAAATTCACTTTTGCCTAAAGTAACTAAGATTGGGAATTTTGTAAAAACATTTAGTTACTTTATAATTCATTATACTTTTAATGGAAAGGATTTGCCCTATCCTACCCGTTCGGCTAACGACCCTCCACCAATCAAGGAAGCGGTGGGTGAGAGTGGACATCCATTAAACGGCCATTTTATAGGCCATAACCTTATACCCCCCCTTATAGATTGGCTTCATGAATGAGGCCTACTAACGGTAAGACTAGCAGTTTAAGTTATACATATATAATATTAGACCTTTAATGTTATATATAGTATAAGGGTGTATTTTACACTTTTAAAATACTAGGTGGTCTAATTTAATAAATTACACTTTTAATTTAATTAAATGTAAACCATATCACTATGGATTTATTAACTCTCTTTTAATTATACACTTAATTAATTTAATAAAACCATAAGGGTGCAATTTGAACTTTTCAAAAATTAGGGTTTTAGAATTTAATATTTTAAAAAATTAAACTTTTAATCAAAATTTAAATTCCAAAACTTGAGGGCAAGTTTTGAAACTTTTCAAAACAATTAGGTTTAACTATTTAAATTTCAAAAACTAAAACTATTAGGTTCAAATTTAAACTATAAAACTAAAGGGTGTAAATTGAAACTTTTCAAACTTACTAGGGCAAACATTTACTTATAATAATCCTATATTATCCATATTTAACCAAATCCATCAATTTTGATAAGGATAATCATTCCAAACATAAAAAATCGATTTTAGGCAATAAAAACGAGTTTTGGTAATTATCCTAATCAGAAATTGGCCTGAAAATCGAAAATCCCGGCACCAGGCCCTCCAACTCGTCGAGTTCTCTTTGGAACTCGTCGAGTTCATGCAACTCGTCGAGTTCTTAGAGAAACTCGGCGAGTTCATCAAACAGTCAACAAAAAATTTCGATTTTCTGATCTTTGGCAGTTTACAATTGCATCAATTCATCATACAAACAGCCTAGGCTCTGATACCACTGATGGGAATTGAGCACTACATCATTCTTATGGTGTACATGCAAACCCTAAAGCTTTGAATATAGTTTGTCTAATGAACATGCAATAATCATCCAAAGCCATAAACCCTAGATCTAGCATACAATAAACAATTTAACATATAAATTAGGGTTTAGATCTTACCTTTGATTGTTGTGTAGTAATAACAATCTATTCCTTCTTGTAATTGGCTTCTGAAAGCTTAGTGTCACAAGTGTCACACCTCTAATGGCTCACAGACACCAAGAGCAAGAGGATGACTTAGGAGAAGAGAAAGAGGCACCAAAAACCGTCCAAGGAACTCCAAGAATGCTTAGCCACGTTTTTGGGTACCCTAGGGATGTATTTATACTTGTGTGGGCTGCTAGGGTTTCAGGAGAAACCCTAATTCTCTGCTTAGGCCTTAAGCAACCCATGGAACCTTTCTAGAAGGCCCTTGGACGAAAATCATATGGGCTTCCCATAGATTTCGTCCAATCCCCTTCCCTAAAGGAATCCACAGCCCACAATGCAATTATCTTATAATCACAATATCAGTCCCCAAAGTTTAATTAATCCCTTTTAGCCACAAAATTAATTTCTTAATTAATTATTGTCTAATATTAATTAAACTATATGATTTCTCCTTTAATATAATATTCATATAATATATTAATAAATCATAATTAATCTCTTTCTCCACAAATCATCCTATCATGTTGCTTTGGTGAAGGCAACCCAAAAGGACCATGCACAACCGGGTCAAATACTTACCAAATATAGTTATGGGCTTAGACACTAATCCAACATAAAGTCCCAACCTTGATCCTTGTATGATTAGATCTCTTCATGTCATGGTTTTTATGCTTTTGGTCCCTTTTAGGTTAGTTTGATGAGTTAAGTTGTTTGTAGGGTTTATCCTTTTAGATTTGGGCATATTATGAGTTTCTTAAGCTTAAAGGTGCAAGATTTATGGTTTTTATGGTCTCATGCATGCATTAAGTCATCTATTAAGTCCTTTTAAGCTTCATTAATCCATGCATGCACATAAAGTTGGCAACTTTATGTGATTAACCACCTTAAGGAAGTCAAATTTAAGCTTGGGTCATGGTCTTAGTCGCTTAAGAGCTAATTTGGAAAGTTGGCCAAAGTGGTGAGTACGTGGGGCGTACAAGCCCTTTAAGCAGTACGCTGAGCGTACAAGCTGAGTACGCCCCGCGTACTCAGTAGGTTGGATTTCATTTGTTTTGGGATTCGGCTTTGGGCTATGGTGGGCTTGGTTGTCTTAGGCCTTTTTGGGCCATCAAAATTCTATGGTCGGGCTGTTGAGATTTTGTTAGACTCTTTTGGGAGAAGGCTCATAAAAGGGATTGGGCCCAATTTGGAAAATTGGGCCATATTTGGGCTTTGGATTATTATTTTGGATTTTGGGCTTTTTGGACAACTGGATTGGGCCTTGGCCTTGCGCCAGGTTAGAGGAAGGGTAAAAAGGTCTTTTACCCTAATTTGGACTCTTAGTGCGATTCGGGACCAAATTATTAATTGGATGTTATTTGTGATTGATAGCGTGGGGATTTTAGCGGATCTGCAGTCAGAGATTTATTCGTGGGTTTCAGCTGTCGGAGGTGAGTCACTTCACTAGCTATGGGTCGAAGGCACCAATGCTGGACCATTGGCTTATGTTATTGGAATACCACAAGGTGGCCCTTGACATTTGTATAATAGACCCGGAGGTGGCTCCTGGAAAATCCGTATGCAAGACCAGCGTTCAGAACCTAGCAGTTAAGTATATAGTTAGTTGTAGTTTGTATGCTAGTTGTCTTTGTGATGTTTGCATGGAAGACCAGGAGGTGGCTCCTGGAACTTATATGTGAGACCCAGGGTGTTTCGCCCCCGACCTGACAAGGAAAGACCATGATACGGCTCGTGGCATAATGACAAGACTATGGTTGGAACATAACACCTTCTATTGTATGCATGGTTTGTATGATATGTATGGTATGTGATATTTTGAGGGAACTCACAAAGCTTTGTGCTTACAATTGTTGTTTATGGTTTTAGGTACTTCCGGTTCAAAAGGGAAGGACCCGTCTCGATCGCAGCGTATACACCTATGTTTTCTGCAACTTAGTGATTTTGAGGTTGTACTTTGTTAACTGTTTTATTATGATACACTTTTAAATGTTTTGAGTAAATGATAATTGGTGTTTTGATTATATTAAAAATGAAAATTTTACCCTATGATTTTCGGGACGTTATAGCAATAAACTGAAAAGTAGTTATCATAAACATAGAGAGGTTCTTTAATAAGCTAACATAACAAATAATCAACTTAGCATAATCTAGTCCATAAATCAACTCATAAATAAGCAAGCAATCTAGTCTAAACGAAAGCTTGGGTGTTTAGCCCATAACTTCAACAAACAAACATGTAAAAACAAGATTCACTTTGATAGTCATGATCAAAACAAAGTAAAACAAGTAAAAAGGAGTAATGTTGCCTTAGATCTCTCAAAAATCAAGGTAGTAATCAAAATTCTACACTTCTTAGCCTTCAATGTACGTCTCTGGTCTCTAAGAGTCGATAACAACTTCTGGCATCCCCTTTTTGAGAGAAAATCCGATCTTATAAATAGTTTTCGAAAATCGGTGCACCACGGTGCGTTTATGGCAACCACGCCGTGTTCGGTGGCAAATTCGCGTGTCCGACAAGGCATTATTCCGTTGGGAATCTTCATATGACCACAACGTGTTTAAGGAGAACATGCCGTGTTTCTTCAACTTCCTTCTTCTTTTAGTCTTGATCCAAATTCCTAGCTTCCAGCTTCCATTTTGCTTCCTTTCTGGTCCAAGCATGTCTTTTACTGCCACAACCCAAAATATAACAAATTAAGTACCTTTTGTCCTAATAATGATCATAACTAAGGCTAAAAATATTAAGAAATGATTATATATATATATATATATATATATATATATATATATATATATATGCACATATCAGCTGGCTATGTAATATACTGGTAGATCTGTATGATTACCTGTGTTCGCTGAGTATGTGTTAGACCGGTTTATCTGTATGATTACCTGTACTTGGTGGTTATTGATTGTTACTGTATATGTCGACATATTATGATTTGTTGGGTTGAGGTGATCCTGCTTTGTGCTGAAGGCCAAGATACTCGGGGCAGTCTAGTCAGGCTGAAGCCTCATATATGCATGTTGTTATATGTACGGTTGTGTGTGGTACTTTTTGGGGGAACTCACTAAGTTTTGGCTTACAATTTTATTGTTATGGTTTCAGGTACTTCAGAGGACAGGGGCAATGCGAAGGCTTGATCGTGTACATCCTTCGTATTTTATGATATTTGATTATAGGATACTCCGATTCACGATTATAACTTTTGGAAACTATGTTTTGAAAACATTTATGGTTTTTGGATTGGTTTTAAAAATGAAAGTTTTTACATTGATTTTGGAATGTTACATACATAAATAATTAAAAACTCTCTACTTACATACTTCATATTGTATCATACATACTTCATATTATAACATATAGTCGAGTGTTATCTTATATATTATCAATGTAAGTGTAAGAGAGAGAGAGGGAGAGAGAGAGAAAGAGAGAGAGAGAGTGTGTGTGTGTGTGTGTGATCGCAATATACTAAGACATATTTGTACAATGTTTGAAGTATATTATAAAAAATTATTGTTGCTTTGGTGAATCATAGTTAGTGGGTAAACCTTTTAGACGTGGGTAAACCTATTAGATGGAGTAATTACTTCGAAGTGGAGCTGAATCATAAGTAGTGGGTAAACCTACTAGACGAGGTAATTACTTCGAAGAGGAGTTAGCTATTGGTGTAGATCCCAACCATTATTTGTGTCTGCTTTGCAAATCATTTTCTTCGTTATTTATTGGTTGTATGGTTTGGTTGTTGTGGGCATCTAAATCTTACAAAATTTGTCCATTAATTTGTAAATATTAAACTAATTTTTATAAAATCCATTAAAATTCTAAGAACATGTTTTCAGAAGTTTACTCCAACATTGGATGATTCACTAAACTTGGCGGCATAAGAAGCTGAGCTGCCACCGAAGTTTACTCTAACATCAGATGTTTTCCCTTGTGTATGTTATAAGGTTCTTTTTCGAGACCACGCTATCAATGTTTTCAAGCAAATCAACAATTGTTTTGATTTAGGTAGTGATATAAGAATCACAAAGAGTAATGTTATGAAGCTCGTTATCCAATTGAATAACTTTTACATATTTGTTGTCGTAAAAATCTCTAGAGCAATATCTAAGAGATTGTTCGGTATATTCACATCTTGGCAATGGAATCAATGTGATCCACTAAGTGGTTTCTGAAGTTGTTGGGGACTTCTCATACGATGACTGCAAATGATCAGAGACTCCAAACCCTTTGTAGTGGGATTCAAAAAGTTCGCACCAAACATCATAATTTAGGCGATTAAGATCAAGAATCAGATAAATATATTATTTGATGTTCATAATTTCGTAGGTTTTTCGGTGTTGGTAGTCATAATAGAAAGAAAAGAATAATATTAGGAGGAAACGAAGGTTGTCAGCAATGAAGGAGTGCGTCAGTGACTAGTTTAGAAGAAAGTAAGAAATGACTAGTTTAGAAGAAAGTAAGAAATCTTAGGAGAAAGAAAAAAATATGATACACTCTGATATTATATAAAATGATTATTTATTATAATGATTCATTCTCATTAAGCAAAACTATATAGAATCTTACAAAGATATTATGAGCTTGATCTACTAAATACAATTGCAAGCCCAATATAAATAGTAAACTTAAATACAAATAATCTTATCGATCGGTTAAGACTTAGGGGATTGGTGTCATACATGCAGAACTCCATTGTGATCAGTCTTCTTGCTCTCTCTTTGGCATTCCATTGCTAAAGAGAGATAAATGGCGTTTGCCGGTCAGCCCCAACTCTTTACAGCTTAGTCTCTTCCTTGCCACCACATCTTCCACCTCAACCTATTCTTTGCCCACACTGTAGTCGATGCTTTTTTGACGTCCACTCCCTCAAGCCTAAGTGGTAGATCTCGCCAAGTCTAACATCACTTAGACATACATAAAACACTCAAGAACTCTAAGTCATATGTCTCCATTTTATTGCATTTTATCCCTTATCTAAAATCTAAAATTATTCAATAAAAACGCGGCTAGTTTGTGGCGAAAAAAAAAATGTGGCATGAAAAGTCCAAACACCCCTTTACAATTTACATGTAGTTTTGCGAAGAAGCCATGCCGACTCGATGACCATTATCCCTGAAAAATCAAATAGTTTCGCAAGTATTTAGCCGTGACTCCAACGCAAACGTCCCTTTCTCTCTCTCTCTCTCTCTCTGAATCCCTAGAGAGAGAAATCTGTGTTTCATAGAGATTATAAGGAACACAACCATTTGTATACCCTCTTTCGATACATTCATTCGTATATAGACCCAAAGAGGAACGAGAATCCAAGAATTAGCAACAACAATGGCGAAGAAGAAAGCTACCATGACTCTCAAAGACTTCCATGGCGGTTCAATCCCTTCTGATCTTCCTCTACCCTCCGCTCCTGGCGTGTGAGTACCGCGATTCATTTTTTGAACTTTTGGATTTAAGATTACCGATTTGTTGATACGAAAGCAAATCTGCTCATTCTTGTTTCTACTATTTTGGATGAGCGTGATTTAGATCTGATGTTTTTTGCGCGATAATCTGTGTGTTTTATTTATTTTATTGTGTATGTGTTAAAGATCTGTTAGCGAAAACTCGAAACCCTAGGGAAAAGTTTCCTTTTTCTATGAATAGTAATATGTACTCCCTCCTCTCAAAATCATCAAATTCGTATCAGTTTCAATTTCGAGCAACTTTTTTAATCTTGCTCATAGATCTTCTGGTTGTAAGTAAAATCATTGTGAGGTTTTAGTTCTTCCTTTTAACAATTTCTTCACTCTTGTTCTTCCAGAACTGTGAGGCCTTTGAATCATACTGGATTTGATCGTCATACTTCATGGACAAATCCAATGGGAAGACAAGATCACAGGCTGCGTCCAGGCTCAGCAGGTGCAGTGAGAACATACGATGATAAAACCCCCTTTCTCTCTCACAATGTCCAAATTGGGCGAAATTTTGATGAAGATGAAAGAAAGCCATTAGATGGTGGCTCTACTCCAAGACGAACAGCAAGTGATGAAAATATCCGTGGTGGCAGCGGCGGTGGTGGTGGGGTGGCGGTTCGCCAGGAGCCAAAATTTGAGTACCTGTTGACCGGAAATGTCCCTAATCGACCTGCCACCACCCCTGTTTCTCAATTCCCTGGTGGCAGCTCAGCTTCTTATGCTGCCAGGTTTAGTGAATCATCCAATGTTGGAGTAAACCCCGGTCCATCCCCAAACGCATGGGGCCCAAGGAAAGTCGCCGGAATCACCGAGCCAGTGGCGGCTTCTTGGTCGGCTCCTGATGCCGCCACCAAGTTAGCTCATGCAAGTGCACTGGAGAAGGTGTCTTCAGGTCGTTGGCTTTCTAACCAACATAAACAGGTGGATGTAGAGGTGATTAGACACCCTGAGCCTGAAGCTAAAGTCCAACCAAAGGGAAACACATACACCACACCGGATGCCGCCAGGAGTTGGGCCATAAATGAGGTGGTGCCGCCACTGGCTCCACGGGAAGTCCCAAGAACAGATGTGGTTCAAGATTTGCAGCCTTCAGAGGTGTCTGAGAGACCAAAGTTGAAGTTACTTCCAAGATCAAAACCAGTTGAGAATTTGGAACCCTTGGTGGCTTACAAACAGGTATTGTAATTGAGGACACCCCTCATGTGTTGATGTTATACGAGGGTAAATTGGTAATTATCTTTTGCTTGTAGGTTATCCCACAGGCGGGTGAAGCAGGTATGGTGGATACTGGAAATGAGAGTTATGGAAATGCAAATCCTACAGAGGATGGAAATCAGGGATTTGAGAGACCAAGAGTGAACTTAAAGCCACGTTCACAGCCTATTGAACAAATGGAAAGAAACACAGATAGAGGAAGGTTAGTAATCTCTCTTCTCTCTCTCTCTCTCTCAAAGATTTTCTAAAATTTTGTTTTCTGTTCTTCAAGATTCAAATCATGGAAAGGTTCTACACTTCTGCAAGCTACATATCGTCTTTTCTACTATAATTTTTTTAGTATGGATGAGTTTTTTCAAAATGTGGAAAGAATCAAACAATAAAAGGGAGAAAAAATGAACAGTTTCAATAACCAACATTAAAAAGCAAAGTTGATGTGTATTTATCATTTTTTTTTACTGTTGTCATGTTCTCCACAGAAATTCCTTGTTTGGTGGTGCTCGCCCTCGAGAATTGGTAAGGACTGATCTGTCTTTCTGTGAATGTTTGTTTTTTAAGGTTAAGATAAAGGGCAAAATACAAAAAAAAAAAAAAACATTTTTACGTTCGTCATTTTATTGATTTAGTTGCATAACCATTTTCAGTATCAAATAAACAAATTATACTTTTTCAACTGTTGAAAAAAACGATCCGGGTTTTCATTAAAAACTGAAATACAGAAAAGTATAAAACGTTGGTCACAGTTGAATTAAGTTAAAGTGACTAAATTTGATAAAATGGTGAAAGTATGTTGTGCTTTTTTTTGTATTTTGCCCTAAAATAAATGAACAAATTTTTTTTTTTTGACATTTTTGTTGGTGATGTAAGGTTTTGAAAGAGAGGGGAGTCGATGATGTTGCTGTTAACCATGACACTATCCAGTCTCCTCCTAATAGGTAAATAAATATCTACTTTAACTTCTTTGTTTTTTAGTTTTTTACAAGAAAAGAAATAAAGTACAATTCCCATATTGGTTGTGAAAACTGAAGTTACATTGCTATTGGTATTCTTCACAATGATAAAATCCATATGTCATTTTGTTGTTCTTTTCAGGGCAAAAAAGGAAATAACCAGGGCCGACAATCCACCTGTCACGTCCCGCCAAAACGGAAAACCTGAACCCCTGGACCACCACAGAGCCGCCAGTAAAACCCGAGACCATGCAGAGAAATCAGATGCTCAAAGAAGAAGCAACTGGAGAAACGAGAATCGAAAGAGCAGCCGCGACCTCGAAAAACAACCACCGCCACCGCCAACGCCACAGGAGCGGCCGCCGTCGCCGGAAACCTGGCGGAAACCGGTGGAGCCCGCACCACCGGTGGGGCCACGTTACGGAAAAGCAGCCTCCGCTGTGGAGCTGGCTCAAGCCTTCTCCAAATCGGTTTCGGACCCAAAGGTGGGGTTGAGAGGGGTTCCCGGGCAGGGGCAGATTCCGTTTTCTAGGCTGACCGGGCAGCCGGCAACTAGGCCTCATCAGATCAACGGGCACTGAATGTGGTGAAAAAATTATGTTTCTTGAAGCTGCCCGTGAAGGTCAAGAGTTGACTTGAATGAAGCATGAGTGGGTTTTCGGTGATAGTACCAATATGTGGGATGAACAACGTTGGAGAAAGGGAGGGAGGGGAGGAGAGAGGAAAACAATAATCTTGTTTCTGACACTTTTTTTTATCAAGGAAAAGATTGATTGATGGATGTTTTACTGAAAAGGGTAAAAGTGTGCCAAATTATTTCATACACATACACATATTCATCTTCATCTTGTTTGTTTTAATATGTTTGCATGTTTAGACGGTTTCACTACCATCACATCCGTTTATAAATCCGTTAGTTCAATTTTCTTTTCAATAGGGATATTGGGCCGGGCCCAGTGGGCTTAGGATATTTGACCCCTAGCCCTAGGACCGGGTTTCATCTTATGTGGTGTTTTTTTTGATGGTTCATTTATTTGATCGATGAAATTCTAATTTAGTAGTGTTATAGTTTCTATTTTACACCAGTCTTCATCTCTCTAGATTTTCCATAATAACAAAACCGTCTTTGTATTCCGTAATATTGTAATTTGTGGGAAAAAGAAAAAAAATATAATGAGATTGTAGAGCTTTTAACTTTAAAAAAAGGAAAAACAAAAAAGCTTTTATACCAAAAGCTCATAATCCAAAACACATTTTAATATATTCTATTGGAGCTTTTAATGTTCTATGTAATTCTATATATTTATAAGTTTTCAACTAGTTTGATGAATGTAGCTTCCATATACCAGCTGATTTTGATTTTGCTAATCACGTCCATACTCCATAGTATCAAAATCTAAAACAAAAACGATGTTGGGACGGGCGAAAACATATCCCATGAACCTTGTAGCCTGAAAATAAAATGAAATTGTTAAAAATCATGATTATCTTTCAAAACAACACAATGTTTTTTATTAACGAGAAAAATATTTAATTTGGTAAGCCTTATATGACATAAATGTACTAAAGAACCATAAATAAAAAGTCAGAAAAAATAAGATTTTCCCGTCATCGAGTACATGATATTATTTTCAAAAATGTATTTTGAAAATCATTTATTCAACAAAACATACAACTTTTATATACACTTGTTTTTTATGATACGAGTAATGAATTAGAAAATAATATGAGTATTTTGTATAATACGAGTATGAATTAGAAAATAATCAAAATACAATTTTATCTACATATAACTTACACGAACTCATGCTTGTATCCAGAAGGTGCATTACTCGGTACATACACTTGTATTCTTTTTGTCTTGACCACATCTTCCTCATAAATCGTGCATAGCGACGGCCGCCAGTGTCCATTTTTCCCAACTGTTTTACCACCACCAAACTTCTTTTCACGAACCAAACTGACATTATGACTTTTATTGTTTTTCTCCTTAAAAACCGATGAAGACCTGGATTCATCAATGCCACAACAAGAAAAAAGAGTAAGCAGAAACTTCATTTTTAGTTTGCCTCGAAGAGTTCGAGAATCTATGTGTTTTTAAGAAGGAAATAAATGTTCTTTTTTATATATGTTATCTTATTTTACTTTTAAACTTTTTTATTAGACATCAATTCGCAGCCGGCAGCTTTTGATTACGACGTTTTCCCACACTTAACTCATTCTTAAATTATTGTAGTTAAAAGTAGATATGGTGGATTTATGATATGATTCGAAAACGATTGATTGTAAATTTAGCTTTTCAATAATATTATTTGGATTTTAGAATTGATTTAGTTGACTAAATCGATTATAGTCCTATAAATTAGTATATAATTTATTTTGGTGGAACGAAAATTTGAGTCGAAGACTCGAAGTATGCTTTTGAAATTTACAACCTATTCCAAAAGTAACTCAAGATCAACAACACACAATATTTTCACAACATCAAGAGTTCTCTTTATTAAGAACCGGTTGTTTTTCAGAAATACTTACAATGTAGACCTCACTACATAAACTCTCTCAACTCAAACAATCTTCCTCACTACAAGATCACTCTTCCTAATCTACTCTCAGAAGAATAGATTAGAACATCAAAGAAGAAACCCTAAAACTAGGAAGAAACCCTAATCTAGTTGTACAATATGACGAGAGAAAACTGAGAGCTGAATCTCAGCAACACACACAAGACAATATATACATCCGGGTAATCAATGGATCAAATAACGGATTTAACCCCAACAGTAACGAACCGGGCAAGACCCGCGTGTTTCTTCCAAAGTCCAGACAAAATGTGAGTCGCAGTCCAGCTAATACCTCACCTTTACAGATCCAGTCCTCCTGCACAAATCTTTAACAAAACAACTATACAAAACATACCAAAATAACCATATATAAATTAAATAATTACAACCAAAGGATACGGATAAAAGGATATAGAAGTATAAGTTTGAATAATGATATTAAACCAAATAATTCAACACACCTCCTCAAACTTATAATTCAAACAAACTTAATACTTGTTCTGAAAAGGATCAACAATGCCTAATTTTTTACAATCCAATCATGATGTATGTCACACCCCGAACCAGACGGCGGAAACGTCCGGGGGCTCGCGTGACTAACAATTGAATATTCATCACAATGAGTATACATGAATCATAACACGATCATCACCAACATTACATAACACAACTAGCATTGTTCATATCAAGTACATTGTTAAAATACATAAGTTCAAATTGTTAAAAGTACGATAAGTGCTATTACATAAAACGAAACCATACACATTTGCATATCTTCCAGCTTAACGATTACCTGAGAATACAAGTTATTTTGAAAACGGTCAACATATATAATGCTGGTGAGTTCATAAGTATGTTTGAGTAAAAGTCTTTGTATCTTTCATAAAAACCCAGAAAATCCGATATTTTCTGTAAAATGTATGAAAATGTTGTGAAAATCAAGTATAAATGCATGTGTGAATTTGTAACATCCCAATTTTCGAGTCCAAAAATTTCTTTTTAATTAATTGAAACATAAAAACATTCACAAGAAAATCCGTAAAAACACATCATCCCATAAAACAATGATTCATGTCTAAAAATCCAAGTCATAAAATAATAACATATCAGAGTACAATCCCAGAAACTCCATGCGGAAATCGTGTGTGTGTGTGTGATGCGATTCTACACCGCCGACTCCTTCCCCTTAGACGAAGAGGTACCTGAAACCAAAACCGAAACCGTAAGCACAAAGCTTAGTGAGTTCTCCCATCATACCACATACCATACAATATCCTCAGTATCTTTCAACCGGTAATCATCATCGGTGTCTTTCAACCGGTAATCATCATCGGTATCTTTCAACCGATAATCATCATCGGTATCTTTCAACCGGTAACCATCATCGATATCTTTCAACCGGTAATCCTCATCGGTATCTTTCAACCGGTAACTGGGGACTATTCCACCCCCTACCACTAGCATACAACAACAAATTATAAACATACAGTCAGGCATATCCGAGTACTGACCTACCCTTCGGTCCTAAGGACCGCTACCAGGGAAACCAATCCCTATCATACTCGTAACATATCATACAAATAAAACTCATGACCAAAACATATAACCAAACCAAGATAATTATCACAAAGACAATCATCTTCTAAATACTCCTCTTTGGTGGGCCGATATTGTGGCCTTAGACCCACCCTTACTGGAAGGTAACTCACCTCGTACAAGAAGCTGCTGATAATCTGTGCGGGAAACCTCCGTCCGCTGCTGCTCCGGAAATCCTCCGGCTATAATCCCCACAAACACTCAGTTAGAAACTGATATCTACTCTTAGGGTAAAATGACCATTTTACCCCCAACCAAGTCCAAGTCAAAGTCAACTTCCAGTTGACCCGACTCGCCGAGTTGGGCCGTCAACTTGTCGAGTCCCTTCCTTTTACTCGTCCTTATCCACGACTCGACTCGTCGAGTTAGGCAATGACTCGACGAGTTCCCCTTCCTTACGAACATCAATGAACCTTCAACCGACTCGCCGAGTCGTATGAACACTCGTCGAGTTCACCTTCAACTGATGAACACGTCCTGACCTTGACTCGCCGAGTTGTATGAACAACTCATCGAGTTCATCTTCAAACATAAGGAGATTGCCTTGGACTCGCCGAGTTTGTTCTAGCACTCGTCGAGTCCCATGAACTCCAGGTCTAAAATTAAGTCCAGTGCGTTAGGTCACTCTTTCTGTACTGTTACAACCCTTCTAACGCCCAACTGAGTCCTTTTGACCCTCAACAGAAATGGGACTCAAAGCCTTGGACTCGTCGAGTCCCAAGAACGGACTCGCCGAGTCGATAACGTCCACACCCAAAATCCTCGATTTCTGATGTACAACACTTGACCAAAAGATAGATCTAAGCTCCTTCAATCGTTCTAGAACGTAAAGTTACAAACTTTACGTGCATGCATGGGACTTTGAGCTCAAAAGGACATAAAATAAGCTCTTATGATGCATGGGACCTTTCTTGGGGTGCAAAAGCAACCCACACCTGCCTTGTGACTCTTCCCAAGTGCTAGATCCGAAGTCTTGACCCCCAACCATATTTGCAATCATGGTTGGTTACCAAAATGGCTTATAAAAGCCCTAAATCTCCCCAAAAAGGGATCTATCAAATGAAAGAGCAAGGTACATACTTTATACCTCTCAAAGGCTGCAAATGATGAACCAAACTCGGATCCTTCAGCCTCCTCTTGATCCTTCTATGCTCTTCCTCCTTCTTTGTGAACAAAACCACCAAAATCACCACAAATGCCTTAAGAACTTCACACACTCGGCTAGGGTTTGCTATGGAGGGTCTCTGGGAGCATAAAGGGGCGATGGAGGTTGTATAATGTTGTTTAAATAGGGTGCAAACCCTCAGATTAGGGTTTTGTCCAGACAGAGCCTACTCGTCGAGTCCGGGATCCGACTCGACGAGTCCATCACTTAAATCCCGCGTCTCATCCCGCTTCTACTCGGCGAGTTGGTCCTTCAACTCGCCGAGTCCAAGGCCAAAAATTCAAAATACTTAAATAAAAATACATACCAAGAACCAGGTGCTACAAATCTCCCCCACTTATTTTAGACTTCGTCCTCGAAGTCTGCTGCTCGATCCTGGAACAGCTCTGGGTAATGCTCCATCATCTCATCCACCGGATCCCAAGTCCATTCCGAGCCCTTCCGGTGCTGCCATTGCACCTTTACCAGCTCAACCCTCTTGTTCCTCAGATCCTTTGACTTCCGGTCAAGGATTGCTACAGGTCGCTCAATGTAATTCAGGCTGTCATCGACCTGAATATCCTCTAAGGGTACTACTGCTGAGTCGTCCACCAGGCACTTCCGCAGCTGAGAGACGTGGAAAGTGTTGTGGATCTGTCTGAGTTCGGCTGGCAGATCCAACCTATAAGCCATCTTGCCCACCCGGGCTATAACCCTGAAGGGTCCAATATACCTGGGACCCAACTTGCCCCGCTTCCTGAATCGGATGACGCCCTTCCATGGCGACACCTTCAGGAGAACCATATCCCCGACCTGAAACTCCAGGTCCGATCGACGCTTGTCAGCATAGCTTTTCTGCCGACTCTGCGCAGTCTGAAGTCTGCTCCTGACCTGCTGAATCCTTTCGGTCGTCTTGAGCACTACATCGGTGCTCCCCATGACCCTCTATCCAACCTCGCCCCAGCATATCGGGGTCCTGCACTTCCTCCCGTACAACATCTCGAAGGGAGGTCGATCGATACTCGCATGATAGCTATTATTATACGAGAACTCCGCCAACGGAAGGTAGGTATCCCAGCTACCTCCGAAGTCTAAAACACATGCCCGCAACATATCCTCTAGCGTCTGGATGGTCCGCTCGCTCTGATCATCCGTCTGCGGGTGAAAGGCGGTGCTAAAATGCAGACGAGTACCCAGCTCGTCATGAAACTTCTTCCAAAACCTGGAAGTAAACCGAACATCTCTGTCTGAAATCACCGACACTGGCACCCCGTGCCGCGCCACCACCTCTCTGATATAAATGTCGGCCAGCTTCTCGGCCGAGATGCTCTCCTGAATCGGAATAAAATGAGCGCTCTTGGTCAATCGATCGACGATGACCCAAATCGAATCCACCCCTCGCGCGGTCCTGGGAAGCTTTGTGATAAAATCCATCGTAATATCCTCCCATTTCCACAGCGGAATATCCAACGGCTGCATCTTGCCGTGTGGCCTCTGGTGCTCGGCCTTGACCTTCCTGCAGGTCAAGCACCGCTCCACGTACCATGCTACATCCCGCTTCATGCAGGGCCACCAATAGTCCAGGAGAAGATCCCTATACATCTTCGTCGCCCCGGGATGAATGGAGAATCGAGATTTGTGCGCCTCCTCCATCAGGACCTGGCGCACACCCCCGTGGTACGGCACCCACACCCTACGGTGTAGTGTCAATAATCCGCGGCTGTCATAGTCGAAGGAGGAAACCTGACCCACAATCCGCTCGCTCTTCCGATGTTCCTCCTTCATGGCCTCCTGCTGGGCCTCCCGAATCCGCTCCAAAAGCGGAGTCACCACTGTCATCCTTAGACAGATATCCCTGATCGGCGCTGCCTTGCGGCTAAGCGCGTCGGCCACCACATTGGCCTTTCCCGGGTGGTAGAGGATCTCACAGTCATAATCCTTTACCACATCAAGCCACCGACGCTGCCTCATGTTCAGATTTGGCTGGTCCATGAGATACCTCAGGCTCTTGTGGTCCGTGTAAATTGTACAACGAACACCATAGAGGTAATGACGCCAAATCTTGAGGGCGAACACCACAGCTCCCAGTTCCAAATCATGCGTCGGGTAGTTCGCCTCATGAGGCTTTAGCTGTCTCGAAGCGTAAGCAATGACATGCCCTCTCTGCATCAACACTGCGCCCAAACCTGAGATGGACGCATCACAGTATACAACAAAATCCTCCATGCCCTCTGGCAGGGCTAAGATTGGCGCCTCGCACAATCTCTGTCTCAGTGTCTCGAATGCGGCCTGCTGCTCAGGCCCCCAACGAAAGACCACGGCTTTCCTCGTCAGCCTGGTCAGAGGCACGGCTATCTTGGAGAAGTCTTGAATGAATCTCCGATAGTAGCCTGCCAATCCCAGAAAGCTCCGAATCTCAGATGGAGACCTCGGAACCTCCCAACTGATCACGGCCTCCACTTTGGCCGGATCTACCGAAATCCCGTTTTGGTTGACAAGGTGCCCAAGAAACTGCACCTCGCGCAACCAGAACTCACACTTGGAGAACCTAGCATACAAGCTCTCCCTCCTCAAAGTCTCCAAAATCTCTCGCAGATGCTCTTCATGCCGCTCTCGCGTCTTGGAGTAAACCAAGATGTCATCGATGAATACTATCACAGACCGGTCTAACATCGGTCTACACACGCAGTTCTTGAGGTCCATGAACGCGGCAGGAGCATTGGTGAGCCCGAAAGGCATCACCACAAACTCATAGTGGCCATAGCGCGTCCGGAACGCAGTCTTCCGCACATCCTCCTCTCTGACCCTCATCTGATGATACCCTGATCGTAAATCAATCTTGGAGAACCAAGATGCTCCACCTGTCGCTCCGGAGGTATCCCAGGCAGCTCCTCGGGGAATACGTCCGCAAACTCTCGTACCACGGGAACATCGCCCACTGTTGCCCTACCCGCCTCCCGGGTATCCGTAACATAGGTGACATAACCTGCGCAACCCTGCTGGAGGTAGCGCCTAGCCCTCGTTGCCGAACATAAAGCTGGTCCTCGCTGTGGCCTTTCGCCCTGAACCACCAGCTCTCCCCCACCAGGGGTCCTAATCCGCACTGACTGCTGCGCGCAGTCAATTACTGCCCCATTGGGGCTCAGCCAATCCATACCAATAATAACCTTGTTCCCCGCAAAGGTATGGGAACCAAGTCCACCAGGTAATGTTCCTCGAACAGCCTCAAAACACAATCCTGGTAAACCTCTGACGCTCGTACCGAACGGTCGTCCGCAATCTTGACCTCTAGAGGGCAATCCAACATGCCCGAAGACTCCGGAAACTTCTTGCTAAGCGCAAGAGAGACAAACGATCGGGTAGCACCCGAATCAAACAATACCTGAACTGGAATACTGTTCACATGGAACGATCCTAACCAGAGCGCATACATAACATATCAACATCACAACAACATATCATAAAAGCATAAACAAGAAGTCATACCCGTCACCACATCGGGTGCAGCGCGTGCCTCCTCGGCTGTCAGCTGAAACGCTCGGCTCCGAACCACTGGAGCCTCCAACTTAGCCTTCCGGCCATCCACAACCCGTGCTGTCGCTGGTGTTGGCGCCACTGCTGGCGCCGCTGCTGCTGTCAATCTAGGGCAATTGGCCTTTTTATGACCCTTCTGATTGCAATGAAAGCAAATCAGGTCTGATATCTGAATCACAGGAGTAGGGGCAGTGCAATCTCTGCCAAAATGCCCAACCTTGCCACACTTTTAGCAGCCTGAACCCGGCCCAGTGCGACAAGCTCTCTCATGTGACCGACCGCATTTCCCACAGCGGTCCCGCCCTGACTAGCATTTCGGCCTACCATCGGATCCCTTGGGCTTCTTCCCCGAAGCCCCCGTCGTCAGCCCCTCCGCTGCCTTCCTCTTCCGGATGTGCTCCAGATCAATCTCCCTCTCCCTAGCCCTGGCAATCATGGAATCCAGGGTAGGGCAAGCTGAGAAACTGACATGCTCCCGGATGTCAGCTCGTAACATATCATGGTAGCGGGTCCTCCTCATGTCCTCATCACCCGCATACTGGGGCACCAATAACGCCCTCTCTCGGAACTTGGCGGTGATCTCCGCCACTGTCTCAGTCGTCTGTCTCACGTCCAAGAACTCCCTGGCCAACTGCTGAAGCTCCACCGCAGGTGCGAACTCAGCCCTGAACCGGGTCACAAAATCTGACCAGGTCATAGCCTCAACAGCCGAGGCTCCCAGAGAGTCACCAACCGACTCCCACCAATCTCTGACCCTGTCTCTCAAACATCCTGCTGCATACCTCACCTTCGACCCCTCGGGGCAGAAGCTAGTCAACTGTGCAGACTCAATGTCTGCAATTCATCGTCTGGCAGCAATGGGGTCCTTCGCCCCATGGAAATCCATCGTGCGCGATCCTAACTGGCTAGACGCCATATCACTCCTGAATGCTCGGAGGCGATCCTCCATCAGCTCAACAATCCCTTCCTTGATCGACCCGAAGATAACCGGCGTCGCATCAAGGATACCCCTCGTGATCTCGGACGCGATGAACTCGCGTAACCCATCATCCACATGCTCGGATCCTGCGCCCGAGCCCGATCCTGACCCAGATCCTGAACCTCCTGCTCCATGTCGCGTGACCACCATTCTGAGAATAAACATACGAATGTCAGGGTCACATATACTTTCGGAGGTCTCGCACACTTTCCAAGTTTCCAGGTTCCATCTAAGCCCTCCTTGATTCGAGTACGGGTCCTCTGCTTTCAGTAGTACGGGCCCATACTACCTTCCACATCTACCCGTACTTTCCTCAAGGATTGCGTCGACTTCACCAAGTCCCTTTTCCCGATACCCTTTTCACTGACCTCGTCCTAGGCTTTCCTAGGGCACTCTCCGACCTACCCTCTGCCATCAGCTGCACTAGGAGTCCCCACCACTTCCCCCTAACTAACTTGCGGATACTGTTACATATTCGTTCCTTAGCTAGTTGAAGATGGCCAGAACCCCCATAGCACAAAGCAAGCAGCATTCGTGCATTGGGTAACCAAATCAGGCATATCCTACACAGGCCATCCTACTGCTGACTAAACAGTCCTAGCATACAGCTCATACAACAGGCATATAAGACATCCTCCTAGATCCTTAGCCCTAACTAGCATGCAATTCTCAGAATCATATATCAGGCACACAAGGCATCCTCCTAGATCCTTAGTCCTATTCTAGCATGCAGTTTTCTAAATCAAAACCATATAGCATAACCTATCAAGTATGGGTATCTTGGGGAAAACTTACTTGAGCCCGGCCAGTCGCATGCATCACACACATTTCGTCTTTCTTAAAATCCTTTCATTTAGATTTTAGAAAACCATTTTCCTTGTAAAAACCTTTTAGCCCCTCAGTTTGAGTCCAGACACCCCCGAGGGTGTGTCCGAATCCCTCAAACCAGGGCTCTGATACCAACTTGTAACATCCCAATTTTTGAGTCCAAAAATTTCTTTTTAATTAATTGAAACATAAAAACATTCACAAGAAAATCCGTGAAAACACATCATCCTATAAAACAATGATTCATGTCTAAAAATCCAAGTCATAAAATAATAACATATCAGAGTACAATCCTAGAAACTCCATGCGGAAATCGTGTGTGTGTGTGATGCGATGCTACGCCGCCGACTCCTTCCCCTTAGACGAAGAGGTACCTGAAACTAAAACCGAAACCGTAAGCATAAAGCTTAGTGAGTTCCCCCATCATACCACATACCATACAATATCCTCGGTATCTTTCAACCGGTAATCATCGTCGGTGTCTTTCAACCGGTAATCATCATCGGTATCTTTCAACCGGTAATCATCATCGGTATCTTTCAACCGGTAACCATCATCGGTATCTTTCAACCGGTAACCATCATCGGTATCTTTCAACCGGTAATCCTCATCGGTATCTTTCAACCGGTAACTGGGGACTATTCCACCCCTACCACTAGCATACAACAACAAGTTATAAACATACAGTCAGGCATATCCGAGTACTGACCTACCCTTCGGTCCTAAGGACCGCTACCAGGGAAACCAATCCCTATCATACTCGTAACATATCATACAAATAAAACTCATGACCAAAGCATATAACCAAACCAAGATAATTATCACAAAGACAATCATCTTCTAAATACTCCTCTTTGGTGGGCCGGCATTGTGGCCTTAGACCCACCCCTACTGGAAGGTAACTCACCTCGTACAAGAAGCTGCTGATAATCTGTGCAGGAAACCTCCGTCCGCTGCTGGTCCAGAAATCCTCCGGCTACAATCCCCACAAACACTCAGTTAGAAACTGATATCTACTCTTAGGGTAAAATGACCATTTTACCCCCAACCAAGTCCAAGTCAAAGTCAACTTCCAGTTGACCCGACTTGCCGAGTTGGGCCGTCAACTCGTCGAGTCCCTTCCTTTTACTCGTCCTTATCCACGACTCGACTCGTCGAGTTTGGCAATGACTCGACGAGTTCCCCTTCCTTACGAACATCAATGAACCTTCAACCGACTCGCCGAGTCGTATGAACACTCGTCGAGTTCACCTTCAACTGATGAACACGTCCTGACCTTGACTCGCCGAGTTGTATGAAAAACTCATCGAGTTCATCTTCAAACATAAGGAGATTGCCTTGGACTCGCCGAGTTTGTTCTAGCACTCGTCGAGTCCCATGAACTCCAGGTCTAAAATTAAGTCCAGTGCGTTAGGTCACTCTTTCTGTACTGTTACAACCCTTCTAACGCCCAACTGAGTCCTTTTGACCCTCAACAGAAATGGGACTCAAAGCCTTGGACTCGTCGAGTCCCAAGAACGGACTCGCCGAGTCGATAACGTCCACACCCAAAATCCTCGATTTCTGATGTACAACACTTGACCAAAAGATAGATCTAAGCTCCTTCAATCGTTCTAGAACGTAAAGTTACAAACTTTACGTGCATGCATGGGACTTTGAGCTCAAAAGGACATAAAATAAGCTCTTATGATGCATGGGACCTTTCTTGGGGTGCAAAAGCAACCCACACCTGCCTTGTGACTCTTCCCAAGTGCTAGATCCGAAGTCTTGACCCCCAACCATATTTGCAATCATGGTTGGTTACCAAAATGGCTTATAAAAGCCCTAAATCTCCCCAAAAAGGGATCTATCAAATGAAAGAGCAAGGTACAGACTTTATACCTCTCAAAGGCTGCAAATGATGAACCAAACCCGGATCCTTCAGCCTCCTCTTGATCCTTCTATGCTCTTCCTCCTTCCTTGTGAACAAAACCACCAAAATCACCACAAATGCCTTAAGAACTTCACACACTCGGCTAGGGTTTGCTATGGAGGGTCTCTGGGAGCATAAAGGGGCGATAGAGGCTGTATAATGTTGTTTAAATAGGGTGCAAACCCTCAGATTAGGTTTTTGTCCAGACAGAGCCTACTCGTCGAGTCCGGGATCCGACTCGACGAGTCCATCACTTAAATCCCGCGTCTCATCCCGCTTCTACTCGGCGAGTTGGTCCTTCAACTCGCCGAGTCCAAGGCCAAAAATGCAAAATACTTAAATAAAAATACATACCAAGAACCAGGTGCTACAGAATTTCATAGTTATAGCTTATAAAAGAGTAGTTTAGTTTCATTGTATTGTGAATAAATAATAAATGTATATGAATAATTTCCCGCAGAAAATCCGATATTTTCTGATTTATAATAATGTCTAGATTCTTGTATCGTTACATAAGTTGTTTTGCATTGACACAATCAAAGAATTTATCTTCGAAAGTTTACTTTTGGTATTGAATCCATATATGAGCCGTTATAACCATGCATGATAATGACTAGGTCGCCTGTCATGGTATTTTTCCAAATGCCGGTCTTGCTAAGGATGTTGTCACCCTAGACTGGCCTAGTCTAGCTGTAGCGAACAACTAAGGCGTTGGGGGGGGTCACCCCGTATAGATCTATACACAAACTCCCGCTTTCCTACCAGGAAACTCTGATTATAACTATAGGCTACGATTGTACACTCAGTGGTGCCAACCGACAAGTCTCACTAGATTCTCAACCTTTTTTTGTACTATGTTTAATGTTTACGTATATGTGATATGTTTTTGTATTCGAAAGGTACATGATTAAGTATACGAAGTTTAATGATTACGTAAAGGTATCATTTCGGCTTACTAACACATGAAATTTACATTCCAAGCTCTATTAGCATGTAATTAGGCCACAAAGGCCCAATCACATGTAAAAGGGTAATTTAGGCCCAATAGGCATGTTAATGGGCCACAAAAGCCTAATAAACATGTAACCCATAACTCAGGCCCAAATTAACATGTAAGTAGGTCGCAAAACCCAATAAACATGTCATGGAAAACATTAGGCTCATTACACACTTAATGGCCAAGAAATGTGAATATTGGGCCCAATAAATAGTTATTGACGTATTTCGTTCATTTGTTTTGTTCCGTTGTTTGTTTTAGCTCAAGGTTTACTAGATTGATGATAAGAAGCTTTCTTTTGTAAAAACGATATTTTTGGCCAATAAACCTCCAATTTTTAATTAAGGCCCAAAGTTTTGTAAAAATGACACTTTAGTCCATAATTTATAAAAATTTGTAATTTTGTCCCAAATGTTTGGAATTTCACAGATTTAGCCCAAAAAGTTATATTTTTACATTTAGAACCCTATTTTGCAGAAAAGTACATTTTCAGCCTTTGGTTGTAAAAATTTACACTTTCGGCCCAATTTTGGAAAATTTTACATTTTTGGTCTAATTTGAAAATAAATGTTATTTTCACCCCTAAATTTGGTTTGTTTACATTTATGACTCAAACTTTGGCCAAATTACATTTTTAAACCTCAAAACTTCATTTTTCGCAAATTGGGTCCAAAGGCCGTGAGGCCCAAAAAGCTTAAAATTGCAATTTTGGCCCTTTTTAAGGTATGTTTAACATAAAAATACCTTTTTATATATGTAGGACCGGTTTGGCCCTTATAAAAACATAAATGCCACTTTTTGCCCTTATCTTTTGTTTTCTTGACAATTTTGACCCTTAACAAGGTTTTTGTTGAAATCCTTTGTATCTAAAACATGTAATCATTTTTGGCATGATAATATGATGTATATAATGTCATAGTTCATAGATCTTTGCTAAATAATACTTAGAATTTCGAGATTTGTTGAGATCCAACACATTTTTACCAAATAAACTAAGTATTCACACCAAACATGCATATAACACATAGATCTACACATTTTACTTGTATTATCCCCCAAAAATCATATGAAAACCGAAAACAAGGGGGTATGAACTCACCTTTGCTTGATGTTTCGGTTTTTGGAGAGGAAGTGGAAAGGATGAAGTGATTTTCGGCCCTAACTCCCTTGAGTAGATCTCGAACTTAAGAAGATTTCTAGGAGTATGATCACCAAAAACTTTGTTTAAAAGAGTGATCTATCATGAATATGGAGTTATAAAACTTGAATGTGTAAAGGCTTACCAAGAATGATGATTATCTTGTGAAAATCCTCTTGAAACCTAAGCAAAATCTTGAGAATTTTGGAGGAAGAAGATGGATGATTCTTGAGAGAAATGGAGAGAATTTGGTGTAATGTGTGTGTGTTTGTTGTCTTCGGCCGAGAGTAGAAGAGGAGAGGGGAGAGAGAGGGGTGAGGTGACTAGCTTGGTTGCATGGTGGTTTAAACTTTGATACATGTTGGATATTATGGAGGTGGCACCTCCAAAGTCAACCCCCTTAATTCTCTTCATTTTCCTTTTTTTTCATACATGGGCCGAGATTTTGGGCCAAGAAGAAAGGGTGGAGTAGATTGGGCCCATTAACTTTAGCTAGGATATTCGGATCCTAAACATAAAAATTTTCGGCCCATTGGGCTCTTGGAAGCATTCACGGCCCAATTAGAATAAAAGAATGGGCTTATGGCTCACTAAGGTTAATTGGATTAGTTATGGCCCAATAAGGCCCATTAGGGTTAGAATGAATCATTCTAGACCCAAATGGTCCAAAATGTTCTAGATTAATGAATTGGGTCCAATTAGGGCTTCTAAGTCCAATAAAGTTGAATTGGGTGCTTATTGGTCCATTAGGCCCAGTAAGGAACTCCTAGTCCAATATGGATTTAAACCATGGATCTTAGGGCTTCAGACTCTTTGATGAACATGAATGGTGAACCTAAATGAGCATTGAGTGAGATTTACTTAGAGTATATGTTTTACAATAGTTGAATGGTTACATAGGAATAAAATTTCCTAGCTAAAATGCCAGTTGTGACAATGTACAACACCTATGGACTTAGTAAAAATATCAACCAAGTTGTGATCAAAACTGACTTTTATGAACTTCAACAATTCCTTTAGACACCTTTTCCCCAATAAAATGTGTATCCACATCGAAATGCTTTGTCTTTTCATGGAAACAGGATTAAGCACAAGTTTTATGGCTGATTCATAGTTACATAACACAGGAACATGAGTCAAGTCTTTAAAACCAAAATCAAACAAGATTTTCAATATCCAGATGATTTCATATGAAACAACACTAAGTGCACGATACTCAGAATCAATGGATGAACGAGAAATAGTTTCTTGTTTCTTGCTCTTCCACGAAACAAGAGTATCACCAAGAAATATAGCATAACATGTTACAGAATGTCTAGAGACAAGACATTTAGCCCAATCTGTATATACAAAACCTTTTAAATTCAAATTACTTTTTAACACCGAAAACCCCCTATCAAGATTAGATTTCAAGTATCTGAGTAAACTTAATGCAATATTAAAATGAGATTTTTTGGGACAATGCATGAATTGACTCGGTACTTGAACAACATATGAAATATCTAGTCAAGTAATTGAAATACAACCTCATTTTGAACTAAAACATCATTTTATCCACTCCATCACCTTTAATAATGACCTTACAATCTAAAGGAGTTTTCACATGTTTACAACCCAACATACCAAATTCATGTAACAATTCGAGACAATACTTTCTTTGACACAAAAAAATACCATTACTAATGTCAAAAACTTCGATTCCCAAAAAAAAAACTTTAATTTCCCTAAATCTTTAATTAAAAATTTAGACTTCGATTTTTTTTAACTCTATCAGTTTCATCTAAACTGTTACCAGTAAGAATAATGTCATAAACATAGACAAGTAATACAACAATATTACCATTAGAAGTTTTAACAAATAAAGGAAAATCATTTATACTTTGAACAAACCTAAATTCAAACAAAGAACCACATAGCTTTTCATTCCATTTTCTTGGGGCTTGTTTCAGCCCATATAAAGACTTTAGCAATTTACGAACTTGATTATTGCCCTTATTATTATAACTAAGAGGTAAGGTCATGTAAACATCTTCATCCAATTCACCTGTAACATCCTGTTTCGAGAAGTTCTTATTTCAGAATTATGGAAAATAAATGGATCAAGTAAAGGCCTTGGGCTTCAAGGGAATAGGGTTTAGACCCCATTGGATGTGGATAATATTAGTTATGTGATCCAAGATCTTGGTTTGTGTCTTGGAGTCAAAGGGTAAAATGGGAAAAATGATGCTTCAGACTTCTTTCATGAATTAAGGATTTTATTTCGATATGTTTTACGTTAAAAAATAGATAGGATTGTGGGGCTCTTCAATACCTTTCCGTGCATATAAAGAATGCCAAAAACGGAGTTGAAACGAAGAAGTTATGGCTGTTTGAAGTTGAAGTGGAAATTGGGGGTTTTTGGATTACATAGGGCGTAATCCAAAATTTACGCAGGGCGTAACGGGCCTTTAATGTAATACGTGGGGCGTAGATAAGAAGTACGCATGGCGTACTCAACTAGATTGCAAACCCTAAACCTTAACCTTCATACACCTCTTCCATTCTCAACCTCCATCTCTCCAATCGACTTCTTTGAAACCCTAACCCCATATTAGTGCATTGTGAGCTAAAAAGTGTATCTTTGGGTTCTTTAGAAGGACGAAGAAGGTGGTGGTGTTTCTTGGAAAGATTCAAGTCTTGTGGATTTGGGATTATCATCTCTTAAGCATTCTCTAGGAGGTATAAATTTCAGAACTTGATGAATCTATTGTTAGATCTTGTTAGATTTAGGTTTGTGCCCCTTTTGTCCCAAATTATTAATCTAGTTGGGTATGAGCTACTTCAGACCTTAAGAGTATCCTTTTCAGACGTTTTTAGTGCATGGAGTCACAAAAATGCTATCTTGATCCTTTCTTTCCAACAATGCATGATTATGGAGCTTAGGATCTTGTGATAAGTTAGGGTTTTGGATTTAGACACTTTCTAGCCATACGAACTTATAAAGTTGGAAACTTTATGATTTAGGATGCTATTTGGGGTTAGATCTGAGTATTTGATGAGAGTTCTTAAGGGGATAAGTGCTTAATGAAGAGTTTGAATTTGGCTTGAGTATGCAGGGCGTACCTAAGGGTACGCAACGCGTAACCCTATGATGTCCCGTAAAAGCCAAGCAATGCTCTACGTAGGGCGTAGAGCTGGAGTACACAGGGCGTACTCGGTCTGTATGCTAACCTTTGATTTTTTGACTCGTTGACTTTTGGTCAACTGTTAGGGTAGATCTCGGGAAGGGAAAAATGGTATTTTGTCCTTAGAAGAACTAGTCTTGGTCCAAGGATTTTCTGGTTTGAGGTTTTTACCTTGGTTTTGACTTAAGGATGTTTTGATAGATTGATAGTGTGAGAGGTTCGGAGGTCAGCAACTCTAGCTCGTGTTTTCTCTAACAACTGATTGAGGTGAGTTTTCCTCACTGTACTTGTGGGTCGAAGGCACCAATTCCAACCCACTAGGTTGTGTTATGTATCCCGATATATAGGATGTTGCTTTGCTGTAGTGAACTGTTAGATTGGTAGATCTGTATGATTACCTGTACTTGTTGGTTATATGTTTATGTTTATCTATTGCATATGTCGACATAGTGCGGTTCGGTTGAGGCGGTCTTGCTTTGTGCTGAAGGCCAAGATACTCGTGGCGGTCGAGATAGGTTGTAGGCCCTGAGAGGCGATCCAGTTAGGACGAAGGCCCAGAGGGCAGCCCATATAGGTTGTAGGCCCTGTGAGGCGGTCCACTAAGGCTGGAGGCTCATGTTTGCATGCTATTATCTGTGATTGTGTGGGGTAATTTGGGGGAACTCACTAAGCTTTGGCTTACAAATTGATTTCATGGTTTTAGGTACATCAGATGATCGGGGCAAGGCGAAGGCGTGATTGTGCACATCATCCTTGGATATTTTATTGATAAATGATTTTGGGATACTCTGATTAACGATTATGGCTTTTGGAACAATGTTTTGAATGATTTATGGATTATCAAATTGGTTTTAAAAATGAAAATTTTTCCTTGATTTTTGGGATGTTATAAGTTGGTATCAGAACCCTGGTTTGAGAGAATTGGATGAACACTTGTGTGATTCCAGACTCAAACTAAGGATCTGCAATTTTTTTTAAATTACTCTTAAAAGACCAACAGAAAGGATGTGACGTGCACAATCAACCAGAGCCAAGGAATATGATTTCCCAAGATACCCACACTTATTTTATACATAGATGATATGATAGAACTACATGCTAGTTTTTAGGCTAAGGATCTTTAGGAATTGCATGATAGAATTTCCTGATTTATGATGCCTAATAGCCTAGGAGAATTTCTTGTTATGCTAGAAGGAATTGACATAAGTACTATGGTTGCTTAGTGTGTGCACCATAGTTGTATATAAATAAGATTTTATAGCCTAAGAATGTTTGATTTAGCCTTATTTCATATTCCTCGCATGGTTGTGGGCTTAGGGTAGAATCAAGTATTCGACTGTCTATGAAATCCAGCGTTATGTATAATTAGCATGCACGAGCGGCTACATGGTTGGTGGAAGTTCCATGAGTGTGTATCGTTTGCCGTAGGCCAACAAGTAAGGAATTGTTAGTTACCCTTGAGAGAGTGGGTGTAGGGTGTATGCTGATGGGTTTTAGGCACTATAACAATCCTATGGTGCACATACAACCCTATATTCTTTGGATCTAAGTTTTGTCAAATTATACATGCATTTTCATTTTATCCAAAGCATAAACCCTAACTAGCATACAATTTTGAGATTTACAACATAAAACAAGTTAGATGAATACCTCTTAGTTGTAGCTTGTAGAACTTGGCCTTTCAAGAGCTTAGTACCTCAAATGTGATACCTCTAATAAGTCACAAACACCAAAAGCAAATGGAGGATTATGAGAGAGAGGTTAGGAGGCACCAAAATGGCTAGGATTTCATCTAGGAACACAAGTGCCGATTTTGGAAGTGCAAGGGTTAGTATTTATAGTGTGGAATCTCTAGGGTTTTAACTTGTAAACCCTAATTCAACATGGACTCTTCACATTTCATAGGCCCTTTTGACTAAACCTTCATGGACTTTCATATAGGTTTAGTCCATCCGTAATAAACATGGATCATTAGCCCAAACTATAAATATTACTGATTTACCTAATCAGTCCCTGTAAATTTAATCAGTCTCTTTTGATCACTAAATTAATTCCAAATTAATTCTTGATCAATACCAATTAAATAATATGATTTCTCAATTAATATATAATATATTAATAAATCACAAATAACCTCTATCTCAAAAATCCATCCTATCAAATTGCTATGGTGAAGGCAACCCAAAAGGACCATGCTACTATCGGGTTAAGTACATACCAATTATAGTTATGGGCTTAGACACCTAATCCAACAGTCTCCCATTTGGATAAGTCTAATAACTATAACTGCCAATGCAATTTCAAATCCGATTAGCAATCGTAGCTCTTAAAAGCCGCTGTCGAACTCTAATCTTATCAGTAACGTGTCCTTCAGATAAGGGATCAAATATTCCTCCGTTCTACAAGATATCCTATAGACATGAAACATGGATTATAATCATTCTCTCTGCCCAAGTCCTGTTTCCCGATTTCCGATTTATGATGACTGACTAATTGAACAAATCAAATCAGTCCAGGCTTGGCCAATCGCTTAGGGTATCATCACTAAATCATTGAGGGGCCCACATATATCGCTTTTATCCCTCTTAGGGTAAAAGGAACGGATAAACTTCGAATCATATGCTTGCTCAATTTACTCATCAAATCACACACAACAATACGTTTTATAACACCAAGTTACTAGTGCGTTTACGTATCATCAATGTGCAACTGACTTGTAAACTACAACTCATATGTCTCCGTTTCAAGAATATAAGATATTATCGTCTCACAATCACTCGTGATAAAATCCATGAAGCGATTCACATGAGCGTGGGTTTAATCCAATACTCAAATTCCTATTTCAGGAGTACTCATGAACACTGCAACAAACATTTGCTATGTCTATGCTTTTAGACAATCTACGGACGGATTCATGACAGTCGTTCCTCATTACTTACTTCCAAAGTATGATTGACTGTGGATGTTTGAATAACCTAGTTATTCGGGAAGTAAAACATGCGAAGTGAAACACAAGAATAATTTAATCCAATATGGTCTCAAAACTTCTGAATATAAATAAAAACACTTATTATTTAATCACCATATCGATTACACATTATTCATTGTATAATTGTTCCGACTAATCAACTTAATACTTGAATTTAAAACAATAGTTATCCCATGCTCCAAGCATGCACACTATGTTTTACCTATGGTCCTTACTTTGTGAAATAGATCAATTGAACACATTTCCAATGATGTTCATTTCACAATTCCAAATCCTTATCATAAGTGTAAGAATACCAAATTCTTCCACTATTAGAATATGTTAGATTCTAAGCTATCATGCAACAATCATTTTGTAATGTCTAGGCACCAAAGTCAGAGACTTTGCCAATTACAAAACATTCCATTGGAGATTGTTACAAGACAATTTCATAGATATGAAGTCTCATATTCAAGGTACATTCATTTGAACATCCTTCTTGCATAAAAGTTTCAACACTTAGATTCTTAATGTCCAACTCCCGTTATGGAAACATTTCCATATTGCCATATAACTATCCATTCTTAACAGAATCTTAATCAGAATCATGTCAAATATGGACCATTCATTACTATACTTCCAACTGCCCACAAGCGATCAATCCTCAACAAACCTTAGATTGTCCTTGATAGCTGTTTAACTACCTTAGTCATACCCGGTTCTGGTTCTTTTTCCCTCTTAATGCCCTAGGCATTTGGAAAAATCAGAACGAATGAATATTATAGCATATGCAATCGATCCTATACCTGAAGCGTATGGGATACGATTCATAATGTCTTACATAAAGACATGATAATTTACCAGTCTCTTGCTATAATATTTCCATATACAGAATTTCCAATGTTGAAACATTTCAACATTACATTCATATATATATCCATGACTAAGTCCTATTAACATTTCAATCTAAACTTTTAGATTCAAAAATGAAGTATGAGTTCCTCTCCCTTAAAACTTTCTATAGCGAAACAACTTTTCAAACTCTGCAACTTTGAATATTAAAACTTTGTTTCCTATTAATAGTATTGCTAACTCGCAACACTTAACATAATGATTATGCTCCCACTAGCACAATAATTATGTCCTTACTAGCATAACACTTATGCTCCCACTAGCTTTGATATGTACCCAGAAAGCAGCTGGACTTCTAGAAATCAATACTTATTGACTTTTTACCAAACTTCAAATTTCTGATACAAGATGCTTCGATAAGACTTTATCTAGGCTTCTCAAACTCATACACCTTTCCTTAGATAGCTCACATGTGCGTCTAAACTATTTTAGAACTTACAATAGTAAGTTCTGAATGTTCAGACTATTTGCCACTTCTCACAATTCGAACTATGAAGAGGGATGTCGTAATCATAATCGAATTTGAGAACGCAATTAACGCAACTGCTATCTCCTTAAAATCTACCAGTGAAATTATTTCCTCACAATCATTTTCATGAAGGAGAGAAACATTTTGCCACTTAGATTTTATAGTTTATGTGTTCCTATCCAGGTGAATTTGTCATAACCATAATCACAAGACAAGGTTTGTGACAAATCCAAACTCATATGGACTGAACTTGTTTAATCTTGCCATCTAGTAGCACAATGGCCTACCATTGCTTCCAAGTTGCTGTGCAGCTCACCCCTATCGATCAATGTACTTTCATTGACCAAGGTGCTTTGCCTTATGCAATTAAATGAGAACTCATAGAACTCACATGCATAGTTAACTTAATTGGAACGGGCACAGAAACAAGAATATGTCAACACGATAGGTTGCAAACCTCAAGTCGTGTGCTAGTGATAAACAATAAGTTTATTCTTGATTAGTTCTTGAAACTTTTCAAGATCTTTTTTAAGACTCCCACTGACCTCTTGACATATAAGATTCTCTTGTCAAGAAACATTCTTTGACAAACAAATATTCAAGGGTTGGTGTGGTTTCTTATCAAGACAAACACTACACATAATTGGTCTTAGTTGGTCTTTGTCTTATCCAAGACATCACAACTTACCGATTTCAAAATGTGCAAGAGTAAGAAACATTTTTACTCCACATTTGATGAGTGTTATAGAACTTCTTCAGATTATGTCACTCAAGGCACAATCTTGGAGTGTGACTCTAAGACTTGATTTTGGAACGAAGTATGACTCATCTTCTTGATTTAACCATTTCAACAATTCTCGATACCTCTTCTTAGTCATGCTTATGCACTAAGGTATCCTTAGAGGATCAATTGTGACATGGTTTCATAATCACTAAGATGATCATAAAACATGATACTCAAGTACTCTCTTTTCCTTTCAGATTGGAGAAACTTTTATCTTTCTGCCTAATTGATTCTTCTTATTCGTTCTGCTATACATTGAAACTTTTCAATGATTCATAATCACACTTAATCTTGTAAGCATAACCATATTTACTAAACTTTTAGTGAATCATGAAGAATAGCCTTATTGTCCTTTGCGGTGGATCCAAACAGTTCCACATCAATGCATACTTGATCCATTAGTCCTTCACTTGACTCACATACATATGTGAACAAGGAATTAGTCTTAATTTCCCAAAGATGAAGGTTCTCATTCATCACACAATACAAGTCGCATGATTCCAAGTTTCTTTCTAATTGAAACTTGGGTGATGAGAATCCTTCCTTATTTGGTAAATTATGACATTACCACAAGAATCAACTTCATTTCAAACATTGCTAATAATATTTAAACACCAATTTTCACTAATGCCATTGCAAGGATAATATAAAACAAGATAAAATCAAAATTTTCTTTATTTATAAAATGCGGAAAAACTTGTCCTTACAACGCAAATACAAATGAAAACTATGTTTCTAAATATTCCTAAGCAATCTATCATAACTCCTAAGCAGCAGCTCAAAAATTTGATCATCGAACCATGCGATCGAAATCCATCACTTCACGATCAGACTCAACTCACTCTTCCTTTAAGCTTCCTTTCTTTTCTTCGATCCTACAAAACATCAAAATACAATCTTATCACATCATGTATTAAGAATCTATAAATAGGAACTTAATAGAGTTAGATAATGGACTTACCTGAAGTAGAGTCATATATTTTGACTTTACCATCCTTGCGATCCTTCAGGTAGATACGACAGCTTCACATCTAATGCCCCTTCTCTTGGCAATAGAAGCAAATAGACTCTTTTGGAATGACACATGGAACAATCCCAGACCTGGCCATTCTCTTATGGTCAAACTTTTCGACCATGGCCAATTTCTCTCCCTTAGGAGAAGAAATATTTTCTGGATCATCATTGCCATTGCCTATGTCTATGGAAATTTTGGAGGTAAATCTTCCAATCAAGTTTGCTTTACCAGTGCGCCAAATCATTTCTGATTCAGCAGCAATCAGCAAATATGTCAGATCAATGAGGGTCATGGCGGGATTTGTCACACAATAGTTATTAACAAACTGACTATATGACTCGGGAAGTGACTGAAGAACCAAGTCAACAACTAGCTTCCTTGGGAAAACGACACCTAACATTCCTAGTCTATCAATATGTAACTTCCTCTCCAAGACGTGAGTACATACATACTTTCCATCTTCGTGTTTACTTGCCAATAGGGCTTGAGTGATTTTGAACTTTTCAAGTCGACAAACATGTGGGTCGGGGAGAACTATTAGAGGAGATGGAGGAAGAGAAGTTCCACCAACGCACGAGGAAGGGATTGATCTTTCACCTTGATCGTCACGTGGAATATCATCTTCATGAGGAAAGTTTTTTCCAAAAGATTCAGGAAGACCATAGTTGTCAGAACTAGACATCTACAAGGGAGAAATTCAAGTTATTTGATTCAATCCTTAATATAACACCCAAATGAAATATTAAGGCTAGGACCCAACACAATAATTCACAATTCGGAAGAGGGATGCCTAATCCAACCATAAATTATTTGTTGGTAGGTAAATGACGATTTACCAATTCCGCCACGAAAACGAAATTTTAAACGAATTAGGTTTTAAATGAAACTCCTAGATCTTTTAAGATTCATTGAACTTTTCAATGGCATGTTTAATCTCGATTATGCCCTTCAAGTTTGTGATTGGGATACCAAGGATCACAAACAAGGTGTGAATAACCATGCAAATTAGCTTGGTACTCTCGAAGTCATTTATCACCTAATCAATGTGCCGGTTAGCCATACACGCTCCATTGATCTGTGATAACCTACGAGCTACCCATTGTCATCATTCATTAGTCCCATATTAGTGTGCCGGTTAACCACACACGCTCCACTAACGACCAATAAGGTGTAATGTGCAATTTCATGGGTTAGTATCAAATTCACATTTTTCCTTAAGTAACTAAGATTGGGAATTTATAAAAAGTTTAGTTACTTGTATTTTCATTATACTTATTAATGAGAATGTCCTATCCTACCCGTTCGGCTAACGACCCTCCACTAGTTAAGGAAGCGATGGATGAGAGTGGACACCCATTCAATCGCCATTTTATAGACAATTTCCTTATACCCCCTTATAGACCAGCTTCGTGAATGAGGCCTACTAACGGTAAGACTAACGTTTAACTTATACATATATAATATATTAGACTTTTAATTTTATATAGTATAAGAGTGTATTTTAAACCTTTAAAATACTATGAGGTTTAATCTTTTAAATAAATTGGAATTTTAATTCAATTAAAACTTTAAATCATTCTATTATGGATTTATTAATACTCTTTTAATTAATTATCAACAAAGCCATAATTATTCCTTTTAGTTGTGTCCATTTAAATTTTCAAAATTAAAACCTTTAATTCTAAATTTAAATTATGAAACCAAAAGGATGTATTTTAAACATTTAAAATACTAGGGTTTTAGGATTTAATATTTCACAATTAAAACTTTTAATCAAATTTTAAATTCCAAAACTCGAGGGCAAGTTTTGAAACTTTTCAAAACCTCTTGGTGTCAATTTGAAAACAATTAAATTGATCATATAATTTATCTATATCACAAAATTGAGCTAATCTTATTTCATATAGCAAGATGATTTAAATCGAATTCTACAAATAATTAATATTTTCACAAAATCAAGTAATCATCTTAAAAATTGACAATCATAATGCAATTGGATGAGGATAATCATTACCTTATTATAAAAATCAAATTTTATCAGTCAAAACAGTTTGTGGTAATGATCCTAATCCAATTCTGGCCAAAAAACCAAAAATTCTGCCAACAGCGGATCCTACTTGTCGAGTTCATGGCATGGACTCGACGAGTTCATCACATATGACCCAACTCGTCGAGTTCCCTTATGGGACTCGATGAGTCCAGTAGTCAGTGGCCAAAAATGACATTTTTTCAGCTTTGAAATCAAACAATTGCATCAATATAACAGAAAACACCCTGGGCTCTGATACCATTGATGGGTTTTAGGCACTATAACAATCCTATGGTGCACATACAACCCTAAATGCTTTGGATCTAAGTTTTGTCAAATTATACATGCGTTTTCATTTTATCCAAAGCATAAACCCTAAATAGCATTCAATTTTGAGATTTACAACATAAAACAAGTTAGATGAACACCTCTTAGTTGTAGATTGTAGAACGTGGCCTTTCAAGAGCTTAGTACCTCAAATGTGATACCTCTAATAAGTCACAAACACCAAAAGCAAATGGAATATTATGAGAGAGAGGTTAGGAGGCACCAAAACGGCTAGGGTTTCATCTAGGAACACAAGTGCCGATTTTGGGAGTGCAAGGGTTAGTATTTATAGTGTGGAATCTCTAGGGTTTTAACTTGTAAACCCTAATTCAATATGGACTCTTCACATTTCATAGGCCCTTTGGACTAAACCTTCATGTACTTTCATATAGGTTTAGTCCATCCCTAATCAACATGGATCATTAGCCCAAAGTATAAACATTACTAATTTACCTAATCAGGTCCTGTAAATTTAATTGGTCTCTTTTAATCACTAAATTAATTCTTGATCAATACAAATTAAATAATATGATTTCTCAATTAATATATAATATATTAATAAATCACAAATAACCTCTATATCAAAAATCCATCCTATCAAATTGCTATGGTGAAGGCAACCCAAAAGGACCATGCTACTATCGGGTCAAGTACATACCAATTATACATTCTACATTTGGATTCTGGGTATGGGTACCCTCACTGTTGGTTATGGAAGTATTATTCATAGTGGGCTCGGGTTGACAGTTGTCGATGGTAATTGGGAGTTCAGACGTCGGAGCGGTATTGTTTAGTTTTCAAGTGTGGCTTTGGATCTACGCAGAATCCAATTTTGGCATGTCATGTCGACATGGTTTGTATTTGAATTGATCCGACCAGGGTTTTAGCAACATTTCTGGATAACTTTGGAAGTTTATCGAGCTAGTTACGTATTGGTGGAATCTATTCAGTTTCAGTCAAGGGGTAGGACCTTGTTTAGATCATTTATGAGGATGTTTCTGTTAACGATTGATGTCCGTCATTTTGTTAGATCTATTGGTACTTCACCCTTAGCATAAGGCCGTGAGGAAAAAGGAATGCAGTAGATCTAGGGATGGTATTGGGTTCTCTTGAGGGTATGTATGTTGAATCTATATGCCCAAGAATCATTATGGAGTGATATTGCTAATAATATATGATCCTATAGGGTCACACCTTTATCAAGTTGACACGTTTTGTATGTTTATTATTAATATGATTATTAATAAATAATATCATTTCTTTTATTTAATTAGGGAATAATTATTGTTTTGTGAAAACAATAATTATGAGAGAGTATAAGTAGTTATTATTTCATATGGTATGAATTAATAAATCATGCACAACTATTTCTACTAGTTGAATCCTTTTGTATTTTACTTAAAGACAAACTTTATATTTTATAAACTTTGAGTTTATAAAAATTAAAGAATTCTCCTTCTTTCAACATGTATGGCCAAAATTATTATTATAAGAAGAGAGGTTGCTTGTCAACTTTCTTCTTATGCTCCCCCATGCTTCTAAAAGGCTACCAATATTTTATGTTATTATAATATAAATGTATGTCTTGCATGAGTGTATAAAATGAAGGCTTTTGCATGAGTTTTTGAATCAAGTTTGGCGAATTAGAAGCCCTCTTGAGCTGTATGTCTTATGAATGAAATTAGCTCTCTTCCTACATCTTTCTCTCTTTTGAAGCAAGTTTGGCGAATTAGAAGCCCTCTTGAGTTGTCTCATTTAGTGCTTATTTGAGTTAAGTACTGAAAGGCTTAAGACACTCAAGAATACAAGAATGAACTAGCATTCAAAGTGTCTTACTCTTAATGGTGGATACACATAGATAAATTCTATTCTTGAATTTTTGCTATCTTCATCAACACCCCAAAACCAAGTAGGTTCAAAGGCTTCAAAGGTTGTCATTCTAAAACACTCTTTGGTTGTTTTTATTTCATTCTAACCTTTATAAATGGGTCCTTGATCGTTTTGTTTTGTTATAAACTAAAAATATTTTTTTTATTTTTTCAAGACTTTCGTTGCAATTTTTATGAAAAATACATTTATATTTTGTATCAAAACTCACCAGTGGTATCAGAGCCATCTTTTATATGTTAGAATGATTTTTTATGCTTGATAAAATTTGGTTTTTGGAAAACAAGCATGAATTTATATTGGTTAAGAAAAATCCATATTTGTTTTCTTTGACAACTTCTTGGTTAAAATTGGTTATTTTTATATATAACTATTTTTCATGCATTTTGGTTATATAAAAGTTGTTTTACAAAAAACAAAGAGTTGTTTGTTATTATATTTGATATGTTTTTGTGTATAAACAAACCATTTGGACCTTTGTGTTGTGTTTAATTGACATTTATTTATTCATAAGATGTAATAAATAAATAAGTATTTTTTCATTTGTTGATTTGTTGTAATAAATGAGTTAGACTAGTTGTATTTGTTTTTTAAATGTAACAAGATGAAAAAATGACCTACTTAAAGATGACTTAACCATTTGAGACCACAATACCAACCATAAGCTTTTACTTTTGGTTTTGGGCTTAGTTATAATATTAATGGTTTAAGTGCAACAACTTTTACAACACGAAGATTTGAAGTTTTTTTGCCATAAAGATTTGACTTGGCAAGTGAGAGTTTGAAGACTTTTTTAATTGTCCCTTAAGTGCTTTAGGAAAAACTTAATAACTTTTGTGATGACTCACAAAAATTATTACTAGACATGACTTGGTTTATACACATTATAATGCATGCATGTGATGTTTATTTTTATGTTATTGTATGTTATGTTTCGTGTATAAAAATGAGTTTTACATGTCAAACAACATTTTAACATAAGATAATATCACTTGGAGTTTGAGTAAAAAATATTTAAAAGATAACATAAGATGTTTATTAATAGATATTTATAAAAACGTTTTTACCTTTTACTAATTTACCGGTTAAAAATCGATTTTTTGTTAAAAATAGTTTTATTGTAAAACTTATAAATACCCAACATAAAAATATTTGAAATGGTTTAAAATGTGTTTAAACATTATATATACTCCATGTATTTATAATAAATAATGAGTTTTTATTAAAAATACTAAAATCGGTTTATAGTGTTATAACGACAAATAATAAACTAGTGATTTATTTTGCGTCGAAACTTAATATATGATATTGATGTTTTAAACATAACGAAACATGTTGATATTATATTTTATACATACCAAATGAGATTTAAAACATAAGTATCATCACCCAAGTTTTGGTTTATCAAAATATGACTTTTATCATAAGATGCATAAAATTGGGTTTATAAAATAAAATGAGTTTATTCTACAAATTCATGAAGTCATAATATTTTGATTATTAAAAGGAGATATAAAATTGTGATTTTAGAACTCATCCAAAACTCCAAGTCTTAAATATAAAATTAAGTTTTATTAAGACTATTACCGGTTCTTAAAATCGATCTACGACTAAACTTTAAAATACCGGATTTTAGTTTATACCTGATCGCGTCTAATGAAAAATAAAATGAAGTTTTATTTGACACCTAAAGAACCTCATAAAAAGTTATATGAATTTTACAAAAGGATACATGAATTGTTGGATGCATGCAATATTAATGAGACCATGTTTTTATAAACTATAATTGTAAAACATATATAAAACTTTTTTCTTAAAAACACAAGTCATTGCCGTCCTTTTGAAGAACACTCGATATCATTTGTATGGTATTAGTGTCACAGAGTCACATGGTCATTAGGATTGTCTTATGATGTTCGAGGTAGTTTTGTAGTTTTTGGTTTCTAAAGGGTCGCCTTGTCACAGGTTAGTTGCAATACAAGTTGTTTTAAGTCGGATGACTTGATCGAAATCTTTTATGATAAAGGTCACCTAAGCATGAGAGGTCCGATGCATATATGAGATAAACATGCCAAGTTAAGCAATAATTGTTTAGGATTCCATTATCTAGAAGTTACATATCGTATGCAATTAGTAATCGCTACCTACCGAGTTTGATTAAGTTTATGGGATAAGGGTCACCTAACCATTTACTTGTTTCGTTAATTGGATCGTAGACTTTAATAAATTAATGTTTTAGAAACAATAAAAGGTATTAATTTTTAAACACTAAATATTGAAAATACTAAATAAAACTTTGTTAAATTCTGTTAATAATTGTTAATACTCTTACGCCTTGCAAAATCTCTCTCTCTTGTTGAGTTTCAAGAGATAGTAACATTTGATGGTATAATATCTTGAGGTTCTACCTTAAGGATAAATAGAAGTTATATATACTAAAAAATCCCATACCTGAACAAACTTTGCAAACCAGTCAGTTTGATCATGATACTTTGATGGATATTCACTATAAGTTAAACCATAATTCATGGCCAATTTTAAGTACTTAAATACTCTACTCATATATTGTCATTGATGTGAACTAGGATTACTAGTATATCTACTAAGCCTTCCTACAACATATGTTATATCAGGCCTAGTGCTAATCATGGTATACCTCAGACAACGAATAGCTCTTGAGTATTCAAGTTGAGACACTTGAGATCTTTTATTTGGTAAAAGCTTAATACTAGGATCTATAAGAGTGCTAACAGGAGAACAATTCTCAAAATTAAACTTTTTCAAAATTTTCTCAAGACAAAATCGCAAAAATGGTCCCTGTGGTTTGTCAATTTCTTTGGGTAAGGTCCAAAAAAAAGTTTATTAGCAAAAAATGTCCATATTTGATGGTTTTGTTATGGTTTTGGTCTCTACCTCGTTAACTTTAACAACTTGGCTATTAAGTTTTTGAAAATGACGCATTTACCCCTAGGGACCATTTCTTCAGTTTTATGTTTTTACACAACTACAAGGACCGTTTCTGTAATTTTTCCTTTTCATTTTATTGAATTATTGTACATTAATTCTTTTAATTAATTTTTTAATTTCTTTGGTATTGGATTATTATATATTAATAAATATTATTTTTAATATGTTATATTTATATATTAATAAATATTATTTTATTATATTAATAATTTTTTTATTTAATTTTTTTTTAAATTTCTTCTTTGTTGGATTAGTTCTTTTTCTTGGATTATTACATATTAATAAATATTAATTTTATTATATTATATTTATGTCTTAATAAATATTATTTTATTATATTTTTAATTAGTTTTTTTTTAATTTCTTCTTTATAGGATTAATTCTTTTTTATTGGATTATTATACATTAATAAATATTTTTTGAACATATAATATTTTTCTATTAATTAATATTACTTTATTATATTATTAATTCCTTTTAATTGTTTTATTTTATTTTTCTATTACGTTAATTCTTTTTATTGGATTATTATTTTTAATTTATTATTATTATATATAATAAAGATCATTTTATTGGATTAATAATTTATAATGTATAATATTAATTTTTTTTAATTTTATTGGTTCCACAACAAAGTCGTCAGAATACGCAAATGTGTCGCATCCCATCATCGAAAATCGGCGGGACAACCGTCGATCATCTTCATCGATTGTTCGACCGAAACCCCACCAACTTGTTACACCTAATGCCACAAATAGCCACCTAGGACAACCTTATCACAATCCATCAGAATCCTCTAAATCTGTAACTAAGCTGGCCATATTCTGCTACAACCACTAGGAGGTGCGATCGAAACACCCCTGGTCAGCTCCTCCAGCCGTCAATTCATTACCGATACCGCCATCGCTGGCGACAATGTTAGATCGAGGGTTTTCAAACCACCATAGCCACTATAGATGGTGACAAGGTTGTAGAACTCGTTATTCGGTACTCGTTTGGCCAACTGCTGAGTAGTGAGTACTCGGATTTGGTAATTCATGTAGAAATATATTTAGGGAAATTATATATGTCAAAATCATAAGTTTATTGAAATATATAACAAATTTAGATACAAGTGAATACACAAAAACTAAAATAAACACGAAGATCTCACTTCATGAATAATTACTGAAAATTTTATATATATATATATATATATATATATATATATATATATATATATATATATATATATTAAGAGGGGTTGGAGACGACCCGCTTGTGGTAGTGGTGACTGAGTGATGGTGGTGGTGTTGCCCCAAATATGTTATCTTACAAATATTTAAAATAAATTAGAAGAAGTGGGGTGGATGAGATTTTTTTGGTATTTTTATTTAAAACAATAAAGAAAGCAATTAAAGAAAAAAAACAATTAAAAATTAATATTTATTATAAATAAAAATAGTAAATATAAAGTAATAATCCAATAAAAAGAATTAACACAATAAAAAATTAATTAAATGAAATTAATAATCCAATAAAGCAACACTTACTAATAGATAAATATGATATGTTAAAAATAATAATTTTTTAATATATAATAATCCAATAAAAAATAATTAATCCAATAAAGAAGACATTCAAAAAAATTAATAATCAAATGAAGTAATATTTATTAATATATAAATATAATATATTAAAAATAATATTTATTAATATTATTAATCCAATAAAAAATAATACAATAAGAAAGAAATTAAAAAAGAATTAATTAAAAGAATTAATATACAATGATTCAATAAAATAAAAAAGAAAAATTGCATAATTGGTCCTTGTAGTTTGGTAAAAAGATAAAACTACAGAAATTAACCCTGGGGGTAGATCCGTTATTTGCCAAAACTTAACAGCCAAACTGTTAAACTTAACGAAATAGAGACCAAAACCACAACAAACCACCAAATAGGGACCTTTTTTTCTAATAAACTTTTTTTTGGACCTTACCCAAAGAAATTGACAAACCACATGGACCATTTTTGCAATTTTGTTTTTTCTCGAAACCACATTCGTAGGCCGACAATTTTTCTGGGTAGGTCGAAATGACAAGCTTGTAACTGATCATTCTGGTCAACATATCCAGACTTCCGGCTCGGTGCAACCCGCTATCATGCGGTTGTTCGGCAGCGTACTCCCCGTCCGCCTATCTCACACTCCCAAAGCATCACGAAATCAATGTTGAGTCAACAATAATCCAGAGGGGGCAAAGGGTACGCGACCGCAACATCCTGTTGTCCCTTTTTTTCTTTCTAATGTAATGAGATTGAGAAATTGAAATCTCATTGTTTCCTTGTTTAATTCTTATACCAAGAATTACATACGCCTCCCCCAGGTCTTTCATTTCAAAACTAGATGATAACAATTTCTTGGTTTTGTTAAATTCTTCAAAATCAGTACCAAAAACTAACATATCATCCACATATAAACAAATTATAATTCCTTTAGCAGAAGCTTCAAATTTGCTATATACACCTTATCAATTAAACCATCCACCTTCATCTTCCTTTTTAGGATCCATTTACAACCAAATTCTTTGCCACCAGGAGGTAAATTAGACAATACCCAAGTATTGTTATGCATGATAGAATCATTCTCATCCTGAATTGCCTCTTTCCAAAAATGAACATCTCTAGAAGCCATAGCTTCACTGAAAGTCTTTGGATCCTCCTCAATATTAAAACAATATTGATGTTGAGACACAATCTCATCTCTTGTTCCCGCAACTAAGTATAGTTGAAAATCATATCCAAAATATTTAGCGTTTCTAGCTCTAGTACTATTTATGAGTTCCGGTAGAAAACCTGTACCACCAAAAACATCTTCAACTTGAGTTGTACTCTTGCTGGAAGATTGCTGAATCATGTCCCTTGGTCTCGAAATAGATGTAAATCTTTCTTTATCAAAGATGACATCTCTAGACTCAATAACAGTGTTCACAGATACAAAGTCATTAGATTCTAAAACATAGAATCTATAAGTTTTGGAATGCTCAACATATCCAATGAAGATACAATTTATACCTCTTTCACTCAATGTTTTCCGTTTAGGTTCAGTGAGCCTTACAACTGCTCTACAACCCCAAACTTTAAGGTAACTCAAATTTGGTACCTTTTTACACCAAAGTTCATAAGGAGTATTCTTACTCCTTTTGTTTGGAGTTCTATTCAAAATATAACATGTTGTCAACATAGCTTCATCCTAGAAACCTTTACTCAAACCTGAACAGGACAACATGGAGTTAACCATTTCTTTCAAAGTCATATTTTTCCTTTCAGCAACACCATTTTGCTGTGGTGTATAAGGAGCTGCGGTTTGATGTATTATTCCAGTTGATTCAAAATAAACTGGATCGTAATACTCACCACCTCTATTAGTACGTAAAACTTTTATTAATTCATTTTTATGAAGTTCAACCACTTGTTTATAAACCTTAAATTTATCCAGAGCTTCATCTTTTGAATGTAGCAAGTAGACATAACAATATCTAGATACATCATCAATAAAAGTAACAACAAACTTTTTGTTTCTAAGAGAAGGCGTTGCATGGAAATCACATAAGTCACTATGTATAAGTTCCAACACCTTGCTTTCCCTAACAACATATTTGAAAGGTTGTCTTGTGATTTTAGTTAACATACATGTTTTACATTTTCCTTTATTTATATCAAAAGCAGGAATTAAACTTATTTTTGACATGTATTTTAATCTCTTGTAATGAATGTGTCCTAGTCTAGCATGCCATAAATCTGATTTATCAAAAGTATTGCTAGAACTAGAAGAAGCCATGCAAACAGAATTATCATAACTAGTATAATTTATATTAAGCCTAATCATTCCATTACGTATATAACCGAAACACATAAAAGAACCATGTCTTGACAAAATATCCTTGTCACTTTCAAGTACTTGTTTGTAACCACAATTATTTAATACAATTTCAGACGCGAGATTATTTCGAATCCTAGGAACATATAAAACATTGTTCAGACACAAACATTTTCCAGAAGTAAAGTAAAGCAAAACTGATCCTAGACCCTGTATTGGTTCAGTAGCAACATTTCCCATTTTCACCACAGATCCATCTTCTATTGGTTGACATTCCTTGAACCAATGAAGATCTTTGCATATATGGCTCATTGCTCCCGAATCAACCCACCATGCAACATCATCATCCTGAACATAAAATGCTTCAGAAATCACAGAAATACAATTCTGAACATATTTAGAATTCTGTGTGAAAACAGAAAACTGACCTTATTGTTTTTCTGGATCCTTGGATGCACTTGGTCCAACACCATCCTTATTCACTTTACGAAGACGACAATCTTTCTTGAAGTGACCCGGTTTGTTACAATTCCAACAAACCAATTTTGTTTTCTTGTTGGAAGACTTATCATCCTTTCCTTTGAACTTCCTTTTTCCCTTAGACTTCTTAGAATTCTTTGAACTTTCTCCTTCAACCATGTTCACAGAAGAGGAACCAACTTGATTCTTGCCTTTCAGATTGTTATCAAGTTCTTGAGTCCTTATTGACTCTTCAATCTGTAAATGGCTTCCAAGTTGAGTCAAAGTCAATTCCTCTTTGTTATGTTTCATATTGTGTTTAAAATCTTTCCATGAAGGGGGCAGTTTGTCAATAATCATAGCCACAGAAATGGCTTCATCCATTTTCAGATTGTGTTGAGTGAACTGTCCCAAAATCCTAAACATTTCATGGAATTGTTCCACAACAGGCCTGGAGTCATACATCTTGTAACCCATAAAGTTACCGACAAGAAACTTCTTACTTGAAGCATCTTCTGTCATGTACTTGGATTCAAGAGAATCCCATAATTCTTTTGCAGTTTCAACATTTTGATAGATATCAAACATACAATCAGACATACCATTGAGAATATGGCCAAGACAGAAGTAGTCATCATTGTCCCAATTTGATATTCTTCTTGTTGCCTCTAGAGTTTCATATTCAGCAAATTCTGGCATGGGTTTACTCAGAACATACACCACTTTCAGAGTAGTAAGGAGAAAATGCATCTTCTTTTGCCATCTACGGAAATCTTGCCATTCAAACTTGTTCAGTTGATCAAACTTGCTTGTCATATCCTTCACATAATCGCACTAGCCATGATCACAAAAATACTTCGATTTTTGTTAGAAATATCTTTCTATTTCTGTTGATGATTTGGGATTAAAACACTTGGAAATTCTGAGATCGTTATTTACACTTTCAAATCAAAGTATTTGGGTGGTACTCCCAAATACTCAATTGGATAATACTCAGAAGTTTGAGAATAAGAAAGAGAATGAGAAGTTTTGTTTTTCCCGTTGAGTTCTTCAGCATAAAGTACCATACGTATTGAGTTTGACCAAAAAATTGCTTAAATATGTCAATTGGTTTAAAACCGTCACAAGACAATTGCAACGTTAAAAAACTGACACAAAACGGGCTTTTAACCGCTGGACAATAAGTTTAACCGATGAATATCCACCAATCCGTCAAACCTGACGCAGAACAATCATTTTAGCCGTTGGATATAATACTGACCAGCACGTGTTTCGACGCAAGTTTGTTGCGATTCATGGTTGCGAAAATAAGTTCGTTGCGATTGTTCCAATGAATCGTTGTGATGCGATCCTATATGGGTCATACCGATGCGAACCATCAATGATTATTCTGATGCGAAATGAACAGTACCATCCAACTCGATGCGAAACTACCAAAATTATGTGTTACAACTAGTTGCGATCGATCACAATTGAATAGTAACATACTATCGTTGCGAAAGTGCATTCGCATCCAATATTCCGAAATCTTATTCGCATCTGATTGCATTCACATCTCATTCGCATATGATTGCATTCACATCTCATTCACATCTAACCACATTCATATCTCATTCGCATCTAATTGCATTCACATCATTTCAAATTACAAACTCAGTATTAGTCTGAAATCAACTATACTCCGAAATCAGTTTCGATCCAACACTTACTTATTCCGAAATTGTTTTTGTTCCGACTTCAAACCAATTCCGAAATCAATTTAGCCCTTACTTAAAATCTTGAATAAACTTAAACAAGTATGTACTCCACACCTTCCTTACTTGTTTAATATTCAAGATTAATTTTGGTCAACAAGTCAATCCATTACACTTAAATACACTTAGTGAAACAATTCACCAACATTCACTCCACCTGTACCTCTCTATTTCTTTCTCTCTCTCTCTCTCTCTCTCTCTCTCTCTCTCTCTCTCTCCCTCTCTCTCTCTCTCTCCCCACGCACATACTTCAACCCCATTGTCTTCGAGTTAGAATCTGAATCCGACATAGGTGGTGTATGTGCTATAACCTTTAGAACCACCAGGCTCCGGACACCGAAACTTATGTTTCAGTTTTCCGACATCCCATGGCCGTCTTCTGTCACCGATAATTTCCTTACATAGCAATCCGATCCTACGCCGTTCAGAGATGAATCTCCATCTATAAAAGGTTCAATGACCTCCTTATCACTGCTTCCAACCGTAACATCTCCTCCACCCCTCCACAATGTCATCGACGACCACCATATGTTTTTTTTTTAATTTTCAGTGTACACGTGTTTGTGTTTATGAGTTTGATTTGCAAGTGAGGAAGAATAAGGGATATATATATATATATATATATATATATATATATATATATATATATATATATATATATATATAGAGAGAGAGAGAGAGAGAGAGAGATAGAGAGAGAGAGAGAGGTACGTTGGAAGGATGAGTGGTGGACCCATTCTATTGTTATTTACTTTTAATTTTTAAAGTATTAAAAATAATATGAGAAAAAATAAATAAATAAAAAGGGCAAAATTGCCCTTTCAAGTTTATGATGACCAAAACTATAGAAAATTCCTAATTTTGAATCTCTCATGCAAGTTCAAAACTTTTTGGACCTATCCACAATTTTTCACAAACCACTACTTAGCTTTCAATTCGCCTCTAACCATCAAATGAAATGTGAATAATCTGTCCTCTTGTCTTTGAAAGAAGGGACTCTTTAGGTTCTCTCAGTGCTTAAAACAATTTTGTCTTCTCCATATTACTATATCTTTAGAGTTAATAATTTTATATGAGGAACTACTAAACTCCATCATTTGCTTCCGTTACTCTTCAGTTTTATGCTGAGGTTTATCCTGTAAATGTACTCAAATTAGACTAGTGATCGATTTCTAGAGTTTTGTCTAATTATTTTTTAAAGTTAAACAAAAACTATGAATTTGAACAAACTACAGGGAGCATTTATGAACTTTACTCCTAATTGAATTATGGAAACTTGAAAGTTTTATTAGGCATTCATAATGCATTGAACTGTATACAACTTTATCAATTTTTTTTCTACAATTTTTTTCTACAATGCATTGAATTCTACAAAGTTCAATAGAAAATTATAAAAATTAATTTATAGGATATATTTAAGAATTAAAAACTTTAATTTTTCTCATTAAAGAGTTTAATGACCATTAAACTCAAGATTCATTAAATGTCAAGATGACATGTCACTATGGTAAAATTTAAACTATTGAATAACAAATAGATTTGCCACTTTATTCAACTATCTCATTAAACTCACCGTTATAAATGCTATTACATCCTAACAACCTCTTGATTGTTTCCACGATATTTATAAAACGAAAACATAAAAGGTTTCAAATGAAGTGTCATCATGCACTTTGCTTTGTTCAATGTACACGTGCATAATCTTCATGACATTCAAAACTCGACAGGGGACCTAATTACTTTGCTCTTATTTCTTTGTAAAGTTTATGTCGGCATTTTTGTCGATTAGTTTACCAATTAACCACATTAAATCTAAAATAATTATTTTTGAATTTTTGAAAGAGATTAAATACAAAAGAACACGTTTCATTATTGTTCAAAACTTTATCATGTAAATGTTTTTAATAGAAAAGAAATCGTGAATCGTCACATTTTATCTACATTTTATTTTGTCAATTTATCGGGGTATTTTAGAGTTTAATTACAATTAATGACGCTGCTTGTTTTTTTCTTCTTGATTATATGATGTGGATTTAATAAACGTTCTTACAAACAAATATAAAGGTTTTACCATATACGACTTGTAGTCGATCAACTAATATTCACCACAAAGATACTTTTTTTGTTGAATTACCATATACGACTTGCATCCATTTTGCATAAACTATGTACGTGAGACTTTGCCTTATATTTGACATTCTTGCATGGATGATTTCCAAAGCTAAATTATGGTTTTTAAAAGAGTTTCCAAGGCACTAAGATTCATATTGCAAGGTATATTAGTTTGTTGTGCCAACACTCAATGTTTGCTCCTGGATATTGCCCATAGGTGTGATGCCATTAGAAGGATGTTGCTCTGGATCCTAGTTTTACATTAATATTCATTTCTAAATCAACTTAGAGTGCATCCAACTGTAAGTAATTCAATTAAACCTCCTATGATTGTGTTTATAGCTTATGTGATCCCATGGATAATACGGCGGACGATGTCTCACTTTAGGTCATGTTTACTTCGTTTGCTGTTATGATAATCAGTATAACTGGATCGAAGCAATACACGTTCATTGTTCAAGATATTTTACAAAAGTCGAAGAATCAAATGGGTACCGACTCTATTAACTCTAATTTTCAATATTAGAGTTTTTTGAGCAACAAGTTCATTGTTTGAAATGAAACCCCAAAACGAGTTTTTCAAATTTGAATTGAGATAACTTTTTTAATACTTTTAAACTATAAAATCTTGGTTTTGTAAATGGTTTGTGAGTGATTTTAGTGTCACCTTCCATTTTATGTATTTAGAATTAATACGAGTGCCAAATGGAGATTTAAATTGTGATATAATATACAAGTAAGTGGCGCAAAGTGCATACTTTTTATATAAGACATGTTTGATCCCGAACATCACGACAGACGAGGGTTACTTAGGTCACGCCTCCTGTCGGGGTCAAGGGACTAACCCTAACAATAGTCTCAAAACCTCTATAAAGTTTTGGACTTTGAATGCAGCGGAAAAATATATTCAAAATGAAGAAAAGTTGAAGAAACATGCTTATTTTGGATATGCTCGAAGGCAGATAAGAGACACCTTCATTACAGCTCAAATTGTCTGTGACAACTTCAACCATACAGCTCGAGTAGTCCGGCTAGTTTATCACAAACCTGTTTTCCAACTACAAAATTCGTTCATTTCGTTGCCATTATCAACTTTTGGATAGATGAGTATATCTATATACACATTCATATTTCGCCTATTTGAAAACTCTCCTACGGAAATTAACATTCTATATACGTGTCTGGAAAAAAAGTTGTTGTTTTTTGTCTAAAACTTCCATTGTTTTTCCATGATTTATAATACATTGAATTTATTGTTAAATCGGACTTATGCAAGAATTGTCAAGAAGTAAAATGACCTTAAATGATCTATGATCTATCGATTCTTGATTATCGATATTCTATTTTCTAGCCTATTTTCTAACATGGGTCGGTTCAATTTGAGATCACACTGATTTAATCATTTAACGGTGTAACAAGACAAAAAACGACCCATGTCCCATGATGTGGTAAAGTGGTGTTTTTTTGCAATTGGGTTTCGGGTCGGACTTCTTTTGATTAAATGGGCTTTATCCCCAATTGGGATTTGGGAGCCCTAAGTTTATCTAATTAACCGTGGATTGATCCATCAAATACAAACTCTCATCCGATTTCCTTGGTATAAGTTACAAATTTGATCCAATTTTCCCTTTTGTTGAAAGATTACATCATACTAATCGATTTCCTCTCCTTTTGGTTTCCAAATTCCGTGTTTCATCGATAAAGATGTTGGAGAAGATCGGATTGCCTCCGAAACCATCGCTGAGAGGAAATAATTGGGTGATCGATGCGACACATTGCCAAGGATGCTCTTCCCAGTTTTCTTTCATCAATCGCAAGGTTTGATCGGATTTAACTTACCTACTTTTACGACTTCAAAATTATTAGTACACTTTAAACCCTTGTTCATATTTTGTCTTTAATCGAGGGAGATCGATTGTTAAATTTTGCTTGAACTTGATGGAACTTCCAATCAGCTCCATCGTAAAATCCTAGTTGACTTCTCAAAGTCAATTAACTACGATCCGCCTTCGAACTTGACATGATTCAATCAATATTTGGAGAATCGTTATAAATACATTCGAGAATGCAACAAATACTAAAAGTAGTTCAAAAATTGAGCTTAAACTTGTTTAAATGAACTACAACGGATCTGAACTACTTGCTATTTGGGACTTGAATTCATATGATGACTTATAGTTCTCTAAGGTTTAGATTACACTAATAACTTTGATGATCACTAGCATTAGCCAAGACTCAGATTGAAAATCGTTATTAGATAATCATATTCTATTAAAAAGGGTAATTCTTAAACATGCATAAGCCGGATGCATTTGTTCTTTGAGTTTATGTAGTATGTTTTTTCACTTCTGAGGAAATATTCTTTAGTAGTAGACATTATCAGCAAGTTCTTGGTTGCTTTTCTTAGTTTACACATTTCTTTTTCAGTTTCTTATCAGTTATCTGCTTTAGAATCATGTCAATTCTTAATGGTGATGTATGCATATATGTGAATTTGCAGCACCATTGCCGAAGATGTGGAGGCTTGTTCTGTGGCAGCTGTACCCAACAAAGAATGTACTTAAGAGGACAGGGTGATTCACCTGTTCGTATTTGTGAACCCTGTAAAACTTTAGAAGAGGCAGCTCGTTTTGAAATGCGGTATGGACACAAGAATAAAAGTAGAAAAGGTCAGTTTTGTATCTTTTTCTTGTCCAATTCATACAGGGACTCACTCTCTTTCTCCTCTGTGCAAAAGACATGAATGCCCTCCTCATAAGGAAGCTTGTCTAGTTCTATGTAACAAACAGGGTGTTTTGGTCTCTTTTGCAGGGGCTTCAAAACTTGCATCTGATAATGAAGATGATCTCTTAGGAAACGAATCAATTTCATCAGAAAAAGGATCGGTTCACTTGCGTCCAAGTGCTTCATCTTCGAACACCGACATGGAGGTTGACTGTGAGTCAACTACTCCCGAAGAACTGAGGCAAAAAGCCGTTGAAGAAAAGAAAAAACATAAAACTCTAAAAGCAGAAGGAAAGCCAGAAGAAGCATTGAGAGCTTTCAAAAGGGGAAAGGAGCTTGAAAGACAAGCGGGAGCTTTAGAGATTGAATTAAGGAAAAACCGTAAGAAGGCTCTTTCATCCACCAGTGGAAATGAAAACTCAAAGGCTGGAATTGAAAAACAACCGAAACAAAAAGATGATCTTGTTAATGAACTCAGAGAACTTGGATGGTCTGATCATGATCTTCATGATGCTGATAAAAAACCAGTGAACATGACTTTGGAAGGAGAATTATCAACCCTACTTAAACAAGTCTCTCAGAAGAGTACTAAAACCGAAAAGGGTAATGTTGGAATCGACAAATCCGAGGTTATTGCTATTAAGAAAAAAGCACTCGCCTTTAAGCGCGAAGGGAAGCTCACTGAAGCGAAAGAAGAACTAAAAAAAGCCAAAATTCTTGAAAAACAAATCGAAGAACGGGAGTTGTTAGGCGATGATTCCGATTCCGATTCCGATGACGAGTTCAAGTCATTGATGCGTAGCATGGACATTGATAAACAAGACATTTTAGCATCCGGGAATGACCGGAATCGGAATCACAACATTGATGTTGACTTTGACTTTGACCATCAACTCGATTTTGATGTGACCGAAGAAGATATGGACGACCCTGAAATGTCGGCTGCTTTGCAATCTTTAGGGTGGACCGAAGAAGATCATTCGGTCAATGATGACATGGCGGTGTTAAGTGAAAAAATACAATCTTTAAAAAGAGAAGCATTAATCAAGAAACGGGCGGGTCAAACCGATGAAGCATTGGCACTTCTGAAAAAGGCTAAAATGCTCGAGAAAGGAGAAAATAATGATCCGGGTGCATCATTAGAACTGGATTCGGGCCTGAAACCGGGTCCAAAAACAGGCCCAAAGAGCAAGTTAGCAATTCAAAGAGAGCTTCTTGCCTTAAAGAAGAAAGCTCTTGCTTTAAGAAGGGAAGGAAAAGCTGACGAAGCGGATCAAGAATTGGCAAAAGGGAAAGCTCTTGAAGAGCAACTCCAAGAGTTGGAAAGTGGTCCGAAAGTCAAACCTACGGTCAAGCCCATTGACTTTTCGACACCAATGGAGGTTGAAGATGAAGATGAGGATGTAACTGACACGGATATGAACGATCCGTCTTATTTATCACTTTTACAAAACCTCGGTTGGCAAGAAGAAGAAAAAGAAGTTCCCAAAGTCAAAGTTGTTGACTTTTCAACACCAAAACCACAAAGTAAAACCGAGATTCAACGTGAACTATTGGCCCTAAAACGAAAATCCCTCGCTTTGAGACGCGAAGGGAAGGTTGATGAGGCGGAAGAGGTTTTACAAAAAACAAAAGGGTTAGAAGCGCAATTAGCAGAACTCGAAGGACCAAATCAGAATTTGGACAAAAATATCGTTGAAAAAACGGAGCCTCAAACCGTTGAAGTTATGGTAGAAGAAAAGGCACCAGCTTTGGTAACTAAGTCTACCGAGTCAACCGAGTCAGCCGAGTTGGGATCAGTCCAGGAACGGGTGATGGCTCACAAGAGAAAAGCACTTAGCTTGAAAAGAGAAGGAAGGTTAACCGAAGCCAAGGAGGAATTGAAGTTGGCTAAACTTTTAGAAAACAAAAACCGAGACATGAACATAGACACAGACACAGACACGGTGGATCGAACCCAGGGTCCGAGTCCGGTTCCGGTTCCGGTTACTAGTGAACCGAGCGGTTCAATTGCTATGGAACCGGAAGGAACCAGCGAGAGTTCACCACCACCATCGGTGAAATTATCGTCTCGGGAGCGGTTCAAATTGCAACAAGAATCTTTGGGGCATAAAAGGAAAGCATTAAAGTTGAGAAGGGAAGGGAAGAATGAGGAGGCGGAAGCCGAGTTTGAATTGGCTAAAAATCTCGAGAGTCAGCTCGAGGCCGCCAGTGAGACGGTGAAACCGCCTCCTGGTGATGATGTAGGCGTTGAGGATCTTCTTGATCCTCAACTTTTGTTTGCTCTTAGGGAAGTGGGGATAGAAGGTGGTGGTGGTGTTGGTGCTCGGCCTTCGCCGGAGAAGGCGGTGGTGAAGAAGGTTGAGGTGGAGGCGGTGGCGGTGGCGGTGGTGAAGAAGAGTGAGAGGGTGGAGTTGGAGGAGGAGATAAAGGCGGCGAAGGTGAATGCGGTGAAGTTGAAACGGGCGGGAAAGCAAGGGGAGGCGTTGGATGCTCTTAGACGTGCTAAATTACTTGAAAAGAAGCTGAATTCTTTGAGTTGATCTTAAAATCTTAATGTTATAAGGGGTTCTACTATTATTTTACTAGAGAACAGTATATTATTGTATGGATATGCCATTTTTGACTTAGAAATGCACATATTATATTTATATACTATATATGGTTAAAAAAAACATGTAAACAAATTTCAGTTAGTTTTTACACAACCATAAGCGCTTTTATAAAAGTGATTCTTTTCTCTGATTTTAAACTACCATCTCTTTTATATATTTTTTCTACAATTTAATTACTTAAGAAATCGTTTCTACTACTTCACTGACCAAAAAAATAAATTTTATTACGTATGATCAAATTAGATATTTACGTAAACCATGTCTTAGCCATTGTACATACATACATTTTCAACAAGGTGTGGCAGTACTACCCTAGTTATTCTACAAATCTTTTCCAAAAATAATATTTGCACATAGTTTGTATTCAGGATCATAAAAAGAAGGGAAATGGACCCTAATAGACAATTTTTTTGGTGGTGTTTTACAAAAAAAATAGACAAGAAAATGGTTGTTTCCACGTATAGACATGGATTCTATAGAGCTAGCTCCGAGGGCTCTGTGGAATTAACTGTAGCTCCGAGGAATTGATTCTTAAAAAAAAAAGTTGAAGAACAGTTCTGCGGAGTTCCTCCGAGGAATGAACGCTGAAGAACAGTTTCACGAAGCTCCCTCCGAAGAATCGATCCGTCAATAAATAAAAATAAATAAATAAATAAATAACTAAAGAACAGTTCCACGGAGCTCCTCCGAGGAATGAACGCTGAAGATTAAAATCATGATCCTTATAGTAGGATCGTACGATCTCACCTAGGTAAATCGATCCCGATTTTATTTGGATTGTTTTTTGGTAGGATCGCGGTAGGATCGGATCGTTAATCATTATTATATATTTTTTTAAAAAAATTCAAATATTTTTTTGGGCTAAATACATAGAATACCATTTTGAATTATTTATTGTTAAATAATCTATTATAAATGTATTTTTTATGTTTCAAATATTTATTATTAACTTTATGATTTACTTATGGATAAATATGTATTTTTTATGTTTTAAAATGTTTGTTGGTAGGATCTTGAGATTTTTTTTTTGCCACCTCGATTACTCGGTGCTATAGTTAATTCTGCGGAGCCCTCCGAGCTAGCTTTACAGAATCCATGTCTATATGTGGAAACAACCATTTTTTTTTTCTATTTTTTGTAAAACACCGCAAAAAAATGTTTATTAGAGTTCATTTCCCTAAAAAGAAACATCCTCAAAAAACTACCTATCACTAATTCAATTTATCACCAACTACAATAGTACAATGGCATAACCATAAAACCACCATTTCAATATATAAGCTCAACCAAATGGAAGCCAAAACAAGCTCAAAAATACGACATTCAAAAGAACAAGAAACAAACCCTATTGTAAATGGTAAACTCAACTAAACAAAGCAAATCACTTGCGTTTCTAGAACTTCTTTTTATATCAATCTTGAAAACATCTAATGAAAACAAGAATCGAAGTTCATACTTCATATATCACTCATCTGCAGGCACGATCAGATTGTATTTTCTAAACTTATTCGAGTTCCCAATCCCCACAAGCTTCTTAGCATCTTCAATTTTCTTCTCCTTAACCAATCCATGGATCACAAGTTGCATAACATTTGGATCAACAAGACATTTTTCTTCAATCGTTTGCTCAAAAAGCTCAATCGCCCAATCAAAATCGCCCACTTTACAAGCCAAACGAATCAGAGCTGCAAATGTCGCTTTATTAGGAGTAGAATCACTTTGCCCTAATTTAGCGTACCAATTCTTTGCTTCCTTCAAGTCGCTATTGTTGCAGAAACCATTGATGATAGCATTGTAGCTAAACTCATCAGGCTTAACATTTTTAGACTCCAATTTGTCAAAAAGTTCAACAGCTTCGGCTAATTTCTTCTCGGAAACCAGTCCAACCAATTTAGCGTTGTAAGTTCTGATATCGGGTGAAAGGCTAGTGTTCATCATCTTCCCCCAAAATCTCTCACCTTCGAGAAACCTACCGTTTCCGTAAAATCCGATGAGCAAAGTATTAAAAGTAATCAAATCAGGCTCCAATCCGTTCTTTTCGATTTCGTCAAATATAGTTGCAGCCGAATCAAACGAACCCATCTCACAGAAAGCTTTGATCGCAGTGTTATACGAGACAATATCCGGTTTCAAGGAGAGTTTCTCAGGCAACTCGCGGAAGAATCCGTCAAGCTTATCGAACTTCTTCGCGTTAACACACGCCCCGAGAAGTGCATTGAACGATTTAACAGTCTGCGGGCATTTTCGCTCAGGCATTTCGTCGAACACCTTGGAAGCGTGATCAAGCATACCTGATTTTCCATACAAAGAAATCAACCGAACAGCAAATCCTTCTTTGGAAATCTCATGATATTGTTTCTGGTCCTCGAGAATCTCCTCGACCCATTTGTATTTCCTGGCGGAGGCGAGACGGCGGACTATGTTGCCGTAAACGTTGGCTTGTTTACGGAACAGATGTGATTCTGAGCACTTCTTGAATTTCTCTACCACCCTTTTGAGATTCCGCTCTTTGTAGAGGTCTTCGTAGATCGATTTCGCCGGTGGGTTGGAGACGGAAGTGGAGAAAGTGCGGAAGATGCGAGAAAGGGTAGACATTTTTGAGGGTTGCAGGAGTGAGATATGAAAATATGCCGCCTTGTTAAGCACCACTAGGTCCACTACACACTCGAAGCACGAGGCTTCGAAGTTTTCTTGTTTTTACGAGTTGAAACCCTAATTTGAAAATTCTACTTCTTGGCTTGAAATTTAAGGCATAGTCACCTTTGGCATTTTACAATTCGATATTTTTTGACAAACCACTTAAAGTCTTAAATAACCACAAACCTCATATTTGATAGTTTCAAAGTATCAATATATGTCTCAAAAATCCTAAAAAATCTATACCATTATACTAAACGGAGTGGACTCGCTACATGCATTCACTACGTTCGTTATGGGCTCTGGAACACCGCCCCCTAGCGCTCACTAGGGGGCTCGCTATATGCCACTCGTTGCAATATTGGTGAGAAGAAAGAGAAGCAAAGACACGTCTGTGATTGGTTCAAGGGGGTTGGTCCGGATTAAAGACTTTTGACCAAATTCAATTCAACAAATTTAAATTTCAACCACTCCCTCCTCATTTATTCTCCACCAAACAATTTTATATACATTTAACTAAAAAAACATTTACATACATTTATATACATTTTAACTAAAAAAAACATTTATATACATTTCAACCTAATTCAACTAATTTTATATACATTTAACTAAAAAAACATTTATATACATTTATATACATTTTAACTAAAAAAAACATATATATACATTTCAACCTAATTCATGAAACTTTCAACCAAACCCTCATCTATAATTCAAATACTATAAATCAAACCACACACTTAACATTTCACACACACACAAAAAAATATCATTATCTCCCTCACATAGTCTCTCAATTCACCAACACAAAAATGTCCTCATTTCAAACAAAGAAAACCCTAAGAACCAACAAAAAGAAAGCTTCAAACCTTCCATCACTAAACCTTCTACCTCCAAACACTCAATCACCAAACCTTCCATCCCCAAACCTTCCATCACCACTATGTTATCAACGATCATTTGATCAACCAATTCACTCTCCGTCTAGCTACTACTTTCCTACAATGGCTCCATAAATGTTTCCATTTAATCCGTTCTCTTCTTAACCAATGAGATTTTACCACAACCAATCTTAACCAACACCTCGTTCGAATGTGGATCTTGATCCGTTTGAAACGGTTCAAGAAACTCAATTCTTTTCTCAACCCCAATCGCAAACTAACTTTCAATCCCAACCACACCGCCTACTCGACGAGTCAACTGATTCTTCCGATGGAGGTCCCGTTGAAGATCCCGTTCAATAATCATTTCAAGAGTCCGAAGTCGAGACACAAGCACAAAAAAAGGAAAATGGAGGGCTCCATGTAGAGGGTGGACATATGATGAAGAGAGTGCACTAGCTCAATCATGGCTAGATGTGTCGGAGGAACCGATCCATGGAAAAGACCAAGACTTAACAATTTTCAATGAAAAAGTTTGGCATAACTTTTGTCACTACATGAAAAAGAAGACATGCAACCCCGATTCACTTTACTCGAAGTGGAGGACCGCCAACCGAGCCGAAATGGAGTTCAACGACATCTATATTAACGCGATAAAAAACCCCCAAAGCGGTGCAACTGAGGTGGATGTCATGGCTAAAGTTCAAAATATTTACAAGGCGAAAGTCAGAATAACTTTTTCCAATGAGTTGTTTTGGGGAGTTGTGAAGGGCACTCGAAAATTGCTAGATCTAAAAAGTCCCGAAGATTACACAGACGCAAGAGGTACGTTAGGCTTTGATCCAATTCAAAAATATACTTTTGTATTTCGTATGTTAGCATATGCCACCCCCCTGATGCACTAGACGAGAGTTTTAGGATGTTCGCACGTATCGCCCGAGAAAGTCTTCACGAATTTTGCATTGTTGACATGTCTTTGTATGGTCCATGATATTTACATCGTCCTACTGCTAGTGACATACAAAGTTGTATGCTCATCATGGAAATGTGCATGGTTTGTCTGGAATGTTAGGAAGTTTAGATTGCATGCATTGGAAATGGAGTATGTGTCCTAAGGCATATCATGGAAAATACACAAAGGGCAGTTATCATTATCCTACGGTTGTGCTTGAAGTTGTAGCCTCACAGGATTTGTGGATCTGGCATGCCTTTTTTCGATAGTGCCGATTCGCTTAATGATATTAATATTCTCAATAACTCACTAATATTCAACAAGGTGTATGACGGTACTGCTCCAGATTCGTCATTTATACTCCGAGGAATGGAATACAAATTTGGGTACTATCTTGTGGATGAGATCTATCCTGAGCTTTTGTAACACCCATAAAATCAAGCCAAATTTGAACTTAAAAAAAACATTTCAAAACCATTACATCATTACAAACTTGTTTTCAAAATGTATAATATCAGAGTTTTTCCAGAAACATAAACAAAATATGAGGAGTAGTACGATTACGCCTTTGCCTTGCCGCGATCTCATGATGTACCTGAAATAGTAAAATGAAACTGTAAGCCCGAAAGCTTAGTGAGTTACCCCCAAAATACCAACCTCATATAACCATAATCATATCGTATCAACAAATACAGAATAACATGCATAATGAGCCTTCAGCCTGACTGGACCGCCTCGCAGGGCCTACAGCCTATCCGGACCGCCCGCCGGGTATGTTGGCCTACAACACAAAGCAGGACCGCCTCAACCCAACCCCCAAACAAACAAACACGTGCACATAAATATCATACGCTGGCTCATATCATATAACAATCAAACTGATCTAACAGATCACTAATCATAGCAACATCCCAATAACCGGGATACAGACCTAACCGGTCACTAACATAACATCATCCTATAACCAGGGCACTGACCTAACTAGGTCACTAAGCATAAGCATATCATCATCCTAACTACCAGGATGTAATCAATAACATATCATGCCATAATCCGGATACAAATCCATAAAGGGTCGGTCTTGGTGCCTTAGACCCTGTTGATATAGTGATGATAACTCACCTTGCAACTGTCGACTCGAAAGATAAGCTCAACCTCTCGGATCACTGACACGAACTCCACCACCTATAGTTACCATCAAACCATGTTCATAAATTCCCAAAATGCCCCAGAAGTCCAATAGTCAACCCTTGGTCAAAATCAAAGTCAACTGTCAAAGTCAACAGTCCATGTTGACCTGAACTCATCGAGTACAACCAGCCACTCGCCGAGTTCCTTGCATAACTCGTCGACTCGCCGAGTCACTTGAGTGACTCGTCGAGTTCCTAATGTTGGTGGCCATGAACTCCCTAGCCAACTCGTCGAGTTACCCTTGCAACTCGTCAAGTTCACGCGTGTCCAAAGGTTGGGAAAACCCTAGCTGACTCTGTAACACCCATAAAATTCAAGCTAATTTAAAACTTTTTAATACATTTAAAAAACATTAAGTGATTACAGTTTTTTTTTCAAAATAGTTTAAACATCAGGGTATCCCCATAATCAAATCATAAAACCATGAAATATGAGGAGTTGTACGATCACGCCTTCGCCTTCCCGCGATCATCAGAAGTACCTGAAACAATATTCGATAAATGTAAGCTCGAAGGCTTAGTAAGTTACCCCCAAAATACCAACCCATACTAACCAGAACAAATATTATATCAATACAAATACAGAACAACCTGCATATGAGCCTTCAGCCTGACTGGACTGCCTCGCAGGCCTTCAGTCTATCTGGACCGCTCTCCGAGCCTTCGGCACGTCTGGACCGCCTCGTAGAGCCTTCAGCCTATCCGGACCGCTCGCCGGGCCTTCGGTTTGACTATCATACCCTCCTGGGTCTGTAGTCTATCCGGACCGCCCTGGGTATGTTGGCCTTCAGCACAAAGCAGGACCGCTTCAACCCAAACCCCCAATCAAACAAACATGTGCACATACATATCATACGCTAGCATATATAACAGTCAACCGATCTAACAGATCAAATAGCATAACAACATTCTATAACTAGGATACCGACCTAACCGGTCACTAATATAGCATCATCCTATGCCCAAGATACTGACCTAACCAGGTCACTAACATATGTACAGATAATCATACGGATCTAATAGATCACATAGCATAACAACATCCTATAACCAGGATACCGACCTAACCAGGTCACTAACATATGCACAGATAATCATACAGATCTAACATATCACATAGCATAGCAACATCCTAAAACCAGGATGCAATCATAAAGGGCCGGTCTTGGTGTCGTAGACCCTGTTGATATAGTGAGGAGAACTCACCTGACACTGCTGAAGTCCCGCAGAATAAACTCTAGCTGCTGGTTGACAGCTTCCCGAACTGTCAACATCAAACAATACCCAATTAATAATTGGGTCCCAAGCCCAAGGTCCAACTCACACTACAAAAGCCCAAAAGTCAAATGATGGCCAAAGCCCAACATATGGCCCAATCTTCCAAATTGGGCCCAGACCTCTACATGGTATTTCCTTAAGGCCTATCCAATTATTCCAATCCAATTCCCATGGCCCATTATCACATAATCATAAAGGCCCAATTATGGCCCATCTATGGCCCAATTTTCCAAATTGGGCCCAAGTCCTCACATGGGCCTTATCCTAAAGCCTATCTAATTACTTTGGTCCATTAACTTGTTCTTGGATGGTCCATCAATAGTCCAATCGCCAAAGCCCAATAGGAAGGCCCAATTCAAGGCCCGAGTGAGATTAGGGCTTTCACATGAAATGATGATTAGGGTTAAGTGTTTCTTACTTAACCCCTTAAGGACTTAATCCATTAAGTCCATTATTGCCTTAAGTTAGCTTGCCAATGATTATTAATTATTATTTTAAGTTTAATAATTAATTAACATCTTAGGTTTACTAAGTAATTCCCGCGCGGTCCCGATAAATCCCAAAATTAGGGTTTCATGGCATTAGGGTTTTCCAAACCCATATATTAGCCCATTTATCAAATGGTTGGGCTTTTAGGTCCATTAGGGCTTCATTGGGCCCATTAGGGTTTAGTAGGCCCTTGCCCAAATGTCCGAACGAGTCACAACCCAAACAAGGCACACCGCCACCCGACACGGCGGCCGGTTGTAACGCCCGCAGATCCGGGCTAGTCAATTTAGAGACGATGAGCATTAAAAATGAGTTTTTGATGGAAGATTATTTATAAGGATTAATCTTAACCAAGTTTTAGTATATGTTACAAGGGTTCCGTACATATAAAGAACGCCGAAATCCGAGTTATAACGAAGAAGTTATGTCTCGTCGAAGTTTTACGGCAAAACCGGCACGGCACCGGGAGACGTAAATAGTGAATTTATGGTAGAAGACTTTTTAGCCTTAGTGATCTAAACAAAATTTTTAGTATACGTTAAAACGAGAACATACAAAAAAAGAACGCCCAAATCTGACTTCGTATGAGGAAGTTATGAATTTTCTAAGATTTGGCATAGCAGTGCACGACCCGAAACTCAAATTTTAGTTCGAGCAGTTTTTGGCCTACGTGACGTAAATGAGAGTTGAAGATCTCATTAATAGGAACTCAACGGTAAAAACACAGACGAAAACGGAGTCCGTATGTAGAAGTTATGAATTTTACGCGGACATTTAACAATATAATCTCCTCCTACTGTTAAATTTAAGAACGGTCGAGAATTAACCGACGGAGTCTAAATGAAAGTTTTAGATCTTGTTTTTACCTATGCGTGGATATAAATAATGTCGAGAGTAGAGCTCGTATGTTAAAGATATGGACGAAACTTGATCCCTACTCTTCGAGCGCGATAAATTCGATACAGTTTTGTAAATCTGAGATAGAACGAGAATTAGCTGACGGCGTCTAAATGAAAGTTGTAGTACTCGTAAATACCAACGCATGGATATAAAGAACGTCAAAAATGGAGTTCGTACGAACGAGTTACAAATTATAATAGCATATTTATGTATTAAAATAAAGTATAAATCATATATACGTACACATATATATACAAATGTATATATCATTAGAAAGGTATCGACGATGCGGTTATTATAAGACTAGTGTTGAGTACTTTCGACATTAGTTTAGTACAAATATCGTTAAATCTATTTAAAATAGTATTATGAATGGGTGTTTAGTCGTTTATATAATTATAAGGTCATTAAGTAATTATGGAGGGTAGTTTTTGTAAATTCAATTACTATAAATAAGAGGCTTGAGCTCTCATATTTCTTGCACCATTCTCTTGATTCAAGAGTCTTTCTCTTCTTATCCCCCGAGCATTTCGGTCCCTCGTGATTCGACTTCTCTTTCTGTAGTTTTAGTATAGTAAGGTGAGCGCTGAAGCGCTGCACAAATCTTTCTTAGAAAGATTCAGCGACGAAGTTCTGCCCCTGCAGAGCCCGACTCCTAGCTAAAACCCCCTTGTAAGTAAGTTATGCTTACCTATTTTAATATAGCTTATATTTAAAATTAGTATTGTTATTATGAACTTATAATAAATATTTGAGCTATTATTATGACTTATATAAGTGTCGTTATAATATCTTTTTAACTACCCGCGGTACGGGGAATCTGGTTTAAATGGCCGCATAAGGTTGTTGGATTTCAGAAGTGCTATATGCAAAAATGGTCCTGCCCTCCGGTGTTTTATGTCTGCCCCTGTCTGTACATAGTGGTTGGAAAGTACTGTTTAAACGCTTATATAATGATAATAATAATAAGACTAATAATTAGTCACGGTAAATATTAGACTAAAATCTAGTGGTAATAATACTAGGTTTCGTCGAAGGAAATTATTTTAAAGTAAACGAAGCGCTGTCCGAGTACCGAGTCACCACCTTATCAAGTGAGTGCATAGTTACTTTCATCTTACACATAGATATGAAGTATTTTATATAAACTACGTGCTATGTGTGCATATTATTTGTATACTTGCTATCTATGCTGAATGAACGATTTTATACAAGTTTTATATGATTTAAACTGTATATGTATTTATATCTACATAATATGTTGGGTAAAACATGGGTAGATGAAATATGAGTTGGATGATGAGTTGAGAGGTGATATAGACCATGAGGTAAGGGTGAGAGGTGGACGATGTGAGAAGCCTTGTTCCCAAATGCTGACCCCGTCATCTAGCAGAGTATGGATGACAACCACGAACTATTCTAGACAGTCCAGTGGAACACTAGCAGGCTCGCAACCTGTAGGTGTTGTGAACGATGTGTTCACCCGATGTATTCTAAACCCTGGCGATCATGCAGACTTGGTGCCTAAACCTTGGCGATCATGCAGACTTGGTGCCAAAACCCTGGCGACTATGCGGACTTAGTGCCTGTTGTATAAACCCTGGCGACTATGCAGACTTAGTGCCAAAACCCTAGCGACTATGCGGACTTAGTGCCTGTTGTATAAACCCTGGCGACTATGCATACTTAGTGCCTAAACCCTGGCGACTATGCAGACTTAGTGCCTGTTGTATAAATCCTGGCGACTATGCAGACTTAGTGCCTAAATCCCGGTGACGATGGGCTTCGTGCTGATTCCTTAGGATGATCATTAGGAATGAATGAACGAGGAATAGTTGATTCTTAGGGTAGATCCTTAAGAGTAAAGAAGATAATGGGGATGGGTAATTGGGTTGATTGTTTGATGTTTAAACATAATAATTATATTATTGTGGGTTGAAAACCCTATGTACTCACCAGGTTTCCCAACCTGACCCACTCAAACTTATTTGTATCACAGGTGTCGATATGAAGTTACATTACACTGAGAGATTAAGGAGATATAAATCACTAGTGATAATGAATGTAAGTTCTGTTTATGCTTATGTTTTTGTATTGACAATGACATCCCAAATGTTTTAAAATAAATAAAAATTACATTTCTTCGGAAATGCTTTGATAACGTATTTATCATGTTTTTCTGGGAACAAATTCCGCAACATTTTTATTAAAAGAAGTACTCTGATTTTTATAAAGCATAAAGAAAATAGGTCTTTTCTGGCCGTGAGAATGGGGATGTCACACCGGTGGCGGCAGCCACCACCTCACAGTGGTGGTGACGGATTTTTTTCTACTATTCCAAATGGTTACAATTTACAATATGATCTAAATAACACACACGCTAATAAACACACACACCTAAAGTACACAAAATCACACACACACACAGCCACCTTCTATGGTGGCTGATGGCGACGGAACATGGCAGCAAGCGGTGGCCACCATGGCTGGCGGCCATGGTGGGTCTTTCTCCAATCTCTGGCAGCAGCAACTCGCACAACAGTAAACACACACACAGACCCCAGGAACCATTACACCACCACCCATCTAGTGGTTCACGGTGGCGGCATAGGAAAACTGCAGCAGCAACGACTATCGGTGACACAGCTCCGATCTCGAATTCACACCTCCCGACAGGCGCGAATTTAGTCTTGGTGCTCACTTCACCGGCCGAGTAAAGTGTGGTGGTTCACGGCTGAAAGGAGCTCTTCACGAGCGACCGCAACAGCAACCCACACGACAATGGGTTCTCCAAGATCCAACCGACGCAACTTCATCCGACTACTCTCGGTGGGTCTTCGTTCTTCGCCGGCGGAAGAGATGCGTGAGGCTGGCTTCGTCCATGGAGGATACAACAGCGAACGTAGCGATGGTGATCGACAAGGCACCCGCAACAGCCGAGTGCAGCTGTGAACAATGACAGAAAGGAGAAGAAGGAGAGGAGAACAACGGAGGGTGGCAACGGCGCAATCGAGCGGGCTCGTTCACAGCGTCATTATCCACAGCAATGGTTCTGACGGCCTAGGTTGATCGGAACAGGAAGAAGGAGGTCGGCTGGGCAATGGAGGAAGAGAGGTGGCGGATGAAGTGAGTGTCACCGATTTTGTTAGGGTTTTGGGAATGAAAGGGTTATAAACCCCGTCCATATTCAAACCCTTTTGCCATAAATACGCTTCCAGTCCCTCCTTACCTTCTTCTTTCAAATTAAACCCTTAATTTACAATCTAAACCCTCCCTTCTGAAAATCATTACATATCAAGTCTGAATCCTTACCATATGGCCCCTCCATGACCAATTATTTTCAACTTAGGCACATAATTTACCCCTTTAGCCCCAGCCATCCAAGATCCTTTTAAATTAAGCCCGATATTTATTCTTTAACCCCCGAAACTAACATTCGATAATTATTTTTTTTAAATGGGATGTTACAGACTCGCCGAGTCACTCTACTTACTCGTCGAGTCTACGACAATCTTCATCGGACTCGCCGAGTGGACCATGCAACTCCCCGAGTCCCTTTAGTCCTTCATTCAAACAGATGCTTTTTAAGCCATGCTAAGGTTCCATATTGCAGATCCAAATCCCCAAGGCATGTTTATCACGTAAAGTTGCAAACTTTACGTGCATGTAAGGCTCTAGAGACTCAAAATGATAAATCCAAGCTTGCAATGGAGTTTTACACCTTAGGAGAGTCTCATTCTTGCAAAAGCTGGAAGATTTATGGACTTAGAGACCCAAGAGGGTCCAGATCTGAAGTTGCAACTTCAGATCTTAGCTCAAACACAAGAAAGGCTTCTTAATATGCTAGAAAAGCCCTAAAATCCACCTAAAAGAGATCTTGAATGAAATGAGGTTAAGATAACGGCTTAATACTGTGACAACCTTCAAAATTCGAGTCGGTTCTAGATTTGACTATACTTAGTTGCACATATAGGCACGACACATAATAGACTTAGTAACTAGAAGCTAAGTTATAACCTACTAGAAACTTGGAAACAAGTAGGACCGAATGATAGTGTACTTAGATTTCACATTGATATGTGAATTCTACTACTACTTAACTGTAGTGACTATCCATATTTGGGTCACTCTTTGACTCGAACACCTTTTCATGAATCATATACACACATCATGCACTTGACCTAGTAGTAGAAATTAGGTCAAAGTCTCATAGAAACTTAAGTCAAAGTCAAAGACTAGGACTAGTATACTTGATTCCTCAATCTCGCTTGAATCTCGGAATCACTACATAGAATGCCAATAAACCGTTAAAAGTGAATTACAAACATTGTTTTTTTTAACAAGAAAGAGTTTGAAACTCTATTATAATTTGAAATCTCAGATAATTCAATTTATTTTGATATCCAAATATTTATTAAATCTCAAGACCCTAAAAACCCTAAAAACTCAAATTTATAAACTTTAACACCTAAAAATCCATAAAATTTGGTATGGACTATATAATATCAATTTAAAATAACTCAATTTAGTAAAATATAACCAAGGAGAAATAAAATTTAAGTCATTAGTATTTAACCTTATTTTCTAAGCCAAAAATCAAGGTTTTGTGAAGGAAAATTAGGATAAGGCACATATTTTATAAAAACTTGATATTTTTATAAAATAAAGTTATATTTTATAAAATTTAAAAGAGGGAGACCCTCTCTCCATTCAAAAGTCGGATTCCTCTCTCTCTCCTCTTCCCAAAACACTCAATCAATTCCCCTCCACACTCCATTTCTCCATAGTTCACTTTCTCTCTCACACTCCCTCACTTTATTTTCTCTCTATTCTCTCTTCCTCTCTCTAAGAACCACGAAAATTTCCAGAAAACAAGTCCAAGAACACACCTCAAACACAAAATCTTCATCATCTAGTGGTGTTCATTAAGGTAGAACACGATTTCCTTTCATTTTCCTTCAAGTTTTTAAGGTTTTTCTTGCATTTCCTTCTTCTTCTACACCTTTCTCTTAGAAAATTTGTGTGAATATTCATTTACTTCAGTTTTGATGATGATGGTGGTAGGATTTCATCCAAAAACAACATGCATGTTGTAGATGGTGAAGTCCCATGACCTAAACCTAAGTCAAAATCAAGGAAACACACTTTTCTACATGTTTTGGTGGAAAACACCACATGCATCCAAAGTTTTCTTTCAGAAACGAATTTGAACATTTCAAACTCATGAATGATCTTCAAACCAACATGCATGTGATGATATTCAAGCTTAGATGTTTGATGATCAAAGTTTGTTGTTAAAAAGCTTTCAAATAGGTTCATGAAGGATTTATTTCCAAATAAATATCTGAAAATCCTTTTCTGATCAAATCCGATTTTTCCCTGTATTCCACCAACAAAATGAGATGTTCTACAAATTTCCAGAAAATAATTAATTTATCTTGAATTATTATAATTAATGCAAGAAAATAAGGCAATAAATAATATAAAATACTTTCTGAGGTCTATAAATCCTAGGTAAATTAGTGGATGACCCCTATGCTAAATAATGACTTCTCATTAAGTTTCATCGATTTTTGTTACTGTTTAGTGTGGTTTTGAGTTTTCTTTTTTGTTTAGTCCCAATAAATCATAAAACCACTTTAGAGAATGTGAAAATGATATATAACAATTTTCGCAGTTGCTACCAGAGGTATAAGACTCAGAAGAATATTTGCAGAATTTTTCATAATGCATTCCTATTTTTCCCCGATTTTTGTATTTATAATGGCCTAAAAATAGAAAAAACTAGTTCTGCTCATCCAAAATTCATGAACATTTACCAGAATACCTTGTAGTACATTAGGATGCTACATAAAATTTTTGATGATTTTTCTCTTCTGTATACAATTTTTCTCCTATTTTCTAAGATTAAATACACTGAAATACACAAAATCGGATTCCAGTAGATAAAAACCACCTTTGGGATTTTTCCCAGATTATTTACACTGTAAATGAACTTTACAAAAAATTTGGTAATTTACTTTAACTGTTTAATAATTATTCTCCAATTAATGATTATTTAAGAGGATAAAACAAAGAAAAATAGAAAGACTAATTGAAAAATATCTTTTATATTTTTCACAGCTTCTACATGTATAATAAAAGTGTTACAAAAATTTTGGGCAATTTTGGAAACTGTTTTCTATTTATTTCAATTTTTATTCGAATAAATGCTGAAAAATCATAAATTTGGGTTAAATAGTTTGGAAATCCATTTTTATATTTTTCCCAGCTTAAGTATGTTTAATAACAGTATTACAAAAAGTTTGGAGTATTTTCTTGACTTATTGCTATTTTTTCATGAATTTTTATCTATTTAGAGAATTAAATATAAGAAAAATGGTTATACATATCTATAATCCATGAAAATTTATCTGGAAGTCTTTTAATACTGTTGGAACCAAAATCTGAAGTTTTGTAATTTTTACTAACCGTTTAGTATTTATCCATGATTTTATGGTTATTCAAGAAACTAAAATGGTGAAAAATAGTTAGACAAATCAAAAATTCAAGAAAATTTAACTTAAGGTCTTTGACTTCAATTAAAATTGAAATACAAAGTTTGGGAAATTTTAGAACTAAATTGATTTAGTTTTTGAATATTTAACCATTGGAACGCCTCTTAAAATGTTAAATATTAGCATTTCAATAATGGGAATTTTCCACTTAAATTGTTATATAACAATTGATTCATTGAAATTTAATTTTCACAGAAAAATGTTTGTAACTTATCAATATTAAATTTTAACACATTATTGGCATAATTCTATTGTAGTAGTAAGTATACTAGTATTAGATTTCAATTAGAGACTCATTAGTGTGTAACATCGTTGTAGGAAAACGATAGTGGTACGAGTGGAGCGTAGATCAAGGCATCATTTACATCATCTCAATGCATAGTGAGTATTCACGCACTCCCCTATTTTCGGTTTTTATGTTTTGGGGTGGAAAAGCATGTCCGAAAAACTATTTATTGTTCGTTGTATTTAAATTGATTCGTATCAAACTCGATTGCTATATTTTGCTATAATTTGCTATAATTTGCTATGTATGTCTATGCAACACGGAACATGAGAACTTATCGTCTTAAGTCCCTTCCCTTACACTTTACTCCAACCATTAACTCTTTGAGCCAATGGTCATTATGGATAACGCTATTAGGAATTGACAACTCCTCACTCGCCCAATTGCTTGAGTGCATGATACCATATAATCTATGGAACGATAAGCATAGATCTTGATAGGGCATCAGTCATAGGCTTGGTTGGGAACTCATTGTTTGCTCATACACATACAAACTCGTTACTTATTATAGCAATAAACTTTGTATCTCATTATAACAACGAACTTTTGTTACTAAATACTTATTTACTTGTTTTAGCAACAAACTTGGTTGCTTCTTATAGTAACAAACTTGTTTGCACCTTGTAGCAATGAAACTTGTTTACTCATTTTAGTATCAAACTTTATTTCCCATGAGGATATGAACGTTGCATCTCTTTTGGGCAACATACTTTATTTCTCATGATGACAACGAACTTTGTTTACACAAACTTATTTACTCATTTTAGCAATATATTTTTATCTGTGGAAACTTATATCAAAATTTTGATTTCGATTCATGAAACCAATATTATTTTTAACTTGTGAACTCACCAACTATTTTATAGTTGACGCTCGTTTTACATGCTTTTTTAGGAATCATCCAGTAAGTGACACTTAGGGACACATCACTTTTAGGAGCATTCGCATGTGTTGTATTTCAATTTACATTGTAATTTCTTTTAAAAGTTGTTCAAACCCATTGTAAATTTGTAATGATTTTTAATACTATGGTTGGTGTTGTCTTTTAACTTTTGCTATGAAACCCTTTATACTGCCACGCCTCGTGTTTCCGCTTTAGCGGGGTGTGACAGAAAATGGTATCAGAGCCGAAGGTTATAGAGAATACCGGTTTTCCTATGGAGAACCACAACTATAGCCAATTTTTTTTTTCAAAATGTTTGAAAATACTGAACATACTACTGGTATAACTAATTCGAGTACGCATTATTGGACTTTAATTAAGTATAGCCTGACCAACTATGCTTAATTAAGGAAAGTTAATGTGAGGCTGGAAACGGTTATAGTAGAATTATGTTCAAAACAATTTTCAACTTAAACTTTTGAAAAACAAAATTTTTCGGTGTGCGTACGTGCATTGCATATTATAGGCATTCATCTAGATACACTTAGAAACTAAGTGCACTTTTATAACAATGCCTTTATTTAGAAATATTCTTATCCCTTATCAAGTGCTAGGTTAACCACTTAGGTTATATCACTAGCCACTCTAGGAGCAATGCACTTAGTACTGAGAATGAGTATTCCTTGGTAGCTATTGACTTTAGATGTAAGGTTAGTAGCTAGATATACACTAGTAATAATCATAAGTCGAAACCTATACCAATTATTCCTTAATACCTCTTCATCGTCTTCGTACTAGAGTTACAACTAGGAAAAAACGTTTCGATATCGACACGAATGATAATTGGAGCATCGCGTAAGGAGGTAGATGAGTCGCCACTAAGTAATCACTTGGATACCATTGGTGGGCATTCCGGATTCGACTCACGAGGAGACACGGAGGTTTAACCCATACGTGAGACCTTATTACTACGCTACGATTTAGCTCTAGGTTGTTTCCACCTTGAGCTTAAAGCTTAACATAGGATATCCCTTTGACCTCTATAAAAGGTCATAAACTGCATTGACACCATAAAACGTTTTACTAACAATTTTTCTTGTCCTTTATCTTGGGGAAAAGACGTCGGTACTCGCCTTGTACTCACCTTAGTATTTAGGTACGATCAGCTACACTAACATACTTATTCCTTATTTCTTAATCTTCCATCAAAAAGTTATTTCGTTTCATTGGTTTTATTTATCAATGATAAAATACTTTATAGCCACTTCATACAACTTACTAGACCTTTCCTAACAATTTACGCCGTATTATCGCTAAAAATCTTTTGACAACTTGTTTTAACTTAACACTTTTCTTCAAAACTCAATTTAACCAATATTGTTTTTAATCTTGCTATTACAATCTCATTTCAAATCCATTTCAATGGATAGATGTGCTTTTGAGGGCACATAAACCATTTTAAACATTGCTTACCATTTTGACACGTCTTCGAAAAACTAGAAACATTTTCTTTTATAATCGTGTTTAAACTCTTTGCTACAAAACATAGACCTATGACATTGAAGTTCATTTTATGTGTAAAAGCTTCATTGAATCTTCAAAACACTTTTGTTTGACATTTTTAACAGCATTCTCATTTAGACATTGTAATTTACTTTAATGTGTTTTCTCGAAACACAACATGATATTTATGAAAATTTCTACTTCAAACATGTTTATAAGACATCTCTAATGCTTGTATTTCAAAACATACATTATTTGTGTACTTTGCTTCAACATAGTTTTATAATCTATAAAGTTTTTAAAAATTATAGCATTTGAAAAATTAATGTTCACTTTTAAATTTCCAGTGATACACTCTCAACAATGAATAGTTATTCTTCTAAATATATTGAGTTTTTACCTTATCCATTTTAATCATTGTTGGACTTCCGTTTAAAAAGTCAAAATTGTCAGATTTTCAATTGCCATTTGTAGGGCTTCTTCTTTTTCACAAATGGAGTTTAACTTAATATGTAACTTATGAATTTTTAGCAATCCTTAGCAAACACTTTAGAACTCCCACATGTCTATTTAGTCATCAATATACATCAAATATTGAAGTTTGAAATATATCTCAACCTGGTTTTAAATCTACCTATAGGTATTGTTCTTATAATTTTAACAATAGCAATCATTGTCGCCGCTACCTTCCTTTTTCTTCCCCCCGAACTTGATTTCTCGCTCTCCTTCTGATTTTAGATCTCGCACGCCCATAATAGTAACATTATACCTTGTCTAACTTTGTTTCTGTCTATTTTGCTTCTCCTGGTATCATGTTCGTATACATAAAGACTAGAAGTCTACCCTTTCGTTTTGAGCGATTAATACGTGTATAGTCATGAGGCATACCTTTGATTTAGTCAACTTTGATATATTCAATTATGCCTTTTATCATATATATCTTGTTTTTATTTTGAAATCTACTATAAACAAGTGATCCTTATTTACATTTGCTCTTTCGTTCTAAATTTGGAAACTTGATTTAAAATGCAAGTTTCATTGTATTTTTCCTTATAATTAATAGACAAGATGAATACCCGCGTTCTTATCATTTTTCTATATCTGGAAAAATATACGTGAAGGATATGTTTTCTTATGTCTCTTCTTTTCTATAAATACATCAAAAGTCTTGAATTTTACTATTATCTATTCTCTAAATGATTGACTTTGTAGAAACACTAAATTAAGAATGCACTATTTTCAATGATCGATATTTTTACACCTTTCTTAAAAAAAAGCATTATATTTTGTAATTTCAGTGAGTTCCTAAACTCTCAACCTTGTTTCCATAAATGTTCTGACTCGTAAGCTTGAATTTGTCCTGACTTAAACAATTAGACAATTTTTTTTCATAAGAGTAATCAAAATATTTATGTATAAAATCCCTTATTGATGACTTAAACCTGAAACCTTAATTAATCTTTATATTATTTTACTACTTCGTTTGATCGCCACACATGTATCTTCATTATCTTGGAATTATTACACATTTTGATAATAGTGAGATTAATTATCATTTCTAAACACACATTTTGATAACAGTGAGATTTTTATCACTTCTAAACACTTAAAATGCTATCTACACAATGTAATTTAAAATATCATAAACTTTCACCGCCTTCATTGAAACAATGACTCTCTAGATATATACATTCTTTGAATATGGTTTTATGTGGCAAGACTAAATTAGTAGTAAATATAGACTCTAAGATCCTTGATCATTTCGTAATTATTGTGTAAGTCGACACTTGTATAATCTTCACATTTGAAATGCACCAAAACTTTGATGCCTACCCTTAATACGTATCTGTAGGAACTTACCCTCGACCGCTTCTCTTTCATTCGTGCTACCCCTTCTTATTTCAGAATATATCTTTTCCATATTTAGTAGCCCTCACGAAAGTGAACAAATTGTTCCTAATCTCTTCTTTATTAAGCGGCGAATTTGCACTTAGTGCTAATTTAGAATGCGACTTAAGGATCAATGCGGATTTAACGCTCAGTGCAGTTGGTGCTTCAGCAAAACTTATACCGCTCTCTTAATTCAGTTAATATCTAACTAGATGATCTTTTTCGACTAGGTCGCCATGGTTGGATCATGATTTCCATGATCCTAACTTCCCACAATCTAGACTGTAAAACTCCGGATAGTGCTCCCGCATCTCTGCCTCCGGCTTCCATGTCCACTCGGATCCCCTCCGATGCTCCCATTGTACCTTTATCAAAGGTATCTCCTTGTTCCGCATAACTTTCATCTTCCTCTCCAGTATGGCCACAAGCCTCTCCACGTAATTCAGGAGCTCATCGACCTGAATATCTGATGGATTTTAAGCATAAGAACAATCCTATGTGCTCATACAAACCCTAATGCTTGGATCTAGGTTTCTCTATTGTACATGCAATGAATCCAAGACTTACAAACCCTAGATCTATCAAATAAGAACTGAAATAAGGGTTTAGTAATTACCTTTGATTGTTATATAGCGATAACAATCAATCCTTGCTTTGATTGGCTTCAGAAAGCTTAGTGCCTCAAGTGTTGCACCTCTAATGGAGTCACAAACACCACTAAGCAACTTGGATGAAGAGGGAGGAGAGAGGAGGCACCAAAACGGCTGGAAACCCTAAAGGATTACTTGTCCACGTTTTTGGGGCTTAAGGATCCTTTATATACATGTAGGCTATTAGGGTTTACAACTAGGAAACCCTAATCTGGCTGCTTAGGCCCTAAGCAGCCCATGGACTCCTTTAACATATCCCTTGGAGGATTTCTAATGGGCTTCCCATAGAATTCGTCCAACCTATATATTATTAGGTGATCCATAGCCTAATCGTAATTATCTTATAATTACAAATCCAGTCCCCTAAGTTTAGTTAATCTCTTTTAGCCACAAAATTAATTCTTAATTAATTCTTGACTAATATTAATTAAACTATATGATTTCTCCTTTAATATATTATTCTTATAATATATTAATAAATCATAATTAAACCTTTCTCTCCTTAATTCATCCTACATATTGCTATGGTGAAGGCAACCCAAAAGGACCATGCTCATAATCGGGTCAAGTACATACCAAAATAGTTATGGACTTAGACACTAATCCAACAGTCTCCCACTTGGATAAGTATAATAACTATTCTGCGTATGACTTCAGAACCTGATCAACAATCGTAGCTTCCAAAAGGTGCTGTCAACTCTGATCTTATCAGATACGCGTGTCCTTTAGATAAGGGATTATATATTCCTCCATTCTACAAGATATCATATAGACATGAGACATGGATTGAAATCATTCTCTCAGTCTATGTGTCGTTTCCCGATTTCCGATTTATGACGATTGACTAATTGAACAAATCAAATCAGTCCTGGCCCGGCCGAGCACTTTCGTTTGTCATCACTAAATCATCGAGGGGACCACAGATATCGCTTTTATCCCACCTTGGGTAAAAGTAATGGATAAACTTTGACTCAAATGCTTGCTTGCACCTACTAATCGAATCACACACAACAATAAGTTTTATAACACCAAGTTACTGGTGCGTTTACTTATCATCAATGTGCAACCGACCAACAAATAACAACTCGCATGTCTCGGTTTCAAGAATATACAATGTTATCGTCTCACCAATCACTCGTGATAAAACCATGAAGTGATTCAAGTGAGCGTGGGTTTAATCCAATACTTTAATCTTATCAAAGCACTCATGAACTCTGCAGGAAACTTGTGCTATGTCTAAACACTTTAGACAATCTATAGACAGATTCATGACAGTCTTCCTTCATACCTACTTCCAACGTATGACCGACTGTGGAGGTTCGTATAACCTAGTTATTCTGGAAGTCAAAACATGCAAAATGAAACGCAATAATAATATTAATCCTATATGGTCCCAAAACTTTTGAGCGTAAATAAAAACACTTTTATTTAAACACCATATTAATTACTCATTATTCATTGCTTACTGTTTCAGAAAATCAACTTATTACTCGAATTATAACCACAATTGTCCCATGCTCCAAGCATACACACTTTGGTTTCCTATGGTCCATACTTTGTGAAATAGATCAATTGAAAACTTTTCCAATGAAACTCATTTCACAATCCCCAATCCTTATTATTAGTATAAGAATACCAAATTCTTGCCACTTTTAGAATATGTCAGATTCTAACATTTTATGCAATGATTCTTTCGTAATGTCATATCACAAAAGTCACCAAGACCCGGCTAATGAAATTACAAGGTATTCTATCGGAAATTGTTACAAGACAATTCCATAGACGTGAAGTCTCACATTCAAAGTACATTCCTTTGAACATCCTTCTCGCATAAAAGTTTCTAATCTAGACATATTTCTTAATATCCAACTCCCATTAATGGAAACATTTCCATAATATGACAACTCATTCTTAATAGAATCTTATCTATTCATAATAATGTCAATATAGTCCATCCAGTACTATACTTCCAACTACTCACAAGCGACAAATCCTCAGTGAACCTCAGATCGTCCTTTGATAGTTGTTTAATTATTTTAGTCAAAACCAGTTCTAGTCCCTTTTCCCTCTTAATTCCCTAGGCATTTGGAAAATTTTAGAATGGTCAAATATTATAGCATATGCAATCGATCCTATATCCGAAGCGTATTGGACACGATGCATAATGTCTCACATAAAGACGTGATACTTTATCAGCCTTCTGCCATAATATTTTATGTGCCCTGTTCCCACAATTCGAACTATAAAGAGGGATGCCGTAATCATAATCGAATTTTGAGAATGCACTATGTATCCTTGACTATATTTATTAACGTTTCTCGATCTAAGCTTTAGAATTTTGAAACGAAGTATAATATTCTCTCCCTTAATTATAGCAAAATAACTTTTCAACCCTTGCAACTTTGCAAAGTGAATCTTTGTTTTCTATAATTAATATTGCTAACTTGCAATACTTACCATAATAATCATGCTCCCACTAACATGATGATTACTTTCTTACCAGCATAACACTTATGCTCCCACTAGCTTTGACATGTATTCAGAAAACAATTGAACTTCTAGAAAACAATGCTTATTGAATTCCTTAAGTTCATATTTCTAATACCTAATGCTTTGATAAGCCTTTATCTAAGCTTTTTAAGCTCATACACCTTTGCCTTAGATAGCTCACATGTGTGTCTAAACAATTCAGAATTTATGTTACTAAGTCCCAAATGTTCAGATCAATTGCCAAATCTCACAATTCGAACTATGAAAAGAGATGCCGTAATCATAATCGAATTTGAGAATACAATTTTCACAATTGCTATCTTCTTAAAATCTCTCTTAGTGAAAGAATTTCCTCACAATCATTTTCATGAAGGAGGAAAACCTTATGACACTTAGATTTTATGATGTATGTGTTCCTATCCATGTGAATTTGTCAAAACAAAAGTTTGCGACAAATCCAAAACCATATGGACTGAACTTGTTCAATCTTGATTTCTTGCCTCATGGTAACATGAATGCCCACCATGTCTTCCAAGCAACTCACCCTTTCATATCAATGTACTTTCCATTGATCAAGGTGCTTTGTCTTTATGCATTCAAATGAGAGCTCATAGAACTCACACATATAATTAACTCAACTGGAATGGCACAGAAAAAGAGTATGTCATCCACGATAGGCTTTAAACCTCAAGTCGTGTGCTAGTGATGATCAACTAGGTTTACTCTTGATTTGTTCTTGAAACTTTTCAAGACCATTAAGACTCCCACTGACTCCTTGACATATAAGATTCTCTTGTCAAGAAACATTTCTTGACAAACAAACATTCAAGAGTTAGTGTAGCCTTTTGTCAAGTTTAACACTTCACACAATTGGTCCTGGTTGGTCTTTGTCTTATCCAAGACATCACAACTTACCAATTTCAAATGTGCAAGAATAAGAAAACTTTTCCAAATTCCACATTTATCGAGTGTTTAAACCTACTTAAGACTTGTCACTCATGTCAGAATCTTGACTCTAAGACTTGATATTGGAACGAAGTATGATTGACTTCTTGATTTAACCATTTCTACAATTCTCGATTCCTCTTCTTAGACATGCAATTGCACTAAGACTCACTTAGAGGATCAATTGAGATATGGTTCTTAATCATTAAGACTTATCATAAAACACAATAAAAGGTACTCTCCCTTCTTCTTAGAATAGAGAAACTTTTATCTTTCTGCCTACTTGATTCTTCTTATTCGTTCTGCTATTGATTGAAATTCTTTCAATCAACTCAGAATTATACTTAATCTTATAAGTATAACCATATTTACTAAACTTTAGTAAATCATGACGAATATCTTTATCACTCTTGTAGTGGACTTGATCAACGCACAACCTAGTGTACTCGATCTCCTAGTCCTTCTCTTGACACTTTGTCAAAGAATTAGTCTAATTTCCAAATATGAAGTTTCTCATTCATCATGCAACCAAGTTCCATGATTCCAAGTTTCTGTCCAACTGAAACTTGGGCGATGAGAATCTTCCCTTATTTGGCAAATTCTCGACATTTCCACAAATAACATAATTAAGAATCAAATCCATTATAGAAACAATTAAACATCAATTTTTCATACACACCATTGCAAGGATAAATAAATAAGACAAAATCAAAATTTATTTTATTGCGGAAAAACTTGTTCTTACAATGTAATTCAACTGAAAAACTATGCTATTACATATTTCTTATCAATCTATCCTAACTCTAGAGTAGCAGCTCAAAAATCTGATCCTCGAGTCCATGCGATCGAAATCCATTTCTTCATGATCAGATTCAACACGCTTCTGCCTTAAGCTTCCTCTCTTTTCTTCGATCCTGCAAAACATCAAAATGTAATCTTATCACATCATGTATTAAGAATCAAAGAATAGGAACTTATAGAGTTAGTTAATAGATTTTACCTGAAGTAGAGCCATACGTCTTGACTCTCCCATCTCTTAGATCTCTCAGGTAAACAGGGCAGCTTCGTCTCCAATGCCCCTTCTCTTGGCAGTAGAAGCAGATGGACTCTTTTGGAATGGCACAAGGAACTATCTCAGAATTTACCTTTTCTGGATTTCCAATGTCACCATTTTCAATGTCCATTGAAGTTTGGGAGTTTGATTTTCCAGACAAATTTGCTTGATCAACACGCCAAATCATTTCTGATTCAGTAGCTATAAGCAAATAGGTCAAATCAATGAGGGTCACGTCATGGTCCATCATATAGTACTCTCTAACGAACTCACTATATGATTCAGGAAGTGACTGAAGAACCCACTCAACAGCCAACATTTCTGAGATATCGACACCCATCATCCTTAACCTATCAATGTGTGACTTCATCTCTAAGATGTGTGCACACACAGGTTTCCCATCTTCGTGTTTACTTGCCAATAGGGCTTGAGTGAGCTTGAACTTTTCAAGCCTTTGAACTTGTAGGTTAGGGAGAATAATTGGAGGAGGTGGAGGAAGTGAAGCATGACTCTCATTTCCTTGATCGTATCGTGGAACGTCATCTTCATTTGGAAAGCTTGTTCCAAGGGACTTGGGAAGACCATTGTAAGATTTAGACATCTACAAAACGGGAGAAAATTCAAGTTAGTTGATAAGAATCCTTGATGTAACACCCAAATGAAACATCAAGGATAGGATCCAACACAATACTCTACAACCTAGAAGAGGGATTTCGTAATCTAGTTGCAGAATATTTGAAGGTAGGTAAATGACGATTTACCAATTTCCACCATGAAAAAACGAAAAAACTTTTAAGTTTTAAATGAATTGAAACTCCTAGATCTTTTGAGATTCATTGAACTTTTCAATGGCATGTTTAATCTCGATTATGCCCTTCTATTTGTGACTGGGATGCCGAGGATCACAAACAAGGTGTGAATAACCATACGAATCACGTGGTGCACCCAATTGCTACTATCACCTAATCAATGTGCCGGTTAGCCACACACGCTCCATTGATCTATGATAAACATCGAGCCACCCTTCGCCACCAATGTCAATCCCAAATTAGTGTGCCGGTTAGCCACACACGCTCCACTAACGTTTGACAAGGGTACGAAGTGTAATTCCATGGATTAACATACAAATTTACATTTTGCCCTAAAGTAACTAAGATTAGGAATTTGTAAAAGCATTTAGTTACTTTGTACTTCATTATACTTATAATGGAAGGTTTCGTCCTATCCTACCCGTTCGGCTAACGACCCTCCACTAGTCAAGAGTGCGGTGGGTAAGAGTGGATACCCATTCAATCGCCATTTTATAGGCAATTTCCTTAAACATCCCTTATAGACCAGCTTCGTGAATGAGGCCTACTAACGGTAAGACTGAATCTTTACTCATATATATAATATTAGATTTTTAATGTTACATATATATAGTATAGGGTGTATTTTACACTTTTAAAATACTAGGTGGTTTTATTAACTTTTTCTATTAATTAACCTTTTAATTAACTTAACAAAACCATGAGGGTGTAATTTGAACTTTTCAAAATACTAGAGTTTTAGAATTTAAATATTACATAATTAAACTATTAATCAAAATTTGAAATTCCAAAACTTGAGGGCAAGTTTTGAAACATTTCAAAACATTAGGTTTTAGAATTTAAATATTTCAACATTAAACTTTTAATCAAAATTTTAAATTCCAAAAGTTGAGGGCAAGTTCTGAAACTTTTCAAAACATTAGGGTTTAACTATTTAAATTTCAAAAACAAAACTTTTAAGTTCAAATTTAAACTATAAAACCTAAAGGGAGTAATTTGAAACTATTCAAACTTACTAGGGATCAAATAACAAATAATATAAATCAAACAATTAATTTAGTGATTATCTATATTTGACCTAGTCCAATTTTAGCCACAATATAATTACCAAATAATTTGAATAATCTATATTTATCATATAAAGAAACTATTATTCAAAAGATTTGAAATTATCTTTTGTTTTGGTAAGGATAATCATTTACATACAATAAAATTCGGATTTTATTATCAAAAAATGATTTTGGCATCAATCCTACAGCAAAACAGCAAGTAAATCCCGAAATATACTCTGTCAGACTCCCGGACTCGCCGAGTCAGTCCTGAACTCGCCGAGTAGGGCCAACTCGCCGAGTTGAGTCGAGCAGAGGCAAAAAAAATTGATTTTCAGCAGAAAAACGACAATTGCATCACATACAACAGAAACCAATCAAGGCTCTGATACCACTGATGGATTTTAAGCATAAGAACAATCCTATGTGCTCATACAAACCCTAATGCTTGGATCTAGGTTTCTCAGTTGTACATGCAATGAATCCAAGACTTACAAACCCTAGATCTATCAAATAAGAATTGAAATAAGGGTTTAGTAATTACCTTTGATTGTTATATAGCGATAACAATCAATCCTTGCTTTGATTGGCTTCAGAAAGCTTAGTGCCTCAAGTGTTGCACCTCTAATGGAGTCACAAACACCACTAAGCAACTTGGATGAAGAGGGAGGAGAGAGGAGGCACCAAAACGGCTGGAAACCCTAAAGGATTACTTGTCCACGTTTTTGGGGCTTAAGGGTCCTTTATATACATGTAGGCTATTAGGGTTTACAACTAGGAAACCCTAATCTGGCTGCTTAGGCCCTAAGCAGCCCATGGACTCCTTTAACATATCCCTTGGAGGATTTCTAATGGGCTTCCCATAGAATTCGTCCAACCTATATATTATTAGGTGATCCATAGCCCAATCGTAATTATCTTATAATTACAAATCCAGTCCCCTAAGTTTAGTTAATCTCTTTTAGCCACAAAATTAATTCTTAATTAATTATTGACTAATATTAATTAAACTATATGATTTCTCCTTTAATATATTATTCTTATAATATATTAATAAATCATAATTAAACCTTTCTCTCCTTAATTCATCCTACATATTGCTATGGTGAAGGCAACCCAAAAGGACCATGCTCATAATCGGGTCAAGTACATACCAAAATAGTTATGGACTTAGACACTAATCCAACAATATCATCCAACGACACCACTGCCTCCTGATCCATAATGCATTTTCGCAACTGTGAAATGTGGAAAGTGTTGTGGATCCGACTGAGCTCCTCCGATAGCTCTAGCCTGTATGCCACCTTGCCAACCCTGGCAATGATCCTAAACGGCCCAATGTAAAGGGGACCCAATTTTCCCCTCTTCCTGAAGCGGATCACACCCTTCCAGGGTGAGACCTTCAGGAGTACCATATCACCCACCTGGAAATCTAACTCAGATCAGCGTCTGTTGGCGTAACTCTTCTGCCGACTCTGAGCGGTCTGCAGTCGCTGTCTAATCTGCTGAATCTTCTCGGTAGTCTGCAAGACTACCTCCGTCCGCCCCATCACCCTGTGTCCAACCTCACCCCAACAAACCGGGGTGCGACATCTCCGCCCATACAACAACTCGAAAGGCGGGGCACCAATGCTGGAATGGTAGCTGTTGTTGTAGGCAAACTCTGCAAGGGGTAGGTGGGAATCCCAGCTCCCACCGAAGTCAATGACACACGCCCTCAACATATCCTCGAGGGTCTAAATGGTCCGCTCGCTCTGACCGTCGGTCTACGGATGAAATGTTGTGCTAAAGTGTAACCGCGTGCCCAGTTCCTCGTGGAACTTCTGCCAGAAATGGGAGGTAAATCTAACATCCCGGTCGGAGACAATGGAGACCGGAACCCCATGGCGAGCAACGATCTCGCGGACGTACATGTCGGCCAACTTCTCGGCCGAAGAACTCTCCCGTATCGCCAAGAAATGGGCACTCTTGGTCAATCGATCAACGATGACCCATATAGCATCAAATCCCTTCGCTGTCCTTGGCAACTTGGTAATGAAGTCCATCGTGATCTGTTCCCACTTCCACATGGGAACCTCTAGGGGCAGCAGCTTACCATGCGGCCTATGATGCTCGGCCTTGACCATCCTACAGGTCAAGCACCTCTCGACATACCAAGCAATTTCTCGCTTCATGCATGGCCACCAGTAACTCAAACTCAGGTCTCGGTACATCTTGGTGGCCCCTGGGTGAATAGAAAAGTGAGACTTATGAGCCTCCTCCATGACTGTCTGTCTGACCCCACCAGACATCGGAACCCATACCCAACCGCATTGGGTTAGTAATCCCCGACTATCCTACACAAACCGGGTGTTCTCGCCCTTGATTCTCTCCATCTTCTAGTTCTCCGGTCGCATGACCTCAACCTGAGCATCCCTGATCAAGCTCACCAGCGGAGAATCCACTGCTATCCTCATGCATATCGCTGGGGTGGAAGACCCAGCTGACTTTCGGCTCAAAGCGTCCGCCACCACATTCGCCTTGCCGGGGTGGTAAAGGATCTCGCAATCGTAGTCCTTGACTATATCCAGCCACCCGCGCTACCTCATGTTCAGGTTTGGCTGATCATTGATGTGCCTCAAGCTCTTGTGATACGTGTATATGGTACAACAGACCCATATAAATAATGTCTCCATATCTTGAGAGCGAACATCACTGATCCCAGATCCAAATCATGCGTAGGGTATCTAGTCTCATGCGGCTTCAGCTGCGCGATGCGTAGGCTATCACTCGTCCTCTCTGCATGAGGACCGCCCCCAAACCTGTGATGGATGCATCACAGAACACCACAAAATCCTCAACTCCCACCGGGAGTGTCAAGACTGGAGCCTCGCATAACCGCTGACGGAGGGTCTCAAACGCCCTCTGCTGCTCAGGGCCCCACCGAAAATCCACCCCCTTCCTCGTCAGACGAGTGAGGGGTACTGCAATCTTAGAGAAATCCCGAATGAATCTCAGGTAGTACCCTGCTAATCCCAGAAAACTCCTGATGTCCAAAGGGGACTTCGGCACCTCCCACTGCATGACTGCCTCGATTTTGGCCGGGTCGACCAAAATCCCCTCCTGGTTAACGAGATGTCCGAGAAACTGGACCTCTCGCAACCAAAACTCACACATCGAGAACTTGGCATACAACCGTTCTCGTCTCAGAACCCCCAACAACTCCCCGAGGTGCTCTTCGTGCTGCTCTCGGGTCTTGGAATACACCAAGATATCATCAATAAACACTATGACCGAGAGATCAAGCATCAGTCTGCAGACCCGATTCATCAGGTCCATGAATACTGCTGGCGCGTTGGTGAGCCCAAACGGCATCACCACGAAATCGTAATGACCATAACGAGTCCGAAACGCGGTCTTCTCCACGTCCTCCTCTCTGAACCGGACCTGATGATACCCCGACCTCAAATCAATCTTGGAGAACCAAGATGCACCCTATAACTGATCAAAGAGATCATCTATCCTCGGAAGTGGATAACGGTTCTTCACCGTCAACTTGTTCAACTCCCTATAATCAATGCATATCCGGTGCGAACCGTCCTTCTTCCCGACGAAGAGGATCAATGCTCCCCATGGAGAACTGCTAGGTCGAACGAACTGCTTACCCAACAATTCCTGCAGCTGTGAAGACAGCTCCTTCATCTTGGGTGGCGCCAACCGGTACGACACCTTGGCGATAGGAGCCGCACCCGACACCAGGTCGATCCGGAACTCGACCTGCCTCTCCGGAGGTATCCATGACAACTCCTTAGGGAACACGTCGGCAAACTGACTACCCACTGGAACCTTTGAAACTGAAGTCTGATCTCTCACCCGCGCATCCACCATATACGCTAGATAACCCGCACACCCGTGCTGAATGTACTGCCGAGCCCTGGCAGCTGAACAAAACCCTGATCCTACTCTGGTGCCCTCGCCATATACAATCAGTTATCCCCCACTTGGGGTTCGAACTACCACCCACTGGCCCTCACAATCTATCATGGCACCAAATTGACTAAGCCAATCCATCCCTACGATCACGCACACCTCCCCCATGGGAATCGGTATCAAATCTATCGGAAAGGACACTCCGAAGATCTCCAACTCGCATCCTCGGTAGACCGAAGAAGCAGAAACTCTATGTTCGTTGGCGATAGCGACTCGCAACGGACACTCTAGCTTGCCTACTGGCACACCAAACTCCCTACTAAATGTCTGAGATACGAAAGACCGACTCGCCCCCGAGTCAAATAAAACTAAAGCAGGCAAGGAGTTCACTAAAAACGTACCTAATCACAGGTACAACGGATAAGCATAAAACAGATATAACAAAAGAGATAAAGGATAGAAAGATACTAGCCACCACATCTGGTGCTGCCGTGGCCTCCTCTGCCGTAAGCTGGAAGGCACGTCCTTGAGCCTTTGGAGGCTCTGCCTTAACTGGCCTCCCTTCTGCAATCCTCAATGTAGCCGACGCTGGAACCTGCGCCGGCCTGGCTACGAGTTACGGACAGTTGGTCTTCACGTGACCAACCTGATGACAATGATATCATATCCTCATATCTGATGCAGGGGCAGACTGGCGACAGTCCCTAGCATAGTGCCCCTCCTTGCCACACTTGTGGCACCCACTACCCGCTCGACAGGCTCCAGAATGACTCTTGTCACACTTTCCACAAGTGCGGCTCTGCTGACCCCCGGTCCTAGAATCAGCGGTCTTAGACCGCTTTGGCGCCGGCTGAGACTGTGTCGGGGCCTGAAGCTGCTCCCTCAACTGCAGCTCAATCTCCAACTCACGCCGCCTAGCGGCCTCCTGTAGATCCAACAGAGTATCACATCGCTGTGTAGCAACGAACTGACGGATGTCCGTCTTGAGCATGCTCAGATAACGAGTCATCTGAGCCTATTCGGAAGCAAACTTCGGGAAAAACATCGCCTTCTCAGTGAACATACGGGTGATCTCCGTCACCGACTCCCCATCCTGTCTCAAACTAAAAAACTCCTGAGCCAAACATTCCCCCTCGACCCGTGGAATGTATCGAGCGCGGAACATATCCTTGAACTGCTCCCAAGTAACAGCAGCTCTCTGCTCATCAGTGTATGACCCTGTCGTCAGCCTCCACCAGTCCTTGGCCCTGAGCCTTAGCATGTTCAGGGCACACCTGACCTTCTGGTCAGTAGGACATGAACACGTGAAGAAACAACCCTCCACGTCAGATAACCACCTCATGGCTCTAATCGGATCCTGGGTACCATCGAATGTCGGGGGCTTCGTGTTATCGAAGTCCCGGTACTGGAAGCCCAGACTGGCTCCACCTCCTCCTGCCGCTGTAACAGCCGATGCAGATGCAGTGGCAGCCGTATCTGCAAGGCTGCGTAACGCTCGTCGAAGTACTCAACCATAGCGGTCTTAATAGACCCAAACATCTCCGACAGCTGTGCCCGGAACATAGCAACAACCTCATCATGCAGGATCTCTCGAATCCTGACATCCAACTCCTCTGTACCAATCTGCACCACAGGCTCAGGTGCTGTTGGCCCCTCCTGGCCTCCGTCTCCTGATCCTGATCCTGAATCGGATCCAGTTACAAAGCGCCTCGTAACCACCATACTGAAATTATAACAGGAAGAGATCAGACAATCCGCATAAATAACTGGGAACCAACTCCCAACTAAAGCAAAGGGGTTGTGACTTCCTTGCTACGCGTATGGGTCCTGTGCTTTCAGTAGTACGGGCCCATACTACCTTCCACACCTACCCATATTTGTCTCAAGTATCACCACAACACCCTAAAAATATATATATAAACGTAGCGAGCACTCAATCCTCACTCCTAGAGGAATGCTCAATATCTCATAACTGACCTATCGGTCTCACACAACCCACTCATCCATGAGATTTCCACCAACCTCATAGCACTAATGTATGCTAGCCATACATAACGCTGGACCCTATAGACTTTCGAATATCCAATCCTACCCTAAGTCCTAATCAATAAGAACAGAACATAAGGCCAAATCAAACATTCTTGGGCTATAAGATCTTAATTATGTACAACCGTGATGCATACACTAAACAACTACAGTAATGATGTCAATCTCATATAAGGAAAACCCTAGGCTAGCAGGCATCATGAAATCAAGCAATTCTATCATGCGATTCCTGAAGATCCCTAGCCTAGTACTAGCATGCTGTTCTAACATATCATAATATTAAATAACCGTATGGTATTTTGGGGTCTACTTACCGGCTCCGGCTGATCGTACACTCTGCATCCTCTTTTTTTCATTTTGAAAACCATTTTAAAATTATTTTGAAAATCCTTCCTTGGTTTGAGACTGGACTCACACGAGTGTTCATCCAATTCACTCAAACCAAGGCTCTGATACCAACTTGTAACACCCATAAAATCAAACCAAATTTGAACTTAAAAAAACATTTCAAAACCATTACATCATTACAAACTTGTTTTCAAAATGTATAATATCAGAGTTTTCCCAGAAACATAAACAAAATATGAGGAGCAGTACGATCACGCCTTTGCCTTGCCGCGATCTCCTGATGTACCTGAAATAGTAAACTAAAACTGTAAGCCTGAAAGCTTAGTGAGTTACCCCCGAAATACCAACCTCATATAACCATAATCGTATCGTATCAACAAATACAGAACATCATGCATAATGAGCCTTCAGCCTGACTGGACCGCCTCGCAGGGCCTACAGCCTATCTGGACCGCTCCCGAGCCTTCGACATGACTGGACCGCCTCGCAGGGCCTACAATCTATCCGGACCGCCCGCCGGGTATGTTGGCCTACAACACAAAGCAGGACCACCTCAACCCAACCCCCAACCAAACAAACATGTGCACATAAATATCATACGCTAGCTCATATCATATAACAGTCAAACCGATCTAACAGATCACTAATCATAGCAACATCCCAATAACCGGGATACAGACCTAACCGGTCACTAACATAACATCATCCTATAACCAGGACACTGACCTAACCAGGTGTAACGCCCATAGATCCGGGCTAGTCAATTTAAAGACAATGAGCATCAAAAATGAGTTTTTGATGGAATATTATTTAGAAGGATTAATCTTAACCAAGTGGTAGTATATGTTCCAAGGGTTCCGTACATATAACGAACGCCGAAATCCGAGTTATAACGAAGAAGTTATAGCCCGTCGAAGTTTCGCGGCAAAACCGGCACGACACCGGGAGACGTAAATAGTGAATTTACGATAGAGCGACTTTTGCCCTTAGTGATCTAGACAAAAGTTGTAGTGTACGTTAAACCGAGAACATACAAAAAAAGAACGCCCAAATCTGACTTCGTATGAGGAAGTTATGAATTTTCTAAGATTTGGCATAGCAGTGCATGACCCGAAACTCGAATTTTAGTTCGAGCAGTTTTTGGCTTACGCGACCTAAATGAGAGTTGAAGATCTCATTAATAGGAACTCAACGGTAAAAAGACAGACGAAAACGAAGTCCGTATGAAGGAGATACGAATTTTTTGCGGTCATTTAACAGTCTAATCTTCTCCTATTGTTAAATTTAAGATCGGTCGAGAATTAGCCGATGGATTCTAAATGAAAGTTGTAGATCTTGTTTTTACCTACGCGTGGAAAGAAAGAACATCGAAAACGGAGCTCGTATGCGAAAGTTACGGGGTTTAGAAGTCGGCAAGGTGCTGCTGCAAAAGGGGTGACATGGCTGAATATGGGCCAAGGCTTTCTCCCCAAGAAAAGCCATCAGGTGATGACACATGTCACTGACTCGGCGAGTCAGTGAAACGACTCGGCGAGTCCATCAGGAAATCAGCCTATAAATAGAGGTGCTAGGTTCCTTCATTTCCCACACCTCTCCCCTTCAACTTTCTCTCTCTACACTCTCTCTCTAAGGGTTCCTAACCCCCCCTAAGCCTAGGTAAACCCCCTAGCACCCGAAGGAAGCCCCGAGGCTCTCGGAGTCCCGAGAAAAGAGCCTTTCGGCTCAGTAACGCTGCTTCAGCGAAGCCCAGGTTTGCGAAAAACCCGCTGTAAGTGAGCTATGCCTACCCTATCTTTAGTATAGCTTATGTTTTAATATAGTAACATTATTAGGACCTTAAAATAATTATTTAGGCTATTATTATGAGTTATATAGAGTATTGTTTAAACGCTTATATAATAATAATAATAGCTAGACTATTAATTAGTCGCGGTTAACGTTAGACTAAACCCTAGTGGTATTGATACTAGGTTTTGTCAAGGGAAAATTGTTTTGAGATAACGAAGTGTTGTCCGAGTATCGAGTCACCACCTAATCAAGTGAGTGCATAGTCCCTTTCATGAACATGATTTTAATACAAGTATTGATTGAAGTATTAATTATATGTTTATGTGCGAGTTAATTGATGTTGCCTGAAATACGTGTTAAAGAACGTACCTGATTATATATGATGATTTAGGATAAAGAGTAAACCTAAATTAATTATGAGGAATATTGGGTAGTATTTTCTTACGAGTATGAGTGAGTTATACTCAGAGAATAGAACTTTAGTATATGTCATTGATCCGGGAGCATGGATTAGACATAGTCATTGTCCCTAGTCCGAGAGTATGGATTGGACATAGTCAATCGTCCTTAGTCCGGGAGTATGGATTAAGACCTAGTCAGTCGTCCTCAGTCCGGGAGTATGGATAGGACATAGTCATTCGTCGTTACTCCGGGAGAATGGATTTACACATAGCCACTTGTCCCTAATCCGAGAGTATGGAATGGGCACAATTATTGATCCGAGAGCATGGATTAGATCTGAGAGTATGGATTAAGTAAGAGGTAAAATTTAAGGTCTGGGAGTATAGATAGTCTCGTTGTGAGGATTAACGGGGTGGGGTAAGAGTTGCTATTATATATATGGTAAAATTGTATATTTTGGTGAGTTCTAAATTATATATATGATATGACATTGTGGGATTGAAATCCCTATGTACTCACCGGGTTTCCCAACCTGACCCACTCAAGCTTATTTGAATCACAGGTGTCGATACGAAGTTACATTACACTCAGAGATTAAAGAGGTGTAGATCACTAGTGATAATGAATGTAAGTTCTGTTTATGCTTATGTTTCTGTATTGACGATGACATCCCAATGTTTTAAAATGAATAAAAATACATTTATTCGGAAATGCTTTGATAACGTATTTATCATGTTTTTCTGGGAACAAATTCCGCAACATTTTTATTAAAAGAGGTACTCTGATTTTTATAAAGCATAAACAAATCGGTCTTTTCTGGCCGTGAAAATGGGGATGTCACACCAGGTCACTAAGCATAAGCATATCACCATCCTAACTACCAGGATGTAATCAATAACATATCATGCCATAATCCGGATACAAATCCATAAAGGGCCGACCTTGGTGCCTTAGACCCTGTTGATATAGTGAGGATAACTCACCTCGCAACTGTCGAATCAAAAGATAAGCTCAACCTCTCGGATCAATGACACGAACTCCACCACCTATAGTTACCATCAAACCATGTTCATAAATTCCCAAAATGCCCCAGAAGTCCAATAGTCAACCTTTGGTCAAAATCAAAGTCAACAGTCCATGTTGACTTGAACTCATCGAGTACAACCAGCCACTCGCCGAGTTCCTTGCATAACTCGTTGACTCGCCGAGTCACTTGAGTTACCCTTGCAACTCGCCAAGTTCACGCATGTCTAAAGGTTGGGAAAACCCTAGCTGACTCGCCGAGTCACTCTACTGACACGCCGAGTCTACGACAATCTTCAACGGTCTCACCGAGTGGACCATGCAACTCGTCGAGTCCCTTCAGTCCTTCATCCAAACAGATTCTTTTTAAGCCATGCTAAGGTTCCATATTGTAGATCCAAATCCCCAAGCCATGTTTATCACGTAAAGTTGAAAACTTTACGTGCATGCAAGGCTCTAGAGACTCAAAATGACAAATCCAAGCTTGCAATGGAGTTTTACACCTTAGGAGAGTCTCATTCTTGCAAAAGCTGGAAGCTTTATGAACTTAGAGACCCAAGAGGGTCCAGATCTGAAGTTGCAACTTCAGATCTTAGCTCAAACACAAGAAAGGCTTCTTCATATGCTAGAAAAGCCCTAAAATCCGCCCAAAAGAGATCTTGAATGAAATGAGGTTAATATAACGGCTTAATACCTTCCAAGGGATGCCAACTGAGGTAGATCTCTGATTCTCACACGTTCCTTGCTTCTAATCACTTGTTCCCCAAGCTTTTCTCACCAAAATCCTTCTTCAAAGCTTAAGACACACAAATGGAGTACACTCACACGAGTTAGGGTTTATGGAATATCAAGAGGCTGTAAGGGGAGGTTGAGGAGGCCAATGACCCTTTAAATAGGGTGCAAAACCCCGGAAATTAGGGTTTCATCCTCCAGCTCCTACTCGTCGAGTCCCTTCTTGGACTCGGCGAGTCGGTCACTTAACACGTGGACCAACCCGCTGCTACTCGACGAGTCTGGCAACCAACTCGTCAAGTAGACTTTGAAATCATGAGAATTTATAGCCATAAATCAATACCTGAGAATTGGGGTGTTACAACTTTCTGTTTTCGTTCAAAGTTTGTCATGTCCGGATGACCCTCAGAGGTCCAGATTTAAGAGAGTCCAAGGAAAAGCAAGAAAAGATATCGAACGAGAGTTTGGAGCACTTAAAAAGCGTTGACAGATAGTTGCAAAAGCATCCATGTTTCGTGATATTTCTACTATGACAGAGGTGATGTATACATGTATCATATTGCATAATATGATAATAAAACATCAAGGAAACGCGATACGTGTTTACGACGAGAATAAAGTCATCCAAAAGACACAACCACTAGAATATGATGGTCAAGAATGGATACATAGAATGAGGATAATTCACAATATAGTAATCCATACCGATCTTCGCCGCCATTTGACTGATCATCTTTGGACGATGGACAATCTCGATCTAAATATGTCACCGGAAGACGAATTTGAAGGCCAATATTCGGAGGAAGACCCATTGCTTTAGTGTGTTTTTTTTAATGAAATGTGTTTTAGTTTTGAAGTATGTTTTTTATGTATTAAGCCGTGTTTCTAAGTATTAAGTCGTGTTAAGTCATGTTTGTCGTGGTTTGAATTATTAAATCGTGTTTTTAGGTATTTTAACTTTTAATTTATTTTAACTTTTTTAATTTAATATGAAGTGTTTGTGTTTTAAAAAATATAATTTATATTATATTAATTGTTTGTGGTTTAAAAAATATAAATTTTGTTTAATATTTATACATAAAAAATGTTTCTATATTAAAATAAAGTAATTTAATTAAATTAGAAAAAGAAAATAAAAAAATAGAATGCTAGGGGTGTTACCACTCCCTACCAAATAGGGGTGAGCGCGGTACGGTTATTGGCCAAAACCTCACCACTAACCGCAAATGCGGTTAATCCATTTTCAAAACCGCTTGGTCCGGTTATTTTTGCGGTGTGGTTAGGTTTTTGTGTGTTTCGGTTATTAACCGCATGGATTTGGTGCGGTTATGTTGTGTGGTTTTTAATCGCACTTTAGAGTTCAAACAGTTTTAAGAGTTTAAACATATTACTTGTAATAATAAAAAACCATAAGGTATAAAACAATTAACTTAAATTACAAACAACTAATGTCTTAAAAACTTTAAATCACTAGTAATTAACAATAAATATCTTAAAATTGTCAAATTTCACCATTTTCCAAAGTTAAACATACGAAAAAACCAACACTTTTGTCTTCTAGAATTTTATCATTCTTTCATCCATGAAACTTGTCTTATTTTTAATATTTAATATATTAATAATTAATAAAAAAATGGTATATAATATATGCGGTGTGGTGCGGTTTTTTTTGCGGTTTTTGAATACTAATAACCACACCGCACTGCAAATTTCCGGTTTTTGAAAAACAGAGAACCTCACCATCGGTTTTTATTGCAGTTGCGGTTTATGCGGTTTTTGCGGTGCGGTTTTTGCTCACCACCAAATGCTAAGATTAGGTGTTAAATGGTAAAAATGAAGTCACACTCCAAAATCTGACGTGACAAGGTGTTAGGAGTGTTATCACTCCCTTAGCCTTAAAAAAACCTAGGTAGATGGATAATTTCCTTACTTCTACTTCACCTTTATTCTTAATTTGAATTATGAGTTTTATTTTATTTTATTTTATTATTTTTAAAGGTACTATTACATTAAGTGAATAACATTCTTATGCGTGATTTATCACATTTTTAGATACATTTTTATTGCATTCCATATATTTATATCATGCATATCATATTATTTTATGAAATGCATGTTATGGGACAATTCACTTTGGGGTATTTTTGGTTGTTTTTATAGGTTTGAAGCCATTGCAGGGATAATCAAGTACCTTGTCATAATTTTGGACGCTCGTGGCATGATTTTAAACATTGGGGGTGAAAGTTAGAATACAAAGTACAAAACGAATGTTTATTATAAGTGACACTTACATCATCATCATCATCATTGCAATGTGCATTCTAAGATCATAAACATTAGAACTTAGAATTACATGTTAAATTTAACTATTAAACGCATTTGGTTAAATTCCATAGATGGAAGAGATGTTAGAATGGCTAAACATCTTGTGATAATACAATTCAATGTTTAAAGGATCATTGCAATATAATTATTGATGATCATAAATTAAATTAACAAAATATAACATTTATATTGAAATGCATTGAATTTATTTTTAAAACACATCATGCTCGTAGTAGCAGTAGTTTCTAAAATCAAATTCCCTAACCTTTTTTTATTTTTTATTTCATGTAAATATTGAACATCTTTGATATAATTTGTTAATTCATATGCATGAAGAAACAAACTTTACTTTGATTTATATTAATCCTTAATTCTGGTTCATTTTTTTTATCATTATTTAACTATTATATTTGTTGGATTCGACACCTAAAATGTTACTCTAATTATATTATATAGTATCATAATCATATTACTACATTAGTTGTTTTTTTTTTTTTCGTTTCATTTGTACTTTAAAATTATTTATTTTTTCTATAGCCTAGCGGTGTCAAGTGTTGCTTTCCCTCATTGAGATCGAAGATTCAAGTCTTGTTGGAGACATATGTGGAAATATAAATAGTTTAAGAGTAGATTAGATTTGCAGTTTAAAAAAAAACCATAATGTTTTTTTAATCAATTTAATAAGATCTTTATATATTGTGATGTTTAATTTGTGAAATTCTATAATAAAGATTTTAAGGTTCAAAAATGATTGTTCAAACTTCAAATAATACGATTAACGTCCACATGATAACCTCTAGGATGGGTTCGGTATGGCCTTCCAAATAATACCATATACCATTTTTAAGATATTTAGTTATATACTTTAATTCTGGGCCATGGTTTCTTTATTAAATATAGTTATTAATTCTATAAGATTACATATCGAAACAATTCATGTATCATTGTATCTTATTGTACAATATTCTTCTATCTTCTATGGCATTTCCTTGGTCATGAGTGTACTTGAGAAATGAAACATTGCCTCTATAAAACTAGTAGTATCAAATAAACAAGTATTTATTTATAAATAGTTAAATATGTATTAATCACTTTTAATTAACTTTAAGTTTAAAAATTTACTTAATTAACACTTGAAAAATTAATCATCAAATTAATATCCAATTATCAAAAGAAATCTTATTTGTAAACAACAAAATTCCATATTTTATAATAATTTGTGATAAAGGTCATTACATGTAAACAAAATTGCTTATTTATTATAAATTTTATCGGGAAATCTTCGGAAAAATCATAATATTTTACCATAATTTACGAAAAAGTCCCAAACTAAAAAATGTTTATGAAAAAGTCCTAATTACCGGAAAAAATGACGATTTGACCCTTTTTTTCCGGTTTATCGGTTTCAATACTTATCTGGTTTCATTAAAGTCCCATTATTTTACCATAATTTTCATTAAAGTCCTATTATTTTACCATAATTTGGGATTTATTCGTAAATTATGGTAAAATAATGAGACTTTATTAAAACCGGGTAAGTAATGAAACCGGTAAACCGGGAAAATGGGCCAAATCGTCATTTTTACAGGTAATTGAGATTTTTTCGTAAGAAAATTTTATTTTGGGATTTTTTTCGTAAATTATGGTAATATATTGGGACTTTCCGGAGATTTTCCAATTTTATCCCAAAAAAAGCAAGACTTTTTATTTTGTTTAAATTGCTCATTTTTTATGCTTGGCAAGATTTGAGCTTCTTAACATCCCACAAAATTTTGACCAATAACAAGAAGATTCCCCTTCCCCTTCCCCACCCCTACCCCTACCCCACCCCACCCCACCCCACCCCATGGCAATGTTATCCTTGTGAACTCTAGTTGCTTAACAAATTTCTTCATCATATTCTTGCAGAATCTCTCTATAAAATCGCAATATTGAACATCATTTTCCAATCATTTAAAACCCAAAGAGCTTTTGAGAAATCCTCCCATGGAGTTTTCTAACCTTTACGATGATATATCATCTGTTGTTGAAGAAACCAACAGTAGTTTCGACACTGTTTGCAGAAACAGGAGGCGAAATTACGATGAAGAAGATGATGATAACAATGATGATGAAGGGAAATTTAAGTCTAAGAACCTCAAAGCAGAAAGAAAAAGACGTGAAAAGCTCAAATCCAGGATGCTACAATTACGATCTCTAGTTCCTAAAATAACAAATGCAATGATTCCAAACGATAGCTTTTCTATTTTTTGTATTGTTTTGCTTCGATTATTACATTTTGTTTGTCAATTGATTAAAAGGAAAAACTTTCTTGATTTCAGTTGAACAAAGAAACGATCATAACTGATGCTATTGATTATATCGAGGAGCTTAAAATTTCCGTGACAAATCTGACTAACAAGATACATGAAATGGAAGTTGAAATGGCAATGGACGAATCATTTGATATTATCCAACTTTGCCCTCAGGAAAAAATGAAAAATTGGGGTATAGAGGTTAGATATCAAAATAAAACCATAACTCATAACTTAATTAACATCAGTGATATAACATATAACGTGTATCATGTTGATGTGAAAATTACAACTTATGTGTAATAAAATTTTATTATTACTTAAATACATTCGTAACTTAATTACATCATAACGTGTATCACTGTTGATGCGAATAATTACAACCTATGCGTAATAAGATTTTATTATTACTTACATACGGTGTATGATTAAATATGATGTTGTTTTTATGTAGTTGGAAGTCGAGGTGAGCCGTATCAATGAGAATAAGTTGTGGATGAAGATAATTTTTGAGAAAAAAATAGGAGGGTTTACAAAATTGATGGAGGCAATGAGCATGCTCGGGATTGAAGTTGTTGATATAAGTGTTACAACCACAAAAGGGGCAATTCTTATTACTTCATGTATTGAGGTACATGTAATTTCTTCATTATTTACAACTTCTTCTACATTACATGCATACATATATATTAACATGTTATAATTTCTATGAATTTCAGGGAAAATTGCTTGTTCCTGAGCGAGTTCGAGAAGAATTACTTGACGTTATTAAAGTTATATAGTCTAGTAGAAAGCATATTATATATATGGGAAAATGCTGAGTAATATAACTAGTAGTATTATTGGGTGTCTAGCATTGTAATCTAAGTTTTTTTTGTCGTGAAACTAAAAAAAATGATGAACGATTATGATTTAAATTCGAGTAAAACCAAAAATAAAATTTAAATAACTCTTATTAAATATTTTATGAGATACTACCATTCTAAATACAACCTTCCCATGTTAATTTTTTCCCAACACATTTCTTTGGCAGCTTTCACAAGTTTTAAAGATTCAAAGCTAAAGACACATATATCCCACCAAACACGCTTAAAAAAGTGAGCATGACCCACAAGACCCCAAAAGACCCTTTGTCAAAATTTGTATGTATAAATTTCACCATTATTGACAACATGAGAATTCACATTGGAATATTTCACATATTTGATATGGTTATCCTAAGGATTCTTGTTGTTTCCATTATGACATTCACTATGCTCTTAACAAAGATCAATGCACTCGAAGGGCTAGAGAACGGTTTTGTTCGGGTTGTCAGTTAGGCCAACCACCATATTCGTCGGCTTCTGGACCTCATTCAAGTGTGGATACAACGGAAGGTATGGGGATACATAAATCCAATAAGTTGAAAGTTGTTCCTGATGTTATCATTGGAGGATATCTAATGGCTTGTGTTGTTGCTGTTTTATTGTATATTCAGGTCACAAGAAGAACAAGTGAAGTGCATTCTTAGAACTATTTCCTTTGTTGTTTTTCCATTATCTTATGTAGCTATTAAATAGTCTTTGATATGGAAAATCTAAAACGTAAAATTAATTTAATGGATGAAGATACATTCCTAATCCTAATATAAAATAGATGGTATATTGTGAACCACATGCATGTCTTATAAATTAAGAAGCTGCAAATGTCATTTTCCAATGTATGTGGAGGAGATTAACAACACCAAACATTACAAGTACAACTTTTTTTCAAGAGCAAATTATACTGAAAAATAGCAAATATGATCAAAGGAGTGGAATCATTCTGGAACGTGTGATGTTTCAACAAAATGAATTAGATGTTTGGAATGAATTAGATGGTTGGTAATAAACTGGTTCCAAACCCCGTTGTTGATGTTTGGAATGAATTAGATCAGAAAGTTGTTATTCTTCTTCATGTCTCTCTTATAGAAGGAACCGCTGCTGAGATCATGGGTCTATCCACTGCTCTTGAAATCTGGAATGCTCTTGAAACTGCCTACAATAATCATTCGGTAGAAAGAGTTAATTCTCGTCGTGACAAATTGCGTAGTATCTCCAAAGGTACCAATTCAGTTGCTGATTTTGCCCGCAAATTTAAAGGTATTTGTGATCAATTAGTAGATATTGCTAACCCATTGATGAGGTTGACAAACTTCATTGGTTTTTGTGCGGATTGGGACCCTCCTTTAAAACTTTTTCCACCGCTATTTGCACTGCTAAAACACCACCTCTGTTTCATGACCTCTTGTCTCAATCTGAGAGTCATGATATGTTTCTCAAGTATGTTCATGCTACATCCCTACCTCAAGCAGCCTTCACAGCTCAACAAAGTAGATCTAAATTTGGATCCTGGTGTCAAAACCGTGGCAAAGGAAAAAACTACACTGGCTCTTCTCATGGACATAACAACGGTGGTGGTCATGGTGGTGGTAGGCGTCCACCTTATTGTCAACTTTGTCACACTAATGGATACTACGCCCCTGCTTTCACTAAACTGCATTCTTTTGCTGCTAATGCACCTGTTTCTGATGAAAAGTTGGCCAAATCATTTCATGCTCAGTGTAATGTTGCTCTTGATGCTCCTGATTGGTATGTTGATTCAGGAGCCACAACTCATATGACCCCGACTCAAGATAATGTTACGCATCAGGCACCGTACAAAGGTAAAATGCATGTAACCTTTGGTAATTGTCATTTTTAAATGTATCTCATATTGGGACATCAAGAGTTTCTAAACAATTATTATTGAAAGACATTTTGGTTGTACCACATTTGACAAAAAAAATATGCCTGGTGGATTTAAAAAAAAATGAATCCACAACTCGGGGATATAGGAACTCCTTTCATAGTTGGAGTAAGTAAGAAGGAGGTTTGAATTTATGGTAAATAAATAAGGTTTTTCAAAGTTATTACATATTTTATTTATTCTTATCTTATAATCATTACGTATATTTTAAATAAAAAACGGTGGTAAAAAAATCTTTTAAGTAAATAGAACTTTTTCATATATAATGGGAGATTCAAATTCTTAAATCAAATGTGGTGGATATTATGATGCAATTTTAGAGCTTAGCATTATTCCTAAAAGTTGAAATTCTTTGTTTATATTGCACTATTTTTTTTAATTATTTTTAAAGGATTATAGACTTGTAAGTCTTATACGTTGTCGATACAAGATCACTTTATACGTTGTCGATACAAGATCACTGCAAAGTTTTTAGCCAAAAGACTTTCTGGGGCTATTGGGGAAGTGATAAGTGTAGGGTAATCCAATTTTATTAGAGGCCAAAAAATTCTTAACAATCTAATAATGTTGAACAACATTTGGGGTTAGAGAGAGAGAGAGAGAGAGAGAGAGAGAGAGAGAGAGAGAGAGAGAGAGAGAGAGAGAGAGAGAGAACTCATAGTTTTCCGAGAACCAAAAAACTAAAAGTGGAACGTTAGATAAAAAATTGGAGGCGATGATTAAAGGTGTCATTTTTGTAATTATGAACACGTTTATTGGCATATTTGGTTCTTAAAAATAGATGATAAGTGTAGTTTAGATATATAAAAAAAAAAGATTTCCCATAAATTATCTTAATTAATAATATTTTTTGCCCACATCTCTCTCTCTCTCTCTCTCTATCATAGTTTCTCACACCTAAAACTCACACAATCTGTTATCGAACCATCTCCCCCATCATGTTCTTCACTTTCACTGACTATCCTACTCCGATGACTCATCTCCACCGACCGATTCACATCTTCGACGATCGATTAGAATTTCCGAATAATCTCCGATCTCATCTCCGGTCGATTTGAATCCACAGACTCCGCTCCTCCTCAGTTCCATCCAGATCTAGATTTAATCATCTTTTCATCATCGATCTCACATCGCTGTCCGCTTTTGTATCCACCGCCTCTACGGTTATGTGGCAGAATATGGACTTGGTATTGTCCATCAAGTTGGTATAAAATGCATCAAAGGAGGGTTGTACCTGTTTGGGACCGTTCATCCAAATCCATTCACATTCTCTCTCCATCTCTATCAAACCTCGCAAGAAAAGAATTATTTATCGTTTAGGTAATTAATCAACAATTTCCCCTATTTTGTATACTGCATTCAATGCTTAATATATATAATTCGTAGTTAATCGAATCCGACATTTAATTTCCCATCCATTGGTGTTGATTAATTCCTGAAAATCTCATTGATAGGGGTTTTGTTTGTGCATTGTAGAATAAACATAATTTGACGTTATATTTTTCTTTTAGAGTTGCAGTTCGTGTAGAAATTGATGGAGTTCTCATCTTTATGTTGTCTATGAGTTTTTTAGGGGCGAATCGATCAGTCTCATATATCTCTTCAACGTCAGTGGACGATTAGCGTAATGCACACCATATGTTCGACTATATGTATTAGTCAAATTGTTCACAATCTTATAAATGTTGTTTTGATTGATCTTAGGAAGCACATGAAATAGGCGAAACTTTCACAAGCAATAAACCAAGATATGAAAAGAACATACATGTTTTAAAATACGACTATAAACCTAAAGTTGAATTCAGAATTTCAGATATGATGTATGTCGACTAGATAAACAGTTGGCCACCTAAAATGTTTTATGAAGCATATGTTCTCATTCTCTTTTGTAGTGGACCTTCCAAACGCTATTACAACTTACAATTTGTTTCAATACTAGAATTTGCAATTCAACATTCAACTTTTTTTTTTCAATATCTCAAAACAAAAAGCTTAATTTTCTCTCCAGTTCTTCAACATATTCAAGATCCCAGATCACGAAGTTGTAAAACAAGTGGTAGGAGCTGGTAAACTCGGTCCTCTTGTAGATGGTTCAAGTCGTTTCTACAAGCCACTCATAGATGGAAAATGTGGACTAGAAGAAGTATCCTTATATGAATCCTTATCTTCCAACACTCAAATCCCATAAAATATCCGTAAGTTATTCCTTATCTTTTATGGCACCAAAATTATGAAAGCATCAACTGGAACAGAAGAAGATTTTATTCTCTTTCGCTAATGTGTAGTCGATTTCATCACTGGTCATTAATATCAGCATCATCTCAACTTTTCTCTATTTTCTGTCATATTTTTTTTGTGGATAATGTGTCACATCCCAAAATACGAAGGTAAAAGTTTTATTTTTAAAACAACCAAATCACCCGTTTATCATTTACTCAAACCCTTAAAGGTATTTTATAATAAAAACAGTTATCAGAGTACAATCCCAAAATATCAAGGTAGAGGAAAATATGGGTGTATGCGTTGCGATCAAGCCGGGTCATTCCCTTTCAAACCAGAAGTACCTGAAACCATAAAAAACATCTATAAGCACAAATCTTAGTGAGTTCCCTAAACTAACCCATACCATACATAGTAAATCACATACTGGGCCCCCACCCTCCATCGGGCCCGACCCGGTATCGAGTCCCACTCGGCTTCGGGCCCCTCCTGGCATCGATCCCCGCTCGGTATACATATCTATTATTCTTAGGCCCTGCCTGGCATGGGACCCTGCCCACTATACACACAAACATATATCACATAATCATACTAACACATACAATGATCATAAAACAATACCATATGATACAGTCATCGGGCCTCGCCCGACATCGAGCCCCGCCCGACATACATAATAGCGGATATCACATACAAAGGGTCACACAGACTCCTAGCATCCTAACATAGATAACAAGGGCCAACATTGGTGCCTTAGAACCGCTAAAACCAGTGAGGAAACTCACATCAGATAGCTGAAACCCACGGATAAAACTCTGACTGCAGATCCGCTAAAATCCCCGCACTATCAAATACCAATTGACCACAAATTAATAATTGAGTCCTGAATCACACTAAGAGTCCAAATTAGGGTAAAAGTCTTTTTTACCCTTCCTCTAACTTGGGCCAAAGCCAAGGCCCAATCTAAATGTCCCAAAAGCCCAAAATCCAAAATAAGTACCTAAGGCCCAAATATAGCCAAATTTTCCAAATTCGGCCCAATCCGTTTCATGGGTATTCTCTCAAGAAATCCAAACAAAACTTAACATCCCAACCAATAATTCCGATGACCCAAAATGGCCCAAGACAATCAAGCCCACTCAAGCCTAAAACCGAAGCCTAAAGAAATCCAACCTGCTGAGTACGCGGGGCGTACTCAGCCTGTACGCAAAGTGTACTGCATAAACAGCTTGTACGCGCAGCGTACAAACTTGTACGCCCAGCGTACTCACCAACAACCAACTTTTCCGTTTTTGCTCTTAACCTATTAAGACTTTGATCTAAATGTAGATCTGACTTTCCTAAGGTGGTTAATCGGTGCATGGCTTAATGGGGATCTAGAGCTCAAAAGAGCTTAATAAACGACTTAATACATGCATGAGACCAAAACCACAATAAAGTTTGCACCTTTATGCCCAAGGAACCCTTAATATGTCCAGATCTATAAGGCTAAGCTCCAAAAACGGACTTAACTCCCAATCACCAACCAAAAGAACTAAGAATGACCAAAACATGCCAAGGAGTAGATCTATGAAATGAAATAGCAAGGTTTGAACTTTATACCTCACAAGCCACCAAAAGAATATGATAAAGTTGGATCTCAAAGCCCTCCTCCAAAGAATGAGTCTTCAAGCTTATTCTTCTCTTACACAAACCACCACAAACATTCTTCCAAGCTTCAAAACTCACTCAAGGCACTCTAGGGTTTCAATATAGGTTAAAGGAGATGGAGGTTGACCTAAAATGGGAAGGATATAATGTTGCTTATATATGGGTAAAACCCCAAAATTAGGGTTTCATGCTGAAGGGAGTACGCCCTGCGTACCCCTTAGTACGCTTTGCGTACTCAAGGAGAACCCGTGACCAAGCCATTCAGTACGCCCCGCGTACTAGATGATCCTCCACAACACTTATCTTCATTTAGCCATAACTCCTTCGTTGTAAATCCGTTTCCGATGTTCCTTATCTTTACGGAAAGGTGACGAGAAGCCCTACACTTCTATCAACTCTCTCTTGCCTTAAAACTTCCCACACAAAACTCGAAATTCAGAAAGGACCGAGTTATCAAATGACGATTATGCCCTTGGGTTCCGAAGCACAAACGAACACTTGGATTACTTAATCTATAACTCCCCATCCAAAAAGGGCCAATACCCTCCTTCCCTAAGGCCCTAAGCCTTATGATAATTGGGCCACAACCCCAAATAATGAAATGATTCGAAACCGAGTGTTACAACTCTCCCCCACTTAAATTAGATTTCATCCTCGAAATCATTCCTTATCATTCCCGGCACACCATATAGCTTGAACAACACGATCACAACCCCACGCATACAACAGCCTTCCCAAAGGCAACTGAACTCAACCCTAGCAAAACTCACAAACCCGAAGAAGAATCAATCCTTAATCCCATGCAGAAAACCATCTCTACTTTCCCTGAAACCTGAAATCTTGAACTGGTCTGACTCCCCGACAGACCGCCTATACTGAACCACTACCAGGTCAAATCCTCCTTGAAGTCCAGACTTAAACAAAACGCTTCCAACCCTTGATTGACTTGATGCTTCTATTGGGAACAAAATCACTGACCATTTATTGTTGCAGAACACTTATACTTGACAGAAGGCTCAGATAATCCTTCGAGTAGAAGACTCATCCCATGCAATGGTTAGACTCAGACGAGAGATGCGCAACAGGGTTAAATCATTTACTCTAAGATTATTTAATCTGAGCCGCAAGTGACTTAGCATATTCTCCGAATAAAAAGCAACTCCACACATGAGTCCCAAATCACTAATACCGCCTTGACTTATCTTGATGCCCCTCACAGATAGAACCAATCCAAAACACAATCACAAGGGCTTGATCTACCATCAACACTGAATCCTTTCTTTACCCCTAACCCTTCAACTGATGCCCTCAGCATACAGATACCCAATTTCATATCCTACTAAAAAGAAGACCTTTCACATAAACACCCACGATTCCCAACGCGAGTTCCCACCAAGAACCAGATCGGTACCCAACTCATAACCCGAGATCAAAGGATCTACACTTGCATTTCACCCAAAACCTTTTGATTCACAACAACCCCTCACTAAACCGGGATATACAGATTCCCAAACCATTGCTAAGACTACCAGTCTCGCACATGGTCCAGCCACTAGGTTCCCAAGAGTCCAAATGACAAGGATACCCAGCCTAAACATCCTTTTGCGTCACTCACTGACCACACACTCAATCCTGTAACCCAAGATCCAATACCTTGACCCAACGGTCTCTACCAGGTCCCACCTGCATTGCCATATATACACGGGCCTCGCCCATGGGTCCCATCCAACTATACCACGGTGCTTGCCTCACCTACAGGTCCCACCCATCTAAAGCTACACAGGCCCGACTCTGCCTCGGACCCCAATGATCCTCAACCTGAAACAGAGAAATGATCTCCAACAATCTTGTTTGCCGTTCCCAAGGCACGAACTGGTCCCCCTTTACGCTCATGACCACCTCAAACGATAGTCTACCTCAAACTGGTGAATTCTACGATCCCATCGCAATCTTCCAACACTTCTAACCAACCATAGTTACCACCCATGGTCTTATCACACCCAAACCATCACAACCCCACTCATCCTAAGTCGAAACCCACATCCAAATGCATCCAACCAAGTGTTCGGGTCATGCTTCTGACCCCAAAGCCTTCATCATACAAGAACAGGCAGTGAGGCTCTAATTTAACCCTCAACCTGGATTCATCCACAAGCCTGTTATGTATAACTAAGAAGACGCCGACCAGCTGTTGGAAGTTTCCTTAACTCCCAACCTATACAACTTAAATCCAGACGGCCACCAGAGTCGTCTCTCCTCTTGTCTGGGATGTGAAACTTGCCCTGGTTCCACACCCGATCCAACTCCCATAATTTCTGATCAATTCTCCCCCACTTGGATTAGTCGAAACTCTCTTATCTCACAAAATTTGATGGATTCCCAACCCATCCTATCTTTATATAACATGAACCGACTATGACCCGCACTCACTAATACTCGCGTTCCATTATTAGCCGATCTCGATGACTGCCCAACTCCTTAAATCCAGATAGATACTCCCCGAGATCCCAACAACCCGATAACCCCAACGATTCCCATCCCCAATGAATTTTTGAATTCTAACCATCTACAATCCTTGCGATAATAAAATTCCCCTAGCACTTCCAATGACCAGACAACTTGCGCAACTGACACCACCATCTCCTTGCTACCGTTCCTTCCCCAATAATGGTAGTGATTGAAGCCAAATGTTCTTCCATGGACAACCGCCAGCCATACCAAAACAAATGATAACACCACTAAACTCTGACTTCTCTGAAGAACTAATCCTGCTGACTCGACTAAATATCTCTCCATCAAAACCCCTGAACTGAACCCAACAAAGAACCGGAACAACTGAATCTCGCTCATCAAAATACAACCCACTAACTACTCTTGGCATGCATAATGGCATATAACAACCCTTGACGATACAACCCAGACAATAACAGAGAACCAAACTAGATATAATGCTTACCCAAATCAAAGCAAAATTTCAAGGCAATATAAAATTTGATAATAGCAAGAAAAAGCAAAAGATTGTTGGATTAGTGTCTAAGTCCATAACTATATTTGGTATGTACTTGACCCGATTGGCATGGTCCATTTGGGTTGCATGGCATCATGCATTTGGATAGACTAAAATGAGAGAAATAACACTTAAGGTTTGGTAATATATTATAAGTTCTAATATATTAATAAGATTATTTAATTAGTATTGATCAAGAATTAATTTGGAATTAATTAAGTGATCATAAGGAGACTAATTAAATATATGGGTTGATTGTGTAAATCATCCATACTTGTATAGTGGGCTAATGCTCCATGGATTATCTAGTTGGGCTAAAACCCATAGGATGCTCCATGGTGTTTTTGTACCCATGGATCATGGAAATGAAAGGCCATGACAATTAGGGTTTACATGGTGTAACCCTAATTGTGACACACTATATAAGCATCTTATTCTTCCCAAAATCGGCCACCAGGAGAGACTATGAAGGAATGGTGAGGGCTAGCCGATTTCATGAAGTGGTTCATTTCTCTCTAAGTTATTCCAAGTGTATTTGATGTTGTGTGAACGATTTGAGGTGTCACACTTGGGGCACTCGACTCTTAAGCATCAAGGAATCAAGCTACATAAAAAGGTATGTCTTCTAACTTGTTTTTATTACCCAAGTATCAAAGATTGTATGCTAGATAGGGTAATACCTTGGAATATTCATATTTGCATGTATAATAGAGAAAACATAGATCCAAGGTATTTAGGGTTGCATGTACACTTAGGAGTGTTAGAATGCTCAAAAACCCATCAGTGGTATCAGAGCCTAGGCTTGTTTTCTTGTTATATTTGCAAAATTGGCTGAAAAATCGAAGTTTTGTGTTGTCTGCTCAGGAGACTCGCTGAGTCCATGAAGGGACTCGACGAGTCCAAGGCCAAAATCATCCAACTCGCCGAGTTGGTTCATGCACTCGACGAGTTGGACCCCCAGACAACATATCTTAGACTGTTTTGGCTGGAATTGGACTAGAAACATTACCCTAAGCTGTTTTTCAACTTATAAACCTATTTTTGATGTGGTAATGTTCAAGCTAATCCAATTTCAAAGATAATTGTCAATAGATTCATGTTTTGTATTAGTTTAAGAGTTATGCTAATTACATGAAAAAAAGTTTGATTGAATTATCTTGTTCTTATGAGTTGCTTAGATTAATAGAAAAGTTATGTGAAATTGTTGTTTTCAATCCAAATTAATCTAAGAGTTGATTCTAAAATGTGTTTCTGTAACTTGTCCTCAAGTTATATGAAAAGTTACATTTAAGATTCATAAAACTCATAAATATTTCCATAAGTTATGAATAAATAAAAGTCATATTCTTTTAATAGTTTAAAGTCTTCCATAACTTGTCCTCAAGTTATGGAACTTGAAGAGTTTTTTTTTGAATTAAAACTACTTTAAACACATAAGTTATGGAATTGAATAGTTTTGAATAGTTTCAAAACTTGCCCTCAAGTTTTGGAATTTGTAAAGTTTTCCCTTATGACTACTTTAATAGAACTGGATATGACAGAATTCCAAGTTAAGCCCTTAGAATTTTAAAAGTTAAAATTCAACCCTTATACTATTATTATAATTTTAATTATATAGATATGTATAAGATAAAGTCAATCTTATCGTTAGTAGGCCTCATTCACGAAGCCGGTCTATAAGGGGGATATAAGGTTACTGCCTATAAAATGGCAGTTTAATGGGTGTCCACTCTCACCCACCGCTTCCTTGAATGGTGGAGGGTCGTTAGCCGAACGGGTAGGACAAGGACTAGAATTCTCCCTTCATTAAAAGTATTAATCATAAATATAAAGTAACTAAACCTTTTATAAATTCTCAATCTTAGTTACTTTAGGAAAATATGAATTTGGTGCTAACCCATAAAATTACACTTTGCACTTTGCTTAAGTCGGTTAGTGGAGCGCGTGTGGTTAACCGACACACTAACTGGATTTAACAAGGTAGCCAAATGGCAACTTAATGTTTATCATAGTATCGGTAGAGCGCGTGTGGTTAACCGGCACATCGGTTGAGGGGTAAATATTAAGGGTACCAAGTATATTTGCATGGTTATTCACACCTTGTTTTGTGATCCTCGGCATCCCAGTCACAAAATTTGAGAGGGCACAATCGAGATTGAAACATGCCATTGAATAGTTCAATGAATCTCAAAAGATGTAGGAGTTTCAAATCCAAGTAAAACCTAATTAAATTATTTTGTTTTCATGGTGGAAATTGGTGAATCGTCATTCGCCTACCTTCAAATATTTTATAGCTTGGATTACGGCATCCCTCTTCCAAGTTATAAAAGTATTGTGTTGGGTCCTAGCCTTAATATTTCATATTGGGTGTTATTCTAAAGATTTTAGATCAACTATCTTGAATATCTCCCAAAATATGTCTAGTTCAGACATCTATGATCTTCCCAAATCTCTTGGGACTTCACTTCCTCCACCTCCTCCAATTATTCTCCCTAACCCACAAGTTCAAGGTCACTCAAGCCCTATTGGCAAGCAAGGTCTATGTGTGATTGCATCTTGGAGATGAAGTCACATATTGACAAGCCGGGAGAAGTTGGGTGTCAAAGTCTTAAGAAAGTTGGATGTCCAATCACTTTCTAAGTCACATAGTGAGTTTCCTTGGGACTACTATGAAACAGACTGTGACATGACCCTTAATGATCTTATCTATTTGCTAGGTGCTGCTGAATTAGCAATGATTTGGAGTATTGGTAAAGCAAATTTGATTAGAAGATCAACTTCCCAAACTTCCATGGACATTGACAATGGTAACATTGAAAAATCCAGAAAAGCTTTCTCTTCCCAATGGAAAGGGATCAGCCATAGTCAACTCAGTTGACCAAATGGTAAAGAGAAAGGTTAAGTCTGAGATAGTTCTGTGTACCATTCCTAAAGGGTCCATATGTTTCTATTGCCAAAGGAAGGGGCATTGGTTGCGAAGCTGCCCTGACTACCTGAAAGATCTGAGAGAAGGTCTAGTCAAAAAGTTTGACTGTACTTCAGGTAAGTCCACTATCTAACTATATTAAGTTCCTATTTGGTGATTCTTATTACATGGTGTGACTAGGTCACATGGTGAAGTTTTAAGAATCTAAGAAATGAGAGGAAGCTTAAGCTGATTCTGATCGCGAAGATGGATTTCGATCGCATGGTTCGGTGATCAGAATCTTGAGCTGTTGCTTAAGAGTTGTGATAGATTGCTTAGGAATAGATAACAACATAGTTTTTCATATGCATTTGCATTGTAAGGATAAGTTTTTTCCGCAAGTTTTAAAATAAAAGGAAAATTTTTGATTTTTATTTTAAGTATCCTTACAATGGTATTTGTGAAAAATTGTTGTTTATATGGTTCCATTGATAGCAATATTGGAAAATGAATTTGATTCTGTCGTTTGTGGTAGTGTCATAATTTACCAAATAAGGAAAGATTCTCATCAACCAAGTTTCAGTTGGATAGAAACTTGGAATCATACAAGTTGTATAGCATGGTGAATGAGAATTTTCATCTTTGGAAAATTAAGACTAATACCTTTTTCACATGTATATGTGAGTCAAGTGAAGGACTAAGGGATCGAGTAGACATTCGTGTGCACTGGTCAAGTCCACCACAAAAGATCGATAAGACTATTCGTCATGATTTACTAAAGTTTAGTAAATATGATTATACTTACAAGTTTAAGTATAATTCTGAAACATTGGAAAAGTTTCAATGTATGGCAGAATGAATGAGAAGAATCAAATTAGGCAGAGAGATAAAAGTTTCTTAAATCTGAAAAGATGGGAGAGTACTTTAGGATCATGTTTTGTGATCATCTTAATGATTAAAGAACCATATCACAATTGGTCTTTTAAGGACATCTTAGTGCATTCTTATGGCTAAGAAGAGGAATCGTGAATTGTTGAAATGGTTAAATCAAGAAGATGACTCATACTTCGTTCCAAAACAATTCTTAGAGTCAGACTCCAAGATTGTAACTTGAGTGACACATCTTAAAGAAGGTTTATTAACACTTGTCAAATGTAAGAGTGAAATGTGCTCTACTCTTGTACATTTGAAATTGGTAAGTTGTGATGTTTTGGATAAAACAAAGACCAACTAAGGCCCATTGTGTGAAGTGTTTGTCTTGATAAAGAATCCGCACTATCTCTTGAATATTTGGCAAGATAGTCTTATATGTCAAGAGGACAGTGGGAGTCTTAGAGATCCTGAAAGAATTTCAAGATCCAATCAAGAATAAAAACCTGTAGTTTGACACTAGCACACGACGTGAGGTTTATAACCTATCTTGTTGACATATTCCTAATTCTGTGCCCATTCCAGTTAAAGTTGGCTTTGCATATGAGTTCTGAGAGTTCTCAGTTGGTTGCATAACAACTTGGAAGCAATGGCAGGCCCTTGTGCTGCCAGGTGGCAAAAAGTTAAGACTGCACAAGTTCGGTCCATATGAGTTTGGATTTGTCACTAACCTTGTCTTGTGATTATGGTTTTGACAAATTCACATGGAAAGGAACACATACACCATAAAATCTAAGTGGCATAAGGTTTCTCTCCGATTCATGAAAATGATGGTGAGAAAACGCTTTCACTAAGTAGATTTTAGGTAGATAACAGTTGTGATATTTGCATTCTCAAAGTCGCTCGTGTGGTTAACCGGCACACTAACATGGACTTATGAGAAATGGCAAAGGTCTAAACAATTGGGGCTATGATTACGACATCCCTTTTCATAGTTCTGGAATTGTTTAGACACACATGTGTGCTATCTAAGTAAAGGTGTATGATTTTGATAAAGTTTTATCAAAGCATATCATATCAGAAATCTGAACTTTGGTAAGAAATTCAATAACGTATTGATTTCTAGAAGTCCAGCTGATTTCTAAGTACATGTCAAAGCTAGTGGGAGCATAAGTATTATGCTAATAATCATCATGTTAGTGGGAGCATGATAATTATGCTAAGTGTTGCAAATTAGCAATGTTAATTATAGAAAACAAAAAGGTTTCAATTGGGAAAAGTTGTTTTGCTATAACTAAGGGAGAGGAAATTATACTTCATTTCAATTCTAAAAGCTTAGATTGAGATTTTAATCACCTTTAGTCAATGATATATATATGAATTTTATGTTGGAATGGTTCAACATAAGAAAATTCTATATATTGCGTTCTCAAAATTCGATTATGATTACGGCATCCCTCCTCATAGTCAAATTTTGAGAACATGGCAAATAAAATTTTATAGCATGAATCGTGTCCCATATGCTTCAGATATAGGATCGATTGCATGTGCTATAATATTTATCCTTTCTAAATTTTCCAAATGCTCAGGGCATTAAGAAGGGAAAAGTCTAGAATTGGATATGACTAATTTGATTAAGCAATTGTCGAGAACAATCTAAGGTTTACCAAAGATTGGTTGCTCAGGGACAGTTGGAAGTATAGTGTAAATTTTTGGGAAGGACCATATTGACATATTCTGAAAAGAGGCAACTCTTGTTCAGAGGTGATAGTCAAAATGAGAATATGGAAATATTCCCATAGGTGGAAGTTATTCATCAAATCTATGTAAGATTTGGAAACTTAATGCAAGAAGGATGTTCAAAGGAATGTACTTTGAATTTGAGACTTCGGTCCATGGAGTTGATCTCCTTTGGAATACTCTGTAATGTCTGTTGACAAGTCTTTGTGACTTTGTGCATAATCATTACAAGAGGATCAATGCATATAAGTTTAGAATCTAACAGATTTAGGTAAATGGCAGGATTTGGAATTCTTGCATTTGCGGTAAGGAATTGGGATTCTGAAATGAGTATCATTGGAATTATGTTCAATCGATCTATTTCACAAAGTAAAGATCATAGACAAACTTAGTGTGCATACTTGGTGTATGGAATAACTAATGTTTAGACAAACACAAGGTGCATACTTGGAGTATGGCATGACTAGTGTTTAGAAAACATAGTATACATGCTTGGAGCATGGGACAAGTATTGTTTTAATTCAAGTATAAAGTTGATAGTTTGAAACAGTATACAATGAATAATGTGTAATCAATATGGTGATAAATAAAAGGTGTTTTTATTTATATTCATAAGTTCTGAGACCATATTGGATTCGATTATTCTTATGTTTCACTTTGCATGTTTTGACTTCCAGAATAACTAGGTCATTCTTCCTGAATGACTAAGTTATTCAAACCATCCACAGTCGGTCATATGTTGGAAGTAGATATGATTGAAGACTGTCATGGGTTGGATTGTAGAGGTCTAAGATGTTGGACAAAGTGGTGCTACAACACTCATGAGTGCTCATAACTTCTGAGTATTGGATTCAACCCACGCTCATTGGAATCACTTCATGGATTTTATCACGAGTGATCATGAGACGATAATATCCTATATTCTTCAAACCTAGAGATATGAGTTGTTACTATGAGTTGGTTATACATTGATTGCACGAAAACGCATTGGTAACTCGATGTTATAAAACGTGCCTTTGTGTATGATTCAACAACTAGTAGAAAAAGCCATATGAGTCGAAGTTTATCCATTCCTTTTACCCTTAAAGGGATAAAAGCGATATCTGTGGGCCCCTCGATGATTTAATGATGATACATGTGAGTGCTTGGCCAAGCCAGGACTAATGTGATTTGTTCAATTAGTCGGTCGTCATGAATCGGAAATCGGGAAACAACAAATGGACAGAGAGAATGATTTATAATCCATGTCTCAGTCCATATGATATCTAGAATGGAGGAATATATGATCCCTTATCTAATGGGCAAGTGATGTGTGTAAAACCAACTAGTTTTAATCCTACTTTTCAATTATAAATTAGACACACAAAGGCAGTGGACCTATCATTTGTGGTATAGTTAAATAAGTAGGGTATCGAACACAGGGAACGACAAACTAAATTAATTACTAATATTATCTAAAACAAATAATAAAATGGGGTTTTCTCTAGTTTTACAAGACTAGAAACTTACTAACAGTTAAACTAAATAACTAACTAACAACTAAGCAAGCAAAGACCAACTAAATTCAATATCTAAAGGGACTTCTGTTCAGGTTCGACTCAATTGATCTTATGGTTGATTTAATGGTAATAGTGCAATGGATTAACCTTTTGTTGGCTACCGATTCAGGTGATTAGGTTCACATTCGCTATCGCTAATCCTTAGAAAATAAACTAATTCAAGCAGTGGCCAGTTGTCTAAATTAATTAATTCTCTAGGTTATTTATTCGGGTTAAATAAGACTTGTAATGGTTAATTAAATTAATAATTCAATTAGCCTCTTGTTGTTGGTTTATCAAACAAGCTCACACATTAACTTACCCATTCTCTAATTAATCCTAGTTTCACATTCGCTAATCCTAGGCACATAATAAAGTGTTCACATAGATCACATGAGGTAAACAATTAAGAGATGTTCATGCAGCCTAATTGCCTTCCTATTAACAGAAAATAGTTATGGTTAATGCATAAGGATCTTTAACAAGCTTGATTTAACAAAATCACCAATTTAGAGTTAATCCTACCATTAATTAAACCATAGTCTCAAATTTGTCTTACCCAAACAGAAGCTAAAAAGTTTAGCTCATGATTAAGGCAGTAGAAAACTCAAAAACAAAATTCAATAACATAAACATGGTTTAGGTACTAAATCTAGTCAAGAGAAATCGAATTATGCCTTAGTTATCCTTCAAAATTAGAATTGGGTTGGATCTTCACTCTTCCAGATGCCTCTCTTCGTTCTAAATCGCAGCTCCTCTCTCTAGGGTTCTCCAACCTCCTCAAAACTTGATCTGGAAGGCTTCTTTTATAGATTCGACTCGACTCGTCGAGTCCAAGACCGACTCGTCGAGTCCCTCATTAAATCCCCGTGTACGGCAAGGCAATGAGTCTTCTGCTTCGCGAATCTTCGTGGGAACTCGTCGAGTCCATGCCAGACTCGCTGAGTCCTTTGTGGTTTTTGGTCCTTTCTTCTTTTGCTCACTCCAAAGTTTCCCGATAGCTGCTCCTGCTTCCTTTTGCTTCCGAGCACTTCTTTTGGACTGAAAATATAATTCAAACATAATTAAGTACCTTTTGTCCATAATATGCAATTAATTAGCTAACAAATGATAAAAATCTATACTAAATATAGGGCTAAACATGCACATATCAAAATACCCCACACTTGACTTTTGCTTGCCCCCAAGCAAAACTGAATTTTAAACATTCTAGCATCACATAAGACAATCCCAATCGAACCCAGCCATTATGCCAAGACCGCAACGCATGCATTTGTGTCTAAAATTTTCCTAAGAACCCCCCTCAATTCTAAATACTAACAATCCTCATAAACACTCGCCCACTTCTTTCGAACAATGCTCATTTTATGCATCCCTCCGAATCCATCCGCAGAAACCTCCTAACCTCAAGATATTTTTGGTCAAGCAACCCAAACATACATAATCTAGTAAATTACAATTTTTGATACCACAATGGAGCTCTTTGGAATTCTTCACTTCTTTGTTATTTGATCTTGATTTCTTTGAATTCACCACCTTTATGATTCTTGGTATCTTCAACTTTTTGAATTTCTTCAGAACTTTGATCTTTTGATCTTCACTTTAATTGCTCCAAAATTCTTCAAACTTTTCTTGTAATTCTCTCTCTCTCTCTTTTTTAACATGTATCTCACTTTTTTCACTCAAATCCTACATTCTTAAGAAGGGGCGCTCAACTTCAACCCTTATTGGTTAAAGTATTAGTTTTCCTGGATACATTCAAATACACGATGCTAAACATATTGCATCCCTCAAACTAAGCGAGGTTGTGTTTTTGTCCCATGATTTCACTAGAATAAAGGAGGCCACAAATGCACTAGAACGTATATTGACTCAACTAAACATTTGGGTCTTCATGAAATCATCAAACATAATACTAGCATGAACCCTAATTGCTTTTACAAAAATTTTCTAATTTAGCCCTAGCAATCTTAATGCAAAATTTTTTAAAATTTTCAAAATTTAACTAAAATTTTCACTAATGTAACCAACCCCCTACCCCACACTTAAATTATGCAATGTCCCCATTGCATGTTATGCATGATAAAGAAAATAACAAAGTAAATAGGGAATTGGAACAAACTCCCCTGGGATAGTAGTTGCGAGGTTGATCGTCTTCATTTAAAGCTCCATCTTCAATCGACTTTAGACATGGGAACAACTCATCCATGTCTCGGGTGTCAAATCTCGTGTGGTTAGCTCTAAAAATGCAGGAAAAATTCTCGGAAATTCTCAGGAATTGAACTCAAACAAAATGCAGTCAAGTGGTGTACAACATATCATCGAATCAACAGCTTTAGAGGTGTAATGATGAACGACTCGTCGAGTCCAATAGGTGACTCACCGAGTACTAGCGTGAAAGGGCAGAAATCGTTAAATCATACTGGAACTCATCGAGTCTGGTATATGCACTCGACGAGTCCATCACTGGGTGTCAAAAACAGATTCTGCCATAAATCCAGCTCTCGGTAAACTTCAAAAATATATTCTTTTGTTCTTCAGTAATTATTCACTCCTTAACCTCTCTATAACCGGACTCGATACTTAGACTCAATACTTCACCCTCTCTCACCAAGACTTGACTCTTCATTTTTCTCTCATTCTCTAGACCCCTTGCAAGCATTCCCTAACTCAAATTCAAGCAAACAAAATAGAAATTGTCTCAAAACAACCAAACATATAAAAGGATAAAAATTCAATCTTCATCCTCCATGTCTTCTTCCGCATCTTCCTCTCGTGCTCCACTTCCACTAGCTTCACTTCTGCGTGCATTCATCCTCTCCTCCCAAGTTGGTATATAAGGAAATTGGCCCCCGTCCACATGTTGGATGTTGAAGTGGTTAAACAATTGGATGAAGGACCGGTTGGCAAAATTCACGCCTCTTCCCAAATCATCTTGATATTGTCTTCCTTCAACATTAAACCATTCCGGGGGTATTTCATCTTCCACCGGAATAACCGGTGAGTCGGGAGGTGCTTGCCCACGTCTTTGCCTCACTCTCCTACTCGGCTCCTCGGGTCCGATCACAACATCATCATGTGGAATAGCATAGTGTCCCCCTCCATAATCCTCAATAATTCTAGCCCTTCGAAAAAGAATAGGATTAAAGGGAGGGGTCGGGACCATTTTCATCAAGTTCCAAGCTCCCCGTTCCATCAACCCATATGATTTGGCTAGGCGGGTCACGAACATCCCGCCATTTATCTTTGAAGTTTTGCGATCTTTCACCGCCCCTTCAGCTAAGTAAGATGTCATGCAGTAGGGAAGATTGCAGAAAATATCCGGAGTAATAATACTCCACAAGTAGAAAACATCAAGGTTTAGAACCTTATCATCATCTTTCCGCATGTTTATTGTGTTTGCAATAAGGCGGTGGATCAATCTATGGGTTGGTGATCATATACTCCCCTCTTGAGCGGATTGGGGGATATATACTTTGTTAGCAATGGTATTCCACCAAGTGGAACCCACAACACCTTCCGGGAACCCTTTGTGACATTGTTCAAGAAAGGTGCCAAAATCAGGAGTGGTGATCAATTGTTGGTCATAAATACCAAGTCTGCAAGCCAATTCAACCATACTGCATTGGCGAAATTCACCACCAAGGCAAAAAGTGACCACTCCGGGGCTATAGTAGTCGTCCCCTCCACGGAAACTGATAGTTGAGAAAAACTCCCAATATAGCTCCATGAACACCGACTCTTGTATACGGAATAGCCGACTCCAACCATCACATGTAATAGACACCCCATCACGCATGTATACTTTGACAAGGTACGGGGCTAACTCCTCTTCGTAACGAACTCTCCCCAGCCATTCCCAATCAATCGCATTTGGGACACAAATCTCCTTCTTCTTAACTTCAACAAGCTTCTTCTTCCATCTTTTCATTGTAGACTCCGACTCAATTCTTGGAAAATTTAACCAAGGATGGTTTCCTTGGTTACCCCAAGAACTTTGTCCACCTCTTGGAAACATTTTCTGCACAATAGTAAAGACATACAAACCAGAAAACATGTAAATGTTAAAATTAAATTTTTGGGACTGCCTCAGGGGTCGACTCGTCGAGTCCATGAACAGACTCGGCGAGTCGTATGAACTCCTCGAGTCGCAATTACAGATCTGGACAAATCATCCATCAAAACTCAAAATTTCTTCTAAGGGTTTGTCTCGGAATGCATACTAAATGTAAATCAACAACCAATTCCATTTATAACATCCTAATCAGACAAAAGTTAAAAACCCTAGAAGTCTATTGTAGTCAAAATCGGAGTTGCAACCAAAATTGGTTCATTATTCTGCAGAATTTGAAGTCATTAAGATTAAGATCAAAAGAAATTCATACCTTTTTAGCAGAAAGTGAAAAAAAATCAAAGAAGATATGATGATGCTTGAGAGAAATATTCTGGCACGTCGAGTAAGGGAGTGGTGGCCGTTTCAAGTGAAAAAGTTTTACAATTAGGTTAAAAACCCTAATTTTACAGAAATGTAAAATTTATTTTTTTTCAGTAAATCGAACTGATTCGTCGAGTCATGGTATGGACTCGGCGAGTTGTGTCGCGAATTCTATCCATCTCTGCGTAAGGACTCGTCGAGTCTGCGTGTAGACTCGACGAGTCTATTAATATGTGCAAAACACTTCTTTTTCCAAAATTTTCTTTATTTAATAATCACACCACCCCACTCTTAGGCTTTAATTACCCTCAAGCAGTCATTTATGGATAAAAATGAAGATTGAAATAGCACAATCCTAAATAAAACCTAAAAAAAACGAAAACTAAAACGGAAAAAGAAAAGAAAAACAAACTCTTTTGTCGGGTTGCCTCTCGCTAAGCGTTTCTTTTTGAGGAGTCGTTAGCTGGACTCCTTCCCGCTCTACGTTTCTTCGTTTTCCTTCATCGGGAATTCACGCTTAATCTTTTGTTGTTTATACTTTGTCCTGTAAGCGTGTATTTTTCTCTTATATGCCTGTCGCAATTCTTCATTCCTTTTCTTTGTGACATCTTCTTCAATTGCATACTTGATCTGTTTCCCAATCTTCTTCTTCTTCACCCCGTTCCTTGGACCCATCTTTTGTACTTCTTCTTTGTCAATCTCGATTTCCCATACAGTTGCCACTGCATCATCACTTGATATTAAGGATTCTTCCTCACTTCCATCACATACTAAAGAATCCGGTAGTTCAAATGTAAATACTTCATAATTAGTAGAAACTCGGGCTCGAGGTTGGATTTTTTTTATTGTAGTTGACTTGATCTCTTGATTAGCCATGTGTGACTCGATGGATAAGTTATTCATGTCATCATTCCAAGCCTTTGCTTTCTCCTTTTCTCCCAAACTTACCTTCTTGTCAAGCTGAATTGCTTCCTCTTTTTGCATCATCGTGTCAAGGTAAGCCAATTGTGCGTGTTGGAAGTCACAAAAATTTTCGACAATTTCACTCTCTTCTATTGGACTTTCCAAAGGATCAGGAAAAGTGTGATCGTCAAGGCCAGAAAGGGGATTTGTAAGTAGCAGGACAAGATCTTCAGCATTTTTGAAGTTCTCGTTTGGACTCGTCGAGTCAGTCGATGCTACTCGGCGAGTCGGTGAGGTTTCCACAATTTTTATTGTTTCTTTTGAATCAGCTTCCTCTAGCAACCTTTCTATCTCCTTTAAATCTTTTCCAGCATCGAAATTCCCTCCAGAAGGTAATAGAAATTGACTTGGATTTTCTTCTTGTAAAAGTGCAAGCTCTCTTTCTAACACTTCCTCATCCAAATCTATTGAGGAAACTTTTTCGTCTTTTGTCCTTGCATATTGTTTCTCTTGTTCTGCTTTAAACACCACTGAATCGTTCCCCACCCTTAGTGTTAGAGTAGATTCGCACACATCGACTAATGCACAAGCGGTATTCAAAAATGGTCTCCCAAGAATGATTGGAACTTTAAGGTCTTCTTCCATGTCAATCACTACAAAGTCCACGGGTAAAACAAATTTATCGACTTTGATGAGAAGATCTTCGCACACTCCTTTTGGATGTATTATTGTCTTATCGGCTAGATGGATCTTCATATGAATCGGCTTTGGCTCCGGTAAATTTAGCTTCTTTAAGAAAGAATATGGCATTAGATTAATACTTGCACCCGAATCGGTCAACGCATGAGTAGCAATTATGTTCCCAAATTGACAAGGTATGGAGATGCTTCCCGGATCACCCCTCTTTTCAGGCAGCTCATTCAACACTAGTTCAGCTACTTCTGCCATATGTTTTCTAGAGGCAAAGAGACTCTTCAACAAGCTTGCATATTTAAGCGTTTGAAGTATCGTTTCAACAAATGGAATGTTGACTTGAAGGGCCTTTACATGCTCCAGAAACTTCCTATACTCTTTAACTTGATCATCAGGTATGGCTCGAATCGGAAATGGCAAAGGTGGCCTGGAAGGCTTTAAAGAATAAACAGTTTTGTCTTCAGGCATTGGACTCGTCGAGTCCACGACTGAGACTCGGCGAGTCGAGTTGGGTTTTGCTGAATTCGAGTTTCCTGTTTCTTCTGCTTGCACCTTTATTGAGGCCTTCTGGGTAGGGGTCAGAGGAGTGAAAATTGTTTCAGAACTAGTTATTATAGCATTCAAATGCTCCATTCGTGGATTCTTTTCGGTATTGCTTGGAAGATCACCCGATTGTCTTTGATTGATTTGGTGGGCCAGCTGCCGTAGCTGTTTCTCAATGTTATGAATAGATGCTTGCTAATTCCTTAGTATTGTTCTTGTATCTTGTATCGCAGCATCATGGTCATTATGTCTTTTCTCAAATGCAGCTACAAATTTAGTGAGCATTTCTTCCAAGTTTGGTTTCCTTTCTTGCACCGGCTCCTCCTTTTGGTAAAAACCCCTTGCTTACTGTCTAAACTTTTCCTCCTTCGCCTTTTTGTACTCATCATATGGTAGCCATTCTTTCTTCGGTTTTCGCCAATCATTATCGAATCTATCTCCGCTTGAATAGAATACTTGGGCTTTCTTGTTTCCATTCTCATCCAAATCACAATCTTTAGTAAGATGAGGCCCGTTACAATTCTCACATCCAACCCGAATAGCATGGATTGTTTGATCCATCTTATCCATCCTCCTATCCATGCTTTTCAACATTGCCATCATTGCCGCCATGTCCTTAGAAACAGAATTCACCTCCCCTATAATTGGATTATTCCTAGGATTATGATATTCTCTAGAATGCTTAGAGAATTCTTCAATTAGTTGCTTTATCACCGGGGGTGCCTTCTTTGTGAGCGGTCCTTGCGAGTCAAGTAATTGCCTTGTTGTCACGTTTACTCCATCATAAAAAATGGAGACTTCTTGTTAACTATTTAGATTATGATGCAGGCAGTTTCTTAGCAAACCTTTGTATCTCTCCCACGCCTCATATAAGGATTCTCCAACTTGTTGTTCAAAGTTGGCAATAGCTTTCTTTAATTTGGCTATCTTTGAGGGAGGTCAAAATTGATCAATAAATTCTTCTTTCATCTTAGCCCATGTAGTGATGGATCCGGGAGGGAGTGACTTGAGCCAATCCTTTGCAGCACCTTTGAACGTGACGGGAAGCATACGAAGTAAAACGGTATCGCGTGCCACATTAGGAAAATTAAAATAGTCGGCTATGTCGCTGACCTCTTCTAGGTGCTTGTACGCGTCTTCGTGATCTTTTCCATAGAATGGAATCTCCTTAAGTTGGGCGAGTATGTGGCCTTTGAGCTCAAAATTTGCGTTTGTGGGAATCGCGAGTTGCACGAGCCCCGGACCGCTGTCTTCACGCATCTTCTTCTTCCATTCGCCCATGGGAACTTCATCGATGTTAGCCATGGTGGTGTCGAATCCGCCTTCTAAATCGCTCCCTTCAAATTCACTTTCTTCTTGTTCAGATTCATACTCGATGTCCTCCTTGATTGGGTCTTCGTTCGCCAAGGAAATGCTGGATCCTCCTGATTTACTGCTCTTCTTCTTGCTGAAAACAGATCTGATATTCTTCAAAGGTGAGTTTTTTGAAGATGCAGATTCTCCAACGGTTTTTCCTTTGTTCTTCTTTAAAGTAGCTTCCGGGTCTTCAAGTGGTGGAATCAAGGGTGTATTTCCTCATCTGGTCATAAACGTACTGCAAATAAACAGAAAGACACGCGTAAAAGGAATAAAAAAGAACTAAAAACGAAAATAGCTGTTCAGCGATGGACTCGTCGAGTCTGGTCATAGGGACTCGGCGAGTTCGATGCAAAAACAGCAAAAATTGTAAACAAACTTCCTAAAAGCTAAAAACTGAAATTTAATTCTAATCCTAAATCTACTAAAAGCAGTAACTTTGTGCAAGAGAATTCTCACACAAAGGATCGATAACAATAGTAATCAATTTAAATTTAGAACCGTTCCCCGACAACGGCGCCAAAAACTTGATGTGTGTAAAATCAACTAGTTTTAATCATACTTTTCAATTATAAATTAGACACACAAAGGCAGTGGACCTATCATTTGTGGTATAGTTGAATAAGTAGGGTATCGAACACAGAGAACGACAAACTAAATTAATTACTAATATTATCTAAAACAAATAATAAAATGGGGTTTTCTCTAGTTTTACAAGACTAGAAACTTACTAACAGTTAAACTAAATAACTAACTAACAACTAAGCAAGCAAAGACCAACTAAATTCAATATCTAAAGGGACTTCTGTTCAGGTTCGACTCAATTGATCCTATGGTTGATTTAATGGTAATAGTGCAATGGATTAACCTTTTGTTGGCTACCGATTCAGGTGATTAGGTTCACATTTGTTATCGCTAATCCTTAGAAAATAAACTAATTCAAGCAGTGGCCAGTTGTCTAAATTAATTAATTCTCTAGGTTATTTATTCGGGTTAAATAAGACTTGTAATGGTTAATTAAATTAATAATTCAATTAGCCTATTGTTGTTGGTTTATCAAACAAGCTCACACATGAACTTACCCATTCTCTAGTTAATCCTAGTTTCACATTCGCTAATCCTAGGCACATAATAAAGTGTTCACATAGATCACATGAGGTAAACAATTAAGAGATGTTCATGCAGCCTAATTGCCTTCCTATTAACAGAAAATAGTTATGGTTAATGCATAAGGATCTTTAACAAGCTTGATTTAACAAAATCACCAATTTAGAGTTAATCCTACCATTAATCAAACCATAGTCTCAAATTTGTCTTACCCAAACAGAAGCTAAAAAGTTTAGCTCATGATTAAGGCAGTAGAAAACTCAAAAACGAAATTCAATAACATAAACATGGTTTAGGTACTAAATCTAGTCAAGAGAAATCGAATTATGCCTTAGTTATCCTTCAAAATTGGAATTGGGTTGGATCTTCACTCTTCCAGATGCCTCTCTTCGTTCTGAATCGCAGCTCCTCTCTTTAGGGTTCTCCAACCTCCTCAAAACTTGATCTGGAAGGCTTCTTTTATAGATTCGACTCAACTCGTCGAGTCCAAGACCGACTCGTCGAGTCCCTCATTAAATCCCCGTGTACGGCAAGACAATGAGTCTTTTGCTTCGTGAATCTTCGTGGGAACTCGTCGAGTCCATGCCAGACTCGCCGAGTCCTTTGTGGTTTTTGGTCCTTTCTTCTTTTGCTCACTCCAAAGTTTCCCGATAGCTGCTCCTGCTTCCTTTTGCTTCCGAGCACTTCTTTTGGACTGAAAATATAATTCAAACATAATTAAGTACCTTTTGTCCATAATATTCAATTAATTAGCTAACAAATTATAAAAATCTATACTAAATATAGGGCTAAACATGCACATATTAGCAAGTCATTGACGAGATCAGAGTTCAGTTACAACGTCAGAGTTCGACAGCGTCTTAAAGAGCTACGATTGTCAGTCGGTTTTTGAAGTCATACTCAATAATAGTTTTTGACTTATCCAAGTGGGAGACTGTTGGATTAGTGTCTAAGTCCATAACTATATTTGGTATGTACTTGACCCGATTGACATGATCCATTTGGGTTGCATGACATCATGCATTTGGATAGACTAAAATGAGAGAAATAACACTTAAGGTTTGGTAATATATTATAAGTTCTAATATATTAATAAGATTATTTAATTAGTGTTGATTAAGAATTAATTTGGAATTAATTAAGTGATAAAAAGGAGACTAATTAAATATATGGGTTGATTGTGTAAATCATCCATACTTGTATAGTGGGCTAATGCTCCATGGATTATATAGTTGGACTAAAACCCATAGGATGCTCCATGGATGCTCCATGGTGTTTTTGTACCCATGGATCATGGAAATGAAAGGCCATGACAATTAGGGTTTACATGGTGTAAACCTAATTGTGACACACTATATAAGCATCTTATTCTTCCCAAAATCGGCCACCAGGAGAGACTATGAAGGAATGGTGAGGGCTAGCCGATTTCATGAAGTGGTTCATTTCTCTCTAAGTTATTCCAAGTGTATTTGATGTTGTGTGAACCATTTGAGGTGTCACACTTGGGGCACTCGGCTCTTAAGCATCAAGGAATCAAGCTACATAAAAAGGTATGTCTCTTAACTTGTTTTTATTACCCAAGTATCAAAGATTGTATGCTAGATAGGGTAATACCTTGGAATATTCATATTTGCATGTATAATAGAGAAAACATAGATCCAAGGTATTTAGGGTTGCATTTACACTTAGGAGTGTTAGAATGCTCAAAAACCCATCAAAGATAACATACCCGCAAAAGCACCTGCTGGAATCCTAACCTCTTCTTCCTACCGAGATACCCGCGATGGAACCTGAGCTGCCCCAACCACTAAGCATGGTCAATTTTCCCTGATATGACCCGACTGATGACAGCGATGGCATAATTCTACTTTCAGTGTGCATTCTTGGCGGAAGTGGCCCGTACCCCTAGAACGACAAACCCCATCATGTAGTTTCCCGCACATACTGCACTGACCCCGACCCTACTGGCCCCTGATATGAAGTTTTGGGTCTCTTCCCGCGACCATCCACTGTTTGCACCTGATCTTCCCCTCTTCCCCAGGTGCTCCAAATCGATCTCCCGCTCTCGGGCTCTAGGAATCATATTATTTAGGGTCTTGCACCCTGATATACTCACAAACTCCCTTATGTCATCCCTCAGCATATCATGATACCTTACCTTCTTCACCTCCCCATCTATTGCATACTGTGGAACCAATAAAGCCCTCTCCTGGAATTTGGCAGTGATCTCTTCCACAGTCTCCGTAGTCTGACAAAGGTCCTGAAACTCCATCGCCAACTGCTGCACCTCAATCACCGGTGAAAACTCATCTCTGAACGTGGCCGAAAAATTATCCCATGACATCGCATCAACAACATCATCACCCACCTCACGTCCTACCTCCTCCCACCAGTCCCGTGCCCTGTCCTTCAAAAGGCAGGAAGCAAATCTGACCTTCAACTCCTCGGGGTAGAAACTTGTCCTGAACGCGTTAGCCATATCCATTAACCATCTCCTACTGGAAATGGGGTCCTTTTCCCCATGAAACGCAGGAGCTCAACACACACGAAACTCACGGAAAGAAAGAGTGCGAGCTCCAACGATAGCCATAACCTCAGCACGAAACACGCCCAAGCGCTCATCCAAAATCTCCAGAATCCCCTCCTTGACCGTACCAAAGATCACAAGAGTCTGCTCCAAAATACTGCGAGTAATTTCCGACGAGATGAGCTCCCGTATCCGCTCGCTAATCGGTTCAGTACTTGCACCTGAGCTAGAACCAAAACCTGAACCTCCTCCCCGAGTGCTCATCACCAAACTGAAATACAACATGCAAACAATCAGAATATACTCAGGAATCCTCATCCCACAAGCTTCCTAGATTCTCCAAGACTCTCCCCAATTCGAGTATGTATCTTGTGCTTTCAGTAGTACGGGCCCAATACTACCTTCCACACCTATCCATACTTTACTCAGGAATCGTCCCAAATCCTCTAAGTCACCTTCTCAAACTAATGCACCCATTGATCGCTAAACAACGCAACTAAACCCACTAAAGCATTTCCTACGCTTTCCTAGGTTCCCGACCTCACCCTGCCACCAGCTGCTGAAGAACTCCTCATAAATTCATTTAGCTACTTCGTGAACACAATCACATGCAACGAAGATTAGATAATCCTTTGACTAAAAGACTCATCCCTACAACGGTTAGACTCAAATGAGAGTTGTGCTATAGGGTCAAATCCATCACTCTAAGATTATTCAACCTTTATTACATATGACTTAACATGTTCGCTTAACAACTAACTCACATCACTTAAGTGTCCCATAAAGCACAAAGCAAGCATCATTCGTGCAGTAGAACTCAAATCGATAAAAATACCAAAGAACATTCGAACTCACACACCACGACTCGTGCTAGGAACCTTACCCTCACTACCGTTTACGTTACGCATACAAAATATACCCAAACTAGCATCCCATGCTTCCTAGGCTATAAGGCATCACGTATCAGGACAATCTATCATTGACTAATCAAAACTAGCATGCAAGTCTACAAGCTCATACAATAGGCATACAAGGAATCTCTCCTAGCATTCTAATCATGCAAAAACTAAGCAGATCCTTAGCCCTAACTAGCATGCGATTCACAGATTCATAACTAAAATCATATTAGATATCATGCATGGGTATTTTGGGAGAAACTTACTTGAGCTCGGCTGATTGCATGCACCACACCCTTTATTGTCTTAGAAAAGTATTTTCTTAAAATTATGTTTCTTTTTGAAAAACTTTTGCCAAATCCTCAGTTTGAGTTCAGACACACCCGATAGTATGTCCGAATCCCTCAAACCAAGGCTCTGATACCAACTTGTAACATCCTAAAATACGAAGGTAAAAATTTCATTTTTAAAACAACCAGATCACCCATTTATCATTTACTCAAACCCTTAAAGGTATTTTATAATAAAAACAATTATTAGAGTACAATCCCAAAATCTCAAGGTTGTGAAAATATTGGTGTATGCGCTGCGATCAAGCCGGACCCTTCCCTTTCGAACCGGAAGTACCTGAAACCATAAACAACATCTCTAAGCACAAAGCTTAGTGAGTTCCCCCAACTACCCCATACCATACATAGTAAATCACATACTGGGCCCCCGCCTGGTATTGAGTCCCACTCGGCTTCGGGCCCCGGCCGGTATACATAGCAGCCATATCATATGTAAGGGTCACGCAGACTCCTAGCATCGTAACATAAATAACAAGGGCCGACATTGGTGCCTTAGACCCGTTAAACCCAGTGAGGAAACTCACCTCAGACAACTGAAACCCACAGATAAAACTCTGACAGCAGATCCGCTAAAATCCCCGCGCTATCAAATACAAATTGACCACAAATTAATAATTGATTCCTGATTCACACTAAGAGTCAAAATTAGGGTAAAAGACCTTTTTTTACCCTTCTTCTAACTTGGCCCAAGGCCAAGGCCCAATCCAAATGTCCCAAAAGCCCAAAATCCAAAATAAGCACCTAAGGCCCAAGTATGGCCAAATTTTCCAAATTAGTCCCATTCCCTTTCATAGATCTTCTCTCAAGAAAATTCAAACAAAACTCAACAACTCAACCAATAATTTTGATGACCCAAAATGGCCCAAGACAATCAAGCTCACTCAAGCCTAAAACTGAAGCCCAAAGAAATCCAACATGCTGAGTACGTGGGGCGTACCCAGCCTGTACGTTCAACATACTGCATAAACGGCTTGTATGCCCAACGTACTCACCAACAACCAACTTTTTCATTTCAGCTCTCAACCCATTAATGTAACGACCCAAAAATTTTACAGTAAACGGTGTTAGTTTTCCGTTAATCAAATATCTATTTTCATAAGAATGATTTCGGGTTTATGTTATTAAACAAAATAATTAAATAAAAAGAGTTAATTAACAACTAAGATGTTTATAAAATTACTTAATTAAATCATGGGAATAATTAGGATAAATAAAATCGTTTGAATATAAAATATAGTGGGGTGAAATTGTTATTACAGAAAGTGTTAAAATAAATGCTTTTGAGTATTGGGTTTAAAATATTTTTATAATCAAAGTTCAGGAACCAAAATTGTAAATATGACTTTAACTTCTAAATGGTAATTGAATCATACCTATTTTATTACCATTTTGTGCGTTACGTCGTTTTCATCCTAATCGTGCGGTGTCGTTCATAGTCTTTTCAAATTGTTCCGTTTCGCATGTGGCTCATGATTTTTTTTATTATCAAATGTTAACTTATTAGGGTTAGAGTAAAAGGGGTATAATATGGAGAATTTAGGGTCTAGATTGCAAAATTCGGGAATAACCCCATGTAGATGGAACGACGGGTGTTTATTGGGATTTAAGGATTCAGACGTTTTTTTTGTTCACGTTCCCATTTATTCCTTGGGTAGAATTGATCGGCCCTCTTCCTGTGTGTGTTTGTGCTACGTCAACAGAAAGAAAAGAAACAAATTGGTCGAGACTTCCTATTGCTATTGAGTTTTTGAGGGATCAAGAAAAAAAAAACCGATACCTTGTGTGCGTCGACTTGGAGGACAAGAGTGAAGTCGACCCTTGTGCCACACTCGATCAAAGGATCGGACGGAAGGAAAAAAAACGCAATTGGCTTGGGAGGGGGGCTGCAACGAACCAAGAGGGAGGGAAAGTGTAGGAGGCTGCGAAAATTGGATCACTTGGTAAAAATCTTTCATCCTTCTTCTTGTCAAGTTTATATCCCAATTGCTTGTCAATTGGATTAGTTTTAGTGTTGAATTCCTCTTTATTTGTTGTTATGATCATTCTTTCTTCTTCCTTGAAATTCTTCAATGTTCTATTGGCAAATTCAATTCTCATTGGGTGTGTTTTGATGATTCATTGTTTCCCAAATCATGTTATGAACACACTCAAGAATGATTTTGATATGTCCTTGAATTACTCTTTTGTTGATTGTCAAAATTCACGTTTTTGTTATCTCATATTCATTAAGGAATTTTTGGTGAATGGTTATGTGTTGGACTCTTTATAAGATCATCAAAATAGTTTTCAAGTATATTCAAATATGTGAATTAGTGGGAGAAGTTCAAACCCAAGTTGGTTTTCTCTTTTTAACATTATATGTTGTCTTTCCTTTAAAGACAATGTACTTTGGACCATGGTTGAAGGGTGAAACTATGTTTTTACATCCATGACATATTGCTAGTGATTTAGACTGGTTTTTCAGCCATTTGGTCGATTTGGGTGATGGCTTAATGTGTTATGTGGTCAAAAAGCCCTTGAAACCCAAAGCTGGAAAATTCAGCAAAAATTACCAATCTGTCCCTGTATTGGACAAATTATAGAAAAATCATCAAGACTCAAATTAATGATCCGTAAACTCTAAAAGTTTTCATTTTGAGTCTAGTTTATCCATGAATTTTTCCAGAACCTTTTGTTGCTTCTAACTTAGGTGAAAATCTCCTTTTTCACTAGCTGGTCAGAATTTAGCTGCATTGATAGACAGTTTTGTAAAAATCATATAAAATTGTAGAAAAATCATTTGGACCTTCAAAAGTACTTTTTTACAAGCTAAAAGTCCTAAATTATGTAATATGAAATAAAAACGGAAGTTATACAGGTTACAAGTGTGCTAAAACAGCTCTAAACAGGTGGCTGTTTTGGGTCCAAAACTGAGAATTTTAATTGTTAGTTGATTTATGTGTTTGGGTTATAAATTTGTCATATTTGGCATTATAGAACTCCAATAACCTTGTTATTTGAAATTTAATAGGTGCAAGGGTGATATTTCAACCAATACAAGATTTGAAGTGTGAGTTGGACACATCTTTGGCAAAGGTGAGTCAACTTGTGGTTTTAAAAGTACATTGTTAGGAGTATCCCATATTTTAGATGGATTGGGATGAACCTAGTTATATAGGATGCATGTGCCCCTTTTGATGATTGATTGTTATGCCATTATTGTTGAAATGTTTTATGTGTAATGATATCTAGGGTGTTGCATGCTAGACTCTTCCTTGTTTGGTGTGAGATGTGAGTTAGGGTCATGCTAGATTGAGTGAAGTGTATGAACATCATGTGATGTGAGCATGTTAAATCTTGTTTGAAAGTATTTGTTTAAAATGTTTTAGGACAAGCATGCTAGTGTTGTATCAACTTCATTGATGTGTTGTTTATGGAAGTAGTGTGTGATGTAAAATGTACTAACTTCATGAAATTACATGTTTGCATGAAAATAACCCTTAAGGAGGTAATATGTTAATAAAAGAATATTCATAATAATTACATGATTACTTGAAAGGGTAAAAGTGTAACTCCTTATTTAATTAATCACTATTAAATTAAAAAGGGGAACACGCTAGCAGGGCGAAGGGTAGAAACCTAGACATAGGTCTATACCCAATCCGGATATTATGATGGCCTAGTGGGTTGAAAGATACCTATAGGAAAAAGAGCTTAAGCCAACTGTGACGCCGACTGGTTTTTCTAGACAACCACTCGGGACATGGTCTTGGTACACCTTGGTATACCGGGACTGGAGTGATGTTGGTCAAGCGGTGGGACCAGCGCAAACATCACGTGGGATTTGGGAGGTGTATCTGTTAGTATTGGCACTGCTCGTACCAATCCTGAACGACAACGCATGTACATGTATGTGCACAGTCGGAGTAGCAAACACAGCGCACTGGGAGCAATGATTACGGGTGAGAGTCGCGCCTCACTTAGTTCATTGGGTTGTGCCAGTCACGTTAGTAGCGAACGGGGTCTTGCTTTGGGGGTTTTTGCGGTGAATAAATAGACCCTAAATAAGAGGTAATACTTTAATAATTATAGCGATGAGCGGTGAGTAATTATTAATGTAAAGCGGAGAAACAAAATATTATATAATAATATTCAAGCGATGAATCGATAAGATTAAAGTAGTTACAGCGGTGTTGAGGAGAGTAACTAATAAAATAAGCTCTAACAGAAGAACTAAAATAAACTGAGTTAAACCTGTGTTTGTTATGAGGTGTGATGTTGTATGTCTTTCTAGTGAGTCTTTGACTGTGTGTGGATGTTTAGAGGAATCTATCTATGATATGTGTGTTTTCTTGACATTGTACTATATTGACCCACTTAGCTTATGCTAACACTTGTTCTATAGTTGTTGGTTTTCTTTGTGTGTTGGAACAGGTAGCATGACATGATGTCTTGGTGAGGATGGGAGCTTTTGGGTAGTCTTAGTTAGCATCTTTAGATATGATACCACTTGAACATGTTGGGTTTCATCTTTATGTTTTTGTGAACTTTGAATTTTGATGGGTTTGTTTTGACATGAAAGTAACATTGGTGATGTTTTTGAAACAAACATAATAAGTCTTCCGCAACGTATTCTGTTAAATAAATGTTTTAAAAATAAAAAAAATTGGGTGAAAAAAAATCACGATGTTACAATTAAGACTTTGATCCAAACTCAGATCTGACTTTCCTAAGGTGGTTAATCACATAAAGTTGCTAACTTTATGTGCATGCATGGCTTAATGGGGCTCTAGAGCTTAAAAGAGCTTAATAAACGACTTAATACATGCATGAGACCAAAACCACAATAAAGTTTGCACCTTTATGCCCAAGGAACCCTTAATACGTCCAGATCTATAAGGCTAAGCTCCAAAACGGCCTTAACTCCCAATCACCAACCAAAAGGACCAAAAATGACCAAAACATGCCAAGGAGTAGATCTATGAAATGAAATAACAAGGTTTGAACTTTATAGCTCACAAGCCACCAAAAGAAGATGATAAAGCTGGATCTGAAAGTCCTCCTCCAAAGAATGAGTCTTCAAGCTTCTTTTTCTCTTACACAAACCACCGCAAACACTCTTCTAAGCTCTAAAACTTACTCAAGGCACTCTAGGGTTTCAATATAGGCTAAAGGGGATGAAGGCTGACCTAAAATGTCCAGAGGAAGGATATAATGTTGCTTATATAGGGGTAAAACCCCAAAATTAGGGTTTGATGTTGAAGGGAGTACGCCTCACGCACCCCTTAGTACGCTTGGCATACTCAAGGAGAACCTGCGACCAAGCCATTCAGTATGCCCCACGTACACGACTATTACGCTCCGCGTACTAGATGATCCTCCACAACACTTATCTTCATTTAGCCATAACTCCTTCGTTCTAAATCTGTTTCGGACGTTCATTATATCTACGAAAAGGTGACAAGAAGTCCTACACTTCTATCAGTTCTCCTTTGCCTTAAGACTTCTCGGACAAAACTCAAAATTTAGAAAGGACCGAGTTATCAAATTATGATTATATCCTTGGGTTCTGAAGCACAAACAAACACTCGTATTACTTAATCTATAAATCCCCTATCCATAGAGGGTCAATGCCCTCCTTCCCCAAGGCCCTAAGCCTTATGATAATTGAGCCACATCCCCGAATAATGAAACGATTCGAAACCGAGTGTTACATAATGAGAGTCAAATAGTTGATTCACAAGTAAATCACAAGTGAATCACATATGAATTACATGTGATTCACATGTAATTTACATATGAATCACATGTAATTCATATGTAAATCATAAGTGAATCATCACATACGAGTTACATGTGATTCACATATAAATCATAAGTGAATCATATATGTTACACGTGATTTACATATAAATTACATATGAATTACATCTATATGCACACATGCATTTTGTGTGAGTGTTTTTCGTTAATTATTTTTTAAAATTTTCTTATGAATTTCACATTTAAATATTAAAAGATACAATCACATGTGAATATCACATTATATAATTATATGTGAATCTTAAATGATATATATATATATATATATATATATATATATATATATATATATATATATATATATATATATATATATATATATGCATTTTTGTGAGTGTTTTTGCAGTAATAAAAAAAATTAATTTGCTTGTAGATTTGAAAGAATTTGTGGAAAATATTAAAGATGTGAAAAATGATACATTGAAAAAATATGAAAATCTTGACACGAAGACATGAAAACACTTTGAAATTTTGTAGCATTTTTTGTTTTATATATTTTATTTTGTATCGAATAAAATACTTGTATCATTGTGTTTATAGATTAGTATATAAAAAAGAGTTTTTTTATGATTTACTTACAAATATAATAGTGAAATATGCATATATGCACTTGAAAAAAATATACATATATGCACCTAAAATATTGACTTTTTTTGGTTAAAACAATTATAATTTTTTTTCTTTTTAAATATTCGAGTTTTTTTTAGTTACTTATTTTTAAAGAATTATCGTTTTTAAAAAAAATTCTAATTTAAAAAAAAACATTTTTTTAAAAAAATTCATGTATTCTAAAAAGAAAAAAATCTACATTTTTTAAAAAATCAAAAATTATTATTTTTGTAAAAAAATCCAAACTTTTGATTTATTATGTTAATTGTTAGACATTTTTATTAATATTTCTATTAACACAAAGAAATAAACATTAAATGAGATTTGTAAGATGACGATCCTTCTATTAATGAGTTAATTTTAATTAAACGTGTCACCTTTAGTTGTCGTGTTCTCGAGAAACTCTGAGTTTTCAACGCATATACCATAATACTTAATTTTAACTTGGCCTCTATCTTAATTGTTAAGTGTGGCCCAAAAACGCTGGACATCATTTTGGGCCATGATATTGAAAGGTTGACGGTTGATGAGTTGAGTAGTATAATTTGTGAAATGTTATAGTTAAAAATAGAGTTTACGTTTTAATAAATATTATATAGTATTATCTAGAATATATTGTTAATAGTTTATTTTATTTCACTACACGTAGAAGGAACGTGGATAATTTGTTTTTAATGTAATTAGACACTGAGTGTCGTAAATCAAATTGCGATGCTTAGGCATAAATGAGTTGAATTTAATAAAAAAAAACGACTAGTTTGTTACATATAATAAATTTTATTATTATTTCTGTTGTTGTTATTGAGTTTCATTCAAATTTCAAATTGATCTTTTGCGATCAAATCTGATTGTAAGCAAAATGTGGAAGCAAGCTGTCATGTTGTCAGACGAAATACAATGCGTAACAGAAATTAAAACCAACATGATGATCGTTGATTTTGATTGTTGAAAGCAACACAAAATAACTAATTTCCTTAAGGGTGCATTTGGTACAGATAAATGGAATTGCAGCAGAGAATCGAAATGTAGAGAAAGAGAATTAACTCCCTTGTTTGGTAGAATTGAGAATCCACTAAAGAAATGTTTTTGAGAATCTTTTCTCTTGTTTGATTGCATTAAGCAATGAAATGGAAATGAGTTTTTTTTACCTTGTTTATTAATTGTCAAACAACATTTTTTATAAAAATCATTATGATGTACATCTTAATTAATCAAAATATACACCTTTTATATTTTAAAATTTTCATTTCAACATTAATTGTTACCAAATATTTTATTTTTTAATGAATTAATATATTTTATATACTTCTTGTATTGAAAAACATATTTTTAATATAAACGAATAACTAACAAATAGATTTTATAGAAATATGAAAATCATACTATTCAAAAACTATGTCCAATATAAGATATGCAAAAAGTTATTCGTAACAACTGAAAAAAAAAACATAACTATATCTAATACAGAATGAGTTAATTTCAATATTCGTAAAAACAAAAAAAACATAACTTAAAATAGCCTAATTACGATATTGAGTCATCCACAATCATTGTCATGTAACAAATCTTTTCTTCTTCCGTCATCTTAAAAAAACGATCGAGCACAGATTTGATCTTTGCTAAATATATCAATTGCCTTAATTCGCTGTTTGACATTGATATTTGACATGTGTTGTATATATCTTCAATAACTTTACCTATCATATCACATGCTTCCTTATTTTCTTGCCTTCCTAGATTGAATATTGTTTCAGTAAGTTTCTGACCAACCTCCTTAAAAGTCTCTTTCATTTCTTTTGCTGCTTTCTTATAAGAGCTTTCATTGTCATCAGTTGGAGGCCTTTTCTGTTTACTATTGACACGAGAAGTTTTTTGTGTCTCTTCAACAATATCTTCCAACCCTTCCACATCAATATGTGAGTTTCTTTATATCTCTTCAATCACATCTTCTTCTCCAAGATTAGTAGCTCCATTACAAGTAGCTCTATCCTTACCAAATAATTACACACGTTATTGAATTGGGGAAATGGTTTATTGCGAAAACATGCATCACCTTTATGGCTCTACAAGAAAGGCACAAAATAATTCGTTACTATTCGTTTACAATATGTTTTAATGATGCTAAAAATACTACAAAAATAATAATTATAGTACCTTTATGTACTCATCCCAAACTTCAGCATTTGCGGTAGCACAACATTTATCCGTATCCCGGCCGAATCCACTCGTGTTTGTTCCATATACAATGTCGTTCACAATGTTGAAATGGGTTTTCCATGTCTCCATCCTCGGTTTAATATGAGGCTCTTCTTTCAAGCCCGAGTCCGGAAGACTTACATCTAGTAATTGTTTCACCGCCTTCAAATAACCGGGTTTGAGTCCGTTGTCGGCACCACCATACTTTCCGGATACATGTAAATACAACAACACTTCAATCAGCTTTGCATCCTCTTCAATTTTCCATGTGTGTTTGCTTGGCCCTGTCATGCCTACAAAAAATATTTACATAATAGATGTTTGAAATAGTAATTCAACAATTCTAACAGCCTATATTTAGAGCTACATAACTCAACGGTAACTAAACCAAATAAGCTATTTTTTGAGCCACAGACATAGACAAGATAGAGAACTACAATCTAGAAAAAAAATTGTCTAATTCCGATCTCATATGAAGATTTTATGGTTGTTCAAAGTTGGACAAAAAATTTACAAAATGCTGAAATAGTTTTTAACAATCCTAACAGCCCATGCTTAGGGCTGTATAACTCAGCCAAATCTTAATCAATATAGCTATTTTTTATCCTACACTGAAGCCAAGATAAAGGAGTACAACCCGGGAAAAAAATCAGCTCATACCAATCTCATATGAAGATTTTATGGTGGTTCAAAGTTGGACAAAAAGTTCATAAAATGATGAAATAGATTACAACAATAGTAATAGCCCTTATTTAGGTATGTATAACTCAAACTAATCTTAATCAATTAAGCTATTTTACGATCCTAAAATGTAACCAAGATAGAGTACTACAATCTGGAAAAAAAATTAGCTTGTTTCGAGGTCGTATGAGGACTCTATGGCTTTTCAAAGTTGGGCGAAAATTCAAAAAAATGTTGAAATGGTAAAAACAGCACTAACAGCCCTGTTTATGGCTGTATAACACATCCAATTCTTAATAAATTAAGCTCTTTTTTAAGTCTAATATGTAGCCAAGACAGAAGACTACAACCTGGGAAAACGATCAACCCATTTTAAGCTCTTATGAAGATTTCGTAGCTTTACAAAGTTGGACAAAAAATGTATTAAAAAAAACGAATTAGTAAAACAATTGCTTTTGTAGATAAAAGTCGACCAAAAAACCTGTAAAAAATTGCATCGCTCAAAGAAAGTCTTTGAATTCTTTTTGACAATCAAACAATTATCTACTACAATCAAGATAATAACCATGAAGAAATCACATGAACCGGAGCAAAAATTGAAATATAGAAAGAATGAAATAGATTTTGAAGATATAAATCGACCTTTAAACATCAAGAACTGAATTCAAATAGCATTATTCGAGTTTAAACATAGTATCGTTCCTTAATTAGAACGTATGTAGCAAAATCGATCAACAAAATGTTGCATCAAAGAACCGTATGTGCTTGCTTCTTTACATGTTACGATATATATGGAAAAATTACGTGGGCCGACTGCATGAAAAATCCAATACACAATTGTGAAATCAAAAGTCAACGCAGTTCACACAGTTCGAATGTGAATAATATTATTTCTCCGAGCTTTTTTTTTTTTTTTGTAATTCTCGATGCCTCCTTTATTTCATTTTTTCTTCTTTTTCTCTCTAAAAAAATAGAGACTTGTTTTGATGGAAAAAGAATTGGATTATTTATCAATTCTTTCTTTTTTGTATTAACCAAACAAGAGAAAAAGAATCAACTTTTTTCTCAGGTTTTATTTCCCTGTACCAAACACCCCCTAAAGGTTTCACGTTACTCAAAGGTCATAAGCTTCAACATAAAACCCCAAGAATTAATGTAGATTTCCGTTCGTTCCAACAACTATGGAAGAACCGATAAATGGAAAGTTGATTACTCGGAAATCAAAAGAATTGGGAGTTGTTGTTGTAGAATAACAGAGGGAGAGAGTAGAGAGATCGAATGACCAGATGTTGAATAAATGGGACTAGGGAGCCCATATTTATACTAAACTAGAAAATTATAGTGCCCCAAAAATCGAACGACACCCCATCACGATGTGACATGTGTCTGAGTTTGAATTAAAAAAAAACCTAGGTTTGATGTGGCGTGTGCCTAAATCGTACTATTTCACGAACCCTAGCCCACGGTCCAATAGTTATGCAGGTCGCACGTGTGTTGGCTTGGTATATCCCTTAACATCCACTAAAGCCTCTTTAGGAAAATGAAGCCTTTTAAGCCGCTTAAGGTTCTTCACCCACCAATGTGGGATCAAAGAAATAACCCACTTGCTATTCCATTAAATATTTCTAACACATACAAACTAATTGGTTTCTTTTGAGACGATACTCATATCAAGATCGAAGTTACAATCGAGGACGCATCCCTATTGCAATACCTTGATAAGACAAAGGTGTATCCATGTGTGTAGAGTACCGATGAACCAAAAAAAACTCGATTCTTAGTAACCTTGATTGATGTGGTTGTGATAACATATTATTAATATATATGAAGAGACCGATTTGTTGAGTGGAAACGAAACCGAAATCAATGCTTACAACTTTGATATTGTGTTACGATTCATATATATATATATATATATATATATATATATATATATATATATATATATATATATATATATATATATATATATATATATATATATATATATATATATATATTGTAACGCCCGTAGATCCGAGCTAGTCAATTTAGAGACGATAAGCATCAAAAATGACTTTTTGATGGAAGATTATTTAGAAGGAGTAATCTTCACTAAGTTGTAGTATATGTTACAAGGATTCCGTACATATAAACAACGCCGAAATCCGAGTTATAACGAAGAACTTATGACCTGTCAAAGTTTCGCGACAGAATCGGCACGACACAGCGCGACGTAAATAGTGAATTTACGATAGAGCGATATTTGGATTTAGCGATCTAAACGAAAGTCGTAGAATACGTTAAACCGAGAGCGTGCATGAAAAGAACGCCCAAATCTGACTTCGTATGAGGAAGTTATGATTTTCGAAGTTTCGGCTTAGCAGTGTACAACCCGAAGTTCGAATATGAGATCGAGCGATATTTAGCCGAAACAATCTAAACGGGAATTGAAGATCTCATCGATTGTAGTCCAAACGGTGAAAAGACAGACGAAAACGGACGTCAGACGAAGGAGTTATGATTTTCTAACGGAGTTTTCCTATCCCGGCCTACTAAAAATAATATAAAAATAATATAATAAAAATAAAGTTAAAATTAGCCGATGGAGTCTAAACTAGAGTTGTAGAGTATAATCTCGCCTACGCGTGGATATAAAGAACGTCGAAAACGGAGCTCGTATGAGAAAGGTATGAATTTCTGAAGTTTGGGGCGCGAACCCCGATACTGTGTCAGAGTTCACGACGTGAATACAATGTTCACGACGTGAACTCAGTATTTATGACTTCTGGAGCCTGACAGACGCAAGTGTCGATGACGCACCTGATGACTATTGAACTCATGATGTGAATATTTGAGATTCACGACGTGAATCCTGAAATTTGGCCCTATAAATAGAAATCGAGGGGCAGCCGATTTTGGTTGCTAATTCCTTCACTCTCTCACCCCCGATACCCTCTCTAGCCTTCTTGAAGTGCCCCTGAAGCCCCGGTATCATCCCGAGACCCGAAGCGAGTCCCGAAGCTCCAAAGATCCCGAGAAGAAAAGAGTTTTCGAGCCGAAACTCTGCCCGCGAGAAGTCCGGTTTCATCGAAGAATATCACTTTAAGAGTCGTAGTGCTGTCCGAGCATCGTCTTATCAAGTGAGTGCATAGTCCCTTTCATGAACATGATTTTAATACAAGTATTTATTTGAATGTATTAAATATATGTTTTGTGTGAGTTATTTGATGATGTCTGAATTAAGTGTTAAAGAACATACCTGATTGTTTATGATAACTTAGGTTAAAGAGTAAACCTAAGGTTTGTTATAGTGGTTATGGGGTAGTATCTCTTTATGAGTACGAGTGAGATATATACGGAGAATAGAATTTTAAAATATGTCATTGATCCAGGAGCATGGATTAGACATGGTTATTCGTCCCTAGTCCGAGAGTATGGATTGGACTTAGTTAATTGTCATTAATCCGGGAGTATAGATTAAGACTTAGTCAGTTGTCATTAATCCGGGAGTATGGATTAAGACATAGTCAGTTGTCCTTAGTCCGGGAGTATGAACAGGACATATAATCTATCATTAATCCGGGAGTATGGATTAAGACATAGTCAGTTGTCCTTAGTCCGGGAGTATGGATAGGACATATAATCTATCATTAATCCGGGAGTATGGATTAAGACATAGTCAGTTGTCCTTAGTCCGGGAGTATGGACAGGACATATAATCTGTCATTAATCCGGGAGTATGGATTAAGACTTAGTCAGTTGTCATTAATCCGGGAGTATGGATTAAGACATAGTCAGTTGTCCTTAGTCCGGGAGTATGGACAGGACATATAATCTGTCATTAATCCGGGAGTATGGATTAAGACATAGTTAGTTGCCCTTAGTCCGGGAGTATGGACATGACATAGTTATTCGTTATTAGATCCGGGAGTATGGATCAGGTCGAGAGGTTAGTTTTAGATCCGAGAGTATGGATCAGGTCGAGATATTAGTTTTAGATCAGGGAGTATGGATCAGGTCGAGAGGTTAGTTTTTAGTCTCGTTGAGAGGATTGACAGGGTGGGGGTAAGAGTTGGTTATATATATAGGGAAAAATTTTATATTGCGTGAATTCTAAATTATATATATGTTATAACATTGTGGGATTGAAATCCCTATGTACTCACCAGATTTTCCCAACCTGACCCACTCAAGCTTATTTGTATCACAGGTGTCGATACGAAGCTACTTTACACTGAGAGATTAAAGGAGATGTAGATCACTAGTGTAATTAAATGTAAGGTCTGTTTATGCTTTTGGTCTGTATCGATGTGGACATCCCGAGTTTTGTAATAAAATGGAAATACATTTTTTTTTAAGAAATGCTTTGATAAATATTTATTATATTTTGTTTTGGGGACAAATTCCGCAACACCTTTTGAAAGATTACTCTGATTTTATTTTAAAAAGCATAAACGAACTCGGTCTTTTCTGGCCGTGAAAAAGGGGATGTCACAGTTGGTATCAGAGCATTAGTTTAAGCGAACTAGGAATTTGTAGGAAATTTATAGACTTAAACTTAGAATGCTAAGTAATGATTGTGAGGAGTGTGTCTAAAATATGTTACGTAGTACACCTAAATTGACACAAGCACTAGTATATTTTAGGAAAGATGCCTAAAATGCTTTTATGTGCTAAATGCTATATGCTATTATTTGTTCGGATCTATGGTCTGTTGCCGACCGGATCTGCAAATTTTATGTGCTCAGGTTTGTAAACGTTTAATTACGATATTAGAACTGACATGTAATTTTTCGAAGTAATGAGGAGGAATATGCGTCTAAACCTTCCTCTATCTATATTCTCGTCTCGATACATCGAACGACTGCTTTGGTGTGCAGAACATTATGATGAAGACTCGTAGAGAATTAAGTAAATGGATGAAATGAAAGGCTTATGATAGTGAATGACACCTATCAGAAGATATCGTAAGAGTGGTATCTTGCCTTTAGAATATGTCTGATAAAATAACGGAACGTTTAGAGGAGTACGGTACGTCTGAAGTACACCTTCGATTGGCAGGATGATGGAACGGTTGGTGTAATTCTTGAAGTTGTCCCATCGTCTGGAATTTCCATCACCAACCGAGTTGAAGTAGAATTGATGATTGAAGATACGCATGGAAGAAGTCCTAGTAGATTCTAGGAAAATTTCTATGATTATTTGGACACATTCGTATGTGTTAAATTGTTTTGTGATTTAAGGACTTGGGGACTGCGAGACAATACTTGGGACGAGTATGAGTAGGTGTGAATAGTAGTAGAGATCTATACTATTGGAAGCACATGACTCACGCTTGGATCAGGGAAAGTCACAAGGTTACCAAGAAGCTAGTAATTGATTCTGTTTTATCCAAGTATGTCATTACCATTGTTTCGGTAATGACTAGTAAGATGGTTGTTATTCCGACCCTAGTGGTCACATCGAATTGAGTCCGACTACAATGAGTTTGTTACGTGGTTCGGAGAACCAAGTTCGAGGTAGCATCTGACTTAAGTCAGAATATTGAAATTAATGTGATCGATAGCATCGCACTTGTTGTTAAAGAAGCTTGCAGCTAGAGATGCGACATGCTAAAATGTGGTTATATCACATTAGAATATGAAGAAAGGTATATTCCATTCTGGAATTTAACTCTAAAAGACCTGAGTCTAAGCGTTGCATCATGCGATGATAGGTCATTGGAGCACGGCCCATCAGTCTGTTACAATAGATAAAAGAAAGTATTTATCCTAAGAAGAAGAAGGAGTCCACAATAAGGATGTATTTTGTAACTCGTAAGTTACGATTGAAAGTCCAACATAATACGAAAAGCAAATGCAAGATTGGGCATCGTCTGCAGTCAGGAAGCCCTAGAGTTAGATACTCTTTCGAGGAAACATAGAAGTTACGGTTATTACCTAGGATGAAGAGATAACATATGGAATCATTATGCAAGCCCTATTTCTTGGATGATTCCAGGACGTAATCATCCTAAGGGGGAGATAATTGTAACGCCCGTAGATCCGGGCTAGTCAATTTAGAGACGAAAAGCATCAAAAATGACTTTTTGATGGAAGATTATTTAGCAGGATTAATCTTAACTAAGTTGTAGTATATGTTACAAGGATTCCGTACATATAAAGAACGCCGAAATCTGAGTTATAACGAAGAAGTTATGACCTGTCAAAGTTTCGCGACAGAACCGGCATGACACAGCACGACGTAAATAGTGAATTTACGATAGAGCGATATTTGGATTTAGCGATCTAAACGAAAGTCGTAGAATACGTAAAACCAAGAGCGTGCATGAAAAGAACGCCCAAATATGACTTCGTATGAGGAAGTTATGATTTTTCGAAGTTTCGGCTTAGCAGTGTACAGCCCGAAGTTCGAATATGAGATCGAGCGATATTTAGCCGAAACAATCTAAACGGGAATTGTAGATCTCATTGATTGTAGTCCAAACGGTGAAAAGACAGACGAAAACGGACGTCAGACGAAGGAGTTATGATTTTATAACGGAGTTTTCCTGTCCCGGCCTACTAAAAATAATATAAAAGTAATATAATAAAAATAAAGTCAAAATTAGCCGACGGAGTCTAAACTAGAGTTGTAGAGCATAATCTCGCCTACGCGTGGATATAAAGAACGTCGAAAATGGAGCTCGTATGAGAAAGATATGAATTTCTGAAGTTCGGGGCGCGAACCCCGATACTGTGTCAGAGTTCACGACGTGAATACAATGTTCACGACGTGAACTCAGTATTTATGACTTCTGGAGCCTGACAGACGCAAGTGGCGATGACGCAGCTGATGACTATTGAACTCATGACGTGAATATTTGAGATTCACGACGTGAATCCTGAAATTTAGCCCTATAAATAGAAATCGAGGGGCAGCCGATTTTGGTTGCTAATTCCTTCACTCTCTCACCCCCGATACCCTCTCTAGCCTTCTTGAAGTACCCCTGAAGCCCCGGTATCATCCCGAGACCCGAAGCGAGTCTCGAAGCTCCAAAGATCCCGAGAAGAAAAGAGTTTTCGAGCCGAAACTCTGCCCGCGAGAAGTCCGGTTTCTGAGAAAACATTCCGGTTTCATCGAAGAATATCACTTTAAGAGCCGTAGTGTTGTCCGAGCATCGTCTTATCAAGTGAGTGCATAGTCCCTTTCATGAACATGATTTTAATACAAGTATTTGTTTGAATGTATTAAATATATGTTTTGTGTGAGTTATTTGATGATGTCTGAATTAAGTGTTAAATAACATACCTGATTGTTTATGATAACTTAGGTTAAAGAGTAAACCTAAGGTTTGTTATATTGGTTATGGGGTAGTATCTCTTTATGAGTACGAGTGAGATATATACGGAGAATAGAATTTTAAAATATGTCATTGATCCTGGAGCATGGATTAGACATGGTTATTCGTCCATAGTCCGAGAGTATGGATTGGACTTAGTTAATTGTCATTAATCCGGGAGTATAGATTAAGACTTAGTCAGTTGTCATTAATCCGGGAGTATGGATTAAGACATAGTCAGTTGTCCTTAGTCCGGGAGTATGGACAGAACATATAATCTATCATTAATCCGGGAGTATGGATTAAGACATAGTTAGTTTCCCTTAGTCCAGGAGTATGGACAGGACATAGTTATTTGTTATTAGATCCGGGAGTATGGATCAGGTCGAGAGGTTAATTTTAGATCCGGGAGTATGGATAAGGTCGAGAGATTAGTTTTAGATCCGGGAGTATGGATCAGGTCGAGAGGTTAGTTTTTAGTCTCGTTGAGAGGATTGACAGGGTGGGGGTAAGAGTTGGTTATATATATATATATATATATATATATATATATATATATATATATATATATATAGAGAGAGAGAGAGAGAGAGAGAAAAAAATTTATATTGCGTGAATTCTAAATTATATATATGTTATAACATTGTGGGATTGAAATCCCTATGTACTCACCAGATTTTCCCAACCTGACCCACTCAAGCTTATTTGTATCACAGGTGTCGATACGAAACTACTTTACACTGAGAGATTAAAGGAGATGTAGATCACTAGTGTAAATAAATGTAAGGTCTGTTTATGCTTTTGGTATGTATCGATGTGGACATCCCGAGTTTTGTAATAAAATGGAAATACATTTTTTTTAAGAAATGCTTTGATAAATATTTATTATATTTTGTTTTGGGGACAAATTCCGCAACACCTTTTGAAAGATTACTCTGATTTTATTTTAAAAAGCATAAACGAACTCGGTCTTTTCTGGCCGTGAAAAAGAGGATGTCATATATATATATATATATATATATATATATATATATATATATATATATGACATTTGATTGAATAACAAGAACTCGAGGTGCCCAAAGGGCTTGAAGGCGTTGATTCTTTACAATTTTGCACTGAATTATAATTCGTACAAGAGAATTACAAAATATACACTTCATGTTAGTATATGTGCATTGTATGTATGTGTTTATATTATTAGCCCATGTTCTACACACTAATATAGGTCAATGTAACTTGTGTTTGTATATATTTTGTGTTGTATCTCATTTATCAGGGAAGGAAGTTTAGTACTCAATATGGTATCAGAGCAACAACCTTCCCACAAATGTTCTCATCTGTGTCTCTTCACGAATCGGGTCAAAATGATTAGATTATGGATACGGTAGCAACCGCCCACGTTCATGCAAACAAAGGTATACTCGAAACCCTTCTTCATAATCATAATTCACCTTCGGTTTTAGTTAGTAACGGATCCCATATTCTTGTAACTAAGATCGACCACTCTTCATTTCCTTTACATAATTCACACCGCCCCTTCACCTTCATAATATTCTCATCACACTTAGCGGTGGGAATCGGTTCGGTTTTTTGGTTTTTCGGTTTCCTCGAATTGGTTTCTTCGGATTGAAATATTTTTTTGTCCAATTCGAAAACCGAACGAAATCGAATTCAAATTCTCTAGACCAAACCGAAAACCAAATTCTAATTCGGTTTGGTTCGGTTTGAAAACTGAGGAAACTAAATATTAACTTAAAAAAAATTCGAACATAAATTAAAATATTTTTAACATAGAAACCTAAAGTTGCAAACAGAAAGATCTAAAGTTTCATACGAAATGATCAAGAGAATAAATAGGTTAAAATGATTTCTGGTTTATAATTAATACTTTTATTTAATGTAAAATACAAAATATATTTTTTAATTAATTGATTTATGAAATTCGGTTTTTCGGTTCGGTTTGATTTAAACTTCATGAGACCGAAACTCGTACCAAAAACCAAATTTACAATTCGGTTTGGTCTCAAACCAAACCAAAAAAACCGAATTTGAATATGGTTCGGTCTGAAATCGATTTCGGTTCGATTTGGTTTTCGGGTTTTTTGGTTCCGGACCAAATAATTTCCACCCCTAATCACACTAACTATAATAAGAAAAATCTTATTTTTGTTCGCAAATTTACCTGTCAAAATAAATGTTCCATTGAATTTGATGAATTTGGTTTTATTGTCAAGGATTACAGGACAAAACAATCTTTAATTCGATGTGATAGTGATGACCCCTTTACCCAGTTCTTCCTTCAACACATCAATCTTATGTCTCAAAAGCCCTTCCATTTGGCACCAACGCCTCGGCCATCCCGATAATAAAACTTTGCAATCTTTAACTTGCAATAAATTAATCTCATGTAATAAAACAAACTTTGATGTCATTTGTCAACCATGCTGTCACACCCCCAAACCGGAACGACGGAAACGTTCGGGGGCAGAGGACGTCATGTACAGTATTACAACAATTGTATAATAGTGATCAAAGTAAACACAATCATTACATTGATAAAGTATAGTTTTTACATCTGTTCATAACATAGTTTGTATGACATCAAAAGTATGTAGCAAAAACTAAAAGACGTGACTACATAGCTCCGTCTTCTCAAAAACCTGTAAGTGTACCTGTATAGTACTGGTTCCCTGAGAATACATGTGATTTTGAAAGTGTATCAAAATTTAATTTGGTGAGTTCATAAACATGTTTGTATTTGAAATCAGTATGTTGTTCTTTGAAAATGTAAGTATGTTCTTCCAGAACGTCCTATATTTTCCGTTGTAAATGAATTGTAGTCTTAATGCCATAAGACCAAAAGTGTAAAGGTTGTGGTACTCAGTAGTAGTATATCGTAGTCTTATTATTCAAAATAAAACCAAGTGTAAGTGAATGTTTCTCTGAAATGTAAGTTTATATGTACTGGAAAATAGTATGATGTAGTGTACTTGTATGAAAATTCTGTAAATGTATGTGTCTGGATTCCACCAACTGTAATATAAAATATTGTATTGTAGTTCTATTGTTTAATAAAACTACTTGAAGTTGTTTATGTATTCTTACACTAATCGTATTGTTCAATACCAAATTGTGACTTAGTATAACCATACTTGATGACCTAAGATGGCCTGAAACGACGTTCTTCAGGCGTCGGAATAGTTATGACATTTGTCACCCCAGGCCCGCCGGCCTAACTGTAGCTAACAGTTAAGGTGCGAGATTGTCAGTCCCGTATAGATCTATACACAAATTCACGCTCTCCCTCCAGGAGACTCTGGTTATAATTTCAGGGCTTTGTTGGTACTTAGGTAAGTACTTGAAGTGTGTCTCACAAAGCTATACTGACGGTTACGTGTAGAATAAATGAAAATCACTTTCTAATGAATAGCTATATGTACGCTTCATAAACTATACCTAATATAGTTTATATGTCTGTTTTTTGTTGTGTAATCCGAACTTAGTAAAAATAGTACGTATGTTAAATAAACTATACCTATTATAGTTTATATGTTTATTTGTATTGTATCTCTGAAATTAGTAAGAATGTTGTAAGTGTTACATAAACTATATCTATTATAGTTTATATGTATGTTCTTGTATTATTTCTTGAATTAGTAGATTAGTATGTGTGTTCCATAAACTATACCTATTATAGTTTATAAGTATGTTCCGTTTGTAATGAAAATATTTCTGAAAATTTTCCTTTGTTCAGCATGTTACAAAGGTTTAAAGGTTTATACTCATATATATATATATATATATATATATATATATATATATATATATATATATATATATATATGCTTAGGTTATTATATTCAAAGTAATTATTGTGTTATTGTATGCATAAATGTGGGCCAATCATTTTACTTATTTTAAGAAAGTGATTAATACATATTATTGAATTAAATATAATTGAAAAACACCATCAAATTTAACTGGAATGGTATTTTAGTCAATTAATATAGATTTAATAAAGGAAATTTGCATATTTTAAGGGATCATAGATTCTATTAATTTTAAAAATCCGATTTTACGAATTATAAGGTTTTTAATTCGGACATTCTGACAGAATATGTTTGAGTATGTTCAAAAATAAAAATATTCTAGAACCATAAAATAATAAAAATATTCTTGAATACATTTCTTGATCATGACTTTAAAAATTTCTTGTAGAATAACAAATTCTCGAACCCGCAATTGAAGAATTAAAACAAAAATTACATTATTTCTTATAGAATACATGTAACAATTGCTAAGAATTACATTTATTGTTAAAGAATAAAACTAAAAACTTTCAAATCGGGAAAAAAACATCAAAATCTAACAAAGACATTAATACATTCTAAAAGAATAATGTTGCTAAGAGGCGTCGTTCAAATTTCGTGGTTCGTTCTTCAAGCATCAGCTTTTGTGGAAACAAATCCGATGAATAAATTAGTGAGAAAATATCCATATTTCATTCCAATATAATTGGAATTCGTTATGCCATTCTGATAGAATTGGAATTCATTTACCAATAATTATATTAATTCGGGGCATTCTAACAGAATATGTTCATGATTATCATAAAAAACATTCTTTTCTGATAGAATACTATAAACGAAGAAATACCATTCAGTTGAAGATTTTTAGCGAGAGCTTGGTGTGCATCAAAACAACTTTCAATTTCCTGTAAAAATTAGACAATCAGAACAAATTCCCAATTCACCCAAAATATTACACCTTGAAAAAATTAGACAATAAACCTAAAAACATCCGAAATTTCTTTGATTTCTGTCAAACAATCAACCCAAACATCCATTCTGTATATTGAAATCAAATCAAATTAAAAAAACCCATTTGAAGATTAAACTTCATTGGTTTACTGTAAATCAGTCAAAATAAGAAGAAGAAGAAAGAAACTTGTACCCATCGACCTCCTTGTCTCTCGTTCTTACCTCACCAGAAAAAAAGGAAGAAGTGGCAAAGCCGCCTACTGTCGCCGCTGATTTTGCTTGTCCCTGCCTAATCAGTTTTGATGTAATGGAATACACAGTGGTAGAGTGTGTAAAGATCGGAATCAGAGACCACGAAGGGTGCTTTTTATCGGAATCAAAATTGAAGAAGAACATATAATAGAAACTCATCTGATTAGAGGGGTAGGGCATCGTTCGATGCACATGATCCTTGCTTCCTTCGAACCAATTGCCGCCTCTTCATCCCGTCGATTGAACCACCCACCTCTCTTCCCTTCACACACTATTCCGGAACCGGGAGAGAAGCAGCCGAGAGCTGCTTGATTGTTAAAGGTCGATGTTTTTTGTCTAGGGTTTTAAAGCGGTAAATGTAAACGATTTTGCCTAAATTAAAGGGTTTATGATTTGAATAATTAATTACCAAAATTAATTAAAAGCTAAGATTACAATTTTACCCCTATCTAGGTTTTTAAAATGATTGGTCCACATTTATGCATACAATAACACAATAATTACTTTAAACACCTGAACCTATCTCTCTCTCTCTCTCTCTCCCCCCCCCCCTCTCTCTCTCTCTCTCTCTCTATATATATATATATATATATATATATATATATATATATATATATATATATATATATATATATAGGGCATATATAATTGAAATTAAAAAAGACATTCAGACAAGTGAATTTAGCCTAAGCCCACAACCAAATAAGGAATAAGAGTTAAGGCGAAAACACCAGTCCTAAGCCTGTTGAATCTCATTTATATATATATATATATATATATATATATATATATATATATATATATATATATATATATATATATATATATATATATATATATATATATATAATTATGTTTTGGTAAAACAATAGTTGAAACAGTTGAAATAATTTAGAATAGCTTGAAACGGTTTAAAATAGCTTGAAATGTTTGAAATCGTTTGGATGTTAACACAAAAATTCCTTGTGTTGTACTTGTATCCCCCCCCCTAAAATCATGAAAAAACAGTGAAAACGTAGGGGTATGAAATCACCTCGAATGTGTGTTCTCGTTTGGATATGAAGTGGGAGCGGTGATCCTCGGGTTAGAACCAGGTGTGAATAATCGTATCCTAATAATAATTATGCACGATATCGTATTTAAATTAATAATATATTAATTTAAATATTAATCTAAACAATAATTAAAGTGTTAGACAACACTAATTTATGTAAGAAATACTTACAAAAAGCATTAGGAATTATTTGAAGGTATTCTTGGCGTTTTCGGTGCTCTTGGGTGTTTTTGGTGTGAGATATGATTATTTGGTGATGTTCTTGGTGTTCTTGAGGAAAACTTGAAGATTTGAAGATTGTTCTTGGTGTTCTTGGTGAAATTATGTTGATTTGGGTAGAAATCTCTTGAAAATATGAATGTTTTGTATGAGTTTTGAGAGGAAACTGAGGATGTTTACGGTTTGGAAATTGAGAAATGAATTGAGATTGCGGTTGAACACATATATATAGGGGTAGTTTTCGGCCTTAGTGGGCCTTAAACTAAGTGTTTTCGGTCTTAAAGTCAAATAGAAAAGGGTTTTCGGCCATAGAGTCAAATGGAAAAGGGTTTTCGGTCTAGGTGTAAACTAGATAGGGATTTCGGTCATGCTTTATTCCAAAGAGGTGATTTCGGTTTTTGAGTTGGGATAAGATTCCCTAAACTGAAATCTATATATATATACATATATATATATATATATATATATATATATATATATATATATATATATATATATATATATATATATATATATATATATATAAAGATATATTGTGATTTTATGTTAAGTATTTAGCTTATACTAACCAACTTCAACATGGTTTTCCATATATACTTGCATACAAGTTAAATAAACATGCGCTCTAGGCATTCAAAGTTCTTATTGCATCAAGTTATGTTGTGAATTTACTTGTACATGGTTGTAGTTTAGACTTTATTTGAACAAGTTTGACTTACATTGACTTGAAATAACAGGTTGTTATATTATCCCCCCGTTAGAGGGAATTTCGTCCCGAAATTATTTCTATAGAATACTCATGAACTAGGGAAAAGATGCGGTTACTTTTGTTTCATCTGGTCTTCTTGCTCCCAAGTGAATTCAGGTCCCCGCTTGGCATTCCAGGGAACCTTCACTATTGGTATGCAACTTTGTTTCGTTCGTTTCACTTCCCTATCCATGATTTCTACTGGTTCTTCCACAAAGTTTAGGCTCTCGTTTATCTCGATTTCATTGAGTGGAATCACAAGAGTCTCGTCGGATAGACACTTCTTTAGGTTAGACACGTGGAAGATAGGATGTACATTGTTAAGTTCTTGAGGTAGTCGGAGTTTGTAAGCTACTGGGTCGATTATAGCAAGAATCTCGAAAGGCCCAATGTAGCTTGGATTCAACTTTCCACGCTTTCCAAAACGTATCATGCCCTTCCAGGGTGAGACCTTCAATAAAACGCGGTCACCAATGTAACATCCCAAGATTTTGCACGTATTTCCGAACCCTATTCTATAATTACTTTGTCGATATAGCCCTTGGGTTTAGGAATGGAGAGCCAAGACAAGTTAAGGGATAAGTTTGCAATTTGGGCCAAAAGGGGGTACGCTGCGCATACATAGGGCTACGCTAAGCGTATTAAGGTCTGCCTTAGTATGCTGGGCGTACACTTGTGTACGATGGGAGTACTAACGTCAGGAATTAAACCCTAACATTTAGGGTTTGGGGCCTATATAAGGAACATAATGTGCACCAACACCTCTTTTACCTCAGCCTCCACAGATCAAACTCATCTATCTCAAAACCTAGCTTCCCCTTTGTGTGTAAAGCTCATTTTGGTGTGTTCTTGAGTGCCTTAAGAGGAAACCATTGCATCAAAGAGTTGAAGGAAGATACCAAGCTAGTAGATCTGAAGTTAGCTTGTGCAAAAGAAGCTCCAGAAGGTATAAAGTTCCAAACTTTATGGTTATATGATTAGATCTCTTCATTTTGCTTTAAAAGACCCATTTCTTGTCCCAAAAACCACAAGGTGGTGCATGTTGTGTTTTGAGCGAAAAGGATTGTCCTTCTGGACTTTTGAAGGGGCCTTGAGTGATAAAAATGAGGTCCCATTAGCTGAAGGTGTCCCATGCATGGAAGGATAAGGTCTTAATGGATTAATACTAAGCATTTAGAACTTTATGGACGTCCAAAGTGATAAAGTTCACGACTTTATGGATCCTAGGCATGTTAGGTCTCTGGATATGAAGTTTGGGCTTAAGTGCTTAAGCCATTAAGCACGTAACAAGGTTTTAGCAAACTGTCCAGTACGCCTAGTGTACTGGGTCAACCACCCCGATGGTGGTCAACGTTGGATGAGTACTCCCCGCGTACGCCCTCCGTTGGGCTTTTGACAAATGGGCTTTGGGTCTTGGGCTGTTTATGGACTAAATGGAATTGGGGCTTTTATTGGACTCTGTAAATAAGATACTTTGGGCCAGGTTGTAATAATGGATCATGGGTTTAGGCCCAATAAGGAGGATATGCCCAATTTAGTAAAATGGGCCAATGGTGGACTTATGTATATGGACTTTCAAGTTAAGGACTTGGTGTGGGGCTTTGGCCCAACAAAAGGGAATGGACTTAATGAGTTATGAGGACACTTAGTCAAGGGAGTAATGTTGGGTATTAACCTAGTATTTATTATTATGTGACAGTTCGGGATTCCCAGTGAGACAGCAGTCAGAAATTTGTAGTATTTCAGTACTACTTGCGAGGTGAGTTACCTCACTATACTAAGGGGTCTAAGGCACCAAGGCCGGCCCATTGGATATGATATCCTAGCAGTTGGTAGTATGTTGATTATGAGTAGTGTTTCATGCTAGTTGCTACGCCAGTTAGGTAGATATGTAGGACTACCTGTATTATTATGTGATCATTTGTATGCGCATTAGTTGAGTTATATGTCGACATATTGTGTGGGGTGGGTTGAGGTGATACTGTTTCGTCCTATAACCAACAAACCCGGGAGCATTCCAGATACGAGCTGAGGTCCACGTGGGGCATGCCAGACTCGTACTGTGGGCTCGGGAGCATTCCAGATACGACCTGAGGGAGACTCGTACTGTGGGCTCAGTGGCAATCCAGTTGTGAGCTGCGGGCCCGAAAGGCAATCTAGACTCACATTGCGGGCCCATGGGTAATCCAGACGGTAAAGCTATGGACCCAGTGCATGTTGTTATTTGTATATGTGTTATGTGCAGTGCATTGGTATTTTGGGGGAACTCACTAAGCCTCGAGCTTACAGTTTCAGTTTATTGTTTCAGGTACCTCAGGGGATCGCGGCAAGGCAAAGGAGTGATCGTGCAGCTCCTCATGTTTTGTTTATGTTTCTGGGAAAACTCTGATATTAAACATTTTGAAAACAAGTTGTAATGATTTAATGGTTTTGAAATACTTTTTAAAGTTTAAATTTGTCATGATTTTTATGGATGTTACAACCAACCTGGAATTCCAAAGGTTTCCGTCTCTTCTCTGCGTAGCTCTTTTGTCTGTCTCTAGAGGCTTTTAGTCGTTCTCGGATTTGGATGATCTTTATAGTGGTTTCTCGAATGATCTACGGGACAGTGAGAATGCTGTCAGGAGCTTGGCCTGTAGCTAGTTGCGTGTCACCCGCTTCAGCCCAGCACAGAGGGGATCTGCACTTACGGCCATAGAGGCTTCGAACAGGGCAACCTTGATGCTAGTGTGATAGCTATTGTTGTATGAAAACTCGACAAGTGGCAAATGGGTATCCCATGCTTTACCAAAGTCGATCACGCAGGCTCTCAGCATTTCTTCTAGGGTCTAAAGAGTTCTCTCACTCTGCCCGTCGGTTTGTGGGTGGTAGGCTGTACTCATGTCCAACCTAGTTCCTAGAGATTTCTGTAGTGACTGGCAGAACCGCGAGGTGAATCTATTGTCTCTATCAGAGATAATAGATATTGGCACACCATGCAGTCGTATTATCTATCTAATGTAAGTTCGGGTCAATTTCTCCATCTTGTCTGATTCCTTTATTGGTAGGAAGTGTGCGGATTTGGTTAATCTATCAACGATTACCCAAATGGTGTCATGACCACCCTTTGTCTTGGGTAACTTGGTTATGAAATCCATTGTAATCCGCTCCCACTTCCACTCTTGTATATTTGGTTGTTGTAGTAAACCTGGGGCCTTATGGTATTCTACCTTGATTTTGGCGCAAGTTAGGCACTTGCCCACATAGGTAGCAATCTCAACTTTCATGTTCGGCCACCAATAGAGTTTCTTGAGATCCAGATACATCTTATCTGAACCTGGATGGATGGAGTATCGAGTTTTGTGGGCTTCGTTCATGACAACATCTCTGTAACCACCAAAATTCAGTGTCCAGATTCGATTCATGGAGTAACGAACTCCGTCACCCTTGATTTCTATGTTCTTCAACATTCCTCTTAAGGCTTCATCTGCCACATTATCCGGCTTCAAGTCTTCCAGCTGAGCCTCTTTGATCTGTGTGGACATATGGGAATGGATGGTCATAGTTAGTGTTTTTACTCTGCGACCTGAGTACTCCTTTCGGCTAAGGGCATCTGCTACTACATTGGCTTTGTCGGGATGATAGCGAATCTCGCATTCGTAATCATTGAGTAGTTCTACCCATCGTTGATGTCTCATGTTAAGTTCTTTCTGATCGAAGATGTGTTGGAGACTTTTGTGGTCGGTGAAGATGGTGCACTTTGTACCGTAAAGGTAGTGCCTCCAGATTTTTAGAGCAAACACTACTGCTCCCAACTCAAGGTCATGAGTAGTGTAGTTAACTTCGTGTGTCTTTAGCTGTCTCAAGGCATAGGCAATAACCTTTCCTCGTTGCATAAGTACACAGCCTATTCCCTGATTGGATGCATCGCAGTATACTATGAAGTCTCCTGTTCCTTCCGGAAGGGACAAGATAGGTGCGCTGCACAGGGCTTTCTTCAGCGTTTGGAACGCAGTGTCTTGTTTCTCTCCCCAGCTAAAATTCACACCCTTCTGAGTCAGGGTGGTCAGAGGCTTAGCGATTCTGGAGAAGTTTTAGGGGTCGCCCAGTTTCGATAGCTTTGATTTTGGAGGGATCCACATGAATCCCTTCCTCGCTGACCACATGACCAAGGAAATTCACCTTCCTAATCTAGAACTCTCACTTTGAGAACTTCGCATATAGCTTCTCTTCCCTTAATGTTTCTAGAACTTGTCTCAGGTGTTAGCTATTATCTTCCTTACTTCGTGAGTAAATGAGTATATCATCTATGAATACTATCACGAATTTGTCTAGGAGTGGTCAGCACAACCGATTCATCAAGTCCATGAACATTGCGGGTGCATTTTTCAGACCGAAGGGCATCACTACAAACTCGTAGTGACCATAACGAGTTCGGAATGTTGTTTTGGGAACATCATCCTTTTGGACTCGTAGTTGGTGATACCCCAATCTCAGGTCGATCTTTGAAATTTACTTGGAGTTGATCGAAAAGGTCGTCGATTCGCGGTAGAGGGTATCAGTTCTTAATGATAAGCTTGTTTAGTTTGCGGTAATCTGTGCACATGCGGAACGATCCATCCTTCTTTTTCACGAACAGGACCGGTGCTCCCTACGGTGAGAAGCTCGGTCTAATGAATCCTTTGCTGAGTAGTTCGTTTAGTTGGCTGGATAGTTCCTGCATCTCTGCTGGTGCAAGGCGATACGGGGATTTAGCTATGGGGGTAGCCCTAGGAATCAAGTCGATTCGGAACTCGACTTGGCGTTTAGGAGGAACTCCTGGAAGATTTTACGGAAAGATGTCGAGAAAATTACAGACTTCGGGAATGCTCTCGATGTCTTTTACTTCCTGCTTCTCATTCACTAAATGTGCTAAGAATGCGTAGTATTCCTTACGCAAGTATTTTTGGGCTTTGACGCAAGAGATGATGCGGAGGTTCTTACTAGGTTTGTCACCGTAGATAAGGAGGGTTTCACCACTTGGCAGATTAAGGCGAATGGCTTTTTCGAAACATAGGATATCAGCACGGTGAGGACTTAACCAATCCATGCCGATGATGATGTCAAAGCTTTTTATGGAGACCGGAATAAGGTCTATTTGAAAAGAATGGTCGTTTAAAGTGAGGGTACAACCTATGAATATGTTGTTAGTGCTCTCTGTCTTCCAGTTTGCCACCTCAAAAATGAATGTTCCGTTTAGTGATTGTGGTTTTTGTTTGAGTAGATGTTCAAACTTATGGCTAACGAAAATCCTCTCCGCACCACTATCAGACAGTATGCATGCATAAAAGTTATCTAGAAGGAACGTACCCATGACTACCATGGGATCTACTACTGCCTCCTCGTGACCTATTGCCAATACTCTTCTCACACCGCCAACATTCTTTGTCTCAGGAGAATCTCTCTTGAAGTGTCCTGTTTCACCACACCCATAACAGGCTTGGCTTACTCCTCCGTTGGGGACTTGGGTGATAGGTTGTGCTGATGCCTTACAGAAACGGGCAGTGTGCCCCTTTCTGTTACAATTATTGCAATGCATCTCCGGCAGGGTCCGTGGTGATGAAAATTGCATTTGCTGCACTTCGGGAGGTTTCCAACATATCTACTGGGAGGTGTTGGTGCAGCAGGAACTACACCAGGAATAGTAGCAGCGTGGACTGCCACTGTTTGCTGTTTCGTTGAGGACTCTTGCGAAGATTGGCCCTTTCGTTTGTTTCAGAACTTCTTTTTATTACCGCTCTCTTTGGGCTGCTCAGGAATGGTTGTCATGAATCCTTGGCGAACTCCATGATCCATGAGTGTCTGTGCCAGACGCTTGGCACTGTCGAAACTAAGTGGATTGGAAGATATAACGTTTCCTTGGGTTGGGGGAGTTAATCCCCTGATGTACCTTTCCACTTTCTTACTCTCCGGGGTGACTATCCCGGGACACAGAAGAGCCAGTTCACTGAATTTGGCAGTGTAAGCAACAATATCAGAGTCCTTCATCGTCAGACCCCAAAGCTCTTGCTCTAGCTTTTGTATCTCGCCTCTCGGACAATATTCTACCAACATCTGGACTTTTAAGTCTTTCCAGCTCATGACATTGGCTATCGGGAGAGTCAACGACTTGACATAGCCGTTCCACTAAGAGAGTGCTCTGTCCATGAAAGTGCATGCTACAAATTTGACTTTGCTAGCTTCGGGGCAGGCACAAATTTCAAACACCGATTCGGTATTCTCGAACCAGCATGTTAAAGCAATGCCATCTCCAGTGCCATCAAAGGATCTGGGTTTGGCATTCGTGAAATCTTTGTATGAACACTCCCTTGGGTGTCCGTGGCTTTCTCCGTGGTTAGTAGTGTTTCCACCACTACCCGCCCCACTAGTGCCACTGCATTAATTTGCGACATGGTGGCTGCCACGGCGGCTGGTACTGCTGCTTGGAACACAACATGATCATACTGAGGAGGTGGTGACGGTGGTGGAGTTGGTGGAGTGTTGTTGGATCGTTTTATCGATCTACGTGGCGGCATCTTTTTCTATAAAGATTTAAGAGGAAGTGACGATAAGTCCTCTATAGTGGTCAAGAGTCAGGTGATATATTGAACAAGATATATATTTATTCTAAACGCATCCTATCCTGACTTTCATAGTGTTCTGTCAACGATTTACAATAGAAGTCTACTAAATATAAGTAAACAATCGTCGTTTCGAATTTATGAAATTTATAACAACACTGGCTAGTGAATTAGTATAGTATGTTCCATTCTGGGCCCCCCTATAATCACATAGTGTATACAAATTATATATATACCCAAGATCAAATAGACCTTCGAATAAGTGATCCTACTCTAAGTCCACAACGAAACAAGGAACAAGAAGTAAAGCAAAACCACTAATTCTAAATCTATAAAATCTTAGTTATATATAACCCTAACATATACACTTAGTAATTATAGGCCTACCAGCAAAGGTTCTTTGTTTTCTCATGATTGATTCTTGTAAGAAGGCCTTTCTCGACTATTAGTATATATTACTATTGAGGCCTAAATGTTTTTGTTCTAGTGTTGTAGTGTCATAAAAATACTCCTATAGTATTTTAATTTCATGTTTGGTTCTAGAGTTTTCTTGTATATAGTGTTGGTATGTTTTAGACTTGTTGCAACACCACGATCACTTCCAAACACATGTTGGTCGTATCTCAAATAAATATAGTTGATCAGGCTATATTTATCCCATATATGATTACATAACTGTCTAGGTTTAGTTGCAGCGTCCAACATCTAAATACTTTTTGTGTAGTTCTTATTGTGATACTGTTTCTGGTACGTATGTATGTTTGTATACTTCTTATAAAATACTTAGATTTTGAAAGTATACTTTTAGTCAGAGTGCTTCAACCCCATTGTGTTTATAGTTGTATATCTTGTATGGTTTGATATACTTAGTTCACTATAAACAATGCTCTGATACGAATCTATCACACCCCCAAACCGGAACGGCGGAAACGTTCGGGGGCGGAGTACGTCATGTACAATATCACAACAATTATATAATAGTGATCAAAGTAAACACAACCATTACATTGATAAAGTATAGTTTTTATATCTGTTCATAACATAGTTTGTATGACATCAAAAGTATGTAGGAAAAACTAAAAGACGTGACTGCATAGCTTCGTCTTCTAAAAAACCTGTAAGTGTACCTGTCTACTGGTTCCCTGAGAATACAGGTGATTTTGAAAGTGTATCAACATTTAAGTTGGTGAGTCTATAAACATATTTGTATTTAAAATCAGTCTGTTGTTCTTTGAAAATGTAAGTATGTTCTTCCAGAACATCCTATATTTTCCACTGTAAATGAATTGTAGTCTTAATGCCATAAGACCAAAAGTGTAAAGGTTGTGGTACTCAGTAGTAGTATATCGTAGTCTTATTATTCAAAATAAAACCAAGTGTAAATGAATGTTTCTTTGAAATGTAAGTTTATCTGTATTGGAAAATAGTATGTTGTAGTGTACTTGTATGAAAACTATGTAAATGTATGTGCCTGGATTCCACCAGCTGTAATGTAAAATACTGTATTGTAGTTTTATTATTTAATAAAACTACTTGAAGTTGTTTATGTATTCTTACACTAATCGTATTGTGCAATACCAAATTGTGAGTTATTATAACCATACTTGATAACCTAAGATGACCTATTATAGTTTATATGTTTATTTGTATTGTATCTCTGAATTTAGTAACAATGTTGTAAGTGTTACATAAACTATACCTAATATAGTTTATATGTATGTTCTTGTATTGTTTCTTGAATTAGTAGAGTAGTATGTGTGTTCCATAAACTATACCTATTATAGTTTATAAGTATTTTCCGTTTGTAATGAAAATATTTCTGAAAATTCTCCTTTGCTCAGCATGTTACAAAGGTTTATAATTTTATACTCATATATATATATATATATATATATATATATATATATATATATATATATATATATGGCATATATAATTGAAATTAAAAAAGACAGTCGGACAAATGAATTTACCCTAAGCCCACAACCAAACAAGGAACATGAGTTAAGGCGAAAACACCAGTCCTAAGCCTGTTGAATCTCATATATATATATATATATATATATATATATATATATATATATATATATATATATATATATATATATATATATATATATATATATATATATATATACGAAAACACCAGTCCTAAGCCTGTTGAATCTCATATATATATATATATATATATATATATATATATATATATATATATATATATATATATATATAATGAGATTCAACACGATTAGGATTGGTGTTTTCGCTTTAACTCTTGTTCCTTGTTCGGTTGTGGGCATATATATATATATATATATATATATATATATATATATATATATATATATATATATATAATTATGTTTTGGTAAAACAATAGTTGAAATAGTTGAAATAATTTAGAATAGCTTGAAACAGTTTAAAATAGTTTGAATCGTTTGGATGTTAACACAAAAATTCCTTGTGTTGTAATTGTATCCCCCCCCCCTAAAAACATGGAAAAATAGTGAAAAAGTAGTGGTATGAACTCACCTCGAATGTGTGTTCTCGTTTGGATACGAAGTGGTAGCGGTGATCCTCATGTTAGAACCCGTGTGAGTAATCATATCCTAATAATAACTATGCACGATATCGTATTTAAATTAATAAAATATTAATTTAAATATTAATCTAAACTATAATTAAATTGTTAGACAACACTAATTTATGTAAGAAATACTTACAAAAAGCCGTAGGAATTATTTGATGGTATTCTTGGCGTTTTCGGTGCTCTTGGGTGTTTTCGGTGTGAGATATGATTATTTGGTGATGTTCTTGGTGTTCTTGAGGAAGAATTGAAGATTTGAAGATTGTTCTTGGTATTATTGGTGTTCTTGGTGAAATTATGATGATCCGGGTAGAAATCTCTTGAAGATACGAATGTTCTGTATGAGTTTTGAGAGCAAATTGAGGGTGTTTACGGTTTGGAAATTGAGAAATGAATTGAGATTGCAGTTGAACACTTATATATAGGGGTATTTTTCGGCCTTAGTGGACCTTAAATTAAGTGTTTTCGGTCTTAAAGTCAAATAGCAAAGGGTTTTCGGCCATAGAGTCAAATGGCAAAGGGTTTTCGGTCTAAGTGTAAACTAGACCGAGATTTCGGTCATGCTTTATTCCAAAGAGGTGATTTTGGTTTTTGAGTTGGGATAAGATTCCCTAAACCAATATATATATATATATATATATATATATATATATATATATATATATATATATATATATATATATATATATATATATATATATATATATATATATATAAAGATATATTGTGATTTTATGTTAAGTATTTAGCTTATACTAGCCAACTTCAACATGGTTTTCCATATATACTTGCATATAAGTTAAATAAACATGCATTCTAGGCATTCAAAGTTCTTATTGCATCAAGTTATGTTGTAAGTTTACTTGTACATGGTTGTAGTTTAGACTTTATTTGAACAAGTTTGACTTATATTGACTTGAAATAACGGGTTGTTACACGTGCCAACTTGGCAAACATGTTAAATTCCCTTTTGATTTAGTTTTCTTCTTATGTTTCTAATGTGTTTTATATTATACACTTAGATATATGGACATCACCAATTACTAGTTCTAGTGGTTTGCGGTATTATGTTATTTTTCTTGACCGTTACTCACACTACCTTTGGGTTTACCCGTTCAAACAAAAATCCGATGTTTTTTTTTCCAAATTTATTTTTTTTCTTCACTACATCAAAAACCAATTCAATAAAACCATAAAAGCTTTCCAATGCAATAACGGAGGTGAATATAATAATAAACAATTTCATGATCAATTTGTCTCTCATGGAATCAAATTTCGTTTTTCATATCCTCATACATCCCAACAAAATGGGAAATTGGAACACATGTTACAAAACATCAATAATTCCATATGCTCTCTCCTTTTCCAATCTCACATGCCCCCACCTATTGGGTGGAAGTCCTTTAAATGGCCATACATTTACTAAATATTCTCATGTACATCACCATTCAAAACGAAACCTCACTTCCTTCTATTCCAAACTCCACCCACCTATACTCACCTTTGTGTTTTCTGATCGTTATGCTACCTCGAACCACCCTGTGTGTCTTCTTGGGTTATCCCTCTAATCACCACAGTTATATATTCTTAGACCTATCTTCTAAAAAAAAGTTATGTACACGTCATATTTATTGAAACCACCTTCCCTTTCAAATTTGTCACCCCAAAATAATCACCCTCATAGAACTTTCTTGATGATACATACCATCCCTCTCATTTGTTTGAAAACATTAGAAACCATTCCACCTGTCATTCTCACCCCTCGGGTTTAACCTCAAATGAGGAGGAAAACTCACCCCCACTATCACCCCCTCCGTCCCAATCCCCTCATTCAAGTTCCCCAACACCCATTTCTCCTCACGAGACCGTTCCTCCTCAACATACTCACCCCATGGAAACTCGTTCCAAACACGAAATTGTTAAACCAATTCAATGTCTCAACCTTCATACGACCTCCCTTTCCCCTTCCCCGATCACACTTACAAGCCTTAGAAGATCCTAACTGGAAAAAAGCTGTGAATGATGAATTTAATGCTCTTATGACTAATGACACATGATATCTTGTTCCACGACCTCAAGTGTTCAATATTGTGAGGTCTATGTGGCTCTTTCGTCACAAATTTCATGAATATGGTACACTCTCTCGTTATAAAGAGATACTTGTAGCAAATGGAAAAAGTCGGCAATAGGATATGGATTGTGATGATACATTTAGTCCGGTTGTAAAATAGGTAACCATTCGTACTATTCTCAACATAACTGTCTCTTGTCAGTGGCCGATTCATTAGCTTGATGTGACGAATGCATTTCTTCACAATCATCTTCAGGAGACTTTCTACATGCACCAGTCACCTGGTTATCGAGACTCTACTTTTCCTGACCATGTTTGTTTATTGCATAAATCTCTTTACGACCCAAAGCAGGATCCTAGAGCCTGGTATCAACGATTTACTCAACATGTCATTGGCAGTGGTTTTCAACACAACTGCACATACCCCTCCTTATTTATTCCACAAAGCATCAGTACCATAACATATCTCTTGCTCTACATTGATGATATCATTCTGATTGCATCCATTACAAGCCTTCCCAGACAGATCATTTCCCAGCTCATCCACGAGTTTGCCATGACCGATCTTGGTGCCTTAAATTGCTTTCTAGGCATTTTCTACTGTTCGACCTGATACTGGCATGTTTCTTTCTTAGCAAAAGGATGCCACTAACACCTTGGAGCATACCAAAATGTTAAAATACAATCCTTGTCACACACTAGCTAAACCAGTTCATAAAATAGACTCATCGGGTCTTCCTATCGCTGACCCCACTATGTATCGTAGTCTTGCTGGTGCCCTTCAGTACTGGACATTCACCAGACCTGATATTTCTTTTACAGTACAACATAGTTATCAATACATGCATGACCCCAAGTAAAAAGAGCTTCATGCTCTCAAATGTATCTTACGGTACATACATGGCACCATTGACCATGGTTTAGAGATTCACATTCCCCCCAGTCCCGATCTTGTCGTATATTTAGATGAAAAATAGGGGGATCTCCAACACCTCCACGATCCACATCCAAATATTGAATCTTCCTAGGAGATAACCTCATATCATGGTCTTCCAAAAAACAAGGAGTTGTCTCTCACTCTAGTGTTAAAGCCAAATATAGAGGAGTTGCAAACGCAATCACCGAAACCATTTGGATTCAAAATATCCTTTGCGAACTATATTGTCCTACAAATAAGGAAAAAATTGTGTACTGTGATAACATCGGTGTTGTTTACATGCCTGCTGTAACGCCCGCAGATTAGGGCTAGTCAATTTATAGATAATAAGCATAAAAATGATTTTTTGATAGAAGGTTATTTAGGATAAATAACCTTAACCAAAGTTATAGTGTATGTGACAAGGGTTCTATACATATAAAGAATGTTGAAATCCGACTTTGTATGAAGAAGTTATGCTTCTTCGAAGTTTTGTGATTAAACCGGTACAACTCTACGTATCGTAAAAAGTGAATTTTTGATAAATTGCTTTTTAGCCTAAGAGGTCTAAACAAAATCCGCAATAGTCGTTAAAACGAAAGCGTGCATGTAAATAACGCCCAAATCTGACTTCATCAGAGGAAGTTATGATTTTTCTAAGTTTCAGCGCAACAGTATACAACTTAGAAACCGAAGTTGAGATCGGTTGATTGTTAGGAAAAACAACCTAAATGAGATTTGAAGATCTCGTCCATATGGTTCCGTTGATATAAGACATTGGAGAATGGATATCATATGAGATTTTTAACAGACTTTATCAGTCTAAGCCTGTTAAAAATATAACTTTAAAAATAAAGTCAAAATTAGCCAACGAAGTCTAAATGAAAGGTGTAGATCTTGTCGAGAGCTTTACGTGGATACAAAGAACGTTGAAAACAGAGCTCGTATGAAGAAGTTACGAGATTTTGAAAATATGGAAATTCATGCGTGCGCGCGCACCGATGACGTGGCACTCTCTGGGGGTGACACATGGCAGTGTCGGATGCCCCTCTCTTCCAAAGACAAGGTGACATGACCTATAGAAATGGCGACACATGTCACCATGAAATGGTGACACGTGGCGACTTCTATAAGAAGGAGGCGTGGACGGATCAACATGCGAAACGTGACACTAGCTGGGAGGAGCCATCATGATAAGAGTGCACGGCGCGACTCTTGTTTGTGCATGGTGCGCCTGCCAAATCTCTATATATATCTACCGATTTCTTTATCATTTCCTCACCATTTCACTTCCAATCACTCTCAAAACCCCTCTGCTTCTTAGGTACGATTTTCTGGGGTTTCTTGAATGTGTTAGCTAGGCTCTAGAGTAGCTAGGAGCCCGACATCATAGAGCTTGTGGTTTTGGAATTTTGTCCGCTCGTTTTCCCAGTTTTCTCTTAAAAAGCTCTGTAAGTTAAGCTACACTCTATCTTTCCAGGGTAACTTATATTTATGGTCATAAGTCATTATTATGAACCTATAAATAAGATTTATCAGTAATTCCATGTCGTTATACTGATTGATCTACTTACGGGAGTGATGTCTAGGCCGGATTTAGTGAGGTGTTTAAAGTGGGATTTCCAAACAGTATACCTTTATATACCAAACGGACCCTACCTCCGATATGATCCTACTTTATTATTCCTTATTTAGATATTGAGGTAGACTTTGGGATTATTTAGGAATCTAAACCCTTAGGATAATAGTTCCATGAATTATGAGATTAAACTAAGACTTAGTGTTATGTACATATAGGTCTTTTGGAAAAAGGTGTAAGGCAAAGCTCTATCCAATTCACCAATCACCAGACACTTTGACAAGTGAGTGTATAGTCCCTTTCATGAACATGATTTAATATAAGTATTAATTAAATATTAAATATTTTTTGGAAGTCGTATGTGAATTATTTGCTTATTGCTTGGATTATATGTTAGGATATATATATATTGTGCTATGAGTAAACCAGATATGGTTCTATTTTATGTTAGGATGAAACAGATAACATCATATAATAGTATTAAAGGTAGCATTGCTAAGAAGATAAAAGAATAATAATACCTAATGCTCTATAAGGATTATAAATACACTAGAATTAGGTTAGTGTCACCCAAGAATAGAGTTGGTATTAAGGTTGGTTACAGACACTGTAATCTAGTCTAGGGATAAACTTAGACTCATGGGAGATACCTAGCACAATTAAGTTTGATATTAGGTGTGACAACCCGGAAACTTCAATCCTGTACTCTTAGTCAATTCAATCAATATTTAACTTGTTTTGTCAAATTCCGGTACTATTTAAGGGCTCATTTAAGTGTTCTAAGCTTGAACTTGACCAAGGTTGAGATTAGGAATGAGTCATCATGCCACATAGTGAGGAAATCGGGCCATACACACCTCTTGGAGGAGTGTACGGCCGTACACATAGGTGTGCGGCCGCACACCCACTCCCTTGGCAGCACACTCACTTTTGGGCAGCACCCTTACCCCTATATAAAGGGTAGACTCCTTTCCCCTTCATTCTTTTCACTCCTTGGCAGCACACAACTCTATTCTCTCAAGTTTCTCCAACTTTGAACCTTCCAAAGCTTCAAGAACGTGAGTACTTCTTCCTCTAGCTTACAATCCATGAAAGACCCCTCTATCTAAGCCTTAAGTGTGCAAAAATGGACATGTTCTTCGTGTTGGAAGTGAGTGCGGCCGCACACCCTCTAAAGGTGGCCGCACACTCTTAAAACACCCTCCAAAGTGAGAGTTTGACTTCCATATTCGAGATAGACATGCCCCTAGCCTTGTTGCACCTTGGAATAGACATTTTGGGCATCATTTGGTGGGGTGTACGACCGCGCACACCTGTGTATGGCCGCACACACTGAAGTGTGCGACCACACACCCAAGTGTGCGACCATACACTCATCATAGGGCCGCAAACCCACTTCTAGGACCCCCTATCTTGCACAACAATTGAGTATAGACCTAGAACACTTCGTAGATGTGAGTATAGACCTTGAGAACACCTCAAAGACACCTCCTTTCATGAGTGTACGACCGCACACCCATGGCCGCACACACACTCAAGGTGGCCATACACTCCCCATACTCAATCCTACAAGGTTCTATCACTTGGTGCAAGTAGTTCCAAGTCCCTAGAGTGATTTTCTATGGTATTTAGTGGTGAAATACCCTCATTTGACTCCTATCTGTGTCATTACATGTTATTAGGGTCAATTTGAGTTCAAGGTTTCACTAGACACTAAGCATCCCTTACCGGACCTTCGTGCAAACCACTCGCTCAAGGTTAGTTCATACCCCTACATTTTCCATGTTTTTAATGTTTTCAGGGAGGGATACAAGCTAAACATAAATGCTTTCAAAACTCATGCAATTCTCATACTTTAACCCTTTTGTACTGTGTTAAGCAAAAGGGACGTTTTCACTAAAATTGCATAGTTTTCCGGACTCGCTATTCACTACGTTATACATGCAAACTATAGTCGGTATAGTTTGGGACTTTCTAAACATAACAAGTACAGAACTTTCACTACTGAACATATGCACTAAGACATAAATAGTTTCAAGTTTATATCCCTACTTTATCATGACATTTATAACTGTAATTATCATTACATACGGTATACATATGGATTTTCACTATGGTAGAACACTAATACACTACATGTAAACTAGATTATACGATACTGTGAGGTGCTACTTCAATACTGTACCCTTAGGTGTATAGGGATAAATCCTATCATAGTATAACCAGAGTCTCCTAGAGGGAGAGCGTGAGATTTGTGAATAGATCTATTCGGGACTGACAATCCCACACCCGTACTGCTAGCTACAGTTGGGCAGGCATGCCTAGGGTGACAAATGTCATTTAACTCGACGCCTGAAGAACGTTGGAAAGGTATCTAGTCATATCAAGCATGGTTATACGACTCACAACATGTATCAATCACCTTTAGTTTACAAGTTGGCACTCTTCAACAATTTTATTTATACTAAATAGAACTAATACACACTACAACTGGAGAATTTCCAGGGTTTTTCTAACGAAATCGGTCATGCAATGGTTTCACATACAAAATAATCATACATCATGATTAGCATTAGCTAGCCACATGAAGAATTATTTTCGCATATCACTAAAGCTTTCAGTAACGAGCATTCATGGTTATATACAGGATCTGTAAACACTACATTTTCACTAAAGAAAATATCGGATTTTCTTGGAAACATACAATTATTTATGGTTTTACACAGAATTGCAAACACTACATTTTCACTAAAGAAAATAACGGATTTTCTTGAAACTATACGAACACCTTTACGAGCTCATCAAGATTTCATTACAAAACACCGCTTATGAACTCACCAGCTTTATGCTGATATTTTCAAAACTGCTTGTATTCTCAGGAAATCAGTAGACAGGTACTTGCTGGATTTTTGAGAAGCTGGAGTAATAAGAGTTTTATGCTTTACAAACTAATTGATGTAATTCAAACAAGTTTCAAATAAAGTTGCAAACTGATGTAAACATTTTTATTTATGTATTCACTCTAATGGTTGTGTTGCTATGATTGCTATTACTCATTGGTTGTGATGCTACACATGACGTCCTCCACCCCAGAATGTTTCCGCCATTCTGGTTTTGGGGTGTGACAGATTGGTATCAGAGCCCTTGTTTATAGCGAACTAGTATACCGAACCTTACATGGTATACAACTATAAACACTAAGGGGCCTAAGTGCTCTACACTAAAAGTATACTTTCAAAAATATAAGTATTTTTTTATATTTAAAAAGTATACGAGCATGCATATATAATAGAATTCGTGTCATTAGTAGAGCAAAACAAAAAGTATTTGGGTGTTGGGGCACTGCGGATAAACCTGGGCAGTTATGTAACCATGTCTAGGGTCAATATAGCCTGATCAACTATATTCATTCTAGACATAAACAACATGTGTTTGGGAGTAACTGTGGTGTTACAACAGGCCTAAAACTTACCAAAAACATTAAGAGCATTCTAGATAGAGCCAAACTCAGTATATAGATTCCTTCCAAGTGTTGCTACCTCTTTTTTCTTAAGAGATAACTTACTTGCATTAGTAACCTTCCCGTGCTTATCGCTTGGTAAAACACTTTTATTATCAGGATGAGATATATCTTGTTTCATACATCTTGATGACTTACCATCCACTTCTTCCTGATTGTTTCTAGAAAAAGATGCCTCCTCGACCAAGACCCAACAGAAGGAACGACACTCCACCACCACCACCACCACCCCAGTTCGACCCTGTCACACCCCCAAACCAAGGATGGCGGAAACGTTCGGGGGTGGAGGACTTATTGTATAGTATTATAACAACAATTGTAATAGTAATTCAAGCAAACACAACCAACATATATATAATTGAAAAAGTTACATCATTGTATGAATTACATGTTTACGAATCAATTACAATATGTTGATAAAATATGAAATAGTAGACGCCTTAGCGTCCCATCCTCAAAAGCACTTGATTACCTGTTTAATGATTTCCTGAGAATACAAGTTGTTTGAAAAAGTGTCAACACAAAGGTTGGTGAGTTCATAAGCTTTTGTTTGGTATTATTAAAAGCCTTTCGTTTGTAAAAGTAGTATTTGTGTTAGAAAATCCAATATTTTCCTTAATGTGTAAATGTAGTCTTAAAACCCAAAGACCGAAATGTACAAGTAATTTGTCATATTTATAGTAAAACAATGCAAGTTTAAATCGACATAAACTCGTTAAATTTTAATGAAGTTCCCGTAAATTCCAATGTTTATTAATACTTTATGTGAGTTTATTATAACCATACTATGACCAAGGTTGCCTAAAACGACGTTCTTCAGGCGTCGGAAATGTTATGACATTTGTCACCCCAGACCTATCGGTCTAACTGTTGCATGCAGTTTAGGTGTGGGTTTGTCAAACCCAATATAGATCTATACACAAGTATCACGCTCTCCCTCAAGGAGACTCTGGTTACAATACAGGACTTAATAGTAATTTGAAGTAAATGTCTCACAAAGTCATTAACGGAATTACGTGTTATGAAAACTTGGTACCGTATGGCCGTACCTTAGTTAATGAAAATATCCTTTGTATAAATGTACCCTTTTTAAATGTATGTGTTATGTAATGTATCATAAACTATACATATTATAGTTTATCAACCAAGGGTTGTACGTGGTAATGTATGCAAACTATATTCAAAATAGTTTATTAAATGTTTGAATGTATCGATTGTACTTTGATTATAATCACTTTTTATTCTTTATATTTTATATGACCAAATCCATTTGTAAAATGATGTGTGTCTAAATATTAAGATAAAATGTCATATATTGCAATAACATATAATCACATAAAGATATACACCTTGCTCAACATGTTACAAGGTGAAATGAAATTAACAGCAACTTTTCTTTGAAAACAGTTTCTGTTACTGTTCTTAGAAAATTTATAGAAAAATCATCAAAGCTCTAAATCCAAATCCGCAAATTTTGAGAGTTTGGAATATGAGTCTAGTTTGTTCGTAAATTTTATCATGATTTTTAGTGATCTCTAACAGAGGTAAAAATGTTCATAATCACAGACTGGTCCGGGTTTGCCTCTGAAATGACAGGCAGTTTTGTAAAAATCACCATAAATTGTAGAAAAATCATATGGAGATGTGCAAGTAGCCATTTTAAAGCTAAGAGTTTGAACTAATTGCACCTGGAACAGTTTTGAAAACTAAAATATTTAAGTTGACCAAAACAGTCCGTGATTAACGTCCATCTTTTCTGATGTAATCTGTTAGAAAAAGTTTAATTGTGTTCTTGATGATTTTACTTGTATTCCCCCCTTAAAACTTAAGAAAAACATGTAAATGTAGGGGTATGAACTCACCTTATGTGGTTTCAGTAGATGAAAGTGAGAGAGAGGAAGTGTTCAACCCAAGAACACTAAGAAGATGTCTTGATGATTCGAGAATCTAACACCGAATAAGATGGAACTTGTGTAAGATATCAATGATTTGAGTAGAATGGAGTTTAATAATTATATGAATGATGAAGATACTTACTAATTGAAGAAAGAAATCCCTGGAGAAAGCCTTGAAGTTCTTGAAGTTGAGAGAAAAGATGAGAGAATTTTGGAGAGTGTTCTTGGTTGCTAAGTGTAGAATGAAAGAGTTTTATGGAGAATGAGGAGAGAGGATCAATCCTCCAGCTCTTAGAACGTGGGAAGAGCTGGAGATTGAGTGTAAAGGTCCACTAAGGAGACAAGGGGTAGTGGGAAAGAGTGGCTAATCATAGAGTGAGGTGGTGGTGGTTTGCTTTTGCCATAAATTAAGGAAAAGCAAATATTCCCTCAATAATTAGTTCAACCACTAATTCTTTTAATATATTTTATAAAAACCCTGGAGATTTATATATTTTGGGGCCTTAGTTTATAAAATAAAGTTTTGGGTGAAAATCCCACGTTAAAATAATGAAAAACGGAGTTAAAACGAAGTCGTAGTCGAAAACCGGGAAAAAAGGCTGAATCTGCGAAGTTGCTCGGTCCTGGGCCGAGGTTCGGACCTGAGGCTTCGGTGCGAGGCTTCGGTCCTGAGCACTTCGGATGCGAGGCTTCGGTCCGAGGCTTCGGTCCTGAGCACTTCGGATGCGAGGCTTCGGTCCTGAAGCTTCGGTTTTGGGTCCTTAAGGCTATTTTACCCGTTTTTACCCCGTTTCAAGTGGTTTTTGACCCGGTTAAGGGTCGTGATGACCCGAATGATTACAAAAAGTTAAAGGAACTTTTGAGAGAGATTTGGGAGAGATTTCTAATAGAGAGAGATTGAGTGAAAGAGATTGAGATAGAGTTCTTTTGAGACCTTTTTGAGTGTTTGGCTTTGAAACGCAAGGTCCGTAAACCCCGTTAAGCCATGATTTAGTGTCCTACACAATCCCGATGATTGTGCAATAGTGTTTTATCGCTTTGGTTCGTTGTTTAGCATTGTTAAGGCTAAGGAAAATCAAACACATGAACTTTCCAAATGATGATTTCTCATTAAAATAGCGAATTGTATAGTGATTACATAACGTAAACCCTAACATACAAGGGTTATTGGAGTTGACCGGTTTGACTTGTTGACTTTGTTTGACTTTGAATTGACCGAAATTTGACGGTTGTCACATCATCCCCCCGTTAGAAGGAATTTCGTCCTGAAATTTTCATTTTGACTGGGATTTCAAGAGTTTGGGAAGAGATGTGGATACTTTTGTTTCATCTGATCCTCGCGTTCCCAGGTGAATTCGGGTCCTCGTTTAGCGTTCCAACGGACCTTCACGATGGGAATACGACTTTGTTTCATTCGTTTGATTTCCCGATCCATGATTTTGACTGGTTCCTCCACGAAGTGGAGATTTTCGTTAACTTCGATTTCGTCGAGTGGTATTACGAGTGTCTCATCAGACAAACACTTCTTTAGGTTCGACACGTGAAATGTGGGATGTACTTTGTCGAGTTCCTGAGGTAATCGAAGTTTGTATGCTACTGGCCCAATCCTAGCAAGGATTTCGAATGGCCCGATGTACCTTGGATTTAGTTTCCCGCGTTTGCCGAATCGTATCATTCCTTTCCAAGGGGAAACTTTTAGTAGTACTCTATCACCCACCTGGAATTCCAAGGGTTTGCGTCGTTTGTCTGCGTAACTCTTTTGCCGATCGCGAGACGCTTTCAGTCTTTCTCGAATTTGAACGATCTTTTCTGTGGTTTCCCTTATGATTTCAGGGCCAGTGAGGGTGCTATTAGAGACTTGCCCTCTAGCTAGCTGTGCATCCCCCACCTCAGCCCAACACAGGGGTGATCTGCATTTGCGACCATAAAGAGCTTCGAATGGAGCGACTTTGATGCTAGTATGATAGCTGTTATTGTAGGAGAATTCGATAAGCGGTAGATGGGTATCCCATGCTTTACCGAAGTCTATCACACAAGCTCTTAACATGTCTTCCAACGTTTGAATGGTTCGTTCGCTCTGTCCGTCGGTTTGTGGGTGGTAGGCCGTACTCATGTCAAGCCTAGTTCCCAATGATTTTTGTAGAGACTGCCAAAACCGTGAGGTAAATCTACTATCTCTATCGGAGATAATGGATATCGGCACACCATGGAGTCGTACAATCTCTCTGATGTACGTTCTAGTCAGCTTCTCCATCTTGTCGGTTTCTTTTATTGGTAGGAAGTGTGCTGATTTGGTTAATCTGTCTACGATTACCCATATTGTGTCAAGCCCGCCCGATGTCTTAGGCAGCTTGGTTATGAAGTCCATGGTTATTCGTTCCCACTTCCACTCAGGTATATCCGGCTGCTGTAATAGCCCGGATGGTTTCTGGTATTCGATTTTGACCTTAGCGCAAGTCAGGCACTTGCTCACATAGGTAGCAATCTCAGCTTTCATGTTCGGCCACCAGTATAATTTCTTGAGGTCCAGATACATCTTATCCGACCCGGGATGGATGGAGTATCGAGTCTTGTGTGCTTCATTCATGACAACATCTCGGAGTCCACCGAACTTCGGTGTCCAAATCCGGTTCATGATATAACGTGCTTCATCATCCTTGACTTCTAAGTTTTTATCCATTCCCCTTAATGTCTCTCCTGCCACCTTTTCTGGTTTCAAAGCTTCCAGTTGAGCTTCCTTGATTTGTATGGTCAGGTGGGAATGGATTGTCATTGTTAAAGATTTTATTCGGCGGCCCGAGTACTCCTTCCTGCTTAGAGCATCGGCCACTACATTGGCCTTGCCCGGATGATAACGAATTTCGCACTCGTAGTCATTCAGCAACTCTACCCATCTCCTATGTCGCATGTTGAGCTCTTTCTGATTGAGGATATGTTGAAGACTTTTGTGATCAGTGAAGATAGTGCATTTCGTGCCGTAGAGGTAGTGTCTCCAGATCTTCAAAGCGAATACCACTGCTCCTAATTCCAGGTCGTGCGTAGTATAATTAACCTCGTGCGTCTTAAGCTGTCTTGATGCATACGCGATAACCTTCCCTCTCTGCATGAGCACACATCCGAGGCCTTGATTCGAAGCATCACAGTACACTACGAAGTCCTCGGTTCCCTCTGGGAGAGACAAGATCGGTGCGCTGCATAGGGCTTGTTTTAACGTTTGGAAAGCAGTTTCTTGTTTATTTTCCCACTTGAATATCACACCTTTCTGCGTCAAGGTGGTGAGTGGTTTCGCAATCTTGGAGAAGTTTTGTATAAATCTTCTGTAGTAGCCAGCAAGCCCAAGGAATTGTCGAATTTCGGTTGGCGTCTTGGGTGCTGACCAATTCTCGATTGCCTTGATCTTGGAGGGATCCACATGTATGCCTTTCTCACTTACCACATGTCCAAGGAAATCCACTTCTCTAATCCAGAATTCACACTTAGAGAACTTAGCATAAAGCTTCTCCGCTCTTAGTGTCTCTAGCACTTGGCGTAGATGTAGGCGATGCTCTTCTTCGCTTCGCGAGTAGATCAAGATATCGTCGATGAATACGATTACAAACTTGTCTAGATAGGGTCGACATACTCTATTCATTAGGTCCATGAATACCGCAGGTGCGTTTGTTAAACCGAAGGACATCACCACAAACTCGTAGTGCCCATAGCGAGTTCTGAATGCAGTTTTGGGAATATCTTCTTCTTGAACTCGTAGCTGATGGTAACCTGACCTTAGGTCGATCTTTGAGAAGAAATTTGCTCCTTGGAGTTGGTCGAAAAGGTCGTCGATTCGGGGTAGAGGATATCGGTTCTTGATGGTGAGTTTGTTTAGTTCCCGATAGTCGATGCACATGCGAAAGGATCCGTCCTTCTTCTTTACAAAAAGGACTGGTGCTCCCCAAGGTGAGAAGCTTGGTCTGATGAACCCTTTGCTCAAAAGCTCGTTCAACTGACTGGACAACTCTTGCATTTCTGATGGTGCGAGGCGGTATGGAGCTTTGGCTACGGGGGTAGCTCCGGGTATTAAGTCAATTCTGAAATCGACTTGTCGTGCGAGTGGTACACCAGGAAGATCTTCTGGGAACACATCCGGGAAGTTACACACTTCGGGGATGTCTTTGATGTCTTTCACGTCTTGTTTCTTGTCTACTACATGGGCTAAGAAGGCGTGGTACTCCTTCCGGAGATACTTTTGGGCTTTGATGCATGAGATGATTTGTAAATTCGCACTAGGTTTGTCACCATAGATGAGAAGGGTTTCGTCATTTGGTAGATTGAGGCGAACGGCCCTTTCGTAACATAGAATGTCGGCATGGTGAGGAACTAACCAATCCATCCCGATGATTACGTCGAAGCTTTTTATGGTGACCGGCATCAGGTCAATTTTAAATGTATGGTTGTCTAGAGTGAGAGTACACTCTGAGTATATATCGCTAGTGCGTTCTACTTTCCCATTTGCCATTTCTACTACATAAGTATCCTTTAGTGATTGGGGATTTTGTTCAAGTAATTGTTTATATTGGTGGCTCACAAAACTCCTCTCCGCTCCACTATCGAATAGTACGCATGCATAAGAGTTATTGAGGAGAAACGTACCGGTAACCACCGTGGGATCCTCGACTGCTTCCCCATGTCCTATTGCCAGGACTCTTCCTACTCCACCAGCATTAGGGGCTTGTGCTTTGGGGCAGTTTCTTTTGAAGTGACCTGCGTCTCCACAGTTGTAGCAGGTTCGGGTTGCCCCCGTACTGGCGACTTGGTTGATTGGTCGAGCCGGCGCTTTACAGAAACGAGCAGTGTGCCCCTTCCTGTCGCAGTTGTTACAGTGCATCTCCCTACAAGCACCATTGTGGTGAAAGTTGCACTTGTTGCACTTAGGTAAGGTTCCCGCATATGGCTTCGGTGGTGCTGGAGTGGTAGCAGTAGTGGCAGCATTAGTGGCAGCATGGACAGCAACAATTTGTTGCTTATTAGCGGGGTCCTGTGCTGGTTGGCTCTTCTTTTCGTTCCAGAACTTCCTTTTGTTGTTTCCCCCTTTTGATTTATCAGTGGTGGTGGTTGTAGTATTATGACCGGCTCGGTGGTCAACAAGTTGTTGTGCCAGCTCCCTGGCACTGTCAAAAGTAGTTGGCCTTGAAGCCAGGACACTACTTTGCACTTGGAGAGACAGTCCCCAAAGGTATCGCTCCACCTTTTTCTCCTCCGGAGTAACCATTGTTGGGCAGAGGAGAGTCAATTCATTGAATCGGGTGGTGTAGGTTTCAAGGTCGGAGCCCGTCATCCTGAGGTTCCAAAGTTCTTGTTCCAGCTTTTGAATCTCACCTCTCGGGCAGTACTCCTTCATCATCAACGTTTTTAGTTCTGCCCAGGTTATGGAGCTAGCCACATCGAGAGTAAGTGAATTAATCCGGCAGTTCCACCAAGTAAGGGCCCGGCCGGTGAAAGTGAAGGCTGCGAACTTAACTTTGCTCGCTTCGGGGCAAGAGCACACCTGAAAGACTAGTTCGGTCTTTTCAAACCATTGCATCAGAGTGATGACTCCCCCGCTCCCATTGAAGTTGTCGGGTTTGCCATTGGTGAAGTCTTTGTATGAACACTCTCTTGCACGCCACGTACTGTCTCCGTGGTTAGAGTTTGTAGCCCCCGATCCAGAACCACCAGCTCCGTTTGTCCCTATCTGCGACATTGCGGCCGCTACGGCTGCTGTTACTGCAGCCTGGAACATCGCAGGATCAAACTGTGGAGGCAGCGGCGGAGGAGGTGTTGCTGTGTTGCTGGAAGGTCTTGGTCTTCTCCTTGGCGGCATGGTTCTGTGATAAGTCGTAAACCAATGTACTTTTAGTAAAAGTGTATTTTTAGGAAGAGAAATCTTTTATACATAAAGTATATTATTACGTTGTTTTCCGGTATGTTTACGATACATACGATTTTATACTTTTAATTGACCCAATACATTGGGTTATGAGGTAAAATGAAAGTATAGAATATTTTATTTGAGTTTCCTTGTTTCCAAGTATATGACTGTTTGTAGAAGTTTCACATATACTAATTTAGTCGGGACATAATTAATATATTATATTTTAAAATGATCTTTATCGGTTACTTAATTAGTTGCAAAGTGCATACCAGTCATATGTGATTAAGATATAATAGTCCTTCGAATAGATGACCCTAACTCCAAGACCACAACCAAACAAGGACAGGAAGTGAAACAAAGATACATAAATTCTAAGTCTATAGCATCTTAGTTACATATGACCTTAGCGCATCCACTTAGCAGCTATTGATCTATAAGTAAAGACCTATTTAATTCTCAGATAATTTATTATAGTAACACAAAATACTCCTATAGTATTTGTAAATGTTTAGTTTTGAGTTCTTAAAGTATCCTTTGTAGTCTGTTATTGGGTTTGTTAGATTTGTTGTCCATCCTGACCATCCCCCGGTATATGCAAGTCAATTTCCGGACAGATATAGTTGATCAGGCTATATCCTTCCCAGATTTAATCCACATATACTAAGGCATACTCAAAATGTTCAACTCTTCTTCTTTTGCTTTATGTTTTCGCTAGTTATGATACCATGCGAGCATGTAATGTATGTATGTATACTTTAATCAAGAAAATCATTTATTTTCTAAGAGTATATTTATTTGAAAAATGCACAAATCAGAGACTATTAGTCCCAATTGTGTTTATAGTTTGTATATCTTATGTGGTTTGATAAACTTAATTCACTATAAACTGTGCTCTGATACCAATCTGTCACACCCCCAAACCAAGGATGGCGGAAACGTCCGGGGGTGGAGGACTTATTGTATAGTATCATAACAACAATTGTAATAGTAATTCAAGCAAACACAACCAACATATATATAATTGAAAAAGTTACATCATTGTATGAATTACATGTTTACGAATCAATTACAATATGTTGATAAAATATGAAATAGTAGACGCCTTAGCGTCCCATCCTCAAAAGCACTTGATTACCTGTTTAATGATTTCCTGAGAATACAAGTTGTTTGAAAAAGTGTCAACACAAAGGTTGGTGAGTTCATAAGCTTTTGTTTGGTATTATTAAAAGCCTTTCGTTTGTAAAAGTAGTATTTGTGTTAGAAAATCCAATATTTTCCTTAATGTGTAAATGTAGTCTTAAAACCCAAAGACCGAAATGTACAAGTAATTTGTCATATTTATAGTAAAACAATGCAAGTTTAAATCGACATAAACTCGTTAAATTTTAATGAAGTTCCCGTAAATTCCAATGTTTATTAATACTTTATGTGAGTTTATTATAACCATACTATGACCAAGGTTGCCTAAAACGACGTTCTTCAGGCGTCGGAAATGTTATGACATTTGTCACCCCAGACCTATCGGTCTAACTGTTGCATGCAGTTTAGGTGTGGGTTTGTCAAACCCAATATAGATCTATACACAAGTATCACGCTCTCCCTTAAGGAGACTCTGGTTACAATACAAGACTTAATAGTAATTTGAAGTAAATGTCTCACAAAGTCATTAACGAAATTACGTGTTATGAAAACTTGGTACCGTATGGCCGTACCTTACTTAATGAAAATATCCTTTGTATAAATGTACCCTTTTTAAATGTATGTGTTATGTAATGTATCATAAACTATACATATTATAGTTTATCAACCAAGGGTTGTACGTGGTAATGTATGCAAACTATATTCAAAATAGTTTATTAAATGTTTGAATGTATCGATTGTACTTTGATTATAATCACTTTTTATTCTTTATATTTTATATGACCAAATCCATTTGTAAAATGATGTGTGTCAAAATATTAAGATAAAATGTCATATATTGCAATAACATATAATCACATAAAGATATACACCTTGCTCAACATGTTACAAGGTGAAATGAAATTAACAGCAACTTTTCTTTGAAAACAGTTTCTGTTACTGTTCTTAGAAAATTTATAGAAAAATCATCAAAGCTCTAAATCCAAATCCTCAAATTTTGAGAGTTTGGAATATGAGTCTAGTTTGTTCGTAAATTTTATCATGATTTTTAGTGATCTCTAACAGAGGTAAAAATGTTCATAATCACAGACTGGTCCGGGTTTGCCTCTGAAATGACAGGCAGTTTTGTAAAAATCACCATAAATTGTAGAAAAATCATATGGAGATGTGCAAGTAGCCATTTTAAAGCTAAGAGTTTGAACTACTTGCAACTGGAACAGTTTTGAAAACTAAAATATTTAAGTTGACCAAAACAATCCGTGATTAACGTCCATCTTTTCTGATGTAATCTGTTAGAAAAAGTTTAATTGTGTTCTTGATGATTTTACTTGTATTCCCCCCTTAAAACTTAAGAAAAACATGTAAATGTAGGGGTATGAACTCACCTTATGTGGTTTCAGTAGATGAAAGTGAGAGAGAGGAAGTGTTCAACCCAAGAACACTAAGAAGATGTCTTGATGATTCGAGAATCTAACACCGAATAAGATGGAACTTGTGTAAGATATCAATGATTTGAGTAGAATGGAGTTTAATAATTATGTGAATGATGAAGATACTTACTAATTGAAGAAAGAAATCCCTGGAGAAAGCCTTGAAGTTCTTGAAGTTGAGAGAAAAGATGAGAGAATTTTGGAGAGTGTTCTTGGTTGCTAAGTGTAGAATGAAAGAGTTTTATGGAGAATGAGGAGAGAGGATCAATCCTCCAGCTCTTAGAACGTGGGAAGAGCTGGAGATTGGGTGTAAAGGTCCACTAAGGAGACAAGGGGTAGTGGGAAAGAGTGGCTAATCATAGAGTGAGGTGGTGGTGGTTTGCTTTTGCCATAAATTAAGGAAAAGCAAATATTCCCTCAATAATTAGTTCAACCACTAATTCTTTTAATATATTTTATAAAAACCCTGGAGATTTATATATTTTGGGGCCTTAGTTTATAAAATAAAGTTTTGGGTGAAAATCCCACGTTAAAATAATGAAAAACGGAGTTAAAACGAAGTCGTAGTCGAAAACCGGGAAAAAAGGTTGAATCTGCGAAGTTGCTCGGTCCTGGGCCGAGGTTCGGACCTGAGGCTTCGGACCTGAGGCTTCGGTGCGAGGCTTCGGTCCTGAGCACTTCGGATGCGAGGCTTCGGTCCTGAGCACTTCGGATGCGAGGCTTCGGTCCTGAAGCTTCGGTTTTGGGTCCTTAAGGCTATTTTACCCGTTTTTACCCCGTTTCAAGTGGTTTTTGACCCGGTTAAGGGTCGTGATGACCCGAATGATTACAAAAAGTTAAAGGAACTTTTGAGAGAGATTTGGGAGAGATTTCTAATAGAGAGAGATTGAGTGAAAGAGATTGAGAGAGAGTTCTTTTGAGACCTTTTTGAGTGTTTGGCTTTGAAACGCAAGGTCCGTAAACCCCGTTAAGCCATGATTTAGTGTCCTACACAATCCCGATGATTGTGCAATAGTGTTTTATCGCTTTGGTTCGTTGTTTAGCACTGTTAAGGCTAAGGAAAATCAAACACATGAACTTTCCAAATGATGATTTCTCATTAAAATAGCGAATTGTATAGTGATTACATAACGTAAACCCTAACATACAAGGGTTATTGGAGTTGACCGGTTTGACTTGTTGACTTTGTTTGACTTTGAATTGACCGAAATTTGACGGTTGTCACAGACCCCGTCATGTTCCAGGCAGCAATTACCGCCACTGTAACCGTAGCAATGGCACAAGTAAACTCTGGTGGGGGTGGAGGTGGAACCGACCCACAAAGACAAGACGGAAGTCAGGGACATCAAAAGGAGTGTTCCTACAAGGACTTCATGACTGCAAAACCCAAGTCCTTCGATGGGAATGGAGGTGTCATCGCTCTGACTCGATGGTTCGAGAAGATCGAATCCATCTTCGAAATTTGCGCCTGTTCCGAAGCAAAAAAGGTGAAGTTCGCCGCCTACACCTTCACCGACAGAGCCTTGACCTGGTGGAATGGTCGAGTCAAAACCCTAACCCTGCCAGTGGCTAATGCCATGGGTTGGGAAAGACTGAAGGGACTCATGCTTGCGGAATACTGCCCGAGGGACGAAGTGCAAAAGTAGGAGCACGAACTCTGGAACTTGAAGATGAAGGGATCTGACATCGCCGCCTACACTGCTAGGTTCTGTGATTTAGCACTCCTCTGTCCGAGAATGGTCACCCCGGAAAGCAAGAAAATCGAGAGGTACATCTGGGGACAGATGCAGGCAACCAAAGGAAATGTCTTGGCGGCGAGGCCGACCACATTTGAGAGCGCCAAGGATCTGGCTCAGACTCTGTTCGATCATGGAATCGATCTGGATAAGATGGCAGCTGTCTCTGAGCCACAAAAGGAAAGTGGTGGGAAGAAGAAGAAATCATGGAACAAGTGGAAGGGTCAGTCTTCGCAGGAGTCCTCCAAGAAACAACAAATAGTGGCAGTTCATGCTGTTACTGCTCCTGCTGCTGCCCCAGCTACTGTTCTAACCACCCAAGATCCTACCGGTGTTTATGCTGGGAAACTACCTTTGTGCAACAAGTGTAACTTCCATCATCACGGACCCTGCCGTGAGTTGAGTTGCAACAGCTGTGGAAAGAAGGGACATACAGCTCGATACTGCAAGGTGCCAGTCCAACCAACCAACCAGACTGCGGGAGCAGGTGCGGGTCAAGCTTGTTATGGATGTGGAGAGGTTGGACACTTCAGGAGAAACTGCCCCAAGGCAACAACTGGTGGCAATGTAGAAAGAGTTTTGGCGATGGGCCAGGAGGAAGCGGTCGCTAATCCTTCCGTTGTTACGGGTACGTTCCTCCTTGACAACTCTCATGCATGCATTCTTTTCGATTCTGGTGCGGAGAGGAGTTTTGTTAGTCATGCATTCAAGCATCTAATCAAATGTAAATCCCAACCTTTAACCGAAACGTTCACCGTCGAAATGGCTAACGGAGAGAAAGAAAGCGCGAACGACATATTCATAAGTTGTACTCTTACCTTAGGCAGTCATTCCTTTCTTATCGATCTTATGTCTGTATCTATTAAGAGTTTCGATGTCATTATCGGTATGGATTGGTTGAGCCCCAATCGTGCTGATATCCTTTGTTTCGAGAAAGCCATTCGCCTCAACCTTCCCTCTAGCGTTTCCGCAGGTACTTATGGTGATAAACTCAGTTCGAACCTTCGTATCATCTCGTGCATCAAATCTCAGAAGTACCCGCGGAAGGAATGT